>NW_024349519.1:5824293-6505723 GCF_902729225.1 Pteropus medius | reverse complement strand
AAGTATGCAACAAGGGAAGCTTGCCAAGCTCTAGGACTCAGTGGCTTTAATGAAGGGATGGTATTACCAGTGGAAATCAAACTTGCCTACCAGCTGGATTATCTCATCTTCACAATGAGTTTTGCTGGCTGATAACCACAGGATCCTGAGAAATTAAGCAGACCCACAAATTACCTGCATAACATTCTGGCTAGATGTTAGAAAGTTGAATTAATTGCCTGAAAATAAATGAATGGGGTAGGGCCAAGAATTGTCTCATTAGTATTCAGTAACACTGCTGTCTTCGGAAGAAAAGGAGAGAAGGCGGGGGAGAGAGGCGAAACAAAGGGAGGTGGGGAGGAGAGCAGAACTGGGAAGAATAATGAGGGAAATCGTTATTTTACAAGTGCATTATGGGCACCTTTTTTTTTTTTCCAGATTGGTTACAGAATTTCCTAGTCTAGCCCAGTTCACAATGTCTCAGTAGACTCTACCCATGCTTTGTGATGGAGCAGACACTCTGAGGAGCCCAGCAATTAATAAATGTGCAATATACTTTCCTTTTCTTTTCCAAATGAGAGTTAGCAGCTTTCAAGTATTTTTCTTTGGCAATAAAAGGGGGGTGGGGTGGCGGTGAGGGGAAACAGTGCCCAACAGGTGCACCACTCAAACATTTTCATCAGCAGCTTTATTCCAGGTAATCAGAAAGTGAAGTTGAAAGGAACATCTGAATCCTCCAGGTATGATTATATTTTCTCTTACAGTATGTTTAATTTCTTTGATTAATAATTCTCTTCAGTCTTAAAAACCACAGTGCAAAGCCAGGTCTTGCGATGTTCATGAGCACAACGAGTTTCTCCAAAACTTACTGTTAGTGCATTGTTAGAGGATGCCGTTCCCGGGCAGCCCCCTGGAAAAAAAAGCCATGCAAAGATCATGACATGAAGTGGATGTTGAGGTCACCTTGGTGGCCAGACGCTGAGACTGGTGGGTAGCCCCCTCCCTACAAGAGTCGGTTCACCAATAACTTATCAACTGTTTCTTTCTTAAAACTTGTGGTACCTTCTGCTTCATCTTTGCATTACAATCACTTGCTGAAGACAATTTTTTCAGGATAACTGTCATCCTTTCAACTTTTCAAAGCCCTTCTGAACTGATTTTATCTAAGCCCTTCAATATGTACCAGGAGCCTAAAAGTAAAACGGCTAAGATTGGGCCTCATTCATTTGTGGGCCGCTTTCTTTAGTTGTCAGGAGCAGTATCTCTTTTTATGATGTGCGTGCTTTGAGTAACTTCTAGCTAAAACGCTTTTTTCATTCTGAGTGCCGAGAATATGCCTGTCCAGGAGGCTTAGACCTGCATTTCTCTTTGCATTTAGAGAAAGATTTTCATATAATTATCCTCACTACAGCTTTTACATTATAAATCATGTTAAGACTATGTTAAAATTAATTTTCTATTATTTTTATGTTCCCTCTAAGTTCCTTTGCCTTTCAAACATCGAATCGCCTCTTATTTTGCTCACATTTCTCTTTTACACCTCTAAAACATAGCTATATACTGGCAGTTATCTTAAAAAGCAAAAATATTCTCTCTTACCTATGATTTATCTCGGGTGAGGTTGTCTGCTATACTTTTTTTATATCCAGTAACATAAAAGTGAATATCTCTTTTTTATCATATATAGCAAAAATATTTTTAACCTCACTTCAAAAAACAAAGGAGAGTTTGAAGTGAGAAATCAATCATCTCTAAGTATGAACTGAGAATCTCTTTTGGCCATTTGCCTGTATACTCTGGGATATGTAATTACAAAAAAAAAAAAACTG
The DNA here is from genome assembly GCF_902729225.1 of Pteropus medius. Lineage (NCBI taxonomy): Eukaryota > Metazoa > Chordata > Mammalia > Chiroptera > Pteropodidae > Pteropus > Pteropus medius. The sequence goes on along the minus strand of NW_024349519.1, from coordinate 6,503,915 downwards.
GAAATCCAACTTGGGTTGTGGATGTTTTCTTCTTTTATTTATTTCAAAGAAGTTGGACCCAAATGATTATGCTTATGATTCATAAGTTACCACATATTTTTTTCCAAGTAACAATCTCTTCTGACTCTATGCATATTTCAGTTGTCTCAGGTTCAACTCAAAAATTCTCATTTTAGGAAGAGTCTGTAAGCCCTTGATTTTTTGTATTATGCTGGACTTGCCGAATTCCTTTATCAGTTAGAATGCTATGGGCTGTGAATGGAAGAGAATCCATCCCAAACCAGCTTAAACGATAAAGAGCATTTATTAACTAAAGAAACTGAAAAAGTCCAGAGTTAGAGTTGTAATTAGGCTTCGTTTGAGTGAAGTTGCAGTTTATTTTCTCTGTGTTTTCTTTATCCCTCTCCTCCTTCATCCTCAGATGTCGGCTTCAACCTCAGAATGGAAAGACAGCATCTCACATTCCACGTCAGGAGTTGGCCAACTTTGGCCCACAGACCAAATCCAGCCTGCCATGTGTATTTATAAAATTCTATTGGAATATGGTCATTCTTGTTTGTTTACATATTGTCTATGCCTGCTTTCACACTACAAGGGCAGTGTTGAACAACTGCAGCAGAGACCACATGGCCCACAAAAGCTAATATTTACTGTTTGCCTTTCTACTCTTCTTGTGTCCCTTTCTTGTGAGCCAAGAAACTTCTTATCCACAACTGTTAGTAAACTTCTTGCCATCTCATTAGGTCACATGGTCATAACTAAACCAGTGCTGTAGCCAAAATAATGCCAAACTCTGTTTGGCTTAAGCCCACCATGGCCAGAGCATTTTATTGCCTGTAGATTAATTACATTAATGGTCTGCATGAGAGAGGTCCCTGATAGTAGATATGATTGCTATATCAGTAGGATAGAGTAAGGAGAAAATGTACATGGTGTTATGGGTCGAATAGTGCCCTCTCCCCAATTTAAATGTTGGGATTCTAACCCTCAGTATCTCAGAATGTGACTATATTTGGACTTATAATCTTTACAGAAGTAATCAAGTTAAAATGAGGTCATTAGGGTGCACTGTAATCCAATATGACTGATGTTCTTATTAAATGGAAAAGTTGGAGACAGACTCATACAGAGGGAGAATGCCGTGTAAAGATGGAGGCAAAGATTAAGGTGATGCTTCTAGAAGTTAAGAAATGCCAAAGATTGCCAGCAAACCACCAGAATCATGTTGGGGAGGCATGGAACAGACTTATTCTCACAGCCCTCAGAAGGAGCTAACCCTGCTGACACCTTGACCTTATACTTCTAGCCTATGAGATTATAGATCACTGTTATATAAGCTACTCAGCTTGTGGTACTTTGTTACAACAGCCCCAGTAAATGAACACACATGAGAAGACAATTAATAATGTCCATGACCATGCCATAAATTTTCCAATCTGAAAAGTGATCTGAAAGACCGTAAGGAACAAAATGTCTGTTGAATCTATATGTGAATGACTTTCATGATTACCACAGCTTAATGATACCATGATAGCAAGGAGGACTTGCCAGGAGGAAAAGAATGCAGTTGGGACAGACCTACACATAGACAAAAAAAGAACACGCCTTCAGGATAAAATTAAACGGCCTGAGACTCTCCGCCTGGTGGACTCTTCCATTTGCCTTCACTTTAACCTTGGAGCATTGTCTGATTTTTTTAAGCTATCCTTTTGTACACTGTCTAAAGCCACCAATCACAGATTTGTGTGGATTCAAAAGTACTCTCTTTTTAAAAATAAATATCCTGAAAGGATTTCTATCCATTACTACTCACATTGTTGTTGTTGAAAAAGGGAGATTTGAGGTTTGGAATGAGAAGGAGCTAGAGTCTGTAAGAAAACCAAGTATTATTTCCATATTGCAGACTTGGGTAAGAGGAGCTAAGAGCACCAAGTGTTGATGCCGTAGTCCTGAAATTTACTCATTCAGTCTCTCATTTAACAATTATGCATGGCATTCCTATAGCCATGTTAAATGACAAAAATACAAGAATAAACAGAACAGACATGGTGTCTGTGCTCACGGAACTTTGAGTTTAGTGAAGGAGAAAGGTACAGAAAATCATACTGTGGCAACTGCCAGAAGTTTAGGATTCTGTGGGTACACATATTCCATGGGGAATAAAATCCTACTTAGAGTGAGTCGGGAGCAATTTTCTAGAATATGTATTGTATAAGCTGAGACTTGAAAAATAATTAGGAAGTATTCAAACCAAAAAGAAGAGTGTGAGGGAGATTAGCGGAGGTCATGGGTACTGGTAAAAATCATCTGAAAAATTATAGGTTTTAGCCAGAAGTGGAAAGCCATGAGAAATACTATAATCAGATATAGAATTTAAAAAGACGATTAGCTACTCAGAGAAGTAAAGACTTCCTGCTAGGTTTGGCTTTGTTCTAACAAGGACTTATTCCTGAGCCAAGTGAAAAACACATGCCCCTATGCATGGAGCTTTATCTCTTAGTTACATCAGGTTAAAACCATCAATTTTAAAAATTACGCAAAGCTTCACCCACCTAAAACAGTAAAGTTACCAGTCATTTTAAGCAAACCACACTGACCATAGTAATGTGGGGAAATGCTGAAAAAGAGTTTTCTTTGTGAATGGGAAGACCTCGACAACCTCAGGGCAAAATAATTTAAACTCGTCAGTGATAATCCTTTTTAAAAATAAAGCCTTTTAACACATGATTTTAGAAATAGCACTATATATAGAAGGTGTAGGTACTAAACTAGCAGAACATTTTCTAAATTTTCAGAAATAATCCTTTACATTGGTAGCCCCCTAACCCCCATGTGTAGACTCCTCGCCTTGAATTTGAGAGAGATGTATGGTTTGCTTTAACCAAAAGAATGTGGCAAATACGTTGCTGTGCAAGTTCTGGGCCTGACAGCCTCTGTGTCTGCAATCGTGGAAGCCTTGAGCTACCTCATAAGATGTCTAGCTGCTCTGCTTAAGAAATCATGGTGGATAGACTATATGAAGAGGCTACCTGGAGAGGAAGTCCTGAGAACACAGGAAGAGAGAGTCCCAGCTGTTCCAGCATCCTAGCTGAGTCTAAATGCAGATGACCCACAACTGAATGCAGCTACATAAATGACCACTGGAAGAACCACCCAACGGAACCCAGTATAGATTGCAGAATTGTCATAAATAAAAAGGTTGTAATTTGAAGCCACAAAGTTTTGTTATACAGCAATATATAACTGAAGCATTTATCATCTTTTTAGAGGCAGAAATAATAATAATAACAACAATTTATTATTATTATTATTATTATTTAGTCCAACCCCTTTGTGTCACAGAAGAAAACTGAGAAACAGAGAGGTTAACTATCTTGTTCTGAGTTTCACAACATCTTCCCCTCCAACACACAGCCTCTCACAAAGTCCTAGTCTCAATTTTCTAGCATAAAAAGTAATGAGAGGAAAAGAATGGAAGAGGAGAATGGAAAAGATCTAGAATAAGAGAGGCAGTCATTATTCTAACAAACCAAAGACACTGGACACAAAGTCTGGCATCTGGCCTTGGGGTAAATGGAGTACTCTCTGCTCTATTATTCCATTGCTTTGTATAGTTTGTGTGTGTGTGTGTGTGTGTGTGTGTGTGTGTGTGTGTGTTTACCCCCAGACCAAGAAATCTGGGAGATATTTACTGTAGTACCTGACTATTAAGGACTGAAAGTCATTTTAACTAACCTCATGTCACTCTCATTACCTCATTTCACACTGTGTTTCTAAGAAAATATTTCTCAAGTCTTACAGGAGCTGATCAGTTTACAGAGTCAGTTGACATCAACAGGCACCCAGTTGACACCCAACCAGGTTGCACAAAGAGACATTTCAAGCTTTTCGAGAGGCTTATTTTTCCCAGATGAGGCTTTACTCGCAATGCCTAATAATGTCTCTCGGGTTCTTTAACATTGGCCCAGGGCTCGTGCCTTCTGAGGCGTTTTATAAATAAGTAAGTTACCCTATTCTCAAAAGACTCTAGAAGGAAACACTTTAATAAAGCAGACCTAATTTTTCAATCTCACCTTTTGTAACTGGGTATGAATGAGCTATTCTTCATGTTCTTGTAGCTTGACAGGAACAAGAAAGTGTACCAAATCATTAATTCTCTAATTTGCCCACATAACATAAAACCAGCTGGCTTTTAATATTTAATTAAATTAGTGTGCTCCCCGACTGAGTTCTAATATTCCAATTTCAATTTTCAGCACAAAGCTAATATAAAACCGAAGAAACACTGAGTGATGTGGAAAGGAAAAATGTGACCTTGGTAGGATAATGTGAAGGAGTCTACAGATGAAAATAGATCTTTTTGTTTTTTTTAAGAAATATAAGATGTCCAAAGTTAACAACCTGACTGAAAACTATTGCATTCTCTTTTAAGAAGTATCATCGTGTGGTAAAAATATGTGCATATCTGGGGACAGTTTCTTTTTTCACTAATTAATTCCTTCATCTACTCATTCATTTCTTATGCCTATTGCATGCCATGTATTGTACTGGAAGTTCAAATGTGAAGATGAAATGCATTGTCCCTGCCCTGCAGAGGAGCTCATCAACTCTACTTGCTAGAGATCTTGTAGCTAGTTGAGTGTGAGAATGAGAACTTGGACAAGCTTAACCTTTGAGCTTCAGGCCACTGTCTATAGAATGACTACATCAACAACATGTAGCTCACATGATTCCTGTGAGGATTAAATGAGATCATGTCTTGTGAAAGAGCTTAGTACATTGTAGAGCTGCAATAGCATGAGTCTCCATCATGAGGCATCTGTGTGGGTTTTTTGTTACTGTTTGTCTGCAGTTGTATTTATGGGAGGCAGCAGAAACAGAATCCTTCTATGATTATTTTCCAATTGGTCACTTCTCACTCACATGTAGTAAAATGGCTTAAGTCTGGCCTCGGGAAATTCAGTCTCAGGGCCCTTTGTCTGCAATTCTCCTTATGAAATATTTTCTGCCTTGAATAGTAAATTGAACATTCAGGGCCGATTTGTTTCTTTTTTTGTTTGTTTAATTAGATTGGGTTATGCTAAACTTAGGTTAAAGGGTTTTCTTAGCTTGTGGTGGTGATTTTATCCCTATATGTGTTTATTGCAGCTGTTGACTTTTTGTTTCTCTCTTTTCTGTTTCTCTATTTTTTTGTTTGTTTCTCTCTATTACATTAAATTGGGATGATTTTCTTGCTTGTTAGGAGCGTTATAGGACACCAGGGCACACAGCTGGCTGGTGCAAGTGACTGGTAAAGATGCCTGAAAAACATTAGTGAGAAAGTGGAAAGGCAGGTTGTGGATTTGACACTACGGTGGGTCTCGCCCCACGAGGCTGCTGTGGAGTAGGCCTGGACCAGCATTCGGAGTTGCCCATAATTTCACAGGGTATCCAAACCTCTACTTTTTTTCCTGCCTTTTCATTTTGGCTTACGGTATGATTATTCATTCAGTTGCCAAGACAGGATTTAAGATGCATCCTTCGTTTCTGCACTCAGTCATCCCTCTCATCCCTGGGTAAACTTCGAGTTTTACCTCAGAAACCACTTGTCTTCCGTTCCCTCTACTATCACTCTACTATCTATTTTCATTCTACTATCAGCACTTCAAGCATGGCCTTCATACGTCACAATTACACTATTTCGACAATATTCTACAGACCTGCCTACCTATAGTATAATGCCCATAGGCTAACACACAACTCCTTAGAATGGAATTTAGCTCTTCTTATTGCCTGGCCTAGGTTATTACTCTCATTCTCATTATCTACCAGCGAGCAAGAAGTGAGGAGAAAACCAGGAGAGTGCCCTCACAATCTTTTTAATGCCAAGACGCAAGAGTAGTACACATCACTTCGACCATGTACTGACTTTAACTTAGCCTTGTGGCCATTTCAGCAATAATAGAAGCTAAAGACTACACTTCCTTTAAAAATAAAAAATATATTGAAACAAAAGACATTTATTAAATGTACATTGTGTGTTCAGGACTTTCAGCAGTCACTTCATTTAATAGTCTATTACTAGATATTATCATCAGCACAGTATCTGGGGGTCACTGAGACTTCAAATAGCCAAAATAACCTGACCAAGGTCACAGCCCCTCTGTTATTCAGGCAGAATCTAAATTCAAGTCTGTGTGACACCAAAACTGCTGCTCTTCCTACTACATTATTATTATACTTCCTTATTAACCTAAAAAGTAAAATTTTAAAACATGTACAGGGTTTCCTTCTAAAACTTTTGAATTTTTAAAAATAATTCTTGTTGGAATTAAAGCCTCTGTGATGCCTAACAGAATTTAGTAGAAAACACTGTTAGGTGTGGTCTTAGAGTAAATTCAGTCTCTAGACTTCTGAGACGACTTGAAGTAAATAATTTTTACTGTAATGATAAGCAGTATCTATAATCCTTCAATTTGTTCTCACGTAAATTTTGACAATGACAATTATTGTTTTTCAAATGTTTCTAGATCTTAGAGAATAGACCTTTTTGTGACAAAATGAACTGAAAGAAAAACACTCCCCCACACTATTAGCACAATAATGGTGATACTGTTATTTTGCTAGGGGCAAAGTCAAAGTCATAATCACAGGAGTTCTACCCTTTCTTCGTCTGATGAGAAAATAAATAGAGACATGGCAAAATGTACTCGCTTTTTTAGGAAAACTAATGGGGCAATAAGATGCATTTCTCTCTGATGGGGAGAGGGAACTGGAACAGGAGTACCCAGTTTCACCTGCACTTAGAGAACCGATGCCTTCACTTTTGACACTCCACTTTGAAGGACACGAGATGGGACCAAAAGGGAGGAGCACCTTCCTCCATGCCACAGCAGAGTTTCTCCGAAAAGAAGTGGCATCTTCCAACCGGAAGGCATGAAAGAGGCAGAGAAAGGGGCATATGGAAGATTCTCATATAGTTCAAGAGTTTGACTGAATTAGTATGACCCCCTCTTTCCACACACTATATTGATTTTTTGAGAGCTTCCACAGCTTGATAAAATAACTTTGTATATTTCCATAATATTGAGTTTGATTGAGGAAAGACTGTCATAACAGCAGGTACTCAAAGAAAGGATGGTAGCTGTTCTCCAATCATCTTTCCAGGACTACAGTAGCCATAGGAGGCTGGAGATCAAGTTTCTGAGTGTAGTCCTTCTAAATTCACCTCACACCCTCCCTCCAGCCCTCCACCACCACTTCTGGTAACAGGGAACTTCCTTCAGGTTAACAAGAAAGAATCTTTTCACATCAGGATGCATATGTGTATGATAAACTAAGTAAAATTTTGAGGACTTACAATTCCTGTTGCCTCTCAGTAAGACTGCCAACAGTTAATTGAATAGAATACACAATCATTAAGCAATATGAGTATTTTCTTGGTAATATTCTACATTAGCTTCTAAAAGGCTTTTACTGATTATGTTTTATTACCTGGTTTGTTAAGCATCTATCATAAAGTGCTGTTAAATTACAATAAATTAGCTTTCCTTCCATAGAAGTGTCACCTGAATGTACTTAGCTGCCTCATCAGTGCCACAAATGTGTAATTATTTATTGTATTAAGCAGTTTTGTTGCTTTTACAAAGTGCTTTTTCATTAGTTTTCCTTGACAAAAAAAAAGTAAAATTATTGTAGTGTCGAGTTCTTGGCTATGGTTGTATACTCACAAAATTTCAAAGTTTTTTAACAGTTTCTTGGCCCTCTGATACTGCTTAGAATTTTACCTTTGATCTAGAGATCAAACACCACAGTGAGAATCTTATTAAAACTATGAAACATCTCCCAAGAAAAGAAACATAAACAGAATTTCCCATAAAGCTTCAGGACTTTCATGGATCCCCGAAAGCTTTTCTGTGGGTGCCCAGGTTAAGGAATTCTGAGTTACAGGATTTTAAAAATTCTCGATAAATTCTATAGACCAATTAATATTCTGATGTCCTACACTTGACTTTGTCATGTTTTTATGCAGTGAAGAAGCAGAGAACAAACATCTATCACCATAATGGCAGAGAAGACAAAGATCATCTCAGTTTGGACTTTGTTGGTTAAAAAATTAATGCTCCATTCCTTTAATCTTTTCAGATCAACCAAGAATATATTGTTCAGCTCCTTCCTAGTTGAATTTTACTTGAAAAAACATTACTTCAGTCATTTTAACTATGTCAGGTCTTAAAGGATTAAGAAAACATGGTCTAGTCTAAAATCATTGAGTGCTTACTTTGCGCTAGACATTGTGCAGTATCTTTCATGCATTATTACATTTAGTTCTTACAACAAGAGTTTGAGAAAGCTACTGTTTTTATCTCCATCTTATGCATAAGGAAGTTGAGAGAAGCGTTGTAACTTGACTGAGGTCACACTGTTAGCAAATGATGGGGCTGGAACTCGATTTTTCTTTTTTCGATCTGGCAGCCAGGCAAAAATCATCATAAACAGGTTTCTTTTATCTGAAGTTCTATGAAGGAGAAACACTTTTATCTGTTTTCAAAGAAACAAATAACCTAAATCAATTTGTATGTGCCCTTGATTTTGTGCAAATTTATTTATAATGAATTGTGAAGGAAGGGGAGATAGTCCTAAATTCAGAAAAATTCAAAGTATTAAATCAAGCGTGTAACATGCAATCCCATTTGTCCAGAAAAAGAAAGGCAAAAGGCAGAACAGTAAATCTTTTCCATAGCAAAATTATCACAAGGCTACGTGAAACCTTCCAAGCTCGACTTTTTTCCTTTGAATGGAAACTGCAAATCACTGGGTTATCATGTGGTATAAGCAGTGAGTCCATTAATCTCTTTTGCTCTTCATTTGCCTTGGATCTGATTTGACTTTGCGACAATACATCGCTTTGATCACCCTGTGCCCTCCTTGATATGGAGTCTCCAGAGAAAGCTACAAACGGACAGAGAAAGAAGACTGATGGCTCAATTCTAACAGGATCTCAGGATGAGGAATGGTAATGTTTTGGAAGCATCTTCAACATAATTGTGGTACCCAAGAGAATTTTCAAGATATAAACTAGCAGTAAAATACTTGTAGAAAAGAAGTAAATAGTGAAGTAGAAACTAAAATGACTTATTATAACCACTCCAATTCAGTATAAAGTTTTGCTCCTAAGGATATAATACTCAGATTCCTGCTGAGCATATAAATATGCATTTAAATATGCACCACAGTGGTTAATCGAGTTGAAATTCAAGGGTGGAGAGTTTTACATGAGAGGCTGAGGTCTAGAACAGTTGAATTACTTGAAGTCTCACTGAAAATTGGTGTTGGTCAGGCTTCTTTCAATGACTGTCCTCTATACTTTGTTTCTTCTATAGTCTACTCTAGACCAGGGGTTGGCAAACTTTTTCTTAAAAGGTCGTATAGCAAATATTTTAAGCTTTGCAGGAGATTCTCTGTAGCAACTATTCGACACTGTGATTGAAGCATAGAAGGAGCCATAGACAATAAAAATGAATGGCCATGTGTTCCAATAAGAAAACATTCTGCTGGCTAGATTTTTCCAGCAGATAAATTAACAATCCCTGCTTTAGACTACAAATTCCATCTCTGCAGTTTATTAATTATAGGCTTTGATTTAGTCGTTTAGTCTCTCTCAACTTCAGTTTCTTCCCCTAATGAAACGCACTGTTCTCCCAACAGTAGAAACAATTTTTCTCAGATAAGCCTGTGGAACATGGTTTCTATAGAATATTGTTGGGGGAAATGCCATTCTTTAGGTTTATAAAAATCATATATAAATGTGTGTATGTGTATAATTTATTAAATAGCTAGTATATGGTAGATACTATATTAAATACTTTACACATGCTGTCAAATTTCATCCTCATAACTCAGTCTTCAATGTAGATTCTGGGTGATTCAGAGACATTAGAGAACTGTCCAAAGGGGTAAAACCCATGAGTGGTAAAACTGCAATCAGTTGCTTATAGAAGCTTCACTCATGCCACTGCAATATGCTATCTTTCCACTGTCTCTTTTATTTCATTATTTTATTTTATTTTATTTTATTTTACTTTATTTTGCAAAGTAGCTCTTAAGAGCTACTCTCTTAATAAAGTTTTAAGTGTACAGTGTGTTACTGTTGACTACAGGCACAGTGCTGTACAACAGGTCTCTAGAGCATCTTCATCTTGCTAAATTGAGACTTTATGCCTGTTGATTAGTAACACCCCATTTGTCTCTTCTCCCAGCCCTGGTAAACCATCAGTCCACTCTTTACTTCTATGAATTTGACTATTTTAGATACCTCCTTAAGTGGAATCATGCAATACTTGTCTTTGTGTAAGTGGCTTATTTCATTTAGTATACTGTCTCTTGATAAGGACATACTAGAGATCTTGAAGAGTCGTGAGGGTAGGAAGTGTTCCTTACATAAAATACAAGTCATTTTTTATATGTGGGGGACAGCCATCTGTCTAGACTCAAACATTTATTGAGCCATGTTTTACGAGAAGGTGAAGTAACAGCACTAAAGGTTAAGATTAGGATATTCCCATGTTCCATTTCCTCTTCCTTTTTTATTTTTAGCTCCAATGATTGGTAAGAGGAATCTGGTCTTTTTGCCCTTTCAGGGAAAAGTAAGGGCTATCTCCTCTCTGATCTCTCAAAGGCAGCCTGGCACAGGCTACTGTCAGCCCTTCATATCTGTGGGTTCCACATCTGTGAATTCAACCAATCATGGATCAAGAGGTTTTTTTCCTCCCCCCAAAATATTATATTGTTGCAGACGTGTACTATGTAGTTAGGCCTGCAATGTTTGTGTTTGAACTGAACATATATATACTTTTTTTCTTGTCATTATTCCCTAAGTTATATAGTATAACAACTATTTATGCAGCATTTATATTGTATTAGATATTATAAGTAATCTAGAGATGATTAAAGTATATGAGAGGGTGTGCATAAGTTATATGCAAATACTATGATATTTTATATATAAGACTTTAGCATCCACAGATTTTGGTATCCACGGAGGATCCTGGAACCAATCCCCCACCAATACTGCAGGACAACAGTATTTACCAAATATAGACTAAATAACATAAGACTACTCAGCTCCAGTAATTAAGGCAAATTTATACTTTGCTGCAACCTTGTTTCTTTAACCCTTGGAGTAGTGGTTAAACTTCAGTTTCACTTTTTCCTGAAATACAATGATAAGATCCCATCTTCAAGCTTGAGATATATAATAAGCATAGGCACACAATAAAGGAAGTACAAAGCTCAAATATAGCATTAGATCTAAATTGTATTCTATATATTTTATCAAATCTCTGCATTAAGAGTATGGAGAAATTCTCTCAGATTAACAAAAACGATACTTCTTTTAACATTTGACCACAGGCTTTGGGCATGTGATCCCTTGTCAGAGAATGTCAAGTAGCCTGAAGACTCATTTAGGTCTTTTACATTGAAAACAAATAATCAAAACAAAACAAGCAAACAAACAAAAAACCCTCTACCTCCACCTATCTTTTTCATATTCTTCAATCATTGGCTTCCACCCTCATATTCCACTGAAACTTCTACCATTAAGTTTACCAGTGACCTTTATTCAATCAAGTCCAATGACCATTTTTTAGTTCTTAACCCACTTGACCTTTCTGGGTGATCCTTTTTTAGAAACCCACTTCTCCCTTTGATTACCTGAGAGCACTTGTCCTTCTAATTTCATGAGTCAAAACCCAAATGCCTACAGGGACCAAGCTCATGATGTAAATGAGTAAAGTGGCCTCATGTTATGCCCTTTCACCACTGATACGTTTTGCACATGTATGAAACATGTAAGGATATTTGTATCTCCTGCAGCTAACACAGTCTTGCCCATTGTTCTCGAAACTCATGACCCATGTGTCCTCTCTTTCATTTTTCCACTTTTGATGGATAAAAGAAAGGTTTCACTTTCCTCTTACCTATACTGTGAGAAAAACAACTATCACCTAGATAACCCTTGGGGTCAAGTCAACAGGTTACAGTGGAGACTCACAAACCAGATCCCACATACCTTACCTAAAGAGGAAATTTCTCTTCAGCTCCAGGTTATCATTCCCAAGTCTTCTTATTGGCAATAGATGCTGGAAAACCAAGTTTTACATAAATCTCTGAATTTTTAAATTTTGGCGACACTGTAGGTAAAATTCCATACCTCTAAGTGCGAAGATTGGGTTGCTAGTTTGCCATTTTTGTGGTCAAAACCATACTGTTTTTTTCGCTGACTCTTTTTCCATCAGTATTTTTTCTGGTTGCTTCCTCCTTGAGCAGCTATATTCTCATTCCGAATGCTTCCCTTGAGAAAGTCCATCTCTTTTGCCACATCTTCAACCTATAACATTTTGTTATGACTTTATTCTCACACATTATATTTCTCCTTGTCATTTGTTAAGTTGTCTTATCTGCCTCATGTGCTAGTAAGTATATTATGGGTTGTGGTTGATTCTTATTCTAATGTGCACTGTAAGAAGCAACTAGATCTATTACTTTGCATATGAAAGTCTTGTAAATATACCTTGATTCATTAGTATTAGATTCTTAATCTCTGTAAGGAAAATACTAAAAATGTTGCTATGACCAAGAATACCAGGATTATTCAGGTACCCCACTCTGTATATATCCATTCGTGTAAGACAGTGGTTTCTTCCTCAAATTCCTACAAAATCTATACAGTGCCAGAAGCAGCTTTGTTCTCTAGAATAGTACTTTTGCTAAAGGCAACAGTATTTTGTGAAAAGATAAAACTGGGCTCCGTGGTCAAATAAGTATGAAAAATTCTGGATTAAACAATGTTTAACCGACTTCTTTATTGAGGCACTTCTCAGTTTTTATTGTGCTAAAATGTACTGTGACTGTCCAAAGGAGCAACAAAGTGGTTTTCAAAAACTTGACTCTAGTCTATGGCCATGCTACTCTGAACAAACCTGATACCATCTGATCTCAGAAGCTAAGCAGGGTCAGGTCTGGTTAGTACTTCGATGGGAGACCACCCAGGAAGACCAGGTGCCGCAGGCATAAAAAATAAAAAAATAAGGGATTGTAAACTGACAAGGTCCTTGCAATCTATGAGATCAACCAAGGGTTGCCTCGCCTAAAAATAAAAATAAAAATTTTGACTCTGGAACTATTTTGTGAGGATCATTATTAAGATCTCATGGGACTGGAACACAGTTTGGCTTAAAGTCTAATTGCTTGGAATGTGAGGTCTTTCATGATCTGTTCCCCATCTACATTTTCAGTATTGTTTCCTATTAAACAAACCCTCCATCTATTCCAGAATACATGCTATTTTTTGTTTCCCAAACATATGCCTTCGTACTTCAGCACATTTTCTCTTAAAATTTCCATGGCCTGAAATATCGTTTAACCTTCACTAAACCTGGTTAAGAGTTATCTCTCCTTCAAAATCCACTTAAATACATACAATTCTAAGAACTCTTCAAAAACCTCTCCTGCACTTGTTGGCCTCTCTTTCCTCTAAGCATAGCTAATTGTCCTTATCAAGCTTTTGATACTTAAGATAGCCTATGTTAACTGTATTTTATATTTGCAAGTATCTCCTCTCTCTCCTTTAGGTTATTATCTTCTTAAGAGCTCTGTTTTTTTACTCAGTGCCTTCTTCATAGGAGAAACTCAATCAGTCATTTTCAGGATATAAAATGAAATACAGTAATTCCCGCTTATCTACAGGGAATACAACCCAAGACACTCAGTGACTGCCTGAAACCACTAGTACTGAATCCTGTATATACTATGTTTACTCCTATACATACATACCTCCAATAAAGTTTAATTTATAAATTAGGCAAAGTAAAAGATAAACAACAATAACTAATTATAAAATAGAACAATTATAATAATATACTATAATAAAAATTATATGAATGTTGTCTCTGTCTTTCTTATCCTCTCCCTCAAAATATCTGAGTATTGTACTTCCCCATTTTTTCTTTTTGTGATAATGTGAGACGACGCCTACGTGATGAGATGAAGCGAGAGGAATGATGCAGGCAATAAATCATATTGTCAGGCTACTATGAGAGTTACTTGAACACAAACTCTGACATACTGCAACAGTTGATATGATAACTAAGATGGACTACTAAGTGATTAACAGGAAGGGACTGTCTACTGTGTGGATACGCCGGACAAAGAGATGATCCTCGTCCCTGGAGAGATGGAGCAGGACCTATGAGATTTCATCATGCTACTCAGTACAGCATGCAATTCAAAATTTACAGAGAGATGACTGTAAAATAATCTGGTGACCTAAAATGCATGTGACCAAAAATTCTGAGACATGAAGAGTAGTAGGAGACTGTCAGAGTAACTGAACTTTTAGTACGGCACAATTTTCCCAGCAACGATTCGTACGAGAGAACTTTTTGTCTCCTACAGAAACAGTGAAGACCTGGAATTAAGACTTTCATAACAGCGAAGATAGAAAAAGAACTCTTACAAGGGGAAAGAAAATACCTTACTGAAAGGGCAGGAAGTACTCTCAGGAAGAAAATGTGTGTCCAGACATCTTAATCACAACCTCAACAATTTTTGAGGAGTCAAAGAGTTTAATACAGGGGAGAATCACAAGATTAACTTGCTGCAGTGCAGCCTGATTCTTAGCAGGACTTAGTATGATTTGTTTTAAATATAGTCAAAGCTGCGAGAGTGTCTTCTGGGGTTTCGAAAAGGCCAGACAAAGAATGTTTGAAAGAGCTCTCTTACTTAGAAAAAGTTTCCCTCTACCTGCAAAATTTGGGGGTCTCTGCAGAATGAAATACCTGGGAGCTATGACAGAGGACTAGTAATGGAAGAGGCCAAAGTGTAGATCATCAAGACTCTAAAAGAGAAACAGCCAGGGAAGGATCACTGGGTCAGGGATGGCGAAGGGCTTTGGGAGAGGTGTTAACCTAGGAACAAACAGAAGACCATCTGGAACCAAACATTTTAAGCAAAGCCCTTATTGTCTTGCTCATGGCTGTTATATCCTGGGGAAAGAAGATAACACTAGAATGCAGCACTCTATTTCCCAATAAAGTAAATGTGGCAGAATCTAAAAATTTATTTTGCTTACAGTTTGATATCCTAGCCTGTTAATTTCTCAGAAAGAAGAAAAAAGAATTCGAAAGTGAGAAATATTTACTTATGTGGGAATAAATATGCATGAAAATGCTAAACGAAAGTGCAAAAGCAGTATTTATGCCCATTTGCATGAATTTTAAAACAATATGAATCAAGAAAGCTCTAACATTATCATTTTGACTAAAATGGGACAGAGCATAAAGTGATATATACATTTAAAATTTATTCTATGTATGAATAGATGCACATTTTGTGGATGAGTTTCTTTGTGAATTAATTGACTATTTTTTTCTTACAAACCTAATAAAAAACAGTTTGAGATCATCAAAATTAAGAGATCAAACTAGTGCATAACAAAATGAAACATTCTAATCTGTGTATGTAAATGAGGTAACAGCAACACATTCAGCATCTGTTAAACTCACAGTATATAATATTCATTGTTTGAGGTTTGAAATACAAGCATGAGTATTATGAAGGGGAATATACCTGCCTGAGAGAACCCTATGTGACATTTTTCATTTTATATTTACACTCAGCTATATGTGTAAGTAAGCAGGTATTTTAATATCTCTACCAAATGAAAAAATATATTGCACTAGTTTGAGTTCTGATGCACATGGTTTATATATATAGTTTAATTTTGAAGAAGAAAATGATGGAAGGCCTGCAGATTATCTAAGTTATACCTAGAGAAATGAGAAATTATCACCTTATCCACCTTCTCAGTTGAAGAGAAATCCATCTGGAAATGCATCCATTTTTATATCAACAGAAAACACACCATTGCCTGCTAAATAGTTACATAGTGTAAAATGTAGATTATCTCTAATCAACAAAAAGAAATGCATTGCCTTTCAAAGTCTGGGAATGTTATCTTGTGATTTTGTCACAAATGATTTCTATTTAATTGTTCCGTTTTAAGGATTATTTATCTTGTTTTCTCCTCTTTGATTGCTTTCCTCTAGTGCCTTATAAATTGGACCCAATATTAGCAACATCACTAATTTCCCCTCAAGATCATCTGAGCTTTCAAGCTGAAACATTGCATTCAGTTTTATTTTTCATAAAATTGAAATGGTTTTAGATGGCTAATTTTTATCATCTTTAATTTAAGCCTCAAAGGTAGCCAATTTTTTTTACAAATAAGTAATCGCCTGAACTGAAAATTTTAACTGCAATATTTCAAAGAGAAGATAATGCTGAAATGGTGTTGGTTATAATCATTAAACCCTTTGTTCAACCAAAAATAGACTCTTTAGCTAAAGGCCACTAAAGTTCATGAAGTATATAACAAATCATGTTTCAACTTATTGAACACAGATTATTTTTCTTTTTCTGTGGTTAGTATTTGTCATGTATATACATAAATAGAGAACTAGATTCTGAATAAATTAAGCATAGCGATAATTTGCAGCAGCTCTGATAAATTATATATGTATATGCACTGTGATTACATGAAATGAGAGGGCCATCACACATAAGGCTGATAAATTGCTCTAAGTCCAAAAAGAGTTTGATTTGCAGACCAGCTCTCTTTTCTTTCTCACTCAGGCAAAAACGTTAACTATTTAACTAAAAAACCTTTATCTAATATTTCAAATGAACTTAAAAATATTACCAATGCTAGGTGATGTTCAATTATTAGGATTAAACACAAGATAACAAATATTATTCAAAAGACAGAACTGAAAAATAAGATGTATTACACATTTCATTGAGAGGAAGGGGACTTCCCTAGCTGAAGTGGAGAGGAAATAACACGACATAAGGGTGATAAAATTGGAACAGAAAGCTATGGCTACTTTGCAGAGGTATAAGGATGAGGCATTTAATCTATAAACAGTGGGGAGCTGCCTTTGTCAGTTTGAAGTGCTATCACAAAGTACCATAGACTGGGAGGCATATAAACAAGAGAAACTTATTTCTCACAGTTCTGGAGGCTGGAAGTCTGAGAGCAGAGTGCCAGCATCATTGGAGTCTGGTGAGAACCCTCTTTTTCCATCTTCTTGTTGTACCCTCACATGGCAGGGAGCAGAGAGAAGAAGCGAGCTGTTGCATGACTTTTGAAAGGACATCATTCTCGTTCATGAGAGTTTCATCCTCATGCCCTCATCTAATCCTAATTACCTCCCAGGGCTCCATTTCCTAATACCATCACATCTGGGGTCAGGTTTCAATATATAAATTTGGGGGAGGGGGACACAAATATTTAGTCCATAGCTAGCCACTGTGGATTTTGCATAGAGGCTTGTATGATGTAGACAGCATTTTCCAAAGAGTGATCTGGCAGCTATTGGCAGAAGAGACTGTACGGAGAAAGGTCTGAATAATTTGAAGATTAGCTAAGTGGTTCAAGAGTAAAATAGAAGCTGCTGAACACAGGTATTGATTGGCAGTAGTAATGGCTAGGAAAGACTATTTTGAGAGAGATTGTGGAAGAAACAGAAACAAGACTTACAATCTAAAACATGAATGCTTGAGATGATTCTAGAATTAACAACTGGGGAAGTGGATTTGGGAACAAGAAAGGCTATTTCTGCATATCAGTTGAGATCTTCTAAATTATACTCCAGTAATAAAGTCCCCAAATCTCTTGTGCTTAAAACACCAAAGTTGTTGTTGTCATTTGTATTTCCTGCTCACACTGCATGCCCACGGTGATCAGCTGGGTCTTTGCTGCTTATTATCAGCCTCACTCAGGGACATGCAGACTTGCTGATAACTACTACAGAAGGAGAAGAGAAGAAAGCACACATTGTCCCTTAAAGCTTCTGTATGGAAGAGACACATGAAACATCCTGTCACATTTCATTGTTAAAATAAGTCACTGGCTCTGCCTGACTTCAAGGGATGGATACTGGAGATTAGTACAATCTTCCACTTTCTCTTTGCATAATAGGCCTTGGCATTTGATGTGTAAGAACATTTTTTTCTAGACTATGTTCTACAAAACATGAAAAGCAAAGTTATTGCCTTCTTTTCTTGAATGACAAATATGGACCAATGTAGAAGGAAATAGAAATGTAATTAAATAATAATTTCTCTATTATTATGTACAATTGTTTTTACAAATATCTAATGTCCAAAATATTTGGTTTGCCACTTAATAGAGCTTTCTACAAATTAGTTTCTTATGGCTGTTACAGCAAATTTCCACAAACCTGGTGACTTAAAACAACATTTATTCTCTTATAGTTCTGAAGCTCAAAGTTAAAAAATGTTTCGGGAAGTGGGGCAAATTTAAGGAAGCAGGAGAGCCTCACCCCCTTGGGAAGCTGTAGAGGAGAATAGGTTACTTGCCTCTACCAGCTTTTGGTAGCTTCTAGCATTCTTTGCATCTTGGTTGAATCACTCCTGGCCCAACCCCACAGTCACATTTTCTTCTCCTTTTCTGTGTTAATTCTCCCTCTGCCTCACTGTTATAAGGTAATGGGTAAAGAAACAGTGCTCAGAAAAATGATGTTATTTTTACTAATTGCAGAGCAAGCTCTAGAACTCAAGTTCTAGTGTTGGTCAGAAATGAAGTCTGGGCTGGAAAGGTACAGAAATCCAGTCTCATTTCTCATGCAAAAGACCCTCGTGCTACCTGGTCTGGTTTTCCATGCAACTCAAGTGCACAGTCTTACCACTCAGAGTTTGAATCCAAACAAAACCCAAGAAAAATGTTCAAGGAGGCTTTTCCAAAGGATAGTTATAGCAGCCTAGTCATATGCCACAGAAACCATTTAGCAGATTGTTCCAAATTTATTAAATATTTTTAAGAAAATAGCAATTCGATAAATGTATATATTTAAGAAAAAATTTTATTTAATAACACTGAATTTTTGGCATTATGTTACATTCCCAATAACTTCTTTTTGGTCATTTTCGAATTAAAGGTTTGAACTTTCCCAATTAAATTGTGGATGTAAAAATAACTCTATGCATAAATAGCGAATAATAGAGAGCGGGTGACAGCTTTAACATAAGGTGGACATTTATAAGCACTTATTGACCTTCCACTTACACACACACATACCACACACATAATCTCCGCCTCATTCCCTACTCTATTTATTGTGCAATATATTTTCTGCATCGATTATTATGTACTAATGGGCTGTGTAATGTCCTTTCCAGATTTCATTGTAGATATTTTATAAAAATGAATAGATTCAATTATAGAAAAAAAATTAAGTCCTTGCCTACTGCTGTTAATTTTCACTGTAAGTAGTTAAGAATATACAATTTGCACTCCTTGGTTTGCATCTAAACTGTGTGTGAGACCTGACTCCCATTGGTATTTCTACATTACTTTTGTACTGTAGGTAGGCTAGGATGTGAATTTCTGAGCTTGCGTTGCACACATTCCATTCAAACACATTAATAAGCATTTGCCATACTCAGATGTTACAGTTGGAGAAAGGAAGTTTTATCACTTATTCATCTATTCCACAAACATGTATTGCTTGCCTACTACATACTAGGCATTGTTTGGGGCACTGATAATGCATCAATGGTGGAAAAAAAAAAAATAAGATAAATATCCCTGCTGTGACGAAGCATCCATTCTAATTGGAGAAGATAGACAAAAATAAGCAAACAAGTAAAATATAAAATGTGTCAGATGGTGATACATACTAAAGAAGAAACTAAGGTACGGAAAGAACTAAGGAGCTCCAAGGGTAGATAAGCTGTCACAATTTTAAATAAGTTGATAACCTTTCTAAGATGATATCATTTCTGGATAGACCCAAGAAAAATGAGGAAGCAAGCCATGCAAATACCGCGGGAGCATGGCAGGCAGAGGGAACAATAAGAGCAAAGGCCCTGAGGCAAAAATGTGCATGGTATCCTAAGGCTAACCCAGAGGCAGTGTGCCAGGAGTAGATGGAGCAAAAGGAAGAGTAATTGTAGATAAGGGCAGAGAGGTAATGGTGGAAATTATGTAGGATCTTGTAGGTTACTCTAAGGACTTTGGTCTTTACTCTGAGTAAAATACAACTACGTGATTTGACTTACATTCATTTGAAATTTGATGTAAATTCGGTGATGCTCCAGGCAGCTAGCTGTCTTCTGCATGGTGATTTTGTTATCCAGGCTGCCTCTATTTGTGGTTTTATTATTTCAACACTCAGCTGACATTTTCACTGACAAGGGGTAAGTCGACTGGAAGGTCCACAGGGGACTTTTGCTTCTACTCACACTCTATTGCCAAGAACTAGTCAGAAGCCCCAGGAAATATAGTCCCCCCAGGAGGGAAGGAAAACTGATTTCAATGAGCAATAGTAATTTCTACTACTGTGGGCAAATGTAGAAGCAGCAAAGCCAGGGTAAGAAAAGAAAGGAGATGAGAACTGCTGGAATTATGTTGGTAGCAGGAATCAGATTCTGGATTATTTTGAAGGTAAAATGGTAGGATATGCTGATGAATTGAATGAGGGATTTTAGAGAGGAGGTAAATTGGAAAGATGGAGTTGCCATTTACTGATTAGGGACTTCAGAAGTAACATGTTCAAGGGAGAATAGCAAGAGTTTGGTTTTGAAACACTAAATTTTTTTGTGAGACATCCAAATTCAGATGTTGAGCACACAGTTGGGTATATGTGTCTGAAGTTCAGGAGAGAAATAAATTTAGTAATCATCAACGTAGTGATAGTACTTACAGTCATGTGACATAAGAGAGATACCTAAAGAGTAAGTGTGGATAGAGAAAAGGTCCAAGGACTGAGCTCTGGGGAAATCCAGTGTATATAAGTGTGGCAAATGAGTAAGACAATCAAAGAAGCTTGAAAAGGAGCCTCTACGAATTAGGAGAAAAATCAACAGTGTGTCATGTTCCAGAAACTACGTGACAAAAATGTTACAAGGAGAGAGTTATCAACACTGTGACATCTTGCTAATAGAGCAAGTTAGATAAGGATTAATAATTGGTCATTGGATTTAGCAGCATGGAGGTCATTGTTACCCTTGACAGAATCTGTTTCGTGCAATGGCACAGATGAAAGCCAACTGGAGTTCTTCGAGAGCAGTAAAACGGAGTGGTAGCTGGAGCGGGATGTGGAAGAAATTCAGCATGGCTGTTCGCAGATGAGAATGATATGACAGAGAAAGAACAGAGGACTTGCACTGGAGGGGCAGGGGAAAACCCCTGGGTGATCTCGGGTGGATTAGAAGGAATAAGATCCAAAGCATTGGTGAGGGAGTTCACAGCTGAGGGGAGCATAGCAGTTTCATGTACTGAAGTGGAAAAAAGTCGAAAGGTATGGCACAAGTGCAGGTAGGTGGCATGGTGCGCTGGTGGGAACATGAGGGACAAACTTCTTGCTTCTATTTTCTCAGGGAAATAAGAATCAAAGTCATAACTAGAATGAGAACAAAGGAGGTCTGAGCAGAGAAAAGACATGAACTCGTCACCTAGAATGTAGATGGGTGGATGGACACAATATATGACTTCCGGGCTGCCCTGAGGGACCATTTAAAGCCACGCACTTAAAGTTAGAGCAATCGGCATGTTCGTGTGTTTTTCTTAAGTAATGATCAGCTGAGCAGGTATAGGGGCCAATGTGAAACACAAAGAGAATTAGATTTCAAGAAGTCTCATTTTCAATGATCATGATCTTGCCATTGGTGTTCTGGATTATTTTAAGTGACTCCTTTCCCTTATATGCTCTTTCGGTGAGCAGATTCTGCCTCCTACATTCTAGTTGAAATTTACTTGTTCTCACTCTTTTGGTTCCAAGCCCATTACCTATAACTGGTTCCCCTTTAGCATCTGCCTCCTTTGCCAAGAGCTTATCATATTCATACTTGACCTCTGAAGACCATAGTTACAATTTTTCTCAAGTGCAAGCTCAGCAACCCCTGGGCCAGCCTCCCATATCTCCACCTCTCCCACTTTCCTGCAGCCCCTAATCTGGATCATACCTCGATTCAGGGAGTTCAGAATACAGATTTGTGCAGAGTCTTACTGCAGACATTGCTCTCTGATGAAATGGGAATGAACTGAATACCACTAAAGGAAGAAGCCAGAGGTTTCAGGACCCCATCTTACCATTCTGCTTTCTGTAAGATTTCATTTTACTTCATCTGTCTTTCTGCTTCATCCAGAAGCCAATTCGGAGACAGTTTGGACTGTGAGTGACATGGTGGGGGACAGACTGCATCTTCATGTCTGTGCTCCTTACCTCAAATTGACCAGTTCCTTCACAGTGCAGATGGTTTAACACTGCCGTAGAGACCTAGTCAACAAGCTGATTTTACTATCCCGAGTAACTTGCTCCTGGGGAAATTTGAGAAATTGTTGTCTAAACAAATAGGAGGTCAGCTTATTTAGTTTAAAAAAAAAAAGTCTCTCTACAGAAACATTTGGGCAGGTTTCAATTTAAGCAAAAAGCATTTTATTCACTTCATTTTAATGGTCTCTGTTGAATAAGCATGAAAAATGGTTTTCATTAGTCCTCCTTCCACATTATACCTGACAAGCAGGAGGAAAACATGAATTTTTCCTGTACTTAACAAATATTCTGTAGTGATATGAAACAGCAGGAGAGATGCAAAAGGAATAGTAATTTTGTAAAATAAAAAGGTCTGAGTCAAAACAAATCATTTATTCCCAGGAAGGAGCAAGAATATGCTAGCACATGATAAAAATAAACTGACGAAATTTCTAATACTGGAGATTATGATTAGACAATTTATAATCGGTCTGAAAATGAGGTGGGGAGAAATGCTTCATTTTCATTATTTGCTTCAACCTTATTTATTTTCTCATGCCCCATTCATTCAGCAGGAGACCCCCAACAGTCTCTCCATAGGTAGAACTTTCTGCCTCATGCTCTGGCTAATGCTTGCTACCACACAAATAGCTTATTTCACAAACTACTTTGCTTGCTGGGTCTAGGATTTTAACACTAATGTGATTTTCCTTTCTTTTTAATGCTCTGAGATTAATTGTACTTGTGAAATATCTAGTTTTGAAATGTAAATGCCTTTGACATTTTACTTTAATTCCAATTTGGATGGTAATATAAGGGTTTAATTAACAATAAAGATGAATCAACCTATAAAATGAATACATAAACAGAGAGCAGCAATTTACAAAAATAAAAGAAAATTTTTCTAATGCATTCTCTATAAAGTCTTATTGGAACGAGAAAGTAGTGTGTGTTTCTGTACTTTATCACACAATTAAGAACAGAAAAGACCCAGCTTGAAATGTTGCCTATTTAAATAGCATTTTAGACCAGTTAGTGGTTATGAATACCAGGAATAATAAATAGTGAAAAAATGGCTATTTTGAAGAAAGGGTGACTAAAGCAAATGAAGCCAACAGCAAATCATAACAGACTAGATATATTAGAACTTAGCTTTTAGTTAAAATTGTTAAATTAACCCTTCTGAAGAGTCATGCTGCACAGGAATGTAGTCATGTCCTGAGGCTCGAAGGCCTGCCTGTAAAGCAAGTTTCAGAAGGTGTACTCTGCTTAAGATAACAGAAGCATGTAGCCTGTTAAGCATGAAATGCATAGCTCTGTTCTCTTCTTTCTGCTCATAAGATAATGTCACTGACTCACAACCTCATGATGTCTTACAGACCTCTCCTTCTGTTCATGACCACGGGGCCATAGTCACATAAACCTGAACAGGATGCACCGGAAACTGAATAAATCAGATTGCTGAAGCTTGCATAAGAACTGACCAATCAACACAGCCCATGACCCTGAACTCCCTACTCAGTGATTACTTATGATTTTTTCTCTATAAAACCCCTTGTCTGTAAACCCTCAAGGAATTTGGGTTTTTCCAGGGCAAGCTGCCCGTTCTTCACTGTGTAGCGCTATACAATAAACGCCACTTTCATTTTACCCTAGTGTCAGCATAATTGGCTATCTGTGTGACTGGGTGGACAAACTCTGTCAGTTATACAAATAAGCAGTAAAAGTCTAAAATGAATACCTCCCTTAAGTTTGCACATGCAAAAACGAGTAACTCAGTAAAGTATAACAGAATTTGTATTGCACTCTAACTAGGAACCCTAGAAAGTGCTATTTTACTTGTCTTTCTCATGTATCCTCATACATCTCTGTGAGAAGGATCCTATTATCCTTCCTAGTTTACTATCGAAGAGACTAAAGTTCATAGAGAAGCAACTTGCCCAAGATCACATAGCTAGTAAGTGGCCTGGGCAGGACTTACATTCAAGACAGTCTGACTCCAGACTTATTTTATACAAAGATCATTCCTTAAAATTTATTTTTTCTTTATATAAAAATCCTCTTAAAATATATAGAATTGTATAAAGTCTGATAATGAACCTGAATATCCATTAAAAGTCAGCTTTATGTTGGCACAATTTGTGCACAGTTTGATTTTCTCTGAGGTTGCAGTATCACTCCTTGACTTACTTGTACTACTCTTAGAAGCTCTCAGGAAAGCAGCAGAGATGGTTACTAACCTACTCTGAAGACTGCAATCTCCTTACTGAAAAAGCTGGAGAATCTACTCTGAGACTCAGTCATACCAAGTGCATGTCACTTTGGAAATGTGCATTCTCTAATTCATTGGAGATGATCTGACAGATTATATTCCCTTAGGTTGCTTGGTAAAGAGGAACGGAGTAATATTTTTAGCTAACATAGGTCAAATTGCATTTTTCTTTGTGTAAACTGACATGTTAAAAAAAAGATTCAGTCTTTTTCCTTAAGAAAGCAGGAAATGAAGAAGAGCTTTTAAAGAAACGTGGACCATAAATAGGGAAAACAAAGTAGATAATAAGTTATGATGTAGTCCTAAGCTCTCATATTACTATAGCACTTGATAGTCTATGCAGTGCTTTCAGATAAAATTTATTTATTTTGATAATGATCCCTGGAGTTGTGTAGGGCAGATAGCATCATGCTCATCTAATAGAAGAGACAGGCCCAAGAAGGTCAAGTTGCTAGTCCAAAGTTATATGGCTTTTAAGTGATAATATTGGGCTCCAACTCAGGTCTTTTAACTCTGTCGAGATTTAATATTGATAAAATGTTTATTATCTGGAAAAATTGATGAACAATTATTTCATTAAACAGAAAGATCTTCTGGGTTTTTCCTGAAGATTAAAGCTTCTTACTGCATAACTACCTATGCCACAACATTTCATAGTACGAAATTCCAACGAAGGACATCATCATCACCTTCATTCCCAGAATCACAGCCAATATCAATTAGAGTCTATAATAGGTTCCTCTGTGTCAGACATTGTCAAATATTAGTTTTTTCAGTCATCGTAAAAACCTTAAGGAGATAGGCATCATTATTTCCTTCCCTGCAGAAGAGGCTTAGAGAGGTAATTATGCTAACAATGCTATTAAGTAAATATATCAGTCAGGCCACTCTGTGGTTAAAAACAAAAAATAAAGACAAACAATAAACTTTCCATTAAAATTTGCAGAGGTTAATTTTTTACTCGTTGGCTACAGGTCTGGTGTGGCTCTGCTCCCTGTGCTACGGATTCCGGAGTCCATTCTGTTAAAGCAGCCCTCGCTGGGACATTGCTGATTCATGGCAGAGACTGGGATGGACCACATGGTTTTGCTGAGAAGCTCACATCTCTTCCTCTGAAGCAAGCCGTATGAGCAAGTCTGACATCAATAGAGTGGGGATGTATAAACCCCTCATGGAGAGGAACCACAGAGAAGCACCATACAGTCTGTATAATGTGGGTTACAAATATTTACTTCTTCCTCTACTGAAGTCAACTCCAAAGTTTTATCTTAACATGAGATCAGGTTAGACATCTAGGATTTTGTGATAGTCTCTATAGCAGACTGACTTGGGTACAGCTCCTGTGGTGGTTGAGAGCAATCAATCTATAAAGAAAGAAAATTAAATTAGATAAGTCTGTGTGTTCACTTGAGCATGCACACACACACACACACACACACACACACACACATCAGTGGTATGTGGGAGAAGCTTATATCTCCTTAAGGCAGTCAATGGTTATATTTTCAGGAATTTTGCCAGTGTCACATTGGTAGCTTAAAATTTGCCATGGCTCGAGTTTTTATACCACAGAAATGGGCAAATGCTATAACATGGGCTTTTTTCCCTAGAGAGACAATTATTACACACTTACCAAGACATCACTGCACACTCAGTATATATTGGTGGCATAGGAACAGCATGATGGCAATAAATTCTCCTGTTGGAAAGAAAACAAACGGAAAGTGCACAGCAGTCATTGGCCCATAAGAATTCTGGAATGACATTGGGCATTTGTTGTAAGAGTCCTCTACCCTAGAGGCGAGGAACATCCTTCATTAATTCTGTTTCTGTTCCCCGGAAGTAGCTGTTCTCCAAGTTTTTAGTGACTTGGCTCTGCCCTCTGGGAAAACCTTTGTTTTCTTTTTCTTCTTTGGCTACATTAAAAAAAAACACCTTGGAAACTGGCCCCTTGGAGGTTGTAAGCTATTGCAACCGGTTTCTTGCCCTCAGAAGACTGGCTCTGTATCTGTTTTAATTCCAGTCAGTTCCTGTGCCAGTAGCCACACCTCCAGTTCTTTGTTATATATGCCCCTCTTTATTGCTAATAATTTCGGCTTATCAGGAATTTACTCTGAGCCATGTTTAACATTTGAAAGGATTTTCTAGACGCCAGCTGAATTGATTCAGATTTCAACAAAGAGGATGGCAGCCACATCCTTCATCTGGTTTTTCCCAAGAACTTGAATTTTAGTCAGTCTTTGTAGCTCAAAGCTTTTCTCAGTTTTATCATTTTGGGTTTTTAACACTACAAATCCCAGAATTTCTAGATGCTCTTCAATCCTTTTTCTTTCTTTTTTTGCAAATCAGTCAATTCTTTTCCTGAGCTCATCTTTTTCTTCGTGTGTCTTGTCAAATACAACCAATAGTGACCAATTTATGCTACAAACATCTGTTTTCCCACTTCACCTAAAGCCACAAATTAAATACATTACTTTCCAAGCAACTGGAGGAAACAGTTTCGCTAAATGTTTCACTACTGCATTCAATGGCTTCCGCCCTGCAAAAACAGTTTCTTTTCCACCATCTGCCCAGATCCAAAAAGGGTGTGTGTGTGTGTGTGTGTGTGTGTGTGTGATTTATATTTATATGTAACAGCAGAAACTCCATTTCCAGGATACTTTTTTGTATCATTCTGAACAGGCTAATTTGATGGTAAGTATATCCCCAACTCTTTGTGGATTACACTAACAAAATTTATTAAAGTTTATTTCTCACTTAACTTTAATGTTGTTTACAAGGGTTTTGTGGCCTGGCTGCAAATTTCCTTCACTAAGGGATTTGAGCTGAAGGAGTAGCCTTCATCTGGTACATCGTTGGTCTCACAGCAGAGGAAAAAGAGCATGTGTGACTGACCATGAAATGGATCTTAAAGCTCTGTCACTTCTGTTCACATTCCGCTGACCAAGAAAGTAATGTGGGTGACAGGATTTGAGTATCCTGCATAGGGATGGCCCGTAGTGGAGAATCTGTAGGGAGCAAATATTTTGGAGCAATAAATAATGCAATGTTCTATGGTAGTAGAGTCTTTCTGATTCCAAAGCCTGTGTTCTTAACTACTACGTTATACTATTGCTTCTCCAAATTATGGCATAGCTTCATTTTGTTATTAGATTAGTGACAAAAGTTCCACAAATGCTTTGTGACCCAAAGCAAGTACTGTTGTGCTTTAATTGATACAGTCTTCTAAATGACACAAAGGTGGTAACGGTCAAGGCTACAATCATAGCTGAACTTATCTCAAACTAGCCTGAGACAAAATTCATTTTGAACAGAAAGATTTAAGGGAAGAGGTCTGCCCACAGTAATATACAGTATATTTTTTGCACCATCTTTAGAGTGACGAAAAAGTTGTCATAAAAATTATGTTCTTAAATGATGTTTTTCATTTTGAGAAATTACTTGTAATTACTTATTATTAGTTATAATTTAAAGCAGTTAGAGAAACAAATACTTTATCCATCCTATTTTATATGTTGTTAAATGAAACCAGGTCTGTTATTTATTTTGCACAATAAAGTAGGAGTTTAAAGCAACTGTACAGATAACTCAAAGAAACACTATATATAAAACATATCTATATACATATATAATTGATATACATTATATTATATAATATTTTATTAATACATTATATATTTTATTTTGTTTTATTTTATTTATTTAATATAGTATATGTTTATATAATACATACATATTATTAACATATTATATGTTATTTTAAAATATATATTTAAAGCAATATACAAATAAATCAAAGAAATACTATATATAGGGTTATTTGAATATACATATTCTTTGAAAAATATATATCTATAGCTTTTTCCTCCTCTTTATGTAGCTAGAATAAATTCAGCCTTAAGATCCTGATGCTCAAAGTGTCTTTTAAAAGAAAGAAATTTGGCCTGTATGTTGAAAGCTTGTTTTTACTGAAGCCTTAGATTTGAAGCCACAACACTTCAAATTCTTCACCCTGTTTTCACTATATTTAGGGTATGTAGTGTAACGTGGAAGACAACAAAGGCAATAGGCAACTGGGAGTTGCAGTGTCAAGTTGCAGTGTCAGAGGGCCATTTTATATTTTTCTATAGCGATCAGAACCAGGGTTGTGAAGGAATGAAAGTCACATTCAGGTATTGAAGGCTGAGTATCTCCCTAAAGGATCTTTGAACACTTTTAAGCCTGTGAGATAAAGACTGGGAAGGAAATTGTCATTTAGCATGGTGGGAGTACTGATGACCTAGAAACGAAATGGACCTGTTTGACTACGTAAAATCACTTGTTTATTGGTTCTACTTTGCTCTATTGAGTTGCGATCTCCTGTTTCCATTAACTTTCCACATTTCCCTGCCATCTTCCTTGTACTGATTCCCCTAGAAAAGCAGCTTGGTCTCAAGGGCAATTATGCAGGCATTTTAGTTACTGACCTTTACAGTGACTTCGTTCTTATCTAAAACAATTTCTAAACTGTAATTAACTAATTACTAATATATTTTCTACAAGTGGGCAATAAATATTTGGACTTGATATTCTCAATAGGCTATTTAAGTCCCACACTTAGGACCTTTAGAGCACAGATTGCAACAGTTTCTTAATCAGTAGCAAGAAATATGGAAACAACTAGGAGTTCTGAAGATTATTCCTTAGAAAATATTTCCTCCCTCTTAAAAGGTGCCCCTTAGAGTCTTTTTAAGCAGTCTAACCTTGAGCTTTATGGTCAATTAGCTGAATTCAGTGGGCCATGTTTTATATTCTTCCTAGATTAGAAATTCACAGTGAATGAACACTTCGGATTCCTTGGCTTGTACATAGGCTTATCATAAAGTAAAGTAGAAATCTGAGGTAATTATCCAGAAATTTAAAACCCTAGCTTTCTCAGACGTATTCTAATGAAAATATGAAAAGCATTAGCATAACAAGTAACTGAAAATTTTAATCAACAATAAGTTCATTATGTGGAAACATTAAATACAGTGACCTCCCAAATTCTTGGCCTTATGATTTCCAAATATGTTCCAAAAGTATTTCCAAATATTGTTTTCATATCTTTTCCATAGGCCTCCTCATTGCTTAAAATTACTTATTCTGCTATCTCAAATGGGAAGTGTCTTTTTCTAACCATCAGTTCTCATTATCACCTCTTCCTTTCATTCCCAAACCCTTGGCCTCTCCCTTTTCTCTAAGTCTATAATATACCCCAATATTCAGCTTGGATCCTATGATCATTTCTTTCTCGTTTAATTCCAGTAGCAACTCAAAATGCTCTCTCCCCTTTCGCCAAAACTGCAGTGCAACATGGGTCTAGACTAGACAACTTGTGGGCCAAGTTGTCTTGATAGTGGCAGCATGAATGGTTGAAAATGAGTCCAAGCTCATACCACTCACTGCACAACAGCCAAATGACAAGTGACAAGTCAAGTGACAAGGTGTTGCGGCAAGGAAAGTGACTTTATTCAGAAAGCCAGCAAGCTGAGAAGATGGCAGACTAGCATCCTCAAAAAAAAAAAAAAAAAAGTCTTAAGAAAGTACAGAATTCAGACTTCTTTTATATCAAGGGGAGAGGGAGAAGGGAGGGGCAAGAGGTGATTGACAACTGAAGACATCTGGGCACCAGCAGGGGTCTAAGGAAGATTGTGAAACTTCTTTGCTCTTAAATTGTTGATTCTGGTTGATGTGAGTGTTGTCAGAAAGGTCCTTCAAATCTTTGGGAGAGAGAGAGCAAGAGAGAGAGCGAGAGCAAGAGCGAGAGAGAGAGAGAGATACTGTGACTATCTGGAATCCTGTAAGCTGACCTGAATAAGGAATGAATGAAACCCTGAAGAATAATAGATTGGGATACCATCAAGCTAGGATGGAAGATAACGAATCTTTAGCAGTAGATTACAGTACCAGATAGTGACTGTATTAAAACTCCAAAGCCTTGGCTCTCCGGTCTTCCTTTAAAAAATTAAGACAGGTTTCCAAAGTGAAGGTGGAAGATCTAAAACACTATTTCCTAGGTTGTTGATCTAGCATCTTGAGGCACATACTAAGGATTATAATACTTTACCTTAATTTCCAATCCAAATTTACAGAAATGGGTAGGGTCTCTTTGTAGGGATTCTCAATGGCAAAGTGCACCTGTTGTTTGTCTCCGGCAGCTATTATAGAGTACATATGCATACACATGCATTACAGGGCATGAGACAAGACGCTCACACAAAAGAGAGATGTGCTTATTTACAATTAGGTTCACAATTACTAGACCTCCTTCCATTTATAACCAGAAGTGTCTCCTTCTACTGCATTTCCAACACACTTCTGTTTCTATAGTTTGAGATTTTTCTCAAACCAGTTATGACAATGTAGTTGTTATTGAAGTTTAATTTGATTGAAGAGTATGTATACTAGTGACATGTGAGTATAAGAAGAAAGAAAATTATTTTTAGCTGAATCTTTGGAAATACAGGTTAATTAAGAATAATTGCTGAAAAATTAGGCATCTGTATTGGTCCAAGTTCCATATATATATGAAGGCCCAGGATCTGCACCTTGCAAGCTGGAGACTGAGGGGAACAGATGTGTAGCTCTAGGCTGAATCCAAAAGCCTGAAAACCAGGACAGTCAGTGGTGTAAATTCCAGTCTGAAAGCCAGCAGGCTCAAGATCCAAGAAGAGTCAGTGTTTCAGAGTCCAAAGGCCACAAGAGACCAATGCTCCAGCTCAAGTGGAGTTCCCTTTTACTCAGCTATTTTATTCTATTTACACCTTCAACTGATTAGATGAGTCTCACCCACCGAGTAAAGCAACCTGCTTTAACAATTCAAATGTTAATCTCAACCAGAAACAACCTCATGCACATATTCAGAATGTTTGGCCATTTTGAAGCCCAGTCAAGTTGACACATAAAATCAACTATGACAGCATCATTGCGGCATTTATTTAAAAATTAGAAAATTTCAAAAGAATTCTGAATTTAGATCCACCATATGGAAATTATATATTATGTATTAAATGTGCGGTTTATGTAAAAAGAAGATAGATAAAGGATCTTTTGAATATGGTTAAATTTGTATCCCTCCCAAAAGGGTCTGTGTTCTACATTAAACAAATTGAAGGATAAATAAACACATTTTAAGGTAAAATAATGCAAATCATATTTGCATACTTCAATTTTTTATAATTCTTCATTTTATATTTTATTATTATTTTATTTTTCAGTTACAATTGCCTTTCAATATTATATTAGTTTCAGGTGTACAGCATAATGGTTAGACTTGTATATAACTTATAGAGTAATTCCCCTGATAAGTCTAGTGCCCACCTGGCTTTAACAGAATTTTTTTCAATATCCCACCAAATGGCTGTCCCAGACAACAGCAGTTACTGTATGTAAGGCCACAAAATTGACAAGTACAGTCAAGGAAATGAGACATATGAATGTCAGAACTGTTTATGAGGACAGCTTGATTTTGCCTAAAAGCATCTTTTTTTTACCTGTGCTTCCTACATATATGTCAGTTCTTGCTATTTGGTGTTTTAAAGGTCACTCACAACCTGAAAATATCCATCATGACCATTTCTAGCCTTGGGTAATGTCAATCATCAAATCACTCCTTTCTTACAATCATCAAATCATCAAATCACTCCTTTCTTACAATTGAGCATTGTTAGAAAAAGTCACTCAATGATGCCAGCTGGCATTATAACCAATCCCTGCTATCTAACATCTGCTGGCATATCGAGACTGCTGGGCAGTCATTTATCTCAAGTTGACTCTAACTTCATGCAATTTTTGTTATACATCTTTCCTGCTTTTTCTGCTCTTATAAAGTCCCCAATTCTGCACGTATCTACTTCACTCTCAGCAAATGGGAGTTTTGCCTCCTACATGAGAAAATGAAAACCATGTGAGAATTGCCTCCACTTCCCTCAATTCAACCACAACATGTAACATCCCTCCTTCTCTCTTACTTTCCTCTTCCCTCAGGGTTTTCTTCTCTCTCCCCCTTGGCAATCCCATTCATTTCTACAATATAACATCACACAGGTCTCATTTCTGCATTTTCGCCAATGTTGTCATTTGACTACTGGGTGCCCTCAACTAGATTTTCTGCTTATGCTTTAAACTCAGCACCATCAAATTCTTTAAGATTTCTTCCAGTTCTTTAAAATGTTGTGGGTCCATAAAATTATCTGGATGATTGCTTTTATTCTCCAATTCATTTATTCAGGTCAAGTTAGGTGAAAAGGCCTTCCCCTTCCCCTCCTCTCCTCATCTCTGGCACTAAAATTTCTTAACTCTTTTATTGTGTAGAGTCTAATACCCTATCAAATTTTTCCTCCAAGATGTAGTCCCATAATGCATCCACTTTGGCCATCTCAATTATAAGCTTATTGCTATTCTAAAGTGAACTTGCATTTTCCTGCTTCTCCAAATGACAAGCTAAATGAAAAATCTTTGCCAGTGGATTTCTTAAATGATAACCTAAAGTTGCCAAAATACTCTCCTGAGAGATTCGCCCTTCACTCATACAGGATCTAAGTCCAATCGGCATGGGCTCCCAGAGGCCATACCTGCCAGCTGTCACTGAGTGCTTCCAGGTGGGCATCTCAGCTAATTGACAGTGCTATTGGAGGAACTGGAATCCAATTACAGTGACTTACAGCAAAGGCAATTTACCTTTCTTTCAGGAATAGAAGGACAAAGTGCCAAATGCAGCAGGTTGCATGTTTTTGCTCATAAAATACATAATTTGTCAAAATCGTTTTTCTCTAAACACTTTTAATGGAAATCCTTGGCAGGGCTATACACTAATGATTTCCATATTAATTCAGTACTCAGTTGTTCCATTTTATCCTCATACTCTGCATTGTTCAGGTAGTGCTATTATTCTTTTATTATGAATCACATAACTAGACCATTCTCCAAGGAAGAGGATATCTCTCACATTTAAAAGTGTTCTGTGACTCTCCTTGGATGGCCTATGCTGAAATTAGTCTTAACAGGCGGGACTGACTATGGAGCAACTTTTAATGACTTCTTGCCTGGTGAATTATGTAGACCCAGAATAATGGAAGAGAAACGTTACAAAAGCAAAGGCAAAGGGGAAAGAGAGTTTTCGAAGTTAAGAAATGTCTTTTGTCAGATTCGCTTTCTTAAGAGCGATTTCCAGACTTTAAAAATCTGGAAATATCATTTGTTTTACTGATTTTCTTTCGATATTTAAAATTTAAAATTTTTACCTCACCCTTTAATGACAGGGGCAATTTTGCTGCCAAATTACTAAAATAATAGAAAGAAGAGATACACTTCAAAAGAAAAAAAAAATCACTTTCAATTATAAAAATAGACACAAAGTACAGGTGCTTGGGCTCTGAGCTCTATCTGAGCAACATGTTAGTGGTCATATTAAAATTCACACCACATCGCAAGTTTGTTTCTCCTGAAAACTGCTCACTTGGTTTGATCTGATATGTTATCAGTCACATTTTCAGTCCCACTCCTCTTACCTTTAAGAATGTGATAATATGTCCTACTGAGCCATTAAACTAATTTTGTGTTTTGTTAACTCTTCAAAACACCATTGCCAGAAGGTTAAGGAACCCAGGTGTACCCATTCTGTTTCCTAGGCAAGCTCTGGCTGCCCACTCTCCAGGTATGCAATGTTTTCTATGCTTTCCTTGTCAAAAGTAAGCTATTCAAATTTCACAGCCTTCCAGTTTTCCTTCTCCTCTTTTCTCTTTGCCCTCGAGATATTCTCAGAGGGTTTTTACTCAATGCCATGTGATACTGAAGTTGTACAGGAACGATATGGTAATTGCAAGAGATACAGTTAAGGCCTAATGAACATTATGTTTATGAAGAATGTAGCTCTGATTTCCAAAAGCACTTTGGTAAATTATACAAATTAAATATTCATTACTTTGTACTTCATTAGTTCACATTTGGCACACTTTTTCTTCATTATAATAGCCTGGAGTAAAAGCTTTTTGGTTTTTGGTTTTTTTTTAATACATTTTATTCTGTTATTTTTCAGAAACTCTTTACTTACAATATTAGGGCAAAGCTGTATTTTTTTTCATGGAACCCATAAAGGGTTTTCTTTAAAAAAAAAAAAAAATACTACATATTTTTTTCACACAAAGAAAGTGAATATCTGTTTGTTTGCAGTTCTTATTTCAATAGTCAGCATAAAAATATGTAAACGTTTAACTCTGATTATCACTTAAAGTTTACTTTCTACTCTTATTCCTATAAAAATTTTCTATTTCATTGGAGAGAAACTTCATTATTAAGTTAAATGTACTGCAAAGTTATAAAGAATGTTTTCTTTCCGTGTTGGAATAACTACAGTGATTTATTAGTCATTGGGCTCTTAGAAGTTAAAATCCTTCAACTAAGGTTGCTTGTCTGAGGTAGGTGATAAATAGACAAGCTTCCTTGGTATGTGGAAATTAAAATAGAAAAAAAAAGAATTATGATTGGAGCTACTCTTTTCCACTTCTAAATATTCTAGTCATCTGAAATGTATTCAGCAAATATGTGTATATAAAATGCTGAAAATAAGTAACTCCTCCAGAGATTCTATCAGTCGAATGTTTGTTGCAGGCAAGCATACAGTCACAGTTAAACAACTAGAAACAAATACTTACAAATGTACTTGTAATCAAATTCGATGTCTTCAGATTTAGAGATCTTCAGATTTTTTTTTTTATTTAAGATTTCCACAAATGGCAATTAATGAAAGGTTTTTACTATCTGAGAAAGAAGTGAATTCTGAGAGCATGTTTTAAAAGATTATAGATAAAATGCTCTACCTGAACTGACTTAAAATGACATTTAAATTTAAAGAGCATTGGACTAGGAGATAGAAGACTTAAATTCGAGTTCTGGATGTATCATGTAGTCTTGTGGTCTTCATAAAATCCCTCAATCTCTTTAATAAATATCAGTGATCTAATCTGGTAAATTGGAATAATAATACTTGCTTTGCCCACTCCTCTGAGTGATGGCGAATACATAGTGAGATTATGAAACATTAAAAATATAAAAAACAAAAAAATTAAAACAAAATATTCTATAGGTTATTGATATTAAAAATCTGAATCATAAGCTCCATCATTTCCATACACTAAGAGACCAACAATAAAACGGCAACTCCATTTTAAAGCATATAAAGTGAAAAGAGAATTGTGGTCAGGCAATTAACGAGATGCTATCCCTTCTTGAGGACTGACTGTATTATATTCTATCAGCAAGCTTCAGCAGGATGGTGGTTACATATTTTAGGTGACGGCTTAGTCATTATTCTTTTTGCTTCTAGTATTTATATTAACTGACCTCTCTTAGGGAATTTAAGGAAAATAATAGGTTCATAAGAATAAGCTTTCAGCAGGAACTCGAAAGAAAAAACAACAGAAGGCTTTGTAGGTATTAAATCTACCTATTTCAAAATTGAAAGAATACAGATAAGGTCGTGAAGTGAGGAAAGAAGCAATGTTATGACTCAAGAAGCTTAAAGAACAAAACAGAAAATAGAACACAGACTAGGAAAAAGTTGTTAGCAAATTGTTTTGTTTTTACATGGTAAGTTGGAAAAGAAGCTCTTGAAAGCAACTGAGAAATAAGAAAGCTGAAAGTAAAGGCTCTACTTCAGAAAACTGTTTAAAGATTTGCTTGGGATAGCAGTATTTTGCATGTATTAAAGAAAAAATTACTGAAAGGAAGAGTCTTAAAAGCCAGAAAAGCAATCTGCACATAAATTCTGACATGTCATAAAGAAACAATATCTGAATTTGTCAGCCAGTTTCACTTGAAAAAAGAATGATAATTGTAAGGCGTCAAAGATAATGAGGAAATTGCAAGTTAAAATAATGGGATCGGTAGGAAGTTTCCTATAAGATAAGAGTGACAGGCTAGGATAAATATTAAGACTAGCACAGAGTTAAGTAATAATGCCTTTTCTTGTTCTGTATTTATCTATGTTCATTCTTGACATTAAAACTTGCTTGAAATTCACTTTATTCAATGAGCTTCTTCAGAAAAAGCATAGAACCATGGTAGCAAGATGTTTCAAGTAGTTCACCCAGCCACCCAACTCCTTGAATCTTTTCAACAGCATTCCAGCCAATGAGATGCCTGGCTTACATGTAAATACCTCCAGGGATGAGATATTTACTATTTCCTGAAGCAATATATGCCACATTTGGTAAACTTTGTATGTCAGAAAAGTATTCCATATATTAAGCTGGAATCAATCTCTTCTAACTTCCTTTCTTTGGGCCTATTTTACCCTCTTATGGTTGCAGAATCTGATGCTTGCCTGTTCTGCTCATTTCTGCATACTAACATATTGAAAAATTATTTACATAAACATTATTTACTGTGCTATTATAAATTTATCTCCCCTTTTATCCTTACAGTGTAACAGAGCCCCCACCACCACCACCACCATCACCACCAAGCTCCACGTTCTGATGTCACCACAGGTCCAGGGTTCCGTGACAAACCACCATCACCACCAAGCTCCACGTTCTGATGTCACCACAGGTCCAGGGTTCCGTGACAAACCCACATCTCAATTTCTCAGGAGGAAGGAAATCTACATTTGATGAACCCTTTGATGTGCCAAGGATATGACATAGATTACGTCATTCAATCCTCTCATCAGCCCTACAAAAGTTATTGTTTTATGACCCTCTAAACAGACAAAATCATTG
Organism: Pteropus medius; assembly: GCF_902729225.1. Taxonomy (NCBI): domain Eukaryota; kingdom Metazoa; phylum Chordata; class Mammalia; order Chiroptera; family Pteropodidae; genus Pteropus; species Pteropus medius. The sequence goes on along the minus strand of NW_024349519.1, from coordinate 6,466,584 downwards.
GTTTTATTCTTTTACACTTGGAGATGACCATATAATTACTTTCCCAGGTATTGATTTTTTATGCATACTCTTGAATTCCCTAATATATATATATATATATTATATATATATAATATGAATATACACACATACACACATATATATTTTAGTGTTTATATTTTTATTATTTTTAATATTTTCTCTTCTAGAAGTAGTTTCCAATTCTCGAGTGAGACAATATATAAATAAAATAGATGGTATTTTAAATTGCCATTTTACAGATAGGGCACTGAAGCTCAAAGAGGTTGAATAACTTGACCAAGAGATGATCAGATTCTGGAAAATGTATTATTAGTAACTGAACTCTTGAGAATCTTATTTACAAACCCAAAGTCTCATTTACTACTTTTAACAGGCGATCTATGTGGAAGGATAATTGATGCTCATCATTGCACAAAGTGCTCGAAAACCAAGTCACAAATCAAATCACATATCAGAAGATGGCTTAGTTTGAGTCTCAAAAAAAAGAGTCTATAATGACAAGATGATATTTACATAAACATAAAATAGCTTAACTGTTAATCTTCTTTGTCCAGAAATATTTCAAGCTAAGGGGGTTAGCATCTTAGACCTTGGCTTCTAAGCTCTCTTAATTTTGAAGCTAGACTATTCAGCTTTTATTTTTCAAATTCCTTTTCTCCAAGTTATTAACTAGTTACCTACATTTTCAGGCATAGGTCTTCCTCATATTGTAATTTCAAAACTTATCTTACAATGAATATATTTAAATATGTTTTTTGTTTAGGGAGAATATATTGCAAATATTTAAAAATACCACAAAGATACCACAACTATTTAGGTAATATACTTTTGGTTTCTATTTCATGGGGCATTTTACGACTTCATTCCTAAACAATAAGGATTATGCTTTGTTTGAGACATGGAGGCCTGACCACATCCTGTGAAATGAGTGAGATAGCTCCCTTGGAGAAAACAGATGATAACTACATGACGGGAAAAGATCTAGGACCACGGGGACCAGGACCCTGGAGTCCAGGTCTGGAGGACATTTTCAAAGAGACCAGAACCAGGGGAATTAAATAGGCCACAGTCATAAGGACACAGGCCTGGGGCTGAGTAAGAGCTGGTTTGGGGGACTCATAATATTAAAAGGGCCAGGCTAAGAGCACTGATTGCTCATAGAACTGTAATTTTTCGCATTCTGTTGTGTAATCCTATTACGGAGTCCACAAGTCTTCAGAGAAATTTTCTTAAAATTCCACTTATTAGTGTTGTGTTTGGTGACTTTAAGAGAGATACAAACTTGGGGTTCCCTAGGAAAAAAGGAGATCATAAAAATGCATAAGCAACTAACAGTACTGGCCTCAGAAACTGTACCATAGGATCAGCAGACGAAAAGCGGTATTTCTTCTGATGGTATCTATAAATACTGTTTTGAATTTAAAGTTTTGACAGTCTTCACTGAATTTTTCAAATTATGATTATAATAAGCCAACCTCCCACATGGATATGTTATCAGCTATGTAAAATCAGGAACACATAGTTTCAGAAAGAAAGATAACTATGGCAATTCGTTATACTTACAGTGATAAAACAATACAACTAATAGAATATATACTCCTTTTCTTGTTTCATAATTGTGCAAATGAATAATAAATGAGCATAAAAGGGAATTTATAACCATTTAAAATTCATTATAAAACCAGGGTTACATATTTTTTAAACTAAACTAAGGCAACTTTTATATTTGAAAATCAGGTTTTGTAGCCTCTCGAAAAATAAGTTAAAAATTCACATTTCTAAAATACAATTCACTAAAACTGATTTGAAATTTTTTAAAAGTCTTCCATTATTAGACTTAAGAAATACGCAATAACTTAAATTAGCTTATGTTACTCTTTAACTTAAAGAAATTAGAAAATTAAATTTTTAAGTAAGCTCAGTTCTATTACATTTCAAAAGCTAATCAGTGCTTGCAACTCTTATCTTTCTTAGGCCTGTCATATAAATACATGTTATTAAGAGTATTAAGGTCTTGGAATTAAAATTCTGAGATGAATACAGATTTCTAAGGCCATGAACTCAAATGTGTAAATAATGTCAATTTAATTTTCTGTAAGTGCACTTACTTTCAGTCTTGAACCTCCATTCTGCCTGATAGCAACTTAATCTTTGTCAATTCAGAGTATTAAAAAAAAAAGTTCAGAGTTTCTCAGTCAAGTTGCACTTTTTCTGAGTCAGCTTTTATTTTCTTTGTGTGAAATAAACTTGTATTTTCCCTGTACATGGTTCCTGTTTTGAAATGGCTCATATAATGAGTCTTACATATACTCATGCTGCAGGCTTCTTTGACTATTCTTGTCCCTAGATAATCTTCAGGTTTGGGAATCTGGAGGACATCTAATTTCTCATCCAGTTTCCAATCAAAGACTGCAGGCAAACTTGCTGCTGCATTATTCTCCCCAAAAGTGCAGTGCTTCTTTTGGTCTGCCGGATCTTTCTCAGGTACTGCTGTGTCCCTCTCTGGGTCATGGGAATTATTCAGATGCTCTCCAAACCCCTCTGAGTTCAAGGAAAACACATTGAGAAATCTCTACCTTTCTCCACCAGATATATGAAGAGTGAGACTTATGACTTAGGTTAAGCCTCTTTCAGTGTGACTCCTCACAATGAATGGGCAACAGACCCTTGTCTAACTCTTCCCCACACCAAGAACACCAAGACATGTTCAAAATGTGCTCACAGAAATCTGTATTAGGGTGAGGAGGCTGAGAGTGAGGGCTGAGAAGTACCAGTGCTTAAGGCATTATGTACTATTCTTCAAAAACCGTAAATTTTCGGTTTTATACCAAAAATTTATACCCAAGATTTCCTTGGCACAAGTCTAGGTGAATAGTTAATTTTCTTGTACATAAGAAAATACCAAGCACCTTCTTAGATATTCACTGACATCTAAGATCCTTCTTGCTAAACTTGCCCCCCTGCCATGGAATTTTTATCTTCTTGAGGGTAGGGCATGATAACATCATCTGCTTCTCTCAAAGCCAATTTTATGGAAAAAAAACTGTTGGCTATAAATCCTCCAGAGCCATAGATTTTGAGATGAAAAAAGAAAGGCATTGTAATCATTTCACAATGTATATGTATATCAAATCATCACATTGTATATTTTAAATATATACAATTATATCTGTCAATTATTTCTCAATAAAGTTGGGAGATTAAAAAAGAAAAACTTTGGGTCTCAAAAAATTTCTCTGTTAAACTTTTGTCTGCCATGAATGTCAAAAATCATCAGATGATGCAAGAATTTATTAGACAGACCAGAAGGGATTGGCATAAAATATTCAAAGTGAAGAAAAGCAAGGATCTACAACCAAAATTATTCTACCCAGCAAAGCTATTGTTTAGAATCAAAGGATAAAGAGCTTCTCAGACAAGAAAAAGCTAGAGTTCATCCCCACTAACCAGTATTACAAGAAATGTTAAAGAGACTTCTTTAAGAAGAAGAAGTAAAGAGTGAAAAATATTAATAATAAAATGACAATAACTACACACCTATCAATAATGACTTTAAGTAAATGGATTAACTGTTCCAGTCAAAAGACATAGGGTGGCTGAGTGGACAAGAAAAGGAGACCAATACAGATGCTGCCTACAAGAGAACCACTTAGCTCAGAAGACACACACAGACTGAAAGTAAAGGGATGGAAAAAGATATTTCATGCAAATGGAAATGAAAGAAAAGCTGGGGCAGCAATACTTATATCAGACAAAACAGATTTTAAAACAAAGACTATAACAAGAGACAAAGAAGGACCCACCAATTCTACTTCTGGGTATTTATCCAAAGAAACCCACAACACTAATTCAAAAATTGTATAGATCCCTATGTTCATTGCAGCCTTATTTACAATAACCAAGATATGGAAGCAACCTGAGTGTCCATTAATAAACTAACGGATAAAGAAGAGGTGGTATAAATATACAATGAAATATTACTCAGCCATAAAAAGAATGAAATCTCGCCATTTGCGACATCGACGTGGATGGAACTAGAGGGTATTATGTTAAGCGAAATCAGTCAGAGTAAGACAAATACTATATCATTTCATTTATATGTGGAATCCAAGAAACAACCGAAACAAATAAAATAGCAACAAACTCGCAGATATGTAGAACATTTTGATGGTCGTCGGGTGGGAGAGAGGATGTGGGATGGGTGAAAAAGGGGAAGGGATTAAGATGTGCAAATTGCCAATTATAAAAATAGTCACAGAGATATAAAATAAAGCATAGGGAATACAATCAATAGTATTGTAATAACTATGTATAGTATTGGATGGGTTCAAATTTACTGGGGCAATCACTTCATAAATGTCTAAACACTATTGTACACCTGAAACTAATATAACATTGTGTGTCAACTGTAATTAAAATTTTTTAAATTATTTTTTAAAATGCATTAGATCATTTAAAAAGACTCTGAAATTTAAAAGACTATAATTTATACAATTAAACATTTAAATCCAATCAATTTTGTTATCAGATAAACTCTTAGTTTAGTTATCAGCAATTAAATAATTTCCTCTGAATTATAAATAATTTCAACTTAAATATAACATTGTGTTTATATGATCAGAGAAAGTGTTCTCTTGTTTAAAAAAAAATTGTCTATTTTTGAACTCTTTCTCAGCATAAGCTCTTTGCCAGTATTTAGAATTTTTTTTTTCATACTAGTATGGTTTTAACTGAAGAAAACAGTTTTTATAACACAGCTTGAAAAATATTCTCTGGAATCCAGTTTTTAGACAATTTTCTCACATAGTCTAACCTGCACCCTCATTTTGTAGTGTGTTATTTCTAGTATTTTTGTATCGCTTTTACTTTTTTAAAGGATCAGTTTTATTTTATTTCAGCCAAACTAACCTACATAGGAAAGGACTGAGTCTAGCTTTTCCTACTTATTAAGACTGAGAGTTAAGATTTCTGTCCTATAACGTAAAAATGGCTTTCTAGTCACTTTCTAGGATGTTGATCTTAGTCATTTCCTAATAAATCAGTAATAACTCCGATTTACATTTCTCCATGCTCTTCATATAAATATTCTCCTCCCTGTAAAAAAAAAAAAAAAAAAAAAAAAAGTGCTATTTTGATATATGTCAAAAAAGTTTAAATGACTATGCACTATAGGCACTTTCTGGGTGAAAATCCCTGCTGATGGGAGTATCAAATAGTATGATCACTAAGAGAGATAATTTGGCAGCATCTAGAAAATTGAAAATGAGTTTACCTTAAGATCCAGCAAATCCACACCTAGGTAAAATACCTTAAAGAGATTTAAATATGTGCATAAGAGATACTTACAAGGATTGAATTACAGTATTGTACCAATGGTGAAAATCAGATATATTCTGAATGACTTTCAGTGAATAAATAAAATGTCAATACTATAAAGCATCTAAAAATAAACTTGATCTATATCTACCAACATTAATATTTCTCAAAAACATAATGTTGATGAGAAAAAGCAAGCTTCAGTCTCAGATTAATACATAAAATGTGACTCGAAATGCATACATTTAAATACGCAGAACTAGCAAATACATGTCATTCACGTGCATGTATGCTTTCGGCATAAAAGTTAAAAATTAACACACCTCAAATTCTTCCTCTGAAATGTAAAATATCCATAGTCTTTTATGTTTTTAAATGATATATTTCAAGCATCTGGAACTCTGCCCTACACATAGTAGGGGCTCGCTAAATACTGAAAAATGCTTTCATGGCAGTAATTGCCTGGGAGTCGGTCTGGGAGGGAAATTAAATGGTGAGTGAGAAACAAGAGCATCAACTTTATCTTTAATGTAATAGTCCTCTTATTTAGAAAGAAAGAAAAAGAGAGAGAAGGAGAAAGGAAGAAAAAGATTTGCAAATAGGAAAAGAGTTAACAAATTTCAGTTGTTCATTGATCCGTGAATGTCTTTTATAACTGCAATTATACCTTTCTGTATTCCTTAGCTTTAAAAGAATGCAGTCTCACAAACTGCAACCCATATTTTTAGAAGCCATGTGCCTTAAAATTGATAAGAAATTTTAAAGGAAATTCAGTAAGAACACTCTCTTAATTCTAAGCCCTTGCCACTCATAAATATGTTCTAGTAGTTTCATGTGTATTCATTTTGTTTTCTTCTTTAAATTGTGAACATTCCTGTAGAACCACTCAATTTTTAATTTTCATGTTTCCCTTAATACCCTGATTCAAAAATCAGAATATTTGGCTTTTAGCATCTTTTTCACATATAACTAGTTGTGTGACCTTCAGCAAGTTGCCCAATGTGGAACTTTGCTTCTTCATTGGAAAATTAGAGACATTGAAAATGATCTCCCTTAGAGTTCCTTTCATATTTAATATGTAAAAACTATATAATCTACATTTCCTTTTAGTTCTAAAATTCAATACTGATTTTCCCACTAAATTTCTTTTACACATGTTGTATACCTTTACCATTACATCAAGCATACTCTCTCCCCTACAATGACTACACAGTACATGGGAGGACACGATAAACATCTGCTGTTTTAAAGTGAATAAGTTCTAGAATGCTACTTAAAATTTTTGAAAGAATCATATCAATTGTCAGTTTTGTGTATTCATAAGTTTTGCATTTCTAATTCAAGCCACAAAGTTATGAGAGAAGAGATGTTCGTCGGATTGTTTACTTACAGTAAGTGGGTGTCAAGATACACGGTTTTGTCATAATATTGCAATATATTGATATAACATGCATATTGCCTCTCCCCCATGCCTCTGAGCAATCATAAATAAAACGGTATGTAATCCATGAATCTCTGCCTCTCTCCAACGTGATCCTTTTGAAACCAATGCAAAGCAGATCTGTTTCTGTGTGACTTTTAAGTTCCATTTCAACAACCCTGCTTGAAAATCCAGTTACCATGGTGATATGTACCCTCGCAAACGATCTCCTTCTTAACAACTAAAGTTATACCTTATTCAGTAAAAGTGGTATCTATGGCTTAATGGTTCAGCAACAGGCTGACAGATCTATGGTCTTATTTCCAACTGAGAGGTTTTTAATAAGTAGTTTGAGCTCCTGGAATCTGAGACTGATCAAGCTCTGTCTAAATTTAGCAGGGTCAGTCTTAAAGGACATTTCCTGAACAGATCAAATACTGTATAAATTGCAAAATGCTGAATCGGCATGCCAATATGTGACTCCTTTTTTTTTTTTTTTTTTTTTTTTAGAGGCAATGAAAAGAGAAACAGACTACCACCCCAGTCTTTCAAAAGAAAAGAAAACTGACATACAGGGAGTAGACACCTCTCCCCTCTCCCCCATTGGTATTCTCCTGTCAAGAGTCCCAACTCAGCCCGACACTCACCAAGCTAGACCAGCCTCTTGGTGCTGGGGTTATGGTTCTAGCTCTTAGACTCTCAAAAGATGAGAGGAGTGGAAGAAGGGCAAATTTTCTATCACTGCAGAGAAGTGATCTTTTTGGCATTCTGAATGGCATCTCAGAGTGCATTTTCCTTAAATACATATTATTTTACGTAAGGATTAGATTTAGTAACAACATGAGTCATGGGTTAGGACTGTGGTTAACTTATTACATTAATATCCTCTTTGTCCTATTTACATGACAAACTACATTCTCAGTTCTGAACACTTGCCTTGAAATGAAATTTTGAAAAAAATTCGTTATACTAGGTAACTGTAAACTACTACACTAGGGATGCCTCAAAGGATAGAAACTGCTTTCCCCACCTTCATACATATCCAGTGATCTGCACATGTCTGACCAGCAGAGTGACAGGCACATGGTGCTTTACAGTGTTTTGGGGTGAATAAGATAAGTGGATAAGACATGAATAAATTTAATCCAGAAGTCTTGAGACATGGGAAATATTTTCAGATGTGTTCTATATATTTATCACAGTTCATTTTTAGCTGTTTTCAGGAGAGATTGTTCTGAAGGCTAGGTAAAATTACTTATCAAACCCTCCTGTGAAGTTACCAACAAGTAAGAAAAGCAAGAAAACTCTGTGTTCATAAAACGAGCCAGTAAAAATTACAATTATAATCACAGACTGAAAATTAACTAGGTCAGGGTCTGTAAATAAAAACATCTGATGACATAAGCATTAGCATCTTAAATTAATATCTGCTCTAAGATAACTACACAGCTTGAGGCAAAATGCAGGCTGTGGGGAAATCTCTAGTGTGCACTATTGCTGATAAGGCCTGAATCAGCAAATATTTTTGTCTTTAGATGACAGTTCTGCCTTGGAGATGATGGTTTTAATTGTGATCTCTACTTGTAATTATTAATCAAAATGCTATGAACCAAAAAAATCTCGTAATTATAGGGCACTTTTTTTTTACTTTGATAAAAGATTTACTTCATTTTGTGTTTTTTTCCCCCAAGGATGACTAGCAATCTCCGTCAGACATGAGTATATATTTATTTGAAATTCTTTCTAGGTTGCTAAATTGTAAACAACTCCAGATCAAAATGCTGAAAAACTCGTTACCTAAACTCGGTGGCTGTTTTCCCAGCTCACCTAGAGATAATCACGGTTTCTTTGAATCTAACTTGAAAAAAAAAAAAAATCTTTCTGAACATAAAACTCATGAGTTGTATAGTTTTCAAATGATTTTGCAAAGCATATTAAAAACAAGTTTCTAAAGCATCCAATTGAATTGGTTTCTCTCCTTAGCTTCCCAAGAAGCCCACAAATCTTTTTCTTTCTTTTTTCTCTCTACCATCTCTTGATATTGTCCCTCTTCCTCCAGTTTCATAACAATAAGTGCTGTTAAACTTTCTGTCTTAGACCTCAGCAATCCACATTTTTCTCCCTGTCATCTCAAGATTTCTCTACCTCTTCAATTAAACGTGCATTCTAATCTTACATGCTCTTCTAACTCCAGACCAGCCATCTAGAAATCTTTATTAAAATAACATATCTGATCAATATGTATGAGTTTCTCTCTTCTTTTCCCTAAATAATGTCCTCTTAACACTGCTTTGCATTATCAATACCTTTCTGAGATACTGCAGATTCAAATCTCAGAATCATTGTTCTGACCTTGACCCCTGCATCAAGTAAATTCCATCTGTAAGTTATGTCTACAGTCTCCTATTTCTTTCTTCCTGATTGCTCCCAACCCAGCTGTCTTAGTTCGAATTCTCATTACTTTCCACGTACACTATGACTAGAGCTACCTAACTGCTCATTGCCTTCCTTGCTCTAGTTAGCTAAGCTAGCACCACCTGAAGTGACTCAGGAACATAATACATATCTTTATATAAACAGTTTAATTTTTAAGTCATTACCCTGTTGTAAGTTTGTGTGTATGTGTGTGTTTAAGTGTGTACATCTCTAGTTATATCATTGGACTGTTAAAAGTCTTCACATCATTTGATCTAATGACTGGAAGTAACTCTCATATACTGCTGGTGAGAATGTTAAATGGTATAATCAATCCTTTTGCACAACTATTTGTCAGGTTTTTTTTTATAAAGTTTAATGTTCACCTACCATATGTCTCAGCCATTCCGTTCCTGGGTGTTTATCCAAAAGAAATAATTTAAGTCATTTTGATAACCACCCTCATGCAGTTTTTAATCACCTTAACCAGTTTGTAAACCAGTATTTTTTAACATATAACAATGATGCACAATGATGTACATTTGTGATATTTCACAGATTTTTTAATCAAGCATTTTAAAGTGCTTGGGAGAAAAAGAACTTCTCAGAAATTGGTGTATTTGGGGGAAAACAGATCACATCCTCTCTAATTACATTAAAGAAATAGGCAGGAATATGGTGCTAACTTCCTTATTTCTCCCACCAAAGAAATTGAATTCGTCTTGTATTTTATTAGAAGACTTAATATGTGTGAGTTTACTCACCAGCTCATCGATGTGACCAATTGCATTTACAGTAGACAAAGCTAATGAATACAGGGAAGAGGTGACAGTTGGGAATTAGCAAACAGGACTTCTTAGTCATTAAACCTGTATAGACTGTGCCAAGCACCTTTCTCTGAATACCTCAGAGCACTTTGCAACCATCATCCATTAAATCTAACTGACACTGATGTGAGGCAAGAAGGATAACTGCATCAGTACCTCCTTTCTGTAGTTAGAAAAAAAATACCTCTACCAGAACAAAAGGAAGACACTTGTTTGCCAAATGAGCTAAGAGCAGGGAACAGCAAAGAGCACTGTTTCAAGACCATGGCCTCTGGAACTCAAATGTCTAACAGTGGCTTCAATTAGGTGACCTCAATTAGGCCAATTACATGGGAGAGGGAAAGGGAGTTAGCTATGTACCCAACTTCTCATTTTCTCAATGATCATATATAATACTGTTATCTTTCTTTGGATCCCCCAATATGTGGCACATAGTAGGTATTCCATATGTTTGTTGTTGTTACATTTTTAACAGTTATATTGAAGCATACATGGCATATCGTAAAATTCAATCATTTAAAATATACATAATAATTTTTCATAAATTTATTTAATGACTCAACTATCATTGTATTCCAGATTTGGAACATTTCTATCATCCCCAAAAGTTGTGTCTGTTTGTAATCAATTACCATTCCTTCTCCTTATATCAGGCAAATACTGATCTGCTTTCTGTTCTTATAGTTTTGCATTTTTTAGAAATTTCATATAAATTGAATAAATGCAATATAATTTTGTGTCTGGATTTTTTTCACTTAGTTATTTTTTTAGATTTATCCATTTTTTTAGGTTTATCCATGGTTTTGTATGTAATAGGTTTTTTGTATACAATGAGTAGTTTTTGATTGTATAAATACACCACATTTTGTTTATCCTTTCGCCAAGAAATGACACTGGATTATTTTCATTTTTTATCTATTATAAATACAGTTCCTATGAAAATTTATATAGTAAGTCTCATGGACATATGTTTTTACTTCTCTGGGATAGATAGCCAGGAATTAAATTACTAAGTCAAATGATAATTTTACGTTTAACGTTTTACGAAACTGTTTTCCAAAGCAACTGTTTTCCAAAGCAATTGTACCATTTTGCATTACCGCAAGCAATGTATGAGTGTTCTAGTTTCTACACATTTTCTCCAACACTTAGTATTTGCCATCTTTTTTATTATAGTCATTTTAGTGAATGTGTAGTTGTCTCTCTTTGTGTGTGTGTTTTATTGGTAGCATTATGGAGATATGGTTATGATCCAATAAGCTGAACATGTTTAAAGTATATAATTTGTTGTTTCGACATATGTATACAACAATGAAAAAATTACCACAATCAAGATAATGAAGATATTCATCACCAACAAACATTTCATTTTGTCCTTCCTGCATTGCCATCCCTACTCCATGCCCAGGAAACCACTGATCTGCTTTCTGTTACTGCAAATTAGTTGCGTTTCCTAGAAATTTATATAATAAATGGAATCAAACAATACTATCCCCCCAACCCTCAGTAAAGTCTGATGCTTCTCCTAAAAGTGTTTTGCTTGTTTGTTCTTTTCAAATAAAATGAATGAAGAACTAAATCATATATTTAACATGCAATAATGGAGAAAGAAACAACCAGAAGGCACAGAAGAAAACAAGGATTGATTCGGTGGAGGCAGATAATCAAAGCCAAACTGACCATGAGAATTACGATCCTAGTAATTTTTTCCACCCCTAGTAATTTCCAGTAATATTCAGAAAAGTATGGAAATTTCTATGCAAAGGGCTAAAGGGATCTAGTTGAAATATGAGCTGCACTTAAATCTCTCTACGAGGCAACACCTCCTTATTTTCACCAAATAAAATTGTTTATTTCCACTACCAGCAGGAAAAGCAGCCATAATCATTAATTTCTCCACAGTTCTCCTTCTCAACAGTCCTAATGTATATTATTTCCTCCTAATTTTCAGACGCTGCCTTCTACTAACTAATTTCACATCACAGACTTGTATATCTACCAGATGGTGGTTTGTTCCTTTCCTTCTCTGCATTCACACTCCCTACACTGTGCACTGCATAAATGTTGAGTGCAATAAACATTTCTGCTGTTCAAAATCATGCCAAAATATATGGCAGAGTTAGCTCAATTTAGGAAAGACATCACAGATGTATCAGTGCAACAAAAGAAATGTTAAAATAAAAATACCAATTAACAGGGCTAAAGTTAGCAACACTGCCTCATGTTTTGTTTTCTGCATCTCCTTTACTTTCATATTAGTAGAAAAACAAGAATGTTGGAAATATAATGGAATTGTTAATCATGCTGGTTGTCATGAGAAACTGAGCTTTGTTTAACCCCAATGACTTCTCCAAATAATATTAAATGACATATTTTAAGAAAGAAAATTGAGTACTTTAATAGAGTACTTACTGTACCAGAATGAGTAACTGTGGGCATGGAATAGCATAGAATTTTCTTAGGGAAAGCTTCATGGAAAAGGCGACATTCGAATTGCATCATGAAGGAAGAGTAAGAGTTTGTCAGATAAAAAGGGGAACAACATTCCAGGCAGAGAAAGCACTGCATTCAAAGACTCAAAAAAACATGAAAGAACTAAATGTCTTTTGTGTACAGTGAAAAGTTCAAAAATTCTGTAACATGTGGAGAGGTTACAAGGGCAAGTTGTTGAAGGAACTATTCAAAGAATGGCAGTCCTATTAAATCCCTTTTAGAAAGTTTGTTCAGTCAATGATGTGCTAAAAATATTAAAATAAACAAAATTAAACTGTGGGCACTGCATTTTGTGTGTGGAATTTCTTAAACTACAGTCTAATTGCCCACCACAGAGAACTGTTCCAGGACCCAGGAGAGCCCAATCTGTGGCTCCCTCTCTCAGACTGCCCTTTATATAGACAACTTGCCTGGTCTGATGACTCATCCTCCGTGCCGATCTCCCTCTAGAACTTGACTTCAGGTGTATTCTTTCTGGTTCTGTTGACCTTAATCTCTAAAAAGACCTTTATGCTCTGTTCTTCCACCTACTTCCCCCCACACACACGTACACTGCCTGGGGTTATGTAGCAATTACAGGCTGAGTCTCTACTTCATCCAGACTTCTTCATCAGATACTGGGATCAGGCAATTAGCGATGAAAAGTCAAAGGACCCTTTTAAGCAAAGGAAAAATGTGTTAAGAGTTATCAAAAGTATTAACATTGGACATATTAAATATAAAAGTTGAAGTTCAGAAAAAGCCAGATAGTGATACTTTAGCAAATTTTCTCAAGTGATAGGCCTATGACTGGCAAGTTTTTACCCCTTAGTTGAGGACATAAGAACACACTCAAACACAATAAGAATAATAAACTGTTCAGATTTTTTTCAAAATTAAATATTTGCTTAATTCCGTCTTCTCCACTGTACCCCACCCCTAATGACATCTATAAATTTCATTAAACAAAATAACATGAGAAGCTGAGGAAAAGAGACAGAGAAGGAAGAGTGTGGTGTAAGATAACAAAAATGAGTACTGATTGTTGGACTGCAATACAAAATAATATTAAAATTTAAATCCTCATAGCATGAACTTAGAGAGATTTGCATGATATCAAGATGTATTTATTATTAGTTTTCTCTGCACTTACAGATAAATGAAGTCAAGAAAATCTCCATTTTCCCAGCTGCAAATTTTCTGACCGTGGAGTAATATTAATCTATTGAGACCGCCTAAACTACTAGTGTTGAATATAACATGAGTAATCAGCATGAAATAGTATTCTTAGACGCCTCATTGTAATCAGCATGTCATTGTTACAATATTATGGTACCCAAATAAAGTAGAGTCTCCTCAGTCTTAATTTTTGAATAGTGTTTAAAGAATAAATTATAATAATTTCCAAACATATGAAGGACAGCTTTGTAAGATTGCATCTTTGTCCTTAAAATTGATAAGAAACTCACTAATGAGTCCATTAGACAGAGTCCATTAAAGGTGACAGGACAAAGATCTCTTGGAGACCTCGTCAAGCAGAGACAATATGCAGGATTAATTCAGTGTCCATAAGGCTTCCCTGTGCACAGACAGGAAATGAGATTTGAGTGACAACTTTATTTAGCGAGTCAAAGACTGCTGAAAATTTTATGAAATGATGCAACTCACATGCAAAAAAAAAGAGCAGAGAGTTATTAGAAGAGTTTGATGTGATACCATGAAAAGTGTAAGTCTCATTAGATATCAGTTAATAAAAGGCATGAAATATAAATTAGTTGCAAGCTTGAACTGCGTAAAGTTGACTTTGTGTTTGCAATAGTAATCTTATCACTATACAATTATTAATAGGGATCTCATTTATTGTCCTGTCTCCTTTTACATTCAATTTATTTGAAATCATAATGGTTCCTATTACTTAGGCTTCATTTAAAACTATCACTGATAGTTTAGACATTCATCCTTAGAAATCTATTTGTAACTGCAATTCTTGGTGCTCAAGAGATTTTGTTTCATTAAAGAACAAATTTTTATATTAAGAAAACAAGCCTCATATATACAGACAAACAAAGAAAGGGTTACTGATACCTGAACAACTCAGAAAATCAAATTTAAAATTTTTCAAGGGTTAGTGGAAATATCCCATACGAAAAAGCATGAAGATATATGGCCTTAAGTCCATTGGAAATAATAATGCACATGTATAAACTTAATGATTAAAAATGTAAGACAACATATTATGTATTATTTTATTATATATTATTATAAAAGAAAGTAAAATTTTAAAAAGAATGTAAAGACAAAGTTTAGCTTTATTGAAGTCCTTCTATTGTAATTATGACAACAAATCTCAATATTCACAGAATCATAAGCATAAAACATTCACTAAACGTTTTTCATTTTTTAATATATTACCAATATATAAGTTCAAGAAATATCTGTGTATGTTTAAAGATGTTTTGACAAAATAATTGTCCCTCTGTAACCATTTCTAAACTGTGAGAATGTTAACCGAAATAGCACTATTTAAAAAGAACAATAAAATGTGGCTAGAGAATTTAGTATATACTGATTTCTATTTTTTTTAAAAAAAAAAAGACAGAATTAGTGTTAGGTTCACTTTGGGGTATTTTCTTTGTCCATGGGCAACCCATGCATGTAATGTACTAACATGTCCCAGGACACCAGCCAAGGATACACAAGCTTGGGAATCAAATGAGATTACTTTCCAGTAGTACCCCAATCACTGAGCCCCTGACCTGCCACCACCACCTACTTAACCATCAGGAAGTTGACGTCAGGTCTGATGAATGTCCCACAGTCTAGATGTGTTCAATTGTTTTCTGTGATATCATTTTACTGGTTCCTCTGGCCTCTATATCTTCTGTAAATAGGTAGTGAATTCAAGTTCATACATTTGGCAAGAATATTTTCTAAGGAATGCTGTGTACCTCATATTATATCACATCAGTAGGCCTATGATGTTTGGTTTTTTCCACTAGTAGTGCTGTAAGTTTGATCACTGGGTTAAGCTGGTGACACTTGGATCTCTCTAGTACCAAGATAAGTTTTCCCCTTGTAATTAGCAAGCCATCTATAGGCTGATGCTTCGGCATCAGATAAAATCTTTTGTATAATGGTCGAGCATCAGGTGATAATGCTTGCTTAAATCGAGTATTTTATTAAGGGCTTAAAAATAATTTTTTAAATAGCATCATTCCTTTTGCGTTTTAGTTGGCATTCTACCATAAAGTTCCTGAGAAAACTTCAACTGGAGCTATTTGCTTACCCCGAGCTATAGCCCTAGCATACAAGTAGGAGTAGCAAACTCCTTCCAAGTAAGGAGTTGATTTAATAGTGCTTGCCAATGGTGATAAATGAGGGTTCAATCTTCTGTTTGTTGTTATTGTTAGTATCAATATGAACTCACTAATTTTTATATATTCAATGACTTTCAGTTAATTGCATTATTTATAATGATCACATTTGGTCAGCTAGAGTCTTTTCAAATTATGATTTCCTTGATTATTTTCTTACTTTCTGGCACAAAATATTCTAAACAGCTATTTTTCCAAGAATTATTTTTAGTATGAAAGGTGTTTAGAAACCCCAGTTTAGATACTAAGAGTTTCATTGTTCCTGGGGTATCAGTTATATTCAGCTTTCTCAGTGGACAAGATAGAAAATATATGTTTTAACATTGTGTGTTAATATTGATATTTCCCATTAAGATTTAACATTTCAGAGTTTTTATTTCATTTCTTTTATTCTATACTTCTATATCTTTTCTCTTACACTTAAAATTTTGCTTTCTACGAACCTTAATATTTTATTCTTGCTCTACCCTACATTAACAAAAATAGTTTCAAAATAATTATACCAATATTATTTATAGTAATAGTAAAACTACTGACTGAAGTTTAATATTTTTCAGGTTTTTTTCCCTTAGAATATATGTCGGTAAATGCATGCAGAATTCTAAAGTCACTTGAAAAAATTCTTTTCTCTGTGTGGTCGTTTTTATTTTGGCATAGAGTTGGGTTCATTTGTGTTGGTTTGTATTCACTTTGAAGGCTTGCTTTAGTTATTGTAGTATAGTGCTCCATTAGGGGCACAAGCCACAGTTTGCTCAACCATGCCCTTATAAATATACATTTGTGTTGTTTCCAATCTTTTGTTATTACCAAAAATTTGCCTTTTACTCAAGATATTATTACTTTGATTTCAATATTATGAAACTGAGGTTCAGAGAAATTGAGTAATTTACCCAAGTTTATATAGCTGTCTGAAACCTAAATCTTGCTATTAATTTCTAAGTATTGTGACTTGTAGTTATCCTCATCACCATATTCATTGATCATGTTCTGTGCTCCGTTGTTTTCAGGCATCTTTGTGAAAATGAACTAATGAACAAAAGAAAAAAAGCAATCTCCACATGCACATTTGGATCCAAATGGATATTGACAAAGGCCTGGGCATGTGGTGTCATTATCTAATACCTACAGCCAGAACTAGCTGAATATCCACTCCCACCTCGCCACATCTAATACATAAGATAATTCACTACATACTCACACATTTGCTTAACTGAAATGCTATATCTAACTGCCAGAGAAATGGAGTGTAATGCATAAATCTTTTGGGAGAATGGAGAATGGTATTTACTTTGGTATAAGTGTACCGAGTTACACTGAAATAATAGAGTTCTATTAAAAACTTCCCTCTGTTGAATGGTGTGAGATCCACCAATAAAACATCTGATTTGAGTCTCCATATAATATATAAAAGACAGCACATGATTAAAAATTTGCTATTGAAGCCTTAATGCATTTCCTGACCATGGATTGTTTTCTAACCCAGAAATTTGCCAAAACTATGAAATGGCCACTGAGATGTCATTGTTTCAAAAATAGCAGCAAAAGGCCACCCCACTTTTGTCACTCGCTTTTCCATAGGGGTCCACTTCAGATGGTTTGATGGAAGCATTCTGCAGCCTCTTTCTACTGATGTTTTGGGGGTAGAGATAAAGGTGGTGAGCTGATTTTCATCCATATACAGAAAAAAAGATAGAAATGCCTCTTAGTTTAAATTTATATTTAATTTTCATCAAGCTCACTTTGTCCTAGAAGATATATATATTATAAAATTTCACCTCTGGGACCCATCATGGCAATCTATTTCTTTTTCCCATATCTAAAGCTAGAATTGCCAGTATTCTTCTTATTCCATGAACTACTTTTAAATGACATGCAGGAGAAGAAAGACACTGTAGTTAAATATATAAAAATAAATTTTCTTGGCTTACTGGGATAGCAAACAAATATCTATGAGTAATGCCCCTATATCGCCAGCTAGCAAGGTACTTAATAAAATCCAAACAACTGTCACACACAGGTTATAAGGTCATTTCTCACATATAAGATAAACTAGAAATCTATCCAAAGGATAGAATCAGGGAGAACGTTATGAAGTTAGCTGGAAAATAAAAAATGAGTTTCACATGTTATTTCATTTCCCAAGGGCACTTTGATAAGCATACACACATATTGTCGATGCATACTGGGACCCCAGTGCATGTGGGGGACACAGAAACAAGCAAGTTCAAAACCATAAATGTCATTTAATAACAAATTAAATACTTGCCACAGGTGACAGGAAAACAAATAAGTAAAATAAAGCTGTATGTTTTTTGGCTGCCAACAATGTGGAGAAAGACAGAAATGTAAAATATGAAGACACTGTCTTTCAGGAAGGTAATGATAGGGCTTATATTTATAACCTTTCCGTTTAAAATAGTCACAGAGGCTTGTATCTGTCAATGTTTGTTGAATAAATGAATGAGTGAATAAATTAACAAAATAAATGTTGGAGGAAAGTGAGTGTGCATGGGTATCACGGGAATTTGTGGTCATGGTTTCAGAGGCAACAACTGATTTCCAAATGAAGTCTAAAACTAAAGAAACCATTAGTTTTTAATACTTTCCAATACTGTGCACACCTGAACACAGAAAAATTCTAGCCTAGTGGTGATTAAATTTCAGTGTGCACTAAGATTCACCTGGAGTGTTTGTTTAAAATGTAGATTCTGATTCAGACCCAGGAATCCCCATCTAAATGTCTCAGGTGATTCTAAAACAAAGTGGTCCAAAGACAATATTTTGAGAAATACTTCTATACCAACTGGCAGACCTGAGAAGTTTGGTTTTCCTGCCCTCTTTCATCTGTGGGTTTTATTTAATAGCAGTTGGGGTTTTTTGTTTGTTCGTTTGTTTTAATTAAGTCTGTACCACAACGCACTGTCTCAATTTCAGAGCTGAACTCAGCCTTCTTCTAGGAAAATACTATTTCTTCTTAAGTTCAGAATTCACTTTTGAAATATATTTTAAATTAGAATCATTCCTGCAAAAGCCACATTTAAATAGAGAAAATTAGTGAATCAAGAGTTTCGATCCTATAGTAATTAAATGGAATTTGCAGGGTAGGGAAGGCAGAGAGTGTGAGGAGTAGTAGAAAGATGCATGAGGGCTTTTCTTCAGATAGAGAAAGACACTGCAAAGAGGCTGGAAATTTTTAACTTCTATACTAAAGTTATAAAGTAAAATAAAAATTTAAAGTATTTTTAAATTTTTAAATCTTTAAATTAAAAGTAATTACAATACATATTAGGGTTACCAGACACACAAAATATAGGATGATCAGTTAATTGCAAATTTCAAATAAAAAATGAATATATTTTTAGTATAAATATCGAATTTACCTGGACTTCCTGTATTTTTATTTGTTAAACCTGGTGACTCTAATACTTGCCAGTAAAAGTAGTGTTAGGAATTAACTGTACAGGGTGCTACTGTGTGAAGAGTACGGATTATGTATCTTTGAGTGGATCATTGACATAATTAAGATCTGAATTGCACTTGAAAGAAACCTTATAAGATATTTCCTATGACCCAGGAACTGCCATTTATATCAAACATCTGAGAAATTTCCCCAAAGATTATTTTACTGGATCAATATGACAATTCTCTATCAGCAAGTTCCTCTTAATACCCCACAGGCCTTTTTAATGAAAGATTGCAGAGATCAGTTCAGTGCACATAACCACATTTATTTTCGAAATGTGTATAATTATCTAATAACAATGTTATATACATAACAACAATGTTGTATATATATCAATGTCTTTGTCTTCTTCCCCATAGAAAACTCGTCTGTGTCTTCCTGCTTTAGATATTCTTAATTTCTGAGATTTATTTATTTATTTATTTATTTATTTATTTATTTATTTATTTATTTATTTTTTGGTCTGTCTCTGGTTTTCTCGAAGTTTTTAATTTACTTTTTTAAAACAAGAATTTTTTTTTCCAATTTAACACTACTGACATTTTGGCCAGATAATTCTTTGTTGCTGGTGGCTGTCCTGTGTATTATAGGATGTTATAGCAGCATCTCTGGCCTCTACCCACTAGATAGCAGAAACACTCCCTGAGCATGACAACAAAAAAATGTCCTCAGACATTGCCAAATGTTCCCTGGAGGGCAAAATCACCCCTGTTGAGAAGCAATGCTCTACATGGGTAGGTTATAATTCATTACCACCTGTCTTTTGAAAATATTTCTGCTATTTGAAACACACTAAAAGCATGAAAAGACAAGCTACAAAGGGAGAAAATATCTGCCTTTTGCATTATCATTTAATTTTAAATCAGCTTGTCAAGTTCTACACAGGAAAAACAAACTTGAGATTTTTATTAAAATTGTATTGCTTCTTATAGATCAATTTGAGAACTTACAGTACTAATATAATGAGTCTTCCAAAGAATAAATGTTCAATTTATTTAAATCTCTTACTTATCTCAATAATGTTTTATATAGTTTTCTGCATAGAGGTCTTACAAATATTTTGTGTTTTATTCATAAGTATTTAATTTTTTGATAAGTAGTACCTTTTAAATTCTTTTCTTTTTCTGTATATTTGTATAATTTTCTATATATTTTTGTATATTTGTTTTACCCTTTTCTTCTAATGTGAATTATACTTTTTTTCTCATACTAAACTGAATTTACATTTTTTAAGTAAGTCCAACTTGGTTATGACATACTTTTCATATAGACCTACTTTCTATCTGACCATATGTTGCTTAGAATTTTTACATCTATGTTTATGAATAAAATTGGCCTACAATTTATTATGATATCCTTATCAGGTTTTGATGTCAAAAATATGTCAGCCTCATGAAATAATTGGGGATTGTTTCTTCCTCCATTCTGGAAGAGTTTGTGTAAGATTTGTGAAATTGCTTTTTTAATACTTATTGAAACTGGCTATTGAAACCATCCTGCCAGAACCAAATTTAATCATTATAATAAACCTATTCTAATTTTCTATTTTTCTTTGCACTACTTTTAGTATTTTTTTAGAAATATGTCTATTTCATCTAAATTTTCTAATTTATTGACATAAAGTTGTACATAATCCACAATTAGAATATTGATCATTTCTATGGAATCTGTAGCAATGCTCTTTTTATATTTTATTTCTGTTTATTTGTTCCATTGCCATTCTTTACTTGATCAATGTAGTAAAGGGTTATAAATTTGATTAATTTCTTAAAAGAACCAACTTCTAGTTTCATTCATCCTCTTTATTGTATGTGTTGTCTATTCTAATAATTTCTATTTTTTTCACTTTTTTTACATATAATTTTATGTCTCTCCCTAATTTCTTGTTATGAATCTTAGCTCATTAACTTTTAGTCTCTTTTCTTTTCTATACTTTAAGCTATGCTTTTCCCTTTATGAAGTTTGAATATGCATTTTTTATTTAGTTCAAAATATTTTCAAATTTCTATTCTGATTTCTCTTTAACTCATGGGTTATACATAATTATATTTCTTAATTTACAAAAATATGGAGTAAAAAAATTTTATTGTTGTTTTTACTTTAATATTATTGTAGTCAAAGAACATAATCTATGACATTAAGCTTAAATATATTGAAATGTGATTTATATTATAGCTCAAATTGCAGGCATATTTTTATAAATGTTCCATGTATAGTTACTTTAAAAGACTGTAAAATCTCCATATTTTGTGAACATTGTTCTGTGTATATTACATGTTCTAATGTTATTCAGATATTGATTTTCCTTGCTAATTTTTCATGTTTGTTCTACCATTTAATGAGAGAAGTTACCCACATATTTACTATTTTTATTGTTTTTTATTCCTTCTGCCACTCCAATTCTCCATCTAAAATTCTTTTTCTTCTGCCTAAAGAACTTCTTATTACTTTCTTTAGTGTATATCTGCTGTCAAATAATTGCTTATTTTTATTCGACTAAAAATGTTTGTATTTTTGTCCTCTTCTTGGAGGGTTTGTTTGCATTTTTGTTTGTTCATTTGGTTGGTTGATTTGTTGGTTGGTTGGTTGGCTGATTGGTTTTTGGTCTTGGGTTTTTTTTTGCATATAGAATTCTTTCAACACTTATAGAAATCACTTCATTATTTTCTGCTTTCCATTGGTTCTACTGAATAATAATTATTAATCTACATGTTGCTTCACTAAAGGCAATTTGTTGTTTTGTTTCATTTTGCTTAACTGCTTTTAAGATTTTTATATTTGTCAGTTTAGAGAAAATTGACATTATCTTTTAAAATATTGCTTCTGTCTAATTGCTTCTCTCCTCTCCTGTTGGGTCTCTAATCACATATACTTTAGATCTTATCACTCTCTTCTCTATGTCTTTTAATCTTTTCTTCTGTATTTTCAATCCTCTTATTTCTTATTACTTTATCGTTGATATTCTTCTGACTTATTTCCTGTCCAATAAATCTCAGTTATACCTAACGTGCTGTTATTCTCATTTTTGTGCTCTTACTTTTAATTATGATACTTTGTAGTATTAGAATTGGCACTTAATTTTTCCCCATGGTTTCCGATTCTCATAGTAAACTCCCACAGATGTGTTGGTTTGAGAGGTCTGGATTTATAAAAGAGGAAATTAATTCCGATTGTGTATTTTTCACTTAAAAGCATATATTTTTAAAAGTATGTTCCAATAACTTCATCCTCCAATATTTAAGTCCCTACTTGTCTGTCTTTAACGTTTCTATTTCTACTGTGACCGTTCATGTTGTCTTGTCACCTCGTGTGCCTGATTTTTTTAATTGTTTACCAGACATCATACTTGCAAAATTGTTTATAAAATTAGCTTGAGTCTAAAAATTCTGTTATCTTTTTCTAGAGAGACTATGTTGTTTCCATCTACTCTTTGAGGTCTCTGGCAATCTGGGATCACCTTCTTGTAGTTCAAAAGTAAAAAGGATTTACAAGAAATCCAGTTCTTCTAAGGCTGTTTACTGGCGCCTGTCATTACTCCCCGAACGTAACCCCTATGCAGTGTGAGCTCAAAGCCAGGGACTTTCACTGGGGTCCTTTTGTCCTCCTTCAATCCCTGAATACAGACTTATATTTCTTTTCAAGACTATTAAGAGCAAAAGTCAGATTCTTAGCACCTTATTTGTTTTCTCTAGAACCAACGACCCACCCACTTCCAAAGAAAGCTGCCCTAAGCAGGGAATTCACTTCCTCAGGTCTCAATCCTTCTAGGTTCCAGCCTGTTTTAACTCTATTCTCTTGAAAACTCTCTGATGTCCTCATTGATAACATTGCTGCTGCTCTTTAAAGATCTGAGCCCAGCAGAGAACCAGGTCCAGCTTTCCTCCTTGGGTTGTAAGCAGAAAGCATCCTTGTAACATCAGTAGAAGGTGAGAATGAGGTGTCCTCCAGTTTTCCTTAACCCTGTAAGCAACTGCCTTTTCTCCTTGTCTTTAGTAGAAGAATTTTCTAAATTATTTCATAATACCATTTACAAGCCAACTCGTCTGTTGTTTATGTCTTTTTAGTTCTCTTTGTTACAATAATTTAGCTTTCTCTTTGTTACAATTTAGTTCTCTTTGTTACAATAATTTAGCTTTATATTTTAAAAATAATAAAATGCTTACAAAGTTGACCCACTAATTCTATTTCTTGGGGAGCAAATGATATGATTTGTAATATGTATTGAAGCATTATTTACACAAGAAAATCTATTGAGAGATAAACGCGAGCTTAATTCTCAGAGGACTTGAAAGAATAACATGTTTTTCCTTTCCTCCTCCACACAAAGGACATTCGTGACTTTGCATTGTAAGTTTTAGGCTCTTCTTGGGGTAATGTTTCAGGAGGTTTAACAAGTTCTTGTTCTTTTTATTTCAGAAGCTGCCCTATAGTAAACTCCCACAGATGTGTTGGTTTGAGAGGTCTGGATTTATAAAAGTAGAAATTAAAATTGTCCGATAGGATGGGAATGGAAACTGGAACCACCAAGAGAGTAAGTTAATGAGAGAAGACTGAAAGAATGGGTTTGGGGTTGGGTTTTTATGGGGGGAAACTGTGTATATGATTGAGTACAGTGCTCCAGGAGTAGCAGAAACCATGTAGGAAGCAGAAGGATGGTGGTTGTATATCAGAGCTGTCACCAATGGGCAGCGCTTCTGTGAACAGACATCCCTGCTCTCATCTGGAGCAGCTGTAACTGCAAGGCAGTGAGGACCATCCCTTCACATTGGGCTGTAACAAAAAACAGAAGGAACAAAAGTGAGCTGAGGATAAGAAGCCCACCCCAATTTTCCTGAGCCATCTTAGCCCCAGGTTTCTGACAAAGACAGAAGCTGTTTCAAAAATGATTGAGATTGGATTTCTCATTAACCTTCACAGGTGGGAGCCCTAGCCAGATTTCATTTGATTTAGGAAAATAAAGAAATGTGACCTTTCTTGTGCTAGAGTGTCATGAGGTAATTCATTTAGGTTAGATTCATAATAGTAAAATATAGAAAACAACCTAAATGTCAGACAACAGGGCAAAGAGCAATCGTGGTTTAGAAACTCTATACAATTTGATACAATTATTAAAAATTGTAACTACTCAGACTAGTTAGCAATACAGGGAATGTTATGCAATTTTTTAAGTGCATAAAGGAAGCAAAATTGTATCTATCTATGATACCAGTTTTTCAGAAATTGTGTACAAATAAAGATGAAGTCTGGAATAGAATAGAAAAAAACATTTGATACTTTGGCTGATATACTTTGGGTTAATGTTTTTCTTTGCTGTTTCTATTATTTTTTCTTATTCCAAAGTTGTGATTTTTATTTTTTTTAATGATACATAATTGATTTGTTTGCAAAGATTTAGTACAGCTGAATTCTATTATTTGATTGATTATTAATCATTAATTTACTCAACAAATGTTGATTGAGCCATTTACAAAAGTACCAAATACTATGCTAGGTGATATTATTACAGTAGTAAATAAAACTGAACAAACCTCACAAGAACTACATGATGGGAGAGGAGTAGACATAAGCAAAACAAAAGCACAGATACGTATTTCAACTCTTAACTCATTATTCTTATTTCTCCTTGTTAAGAAAGAGAGGTATATAACACTTTTGTTAACTTTAAAATTAATATTCAAGCTGAGACTTAAAGAGTATGGAGCCAAGAGAAAAGAAAGAGGAAGAAACAGCCTCAGTGGAGATGCATCAGAAAGGATCGGATCTCATTTTCAAGCTGGAAGAGAGGCCAGCAAATAGTAAGAGAATGGGAGCTGCTTAGTGTTTAAAATTTCTATGGTGCTCATCATGTTTCTTCAGATGACATATTAATCGAAGGGCAACCTCCATGCCCATACTCTCTCAGACAATTTTAATTTCTTCTCTCTATAAGTTGGTTATCGAAGGAGAAGTTAATAATTGAACTAATCTCTAGGAACTCATAAAGACAGTGTACAGAGAAGTCACAAGGGATAGTGCAACACCCTCAGATAAGTAATGGTAGGGGATTGTAAGTACCCCAAGCCTGAAGGAGTGAGGGGAAAAAGCAATTACCAGAACTGAAATGAGTGCCATTTGGAGAGGGCCACCCCAAAATGTCTATAGCCTTAGGGTCCTGGAACACAGACAACTTGTGGCAACCCTAAAGAGAGGGAATAATTAACTTCACCTTATCTTCTGTCTTCCTACTGATCCCTCAATGGTATTCTTCCTTGGCCAAACCCAACCAGAAGCCAGAGGACAAGAGAGCCAGGATGTATGTCACATAAGCCAGCCTCACAGGGCAAAGAACCATGGGGAGAAGGGTATTGAGGGGATCTATCTCAAAAGGCAGATGCAAGATATACAGCATGGATGATAAGTTGACCCAAGTTGACTCCTTGGCTTTGCTGTTTAATATAGAACCTAAGGCGAGTGGTCCAGCAGTCATGAAGCCAAGGTCCCCAAGGAGTCACTGTGATTGCACCTATTGCTGGCTGCATCCAATCCAGGGTGTAACTGGTCCTGAGACAGTCCTATTTTCAAGAGTAAGAGATCAGGGGAGAGACAGCTGGTACCACCTCTACTTTTTCTATTCTCTGAACATCCTAAATTGGCTTCTATTCTATGACCTAACTCTACTCAGTTGGCCTACATGGTAAGTTGGGGAGAATTAGGATAAGCTAACACCCTTAACCTATTTTCCCAACGAAGGGCTCACTGGAGCACTCTAAATTCCTCTTTACTCCTGAAGTTTGGGTCATAAATATTTTTAGTTTTAAATATCTTCTCAACAGCCCTTCTGTCAACTAATTGTGGATATATTTTTCTTCCCTCTTTCCTTATGTACATTCCAAAATGTTTTTTGCTAGTTTATATCAGAGTACAAAAGAGCCCATTCAGCTTTGAATGTTAAAGGATGTATCAGTCCATTTTAAGAATGAATCTGAGTTTAATGCGCTGCAAAATGTGTAGAGTCAGCAGTACACACAATCACTCTACCCCTTTTGGAAATGAACAAGACCACAGAAACTGCCATTGTCTTGAAAACAAATTCTCTTTCCCCATATGAAGGATTAGACTTTTTGAATAGGGCTTTAACAATTAGTCACTCAAGTTCCTGGTTCCCTGAATGCAATTTGCAAAATATCCACAGAGCCACAATCAAAAACACAAAACCCATATTATAGTGGGCAAAAATTAATTAAATAGGACACAAAAAGCACTATCACCAAAAAAAGTTACAAAAAATTTGATCTCTTTAAATAATTTCCATTGTCAAAAGACATCATTAAAAAGAGTAGAAAGAGAAGCCACAGAAGAGAAATAAAATTTTTTGATACACATAGTTGACAAAAGACATGTATCCAGAATATGCAAAGAACTTCACACAACAGTAAAAATATTAAATAAAAAAAATTTTCAGACTTGGTACCAAACAGATACTTCAGAAAAAAATGAAATGCTAAATAAACACTACTTATCAGAGAAATGTTCCCTAAATGGAATTCAGGAATATATCACCAATTCTTCAACAGAATGGCTAAATTTGAAAAAAAAATTGGCAGTACCAAATTGTGGTAAAGATATGGAGCAAGTTGAATTCTTACATTACTGGTAGGAATATGCACTGGAACTTTGGAAAACGCAACAACATAGATAAATCTCATAGACATTATATTGAATGAAAGAAACAAAACACAAAAGAGCATAAGGTTCATTTCATGAAGTTGAAGAAGAGGGAAACTATTCAATGGTGAGAAGTTCAGATAGTGATTACCTCTGGGGGCAGGGGGAAATATTTCCTGAGAAGAAGCACCAGGGAACATTCTGGGATGGAGGAAATGTTCTGTCTTTATCAGGGTGATCGTGATGGGTGTATACCTATGTAAAAAATCACTGAACTATATACTTAAAAGCAGTGCACTTTCTGCTCATTACTATGTGTACGATGTGCTTCAGTTTTAAAAAGTAAAAAATGATCAGGCAGTATCCACTCCCCAAATTTCCTCAGTCAGGATAGCCTTGTGTAGGTTTAGCAAAATTAAAATGAATGTGCTTTGTAGTTCCCTCGGGTGAAACACTAACATGACAGACCACCAGAAATTCCAAGGGTAATTGAATTGACTCAATCCTCTCTCATAATGAAATTCTGCAAGTTTGGATTTAGCTGAGAGCACAGAGAGACTCCAAAGGAGCAGTTAAGAAGGATGGTTGAACAAGCTGCTACATTCTTTCTCAACATATTTTGTAATGAAATAGGTATTTGAATACCTATTTTTAAATAAAATAAGTATTTAAATATGACGGTTAGGCAGGTCAATGGAGATCCATTATTGTCAAAGAAACTAAATCGAGGACTCTACAATTGGGAAGGGATGAGGGAAAAAAAATTTTGAAGGTGCTTTGTGCTCATTTGCAGCCAAATTCAATAGCTTTCATGCAGGAACCCAAGGGAGTTTTTATTGAATTCAGTCCTTGAATTGTTTCTAGCTAACGGGCTCACTTCTATTTACAGCATTATTTTCTATTAAAGGACAAGCCTGGAACGTCAAAGAATTTAGAGCTACTGTTTTACTTGAATAATCAACACTTCCTAGGCTGCCTTTATCGTTCTCTTATAAAAGGATGGAAATCAAACTGACTGCTTTTTATCAGCTGAGCTGAAACTTTTCAGGAATAGGGATTTACATGAATATATATAGACGGTAACTATAAAAATGTAATCAGCCATGAGAGAAAGCCAGTTATGGTCCTATAATGAAAAAAAAACAATGAAAGATGGTGAGAACGAGACTCGGTTATAAACTCAGAATTCTCTGTGAGAACAGATCTCTCTGGAAGAGATTTTGACTTTTTAATGCAACCAAAATATTTGACTTAAAGTTATCTTATAAATTCTGAAATGCTTTTAAGTTAAATGAGCAAATCTCAACATAAACCACCTCTAGTCACTCACTGATATAAGAAAATAACCAAGTAATACATTTTCTAAAAAATCAAAATTTGAACAAGGTTTTATTTATTTCAGAGTCCATCGCCTTGCTACTAAAATCTGAAGACTTTGAAAACTCCCACCACCATCACTTACTGAGGGGGTTATCTAAGTCTTTACACCAAAGCTTTACTTTTTATTTTTAAGGGAATTATACCATTATAAATTGCAATCAAACCATGGGTTTAAGTGACCTTTCAGAAGTAATATTCAAAAGCCTCAAGAGGACATACATCAGGATTTTAAATCCTGTGTTTCAAACGTATAATGGTTTTTATATTAGTTAGCTGTCAAAACTCTGGAACTAAAACTCAGATTTGATCATTTCCAGACCAACACTTTCTCTACTCTCCACAATGACTCCCCCTGTCCCCCAGCAAAGTTTCCACCACTGACCTTGAAATTTTTTCCATGTTATGATGCAAAGATATATCTGGCATTAAAAATGTATTGCCATACCTGGCCACCTATAGGAGAGCAAATAGTCCTTGAGGCATCCAAGTCTATTTCCTCCAAAGAGTGGACGTCTGACCCTGGACAGTATTGAGAGGAGCTGCCCCCGGAAGGTGAACAAGTGATCAAGTAGCTCCCTTGTCTGAGGAAAGTGGGTCAATCAGATCTTTTTGTGTTTTGAGAATCTAAAACGGGATATCACCAGACCCTCGCGAAAGTGTTACCGGAGAGTGGGGATCCTCTCCCGGCTTGTTGTCCAGGTTCTTGATGTCTCCAACAAAGAATTGAGCAAGACACCAAAATACAGCAGAAAAGAATAACTTTAAGAAGAGAAAGTACACTTCCAGATGCAGAAGCGGGCCTGAGCAATGAGCAAGAGAATTGTGGCTCAAAGGCCTGGTAACAAAGCCTTTGGGGTTTTTATCCCTATTTGCTGTGAGTGGTTACTTTTCTTACAGGCGTGGGCTTCCTTGACTGACAACTAAGATTGACAGGACTCAGTGATTCATCATTTGCTTTCTGCACATGTTCATCCCCAGAATTCCGTCTGTTATAATGATATTAATGAACTTCTGGGCATATGCATCATATTATAATGATGATATAATGAGGCTCAGGTAAATTGAAGATCATTGGGGTCTTTATTGCACAGATGCAAGTGACTGGCTGAAACTAATACCCAATGTCCTATAAGTTATTTTCTATGAGTTATTTTTAGCCCGAAAATGCCTTCTGGCTTGCTTAATTGTGGGTGGACTACGGTGGAACCCTTCTGGGATAGGATGACCTCAATGTCTTTGCAGGCAGACCCAAAACCCCTTAACTTTCCTGCCTAACTCTTTTCTAAGAGCCATGAACCCCTTTATTATTAGTATGGATATTGAGGGACGGGAGGTCTCTTCTTTTGTATCTGCTTCCTGCTGAGGAGGGTCGTAGTTCCCTGCCTATTGGGGTTTCATGGAGCTCTTTCCCTCTCTGCTTTAGTCAGGGCAGGGTCTTCGGTTTCCTGCTGAAGTGCCACCTCAGTCCCTAGACAAGGAAAAGAAAATAAGAACTTGTTATTTGAATCATATATCTATTAATTTTCTATTATTGATTTGCCTATTAAGCAAGTAAAGGGAAATAGCCTTGGTTAATATACTTCTTAAAGAGTATAAAGACCTTTGGCCTAAAGTATCCTCCCTTTGCAGACTCTAAGGACCTTGCCTGGCCTAAAGCCATTTCTGCTTACAAGAGGCCGAGGACCCTTATCAATAGCCAGAGGACTTGAGTCACCAGTTTCAGGGCAATTATCGGGATTTGAGAGAGAAGGCCTTTTTTTCAAAGAAGGAGGAAAGAAAACAACTAGGTTTACTAAAAAGATTAAGAACTCTGCAAGAGACATCCCATTTCATTTCGTGCTAAAAGATGAAGAATTTTACAAGTGATGTCCCATATCAAAAAGACTAGCAGAAGGAAAGCACCTGTGTTCTGGGAAATTCTGACTTGTGCTTTGAAGCTAGGGTGTGGTTATGGTCCTGAAGGTCCTACATATGTGAACAGAGAACTCCTGTAAATGATCACTAAGTCTGTGTGACATAGTTCTAATTACTACCACCAGACTATCATTTTATTATTAATCATTACTACTTCTACTATCTTCTAAGGTCTCAGGGGAAGAGCCAGAAACTACATTTCCCAGTATCCCTTCTCTGTATTGTTCTGGATTAGCATCTGCTAATAAGAGACACTTATATGGGATTTGGAAAAGGAGAAAGGAAAAATAACCACTGTTCTCCGGAGGCCGCTAGGAGCAGATTTGAGTTTCTTTAAGCAGCTTCTAGTGAAGCTTTTAAAAACTACCATCTTCAGTGCTTCAGGCTGGTAATCTTGCTGGAGGCTTACTTGTTCTTTGTTGCCACAGCCTTTCTAAGCATTGCTTAAGACTTTATTTTCCTCATTAAAAGGTTTTATATTTGAAATACACAGAGTGACTTATGTTTTCCTGACACCCTTTCCTGACTTGATAACAATCTAATCACATTCTTTATGGTAGTTGTGTTCTATAAAGTCATCATAAACACTGAATTTGTGCATACTGACCCACTGCTCCTACGGAAAACACACAGTTAGGTCCCCGTGAGCCTCTGGTCACAACATTTTCATCAACCAATCAATATATCACCCTGTTTTGTGTGTGATTCTCTTTGGAGATGACTTATTTAATATATAGTTGTTTAATTAACAGTGAACTCACAGCCAACAGCACTATATCTCATGTCTAAATGAAATTAAACTAATGCGTATTTTCTTCAGAAGGCACACAATAGCCTTCTCGCACGTAGGAACACTGAACAGCATGCAGCACTATACTCAGAGGCTATTTTAAACAGCAAAATCACCAGCAAAACAAAGCAAAAACAAAAATGTGTCACTTAATAGACCATGAAAGGACATTTGTTTGAAGTATGAGAACTGAAACAAGAAGGCAGAGTGTCACCTTGTTTGATCTCAGCTGGGAATGTGTGCTTTGGGTGACAAGATTTTTTGCTGCTCTGTGCCTGTTTAAAATAACTGTAAAAGTACCAGGGATGATTAGGGATCACAAACAAATTTTAGCAAGTAGGCAAATTTGCAAACACAAACTCTACAAATAATGAGGATAGACTATATTTGAGAAATTAAATGCCTGTCTATATTGACACAGTCAATGACAGAATTAGAACAAGAATCTCTGTCCTCTGCTTCCAAACCTGTTGTTTGCTCTCTGTAATTTGACTATGGCCGTCTGTAACCTCTCTTATCTTTTTATTGCATTCTGTAGGGCCAGGGAGTAGGGATTACTGTTTCTAGTTTTAAAAATGGATTCATAAGTCAAAATTACTCTGAGAAAAAAGGAAGCCATTCAAGACACACTGGCTGGGAAAGCATATGGAAAGCTATCAGCAACGCCACATAAAAAAGTTTATGCAGACTTTTTCACTGTTCAATCAACAAAAGAACAAGGAAACTGCAAAGATATATGAATGAGGGTTAATGCTAGTTACCCATTCATTGGCCCATATTTTTATAACTACTTGTTTATTCTGACTTACACATATACATGTAGAACCAGTTTTCAGGGAGAGAACAGACCAGGAATTCCCAAAGCCCATCCAGAGAAAAGGCTGATAGCCTGTGGTTTGCCTTCACACCACATGTAAAGAATCCACACATTATATACAATAGTACCTGTAGTGCCACAATCCCAAATGTATTTTCTTGAAGTTTTTATTCTCCCCTTTCCTACAGTCAAAATAAAACTTCAGTGTATTTCATCAACTGGTAACAACATATGGTAGTTAACAACACATTTTATTGTTTTATATCTATATTCTTTAGACTTTCAGGTAGCTATATTTAATGCTCCGGGGTCAGTTGCGCATATAAAGTATTTAAAACAGATTGCATTCCAGCTCTCTGATATCTGACTATTCAAGGAAATCCTGTCTATAGAGCTAAAAGCACTTAAAACCTGTGAAATGCAATGGGATGAATTTGTCCAGAACCAAAAGAAAACTTATATTTATAACAACTGATTTATTTAGTTGATATACGGTATGTGCTGTGGTTTATAATTTTTAAGGCATGTGAACTGGAACACGTTAGATATTATAGAAAGAGTGAGTTGATGATTTACAAGACTTCATATCAGGCCTATTGACCTTCTCAAGAAAGGTTGGTGGTTGTAACAGCACTGAAAAATGCAACCCTCGGGAGTCAATTTAATGTAAAATAAACTCTTTAACAACCAGCAAGATGGCCATATCAGCTGCTCCATCTGCAGATTATGCTGCTGTTGTAAAAAGCACTTTTTTAATAAAAAAAAAAATGCATAGGCTTTATTTTTTAAAACATATGTTCTCCTAGCAAACCAGCAGTTTCTCCCACATAAGCACCCTTGCATTATCAGAAGAATGTTGGGTGTGATGATAATAAAAATAAAAGATGAGAAGGGACAGGGAAGCACTCCTCCCACCCCAATATAAAGAAAGCTGGCAACAATTTGCTTAGCGTCCTTCTAAAAGTTAATCACTAGTCACAAAGCAAAGATGTACCTGTGTGCCCTTTGTTCTGGGTAAACAGTCATCTCATCCTCAATGCAAACAATATTAGCCCATGTATAACCTGATACAATCAATAAATGGACTTAGCAATTGGTGATGTTTCATGTTAACACCCTCACACTAAAGCTGATCTTTTGAGAACTAGACGTCCCACTTAATTACCAGTCATATGTCAAGGGAATTCCAAAAACAGTCAATCTAAACATATCTCGAGCATAGTAAATTGAGGTGGGAAAAAAATTCTAAAAATGTTCTTCCCTATTAGCACAGATTTCTGAAAAATTATTCACCTCTCTACCACTGGAATTGAAAAATAAAAATGTGTTACAACTTGCTTAATCTTTGACTCTGTTTTGTTTTATTTTGTTTTTTGGTTTTGTTTTTTTTTAGCATTCCATAAACAATTACCTGAAATCACTCAGGTGGGATGAGGGAGGGAAGAAGCATGATATAACCACTAGAAAAAGTCAAGCTTTAAAAATAAAAATGTTTTTGTTCATGAAACCTGATTCTATGAAGAGTTGAGTGAGAATGAACCTAAGCAACAGTAAAGAATTGGGATACAAAATAAAAAACTAACAAACAAACAAAACAAAAAACAAAAAAAAACAATAGTGGAATCTATTGGCAGGCAATTGGTTTGGTTAAGTCTTATTGTTTCCATTGTTTTGATAATCAAAACAAACCTTACCATTCCAAAATTTCCTTCAAGTTTTTTCTTTTATTTGTAAATCCCTGTGTATGTACCTCTATCTTAGAAATTATGCCATTGTACAATGTCATCTGCTTATGTCTCTGTCTCTGTATTATACTGTGAGGTCTTTTACGCTGTAAACATTTCTTAGTGAGTTTTGCATTTTCTAAACCAAGCATAGTACCTAGCACATAATAATCATTCAGCAAATATATTTTGGATTGAATTAACTGTACATATGCATGTCCTTTCAATACAAATGATCTTTCATAGTCAAACTCACTGATATTCATCAGAGGGTTTCTGGAACTTGAGTTCCTTTTAAAAGTATCCAATAAACCAAAAGTTAATCAAGATTCATTCATTCAACATAGATTTATGAAGCAACTACTGTTTGAAATCACTCAAATAGGTCATGTAGAGAATACACAGAATCTTAAGATGTTGTCCTTGCCTTCAATAAAACTTTATTCAGAATGGGGATATAAATTTAAAAATCTAATAAGGTGAATAACTGTTTGTACTTAATAAAGAAAGCCCAAGAAAGAACTGAGTCATCTGAAGGGCTTTTATATCCTCTCCACCTCTCCAACTTCCCTTTCCCCTACATGCCCATTTCCAATCAGGACTGAAATGGAATAGTGGCAGAGCAAGTATTTTAAAGCAATGATATGTATGTTCACGGGATGTGTGTAAAAAGCATGTGCTGCACTGGCTGTGGGGCTTCTGCTTCAAGTACAAGCACTGGTGTAAACTGTTGCAATAGCCCCACCTTCATGGTGAGTTCTTCAGAGTAGGAAAAGTACCCTGTGCTTGGCAGAGCAAGGCTTCCTTCAGCTTTCCTCTGTAGCTCCCTGAGGGGAATTCTAAGCCTACTTTTAGAACATGAATTCTGGTTACAATTAACCTTCCAGAAAGGCAAATATAAAATGTGACTTTTTAGAAGATAAAATGTATTCTAAAAGTGCTTAGTTTTAGTTTGGAAAAATGCAGCTTGGCAGATACATTCATAACACATTATGTCCTATAATAGTGTATAGGAATGTTTTCTCCTCAATTCAACTGCCTTAAACCTTTCTCTCTCCCTTTGCGCGCGCGCGCACACACACACACACACACACACACACACACACAGAGAAAGAGAGAGAGAGAGAGAGATTTTCTGAAGGTCATCCAAGGAACTTCAACAAATTAATATAAATCCTTGATGAAACAGCAACAGACAAAAAAGAGAAGAAAGGCAATTGATTTTTTAGGATGAAATCTCCAAAATATTTTAATCCTTGTATATACGCTCATGCACTAATTGATATTTTAAATAAATGTTTAAAGTTTTTAACTTGGATATCATCCAAGATGACCCAAAGAAGCCAGTCAACTTTCATGATGCAGGTTGCTAGGCACTGCCTCTGGGATAGTCTGACTCTGATCTTAATTGACTATCAGACCCTGGGTTGGTAGCCAAGTTATAATACTGCTCAGTCTTTCCCTTTGAAATAGCCTTAATGGAAGAGGGTGAACCCATAAAGATACTCCCAAAAGAGTCTGAGGGCATGAATTGATTTGAAATCTCCTGTTTTACACTAAAAGTCCTTGCCTATCTTAATAGAAAATCAATTTTCCCCAAATACTTGGAGAAAATATAATGCTCATAAAGATATGCCATATAATTTTAGCATCCCACCTGAGATACCTAGTGTTCTATGGTCACCCCTCAGAGGTAAGAACATCCCCCCACCACTAAAAATTGTTTAAGATGCTGAGATTGATGATGCCACAAACTCACCAACAGGGTATGGAAAGATTGATTACCCATATAATGGTGCTTTCTGGGGAGGTCAACTGATGTCCAAAATAGCTAGAACAAAGGGATAGCTGAGTGTTTTTGGTTTTCCCTGTCTTTAAAGAATGAGGCCAAGGTGAGGATTTCTGCCTGAAGTTCAGGGTTTGAGTGGTTTGAACTTCTGGCTGGCCCAAGCAAGAGAGAGTGGGGGCTTTCTTATAAGTTTTGCCAGATTAATGCAAAAAAGAATTGGTGGTAAGGTTTAAAAGGTGTTAGCAGTCAAATATCAAAAATTGAGTCAGACTCTTCATTAAAATTCACCCCTGATGTTTGATCAATACTGGAAATGTGTCACGTTGCCTTTGAATTGAATTGGAACTAGTTTAAGTAAGCCATTGTGGTGCCCTGTGAGTCCAGCACTGTGTATTTTGAGAAGTGAAGTGAGTACCTTTGAGTATTAGTTTCCTGTTGCTGCTATAACAAATTACCACAAACTCAGTGGCTTAGAACAACACAAATTTATTATCTTATAGACCTGGAGATCAGAAGTCCAAAATCAGTCTCACTGGGCTAATTCAAAATGTCAGCAGGGCTGGTTCTTTCTTGGAAGCTCTAGGAGAGTCTGTTTTCTCGTGTTTTCCAGATTCTAAGGGCTGCCTGCCTGCTTTGCTATATGGCTCCTTCCTCCACTTTCAAAGCCAGCAGTGTAGCATCTGCAAATGCCTCTAACTCTCTGGATAATCGAGATAATCTCCCCATCTCAAGATTCTTAAATTAATCACATCTACAAAATCCGTTTTATCAGATAACTTATTCATAGATTCTGGGGATTAGAACATGGATATCTTCAGAGGGTCATTATTCAGCCTATTACAATTTCTAACTATCAATAATGTCTAGAACTTCAAAAGGGATGAGAATTCTTGGTGAGGCTTTGTATTACGGTTTTAGTGTATGCATAGACATGGCAGCCTTAATTTATACTTTGGGTATCTGAGACAGGAAACTTCCAGAGTTTGTTTACCTCAAAGAAGAGAAACTTGGATATGGAATTTTTTTTGTTGTTCATATTGGTCATACTAGATAGCAAGGTCATTGGCAATGGGTTGAAAGTCTAAAATTGCACAGGCAGAGCTGATTGCCGGCCAGGGCATCCCTCAATGCTAAGATAATTGCTTGAAGTTCAGCTAACTACTGGGTGCCACCCTTGGTCAGGGACACCCCATTTAGGGGATAGATGGCAGCAGATGTCCAGCAGACTCTATCACAAGTGATGGTGACACTACCATCCATGAAGAACACAAACTTTCTTTCATGATTACTTAGTTGAGGCTCGCAGGTAGCGAGCTAATGGGTCCAAGAAAGGTTGACTTCGTTTTGTGCCATTGCATCTAGCAAGAAACTGAGGACAGGGAAACCAATTCCTCCTATAAGTGGAATAGGCTAAAGGCTTAGGGTTGGCTCTACTCTGTAATTACCATTTTTATTTTAATAAGGAGTCCTTTTTGGCTATGCCAAGCCTACAGGGTGCTGCTTCCATGACCTAAGATATAATAAGAAGCTGAGTGCAGAAAGTCACAGGCTCAGAACCTATAAGAGCCTCCATCTCCATAGGGGCTCAGTATGTGGCCTAAAGTTGCCATTGTAATGGTGTGTAGTATGGGCCGAAAAGGGCAGTTTCTTAAACCCATGGGCAACTTATAGCCATCATGGGTTGTCCAGAGACAACAGGAGACTTGAGAGGAGGTTGCCAAAATCTTGACAGTGAAAGAACCTCTAGGAGTCAATAGTGATTGTATTGCAATTTGGGTGGATTTTAGAGTCTTTTGTTGGAGTGAGGGCATTCGAAATGTGCCAATTTGTGGGACCATATAAGTAACAACTAAAACTTATAAATTAGAAATATGTTGTCTCTAGAATATCAAAAGGACTAAATGGTGTTGGGTTTGTTTAACATTGAGGATGTTGAAAGGGACAATAGATACTTTTTGACAGTGTCAGGGATGAATGAATAATTAGCAAGAATTTTACTGAAGTGTCCAGGCCTCATACTTTGTGTGAGTAAGGGGTCATCTATTTTTGTGAGAGCTCCTTTGGGGGTAATTGTAGGTCCTGAACAAATGTGTTCAGTGAATCTCCTTGAAGAATGTCATCAATATGATGTCATCATACCTGTGTTCCTGGGGAAAGTTGGATGTGATCAAACTCTTGTCTGCAAAGATTCTGTGTACTGCAGGGTACTCGAAATGTCCTATGGGTAGTCAGTTAAAGGTATATTGTGTCCTTTCATGAAAACCTGTACTGAGAGGTTGTTCAAATAGGCACTGCACAGAATATATTAACCAAATCTACAAAAGCAAAGTATTTTCCAGTTACTGATTTTATGGAGTCAGTCA
This sequence comes from Pteropus medius, assembly GCF_902729225.1. Taxonomy (NCBI): domain Eukaryota; kingdom Metazoa; phylum Chordata; class Mammalia; order Chiroptera; family Pteropodidae; genus Pteropus; species Pteropus medius. Next base: position 6,428,855 of record NW_024349519.1, on the reverse strand, counting down.
TTTCAATAGTACTGGGTCTGGAGACCTTAACTAGGGTATCATGGCATGAAGGATATGGTAATCCTCTGCTGGGAGCCATTCATTTTTACCAGGTTCGAGCATTAGCCAGACTGGGAGTTATTAAAGAAGATTTTAGAAACAATGGCTCCTTCTTCCAGTAGATCTTGAATGATGGTTCTTAATCCCCGTCGTTCTTATTTTAACCTATAGTGGGCCATATTTATTATTTTAACTGAGTGGAGGACAAGTAGGGAACTTCTATTGGGTCCCATTTTGTCAAGATGATTGTCAGTGCTAAAGACTTAATTTTATTTCAGTTTTTTACTCATTGGATCAAATTATCTGTGTCCACTATGGGATATCGTAGGGCATTTGGGCACTATGACCACGGGGAATTGTGCAAGATAATAGTCAATATGGTGAAGGTAAGGCATACATATTTGCCCTCTATTTTATATTCTGTAATATCCCTCAAGTATAGGGGGTGCCTTATTTAAATTTACTGGGTCATGAGGTAATTTGAGTCCTGATATCAGTTAAGACCACAAAAGCTTCCCAGTTGGTACATCTCAGCAGATGGTAAAGTTAATTTAAAACCTATACTGTACAGGTGCAAAAGCCAGTTGGTACCCTCTTTATCTGTTTTAGTGTTTGTGTCCTTTTCTCATATCAAGGTGTTTTATTTTGGTTTTGGTAGTTACTGGATATGCTTTGCAGAAGCGTAGGGGTGGGAGGGCTCTATCTTGCTTACATTTACAAATTTCTTACTCCAGAGATCTCCAAGTCATATCATCAGGCTAGGGGCCTCCCCCATAGCAATTATTACTTTACTGAGTTTAGGGACCCCAAGCTTAAGTCAGGTTTGAATTAACCCCTTGTCATGTTGATAAGCTGTAGCATTCAGTGGAATCCAGAGTCCTTGTCCGTCTATCTACAGTTGTTCAGTACAATGAAAGTGTCTTTGGGCATTTAAAGGGCATGGAATGAAGCATTCGGAGCTGCTTTATATAAGGGTCTGAGCCATGGGCACATTCTCCTAAAATCCTAAGGACCACTATCTTTTTTGATAACAGAGGCATAGGCAGCAGCAGAAAAAGAAGTGTTTTGTAAAGTACTAATGAGCCACGTCTTTTTGGAGTGTAGACCTCAGCGCTCCACATAGAGACTACTCATCCTCACATGAGTAATTACCTGATGGGCTGTATATTGCACAGAGTAGAGTCTTTTTCCTAAGCAGTCTGTAGAACAAAGACCAATACCCACTTGAGACACACAACCAACGATCCAGGATAAAAATTGTTCCCTTGAGTTCAGGTTCAATCACTGCTTGTGCTGAAATTAGCCCAAGACTCATAATCAGTCCAGGTGAAAACACATAGCACACAGTCACTTTAAGAAAGATCCCAAGCTCATACTCCTGTCCCTAAGCACCAACTACCAAAACTTCCAACTTGGGTCAGAGAAATCTATACCAGATGCTCAGAAGGACTTGGCAAACATAGCATAAAGTACCAAAGTTTATACTAGCCAGCAGGCAGCAGCTCAGCGTGCACACTCAACATAGGCACCAGAGCCTGTTAGCAGTCCCAAAGCAAGAGAAGTCCCCTATTTGGTGTTTTTCTCCACCTAAACCATCCTGTTCACAGCACCAATCATTTTGTGAGTGCCCTTAGGCAGCAGGATTAAACCCCTAGAATTGGTTCAGATGTTGGGACGGTTGATATAACACATGCACCAAGAAGGTATGAAAAGGTTTATTATTCACATAATGTGGCTTTCTGAGGAGGGCAGAGCAGATACCCAAGCTGGACCCAAATGGCTTGAGTGAAGGCAGGTGTGAGTGGCTTTGGTTTTTATCATGGTTAGAACATAGAACCAGGGTGAAAATTGCCTCACACAGCTGGTTAACACCGAAGGAGGGAGTGCACAAGCTTGCTCATTGGCTTGCCCAGATAGATTTAAGGCAAAAGAAGAGAGAGGCATGGGGATTGAAAATTATCAGCAGTCAACCATCAAAAATTGAGTCAGACTATTACACCTAGTTTAATAACTATGACTTAAAATGACTGATTTTAATTTTTTCTATTTTATTCAGTAATAAATACAATTGTCTTCTCTCTTTACCCTGAAACAAGGTAAATAATAGATCTTTTAGAGTCCTAAATCTCCAAGTATTTTCCTATTGCTAGGAGCAGAGATTCAACTCTACACTTGCAAAAGATAAATGGTTAGAAAAAATCGTAAAGGTTCAGCAAAATGCAACTCAGCGACATAAAATGCCAGAAATCAATTTATCATTTTCTTAGGCTAGAATTGGGAATAATTAAAAATTACTTTTGCATTTTTCCAATCAAAAAATGAATACAATGTTTTTATTTTGAAATTCAAGTTAAAATTTTATGATTTTTGTGACATAGAATCTGGATCCAATAGACTACAAAAGCTTTCAAAGAAATGAAGCATTTTGTTGTCATTAAAGCAATTACACTTCTCATGGAAAAAAGAAGTAACTTCAAATTAGATACATCAATAAAGACAGAAAATTAGTCTGCAAAGAACACAGGTCATGTTTTTATATGGTTACTGACTCAGATGCTTTTTAGCTTAATTGTTTTTTGTTGGGTTTTTTTTTCAGCCAACTTAAAAGATTTCTTCACAATCAATGGGATCAACAACCTGGTCAATTCAATTTAGTTATTAAGACAGGCAAAAACAATAGATTGACTATATTTTCGATCCAGTGGTGGAGATATTTCAGTCAGAGAGACATAGCAATAAATTTTCTTTGAGAGGAAATCTGGGTGGGAAAAGAAATGGCTGTGTTAGCTAATAAATGTTGCTTTTGAAACCCACTAATGCTCTCAGATGATTTATCACTGTTTGAAGCTTTGGGCTATTTTACCAAGGAAAATGCATCATCCCTTGAAGTTGTGTAAAAATTTTTTCAAAGTCACATTTATAAAACCCAATACCACCTGAAACTGGCAAACTCAAAGTTGTCCAGCCAATCAATACCTAAAGGCCTACACCAGCAAGGAAGCCTGAAGAATCTTCTGCCATCTCATTTCAAAAGTTGATTTTACATATCACATATCTCCAGATGTCCCCCTCAGAAGAGTCTTACTGGTGGTGTTTACTTGAATGGTGTTCACAGAAGTCTCCTCAGAGGTGGTAAGTGGAGTATTCACATATATCTGATGAGGGAAAGATAAATAAAGGACTCTAGGAGACAAGAGACTTTGGAAGATGCTATTTTGAGAGCTTTAATATGGATGCCTATGTAGCTTTCAGAGATAGAGTGGCTCGGATCACCCACAGCCCTGTAAATTCCAAGCCAGACCTGGTGGCTTGAGGCCACCCATGGCAGTCAGATAATCCATGGGATGGCAAAGACATATAAGCGAAACCCTCATGCTGTTTTAACATCAATGGTAACATTTTAAAATGAGACAGTCCAGCATTTGGCAGGCAGAGTTTGTGTCAATAACATCATCAGAGGAAACTTCATCCCCTAAAAAGTCACACAATCTCTAATTTTGATCATTCACTGATGATTTATTGACATTTCATGGTTTACTTTTACTTTTCTTATCTCAGGTATAAGGATATTTCATCAGGAAATACACTTGACCTTCTGAATTTTTATAAAGAGCCCACTGTTTCGGGCAAAAAAAAAAAAAAAATAAAAAAAAAAAAAACAGTCCGCCAGGCAAGAGAAGAGAGAGAGAAAAATGTAAAAATACATAAAGTGGGATTTTAAGCACATCAACTTCCTACCATTCTTTCTGCAAGTCCAAGCTTAGAAATCCATTTCTTGTTCAGTAATATATAATTATTGGGCATTTGCTACATGAAAAATGCCAGACTCGACTCCATATGGATACACAGATGAGACAAAAAATGATAACTGTATCATGGTAAATAATAAATAAATGATAAAGTATATCATGGGAGATAGAAGACCGTTGCTTAAGACAGGAAGAGTGAAGAGTTAGTTATTTCATTCATTAGAAATACTGACTCATGGGTTCATGGCTACTTATTTCCGTGGATTAGAATCCTATACTGTTATGATTTATTTGATTGGTAAACTGTTTCAGTGTTGGAAGCTCTTTCAGATGGCTCCTGTGTTCTTTTAACAAGCATCACCACTCCCATCTTTTAGTTTTTTTAACATTTTCTTACCTACTGGTAACACAGGACATTCCAGGCTCAGTTCGTGGTTTTGCTGCACCAGTCCTGGAACCATCAACTTCTCCCAGCATCCCTGGTTCCTTTTATTGGAGAATGGTGGTTGGAAACCAAAATCTGGAAGATAGACATCAGTGATTCTTGGTCCTCTCAGCAGACAAAGCTAGGAAATATATGTGTGTATTCTAACCCACCCCACACACATCTATATGTATGTATTTATCCATCTGTGTGTATAAAGAAAACCCTGAGTTCATACCGATACCTCTGATTGCAATCCAACACCACAGGACTCATTTAGTCTTCCTCCTCTTTCTTATTGAGAAATTCTTTCTCTCTCTAACAGAGAGAAGTCCCACTTTCATTATCTACTATTTACTCATATATTCAATTCTTGTATATGCATAAAAGAGCTTCGGAATTGCTAATCTACACTCTGATGACAAGAATCTACCTACTTTTACAAACAAGATTACAGCATTCATGTACAGTTGTTCCTGTGTCAGCCTAAGAGTATCCAACCTAAGACACAGTTACTTAGGTTAGTTCTTTTCTTTCCTGCCCCCCACCCATCAGTGTGGTATGTTATTCATTTGTAATACAGTATTTGTTTTATTCGTTATTGTTTGTATTGTACTTTGGGTTCTCCCCCACATCCAGGTTGGTTTTTATTGTTTGTTACTCTTTAGGTATAACAAATGAAATATTACTATGATTCTCAGAGTCAGAGCTGTACAAATAGATACACTCACAAAGTGCCATTCTCTCCTCAGCCCAGCTACCCTCTTCCCATGTTTTCTTCTTTCTACCCCATTCCCTTCCACCCTGTAGGTAATCAATCCTGATTTATCACAAGTATAAGAATATACTTGTGTATGTTCTTATATCCACCCACCTTTTTCTTAAAGGAAAGGCAGCAGACTATAGATACTCTTTTGAGCTTTCTTTTTTTACTTAACAGTATATTATTGCTGCAACTTCCCGCTTAGGGTCACACCTAGCTATATATATGTTCGGTAAACTTATTCTTAATGTGGAGTTTACAGGGTTTTCTCTGGCTCCCAGTTACACTGAAAATGTACTTTGTAGGCTTAATTTTTGTATTCTCCTTGTTGATCTAAGTGACTTCCAAGAGGAAAAAAAAAAAAAGATTCAGAGCTAAACTGTTGCCATATTCCCACTGAAACAAGCTATTCATTGTATTTGCATTTAGAAATGTTTCCCTAAAAGAAGATTGAAGAGAATGACTTTATATTGGCATTTTAAGCACTGAGTTCCTTCATGGAGATGTGTGGAATCAGTAAGGAGGGAAGAACCTTTATAAAATCAATTCATTACTCAGGCGTATTCGTTTAGCAAGTAGTTTTGAGTGTCTACTATATGGCAAGCATTGTTCTCGGCACTTGGTGTATATCAGTGATAAAAACAAAAACCCCTGTTCTCATACATCCTAGGATTTCTATATGCAAAATCCTATATGCAAAATACTATACAGAGGACTTAAAGGACACTAGATGTATAAAATATAGAAATAAGTCCCTAGCTTAGAGAAGTTTACATTCTTGATAATACATAACATATATATATGTACCTAATGGGAGGTAATGTGCATGTTTATGAAAATACAAATAATAAACCCAAATTTCTTTTATATTTTTCTTAAATATTTATAGAGTACCTATAATATGGCAGACACTATGAGAGGCACCAGGGATACAGCAGTGAACAAAGCAGAAAACACCTGCTTTCATGGAACTTCCAATTTTATAACAGTAGAAAGACCATTGATGATTTAAAAAATAAGTCAAAAAATACATCAAATGTCAAGCAGTGATAAGTTCTCTGAAGAAAAATAAAGCAGAAAAGAGCAATGAGATGTTGTGATGCAAATGACTTATGGAGTCTCAGGAAGTTCATTTTGAGAAGTGAAGACCTAAAAGATGTAAAGACTGAGCCATATGGGGGACAAGCACACCAAGTGAATGGTGTGGTCTGTCAGAATTCGGAAGGGAGGAAATCAGCTACCGCTTAGTTTCCAGAGGAACTTCATGGGGGAGGTGCCCTGTGGCTAGGCTTTGGAGAATAACTGGTCTCTGAGATGTTGAGAGAGTAGGAAGGGCATTCTAGGTGAGCGATAATTGAACTAGAAGCGGAGCACAGGGAGGTCTGAATGGGTCCTTCCATCGGGCTCTGGAAGAGAGTTTGGGTAAGGCCAGAAAAGCAGGTTGGAGACAGTTATGAAGATGAATTTTTAAATACACCAACGAGTAGTTCCTTTTTTCTGTAGGTATAGGAGAAGCCACTGAAAGAGTCTAAAAGCAGCATACACAATAGTGTGTATAATTTGATCTCCATTTTATTTTCAGAAAAAAAAAAAAGCATATGTATGTACCCACAGCGATAAGAGACAAGGAATACACCAAGTGATAATGCCAGTTACCTCCGGAAGATAGAATGGTGGGTCATTTTTATTTTCCTTCATGTTCTACATTTTCCTTTTTATTTTCTGAAAATAATAATTATTACTTTTATAATCATAAAAAATAAATAAATACTGTTATCATCACACATGAAATATTTATCATGGGAGTGGCCTGAGGGAGTGTTTTAGAAAAGTTAAGTTAGCAGTGGATACAGAAGGACAAGAGAAGGAAGAAAGACACCACTCGGGAGGAGTGTGGTTCCAGCCACAGACACCAGTTCCTTTCTTTTGTACAGCCACCCTGGTTCTGCTTTTGAGAGTAGGCAATAGGGCCCACTGTGTGGATGGAGACATTTCACCCAGCTATTAGCAGCAGCCTCACTTTTTCCACCCTAAGCGTGAAGGGGTAAACTGCTAAATTGAAAAAAGAAAAAAGTCCAAACTCCAAGAGCCATTAAGATACAACCTATATGTTTATTCCTTTTACATGTTTGTGCTTCATAGAATTTATGAAATTCTTCCCCTGGGGTGTCCAGAGAAGCTAACGTCTTCCTTCACACCCTGGGAAATGAGATAGCAGAGGAGAAGATGTCTTTCATGGGATCTGTCAGGAATGGAGGGTGTTAAAGGGGCGGGTCTTTATTCCCAAAATTGGCAGTGCCAGACGTTCGTCCTCTGCTATAGACTGAATTGTGTCCTCCATAAATCCTGTATTGAAGCCCTACCCCCAAAGTGATGGTGTTTGGAGATGGGGCCTTTGGGAGGTAATTAAGGTCAGATGAGGTCATGAGGGTAGAGTCCTCATGATGAGATTAGTGCCCTTATAACAAGAGATACCAGAATGTCAGAATGTATTTCCTCTCTCTCCCTCTCTCTCTCTCTCTCTCTCTCTCTCTCTCTCTCCTCTCTCTCACTCTCCCCGTCTCTCACTCCCTTCCCCTTCACCCTTCCATGTGAGAACACAGCAAGAAGATAGCCATTGGCAAGCCAGGAAGAAGGCTTCCCCATAACCCATGCTGACACCCTGATCTCAGACTCCCAGCCTCTAGAACTGTGAGAAATCAGTTTCTGTTGTTTGAGACCCCCAGTCCATGGTATTTTTTTATGGCAGCCCAAACAGTTTAAGACACCTTCCCTCTCTCTGAGTTCCTCCTGGACCCAGTGTCTTTACTATTCCTTCGACTGTGACATCGTCTGCCTTACATTCTGAGGTGTTTTAGGTGTTATCTTATTCCCCAAAAAGTATTATACATATATTCATCACTGAGTCAATAAATATTTATCAAGTATCTCCTTTACACCAACCATGTTGATAAGCCCCCAGGAATATAAAGATGACAAATAAACTTATTGTCCCTAAGCTCGAGAAGCTCACAGGGAGTAGGAGAGCAGATGTGACTAGTACATAAACAGACCTAACCAGCATAATATGTGCAGTTCTAGTAGCATATAGAGGTACACACACACACAACGGAAGGAAATATTCTTTTACCTGGGGAGCACAGCTATGCTGAGGGGACTTCTCAGGTGAGGCAGCATTTCAGTGGGAACTTAGAAAACATGAGCTCCACAGATGAGGAGAAGAAGCTTTCATCCCAGGCAGGAGAAACAGCATGATGATGAATGCAGAGTATGTTAGTGGAAAACTGGGATCTGGCTTAGTGTGGAGGATTGGGGCGGGGAGATTGGGGGGAAGGGGTGTTGGAAACGTGGAGAGATAAGACTAGACAAGTAGGTTGGGGCCAAATAATGAAATATTCTGATTCCTGAGTGAAACCCTAAAAATTTTTTACTTAATATTTTAGGTCTTAGGCTGCTCTCAAGGATTTTTAATCAGGGAAGTGAGTGATGTGATTTGTATTTTGGAAATGTAGGTTTAGAAAAAGAAAATACTATCAGAAATGGAGACTCCAGATTAAAGGAGCATAGTAAGAAGATTGTTGTAAAAGTCTAGCCAAGAGATAAGGGAAGAACATGGGAAGGAACAGAGAATGGAGAGAGGGCAGCCAGCATGATAGACCGCTCGAGTCTGGAAACCATATGTTTGTAATTCAAACAGTCATCACTGTTATGTGATTTTTCTCTAACACATTCTGTAGCCCTGAACAAGAAAGGCTAACAAACTAACCGACAGATGGGAGGCCTATCCTGCTTGCAGGATGAGAAAAGCAGGTGCCACTGAAAGTCAAAGTGTCACTGGAACTGAGGTCATTGGTGTGTCGTGTGAGTGATTTCTCATGGATCCAGACGGGTGCATATAGAAGGGAAGACAAGAAACTCTAAGGGAATGTAAGGACTCCTGAGGACAGATGTCAAATGAGACTAAAGAACTGGTTACCACCAAAAAAAGAAAGCACAAAAGGGATTTCAGGATTGAGAATTTCGAATATTGAGTAGTTTTATATGTGACAAGGCCTAGGGCACAGCCACTTGCGATGAAACGAATTCATTAACGTGAAAAAGAGATGAAAGTTTTTAGAAGAAATTATCCTAAGGAACTGAGATAATCAGTCATCAAACAGATCATTAAGTAGGAATTGAAGTCACCCAGGATGATGGCACAGGCTGGAGAGAAGAAGCCGACTGCAAGAAAGTGCAGCAGTCCTCAAGGGAGTGTGTGGGAAGGCTTTGCAGGCATGCAGATGAAGCACTGAATGACTGAAAAAATTCTCATTTAAAAGTAGCAAAAGTGCCATGAAAGCTGCAGAACAATGATCCAAAAGCCCACGAGGACACTAGGAAAACGCAGGTCCCTCCTTCTGACCCTAGAATATCTCTAGTGCCAAACCTGGGACCGTGCTACAAACTCTGAGCCTGAGAAAGCCAAGACTCCAGAAGCCTCCAGCTCTGGGGCTCACCCAAACATTCCAACGTACCCTCTGTGATCGGCACACTCCCCTGCATCCTTGACATCTTCCTGAAATGTGCATTAGGGAAACACAGCTGTTCTAATTCTAAGACAGGTTTTTTCTTGTGCTTCAGCTCCTCAGCATCCTCCACAGCCACTCCAAACCATTCTTTCCCTCCCTCCCAGAAAACTCCTGGTCCTCTGTGGCACTGGCCTTTTTTGCTGCACCTTTTTCCTTCTTTATTGCTATCAACAATCTACCTCTTAGCCACTTCCCTTGACTTAATATTTGTTTTCTTGGCTCCCAGTATTCACCTCTTTCACAATTCTTTTCCTCATTCTTGTTGAATTCAACATCCCTTGGATGTATGAACTCACTCAAGAATTTTATTTCCTTGAATTCTTTACCTTCACTCCTTAGCCATCCAATTCCATGGTCACATTCTGGACCTTATAACCTCTAGAAATTGCTCTCATCTGTAATTTTTTATTTCAAATATATCCTCAAGCATGATCCTAACCTTCCAGTTCACTACTCATTACTCCTGCTCCTATGGTTCTCAGACTCCTAGAGATGCTAATCAATTGGCTCCACCACCTTCTCATTGTCCATTATCTACTCCTGGTTTCATGTTTCTACTTGTCAGGTGTAGATTCTATGGTTCATCATTATAATCACCACCCCCTTGCAAAGAACCTCAACTCTCTTGCTCCTCCCTTTCTTTGCAGTCATCTGCTTCATCCTATTCCTGAATAAACCCTACAATCCACCTTTTCTGTACCTGTACCCAAGAAGCTGGAGGAATATTGATGAAGAAAAACACATGAGACCCCAAAAAACTTAATTTTAAAAAAAGAAAGAAAAACACACGATGTGGTTAACTAGTCAGTGCTGCCCAAAAAGCCTACCATGTTTCTTTAGTAGATGCACATTGCCCCCTACTACGTAATGTCTCATACCTCTTTCACTGTCTTCAACTCTATCTAACCCAATTAGACATCCACTCACAGCTGATATCCTTGCCTTATGATATCAGGAAATATAAGCCATTAAATCTGAAATCCTATATCTGCCCATGCCCAACATACCAACTTAGTTACACATGTACTCATCTCTTTTCTCTCATTACAATAGGGAAGTATCCCCATTTCTGTCAAAGGGCAATTACATCCATCTTCTTTTTCCTTCTCAAAGATTTGGCTCCTTCAATTATCCCCAGTTATTCCCTTTCTATAATTTGTATTAGTATATATCATATTCTTATGCATCTCTCATTTTTAAAAAGTGTAACACACATTTTCACATCCATTGCCCACTACTGACCCATTCTCCTTCTTCACTTTTTGGCAAAATTTCTGGGGAAAACTGTCTACACAAGCTGTTTCGACTTCATCTCCCAGGTACTCCATAACCCACCACATCCCATCCCCTACCTTAGTCCTCCTCTGAAAATGCCCTTGTCAAGGTCATCAAAGACCTCCATGTTACTAAACCCAATGGAAACTTCTCCCTAGGCTGAAACTCTAGGTGATTTGATCAGTTTCCACCAATGCATATACATCTGTATGCTCATGATCCCCACATTTATATCTCTAATCTAGACCATTTCTTCGATCTCTAGAATTGCCTTTTTACTGCCTAGTTGATATCTTCCCCAGGATGTCTCAGACTTCTCAAACCTCCCCCTAAACTGTCCTTCCCCCACCTGAGTCGTCTTCTTCTCAATAAATGGTACCATTGTCCACTCAATTCATAAGCCAGAAACCTAGGAGATATTATTTTTTTTTCATTACTTCACCCCTCACAGCAATACTCTGCCAGTTTATAGTTCCAATCATACACAGAGTGTGTGTTCTTTGCTCACGTCTACTGCAACTCCCAGAGAGCAGCCTCTGTCATCTCTGTCCTATGTGGCAAAACCCCCCTAACTTTCTTACTTCACTTCTCTTACCCATCCTATTCTCCACTTGCCTGCCAGGATGATCTTATGAGGACAAAAACAGAATCACATAAGTCCCTCTTTTTTCCATGGATTCTTATTCTTACTGCATGATTCTGTCCCTCTTTCTCTCTCTGACTACATCTTAAAACCCTCTCACCATATTCACAAGTTTCAGCCACAATAGTGTTCTTTTAATTTCTAGAACAGACTATGTTGCTTCTCGCCTTAGGACCCTTTTCTACGTTGTTTGTTCTCCCCAGAATGTCTTCTTTTCCTCTTTAAGTGGCCAAATTCTTTTCATACTTTATATCTTAGCTTCTGAAAGAATGAAAAAAAATCAATCTTCAATTTTATAGATTTTGAGAAACTCATACATCCAGGTTTTAGTTAAGACAAGAATGTAGAATGTGTATGGAGGAGGAGGAAGAAGAAGAAAACAATTGAAGATGATAAACTAAAATTAATGACCATTTACTCTATATTGGGCACTATCACATGACCAGATAGATAACAGCAATGTAGACAGGAGCAAAACAAAAAAGATTTAGAATGGGGCCAGGAAAAAGGAAAAAATGAACTTGATTGTGGTGATAAGCACAAGGATGGCTTGCTAGGGAAGGTCATAAACTGGTAAATGAACAAGAGAATGACTGATATTACCGCCCTGCCTCAGAATTTCATCCAGAACTTTAGCGTAGACTTATTGTAGTTTCCTTCCAAGCATCAAGAAGGAACCACAGAGTAGTGTGTATATATGCCACGTTCAGATACCAGTTTAGGCATGTGGCTCCTGGAGCACATGCCCCTGGTTGGGAGTGAGAGAGGGTTACCTACCTGATGGGGTTCATAAAAGGCAGAAGGAATAGTGGCCAAAAGAAAAACATTTTAATCCCAGCCCAGAGTAATGGCTCAATAACTATTTGTGCTGCTCCCTAAGTCCTTAGCACAAAGAAGATGCTTATAACTAAGAAAATAATTTTTTTTTAATTCTGCATCTTAAAGCTCAAATTAAGTTGTGTGGTTCAAGAAAGCCACTCCTTAAATCCACCTTTCAAAAAATGAACAAAGTAGATTTTTTTTTTTGCTTTGAACGCTTTTCATTTCCCATGCTAACAATATTTTATAGATACAATTTACATAGAGTCATATGCATGAGTCTCCAGCACACACCTCCATGAATGCTAATATAAGCACTTAACCCTCTGTCACCGCTGCCAGCTCAAGAGGGTAATGTAACACTGATACTTCCATTGGCTTCAAGGTGAAAAACAAATTCCTTGTGCTCAGCAATGCCCATGATCAATGCCGCCCTCCAACCTCAGTCTAAGGGGGCAAGGTAATTTTGGTGTGGTTGAGTTAACGTCTGGAATAGAAAAGCCATTTTCACTGAAGTTATCTTTCCAATGTCAAACTGACATAATATCATTCTTTTCTGAAAGAAGTGCCAGCCATGGTAGCTCTAAATTTAGAGGAAAAAAAGAAAAACATTCTTATGCTTTGGAGAGTAATTTGTGACCCTGCTTCTCTGAGTGGTATTTTCCCTGGTTATTCTATTCTGAAAACCATTAATAACCCCAGTTCTACTGCTTTGCTTTACCCTGTACCCCCAAAGAAGATATATGTACAGTCCTGTCAGGTGTGAAATCAGAGGGACCAGGGCCTAAGAACAAATCTGTTATTACACTGCTTTCGCTTTTGTGCGTCTCACCCTAGTGGGATGGTCTGTGGTTTCCATGGCAATAATATCTGGCAACAATGCTGGGCAGCCTTCCAGGAATTGGGGTTGGAAGCTGTAAGGCTAAAATATGTCTGTCAGAGGTAATGAAGAGTTCTCTGTGTAAACATTTCTATCTGACTGTTCTGCTCAGCCACCTGCACAGGTTTGGAAGGTAATGAGTATGACGCAAGGGTAAAAATCTGAGGATGGGAGTATCAGCCTGAGACTAAAATATCCCATATCACAGTCAGTCTATTGCATGTATCATAAGGCCAAAACTACCACCCAAATGGATTTATTTATCCATTTAATAAATTTAAAAAGCTGATGCTGGGTAACCTCTAGAAGGCTTTGCAAAAGATTTGCAACAATTCTCAGATTCAGCTCTAAAAGTTGAATTCCTCATATTTACTCCCTACCATTACTAATAAGTTGCTTTCCCTGAATTCACTATTTCTGTTAATGCTATCACTATTTTCCTAAGCATCCAAAGCTTTAAGTTGAGCTTTTAACCCATTTTCTAACTGAGTCAATAAATCCTATCAGCTTTCCCTCCCCATTTTTTTCTTTCAGTCTTTATATCCATTTGTTTATTCACAAATTCATTCACTTAAAAAATACTGAGGATGCAACAAAGAACAGAATAGAAAAAAACATTCTGTCTCTGTTTCCAGGCTTAAAACACAGAAACAGGTAAGAGCTATGACTCTCTGTTGTGACAACTCAAGTCAGATTTCTTCCCACTAGGCTAAGAATTTTTCCAGTTATAAAGATCAAGTAATACACCGGTAGACTTCTCATCTCTTTCATATCTAAGGACATATGGTGAATTATCTACCACCACAGATCCTTTTAGGTCTAACTATTCTATCATTATATCCCTGTTGCTATTTACTGTTTCTTCTCTGTTGATGCCTTATTTCTGGACATAAGTGCTGGTGTTTGACCTCTGCCATCTCCCTTCATCTCCATCATGATGACATCACCCACCATCATTCCAGCCTACAAAGGCAGCTCCAATTGAGCTTTTCAAAAATGCTGGTGCTTCATGCACTAGATTCGTTCCAATGCCTTTATGAAGTGGGTGTCTCATGGGATCACCAAAGGACATCCACTACAGCAGAGGCTCTCAATATCCAGATATTCAAAGTGTGACATGTTCTATGGCAGGTAGCCTCCTTCCCTGGCCATCTCATGGTCCTTAATGGTGGGGATGGAGAAAATGGAGTTCCACTCACCAAAGCTGAACTAACTGGGAATTGATATAGCTGAGTGTCTTATCTGCCAAAAGCAGACCAAAACTGAGCCATTGATATACTATTGTTTGCAGGGAAACCAGAGAGCCACCTTTTAGCTGACGGTTTACGTTGGAACTCTTCATCATAGGGGGCAGCCACTTGTGTTCATTGGAGTATATACTTATTAGAGTGTGGACTTCTCTTCCCTATCTATAATGTTTCTGCCCATACCATTATCCTTGGACTTATAGAATGCCTTATTTACCATCGTAGTAACCCAGATAACATTGCTTTTAACCAAGGAACTTATTTCATGGCAAAAGGAGCATAGCAATGAGCCTATGAAATCTACTGGTTTTACTATAAACCATACCACCAGAAGCAGTTGCTCTGATCAAGTGGTGAAATGTCAATTAAAGACCAATTGAAATTAAAAACCCTGAAGGATGGAGATTGGGGTTTTATCTTATAGGATGAAAAAAATGCTTTGAACCAGTGACCAACACATGGTACAATTTATCCCACAGCCAAAATAGAGGGTAGAATTTGAGAATGGACCTTCCTACAAATATACCTAATAATCTGCTGAGATAATTTGTGTTTCCTGTGTCTACAAATTTAGACTTTGCTGGTTTAAAGATCTTAGTTCTCGAGGAAAAATTATTCTACTTAGGCTTATCCAACTATTTGAGGTTTTTCATGCCACTGAACTAAAAGGCTCAAAACAGTTTTATATACAGTCTTGGAAAATTAGGTTCTGCTTTTCATGGCGACAGAAAGGACTGCAAGTGTCTCTTAGTATTTCCAAGTGCAAAATTTGTGGAAATAACATCAACCCAATAAAAGTAAGACCTGTAGGAATTCAGACCCTTTTAAGAATGAAGATTTGAATTATGCTCCCAGTAAAGAAGCTATACATCTGAGTTGCTAGCTTAAAATGAAGGGAACATCAAAGAGGTAGTGGAAAAGGAAGTTATAAATATCAATCATAACTTCATGAAAATTACAGAAATGTAATTGTTATGACTATTTTCCACCTTGCTTACAATATATACATCGTGAAAGTTGCTTTTCCTCTCTCCTCCTTTCCCCTATTATTTTACTTAAGTACTACTGTTGGTGGCTAACTCTCTAATTTTTTGTCTTTATGTGACCAGAATATTCAGATAGATATAGATATGATTGATGCAGGAAATCTTCCCTTTTAAGGAGAAAGTACAGTCTTTATTTGTATAAAAGATGAATGCATTTCATTAGGCAGAACCACAAAGCTCTCACCAATGGTTAGGAGGATGGATGTGGATGCTGATTAGCCGAGGGAATTGACTGCACTGGTTATTTACCTATTTTCTCAGTGCCCCACGCCCTTTTATAATCTGTAATGCTGGGCCTAGATTTGCAAACTATATTCCCCATACTAGCTTGCCAGTGGCATTCTATCAGGTTTTGCTAATGGGAGCCACCAAAGGATTAGAAGGTGGCAAGAGGACAGAAGGGACGTTCTTCCTATTTTCAGTCCCTTTAGCAATGCTACAACAATCACAGATAGTTAACTCCAGCCTCCAGCAACTTCAGTATTCCCAGCACCTGTCCTTCCATGCCCCTTCAGAGGTATCTACAACAGTGAAGCCATAGGTGCTTGGTAGTGCCAGTACAAACCATACCATGTTCCCTCACCCAATGGGCCAGGCCCCGCTCCACGGTCTGCACCTACCAGACCATGGCCTCTCCTCAGAAGACCAAGCACTCATTAGGCCACACCCTATCTTCGAGGTCCAATCACCTAACTACAGCCCTCCTCAGAATTTGGAGCAAAAACAGTGAGGGAGACCCAGATTCTACTAACCCACATTCTCCTTTTTGTTTTCTAGTCTTGTAGATAACTGATTTCTGCAATTACTAATAACACAGTTACCTCAGCATTTCTTCCAAAGTTATGCATTTAATTATCTCTATTAAACCCCCTTTGTTCTAAATGCCTAATTTATTAGGTTGTATGTTGTTATTGTTGTTTCTGACTGAATCCTGCTTGATATCGAGAAGAGTAGTAGGTTTGGAAGGCAAAGAGATTAAAACCACCACGCATCCATTATTAATCTATTCATTCTTCCCTTTACTCTTCCACCCATGTGATATTTATTGAAAACTTTTTAGGCTTTCTTCAAGGCTTTGAGGCTATAAAGGTCAACCAGCCATGGTTCATCTCAGCTACCAAAGAACTTAGAGTCTAATGGAGGAAGCAGGCAATTAAAGCATCCGTCACAAGAGAGTGTAGTAGATGATGGAAGAGTGCTCATCTCAGTCAGGAGTTGAGGATGGTCGGCATATGCTTCCAGAAATAGCGACATCTGAACAGAAACACAAAATGTGAACAAGAATTAACAAGATATAAGAGGAGACTGAGGAGAAAACGTTCCGGGAATAACAAGTATAAAAAAAAAAAAAGTGTTTAAAAGAATGTACCAGGTTTACTACTTCTATGTGGATGTAGCTCGGATTGCAGAGTTGGGTAGGGAAGAACTTCAAGGGATGGAGGGGAAGATAAAGAGAAAGGCAAGGCCAAACGAGAGAGCTAAGGCTAGGCAGGTAGAAGAAAATGAACCCAATAACTCTTGCGAGCCTCTCTTCTTCCCTCTCTTGTTCCATACAGTGTCAGTGTTGAACACAAAGAGGTCATCTTACTAGTGGAAAAGAAATAATGCAATAGACTGAAGGTTTGTGTCTACCCATGTGCTGAAATCCTAACCCCCAAGGTGATGGAATTAGGTGGTAAGGCCTTTGGGAGGTGATTAGGTTCATGAGGGTGAAGCCCTTATGAATGATCTTAGTGCCCTTACAGAAGAGCCCTAAAGAGCTCCCTCTCTCTCTTTCCATCATGTGACTTTGGTATAGCAGCCTGAACTAAGATGAACAGAGAATGGGTGTGAGTCCTTTATCCAACTTTGCAGCCTCAATCCAAAAGTCCCAATGACAACAATTTCCAAGTAAGTCTTCTCACCTCCCAGGCCACTTTGGTTTCCTATGAAACGTGGCTCTCTACTCCAGTTTTTTTCTAGATCTTTCTCTCCTTTGTCTTCCTTGTGTCCTTTACCTCTAGGTCTCTTCTTCTTCCTAATGCAGAGCAATTTTATTCTCTCTCAGCTCTCCTAAACATACATCGTTACCTCCATCACATTTGCTCATCCAGTGACCAGGGCCCACCCTCCATAGCAAGCAGTCAAGTATGTGATAAAGAATATTTTCTTGTCATAGAATGAATAGTGTGAACAATTTGAGTAAGTATTAGGAGTGTGATAGAAAGCTATTTGAAGAAATACTATGTGCAATAGCTACCTCTGCTTGCTAGGGCCACAGTGAGGTTAATGATGGAAGGATACACTCTTAATGACCTGGCAGACATTCCCAAAGCCGGAAAGTGTGAACCTATCTAATTACTACTTAGCAAAAAATTTTTGGTAAACAGAATACAACCTAAATACCTTAAATAATTTTTAAATCCATTTCAAATGCAGCTTTTGAAGTTACAGGATTTTTTTACTTATATGAAGAATGTATTTCATGTATAATTAAAATTTTGTTAGTGAAATTTTATCTCCCACTGATTGCCACATTTAAGCCACATGTATATTCCCACACCAACTACACTCTGGCACAAATATTTCTGCATTCTTATCACACTGTCAGAATGCCCAGCAATAATCATTCTATTACTTGAACTTCAGATCCAGAGCAAACACAGAACTATACAATCATCCAGTCAACGTTACAAAGAGAATCACCAAAATAAGATGCAAAAAATTCTCGTTTAAAAATAAATCAATTCTCCCCGCCCACCTCCCCTCTGTCTCCCATGATTTCACTCTTGGTCTCTCTCTCTCAGTGTACTCTGTATTATCAAGTGTAATGAGATGCTGAATATATTTTTGTATTTTTCAAATTTTCTCCAATGCAAATGTTTTTCTTTATAACTAGTAATAGCACCTTTACATGAGGTATTCAAACATCTGGGGATATCTGGCACAACAATGAGATCAAACTTCCCACTACATATTTGCACAAGGAAATGAGAAGACTTCTCAGAGTAAGTTTATGATAAAAATGAGCCAAGGATGAGACCTTGACCCAGTAAGAAAGCAGTGGTCATCAGAAGGGAAGGATGATCCTGAACATATCTTGACATGGGTCCCTTGGATACATCTGTCATCTTTAGCTTCATCTCTGAGTTCTCTGAAGAAAGGGTGGCTGAGATAAAAGCTAACAACTCCATGTCGCTGAATATTTATGACACTGGAACACAAATAGCCCAGGTTTAGGAGTCCCCCAACTAGGTATAACACAAGGACAAGCATTCTTTCCCTATTCATGATGAAACTGCTTTGGCTCCTGGAAGAATTTAATGGGATACTATGGTATCCAGCAAGAGCATGTTGAGTCTGGAATTCAGAGATAGATGCACACCTGGGATGAGAAGTGATTTGCACAGAAGAGATAAGAATGCCCACTAGATGGAAGAGGTGCCAGGTAGACCCAGCAGTGGTGTCTAGAAGCAGTGTCAGGTGCAGTGGTGTGCCTGGAAGATATGGTAAACCTACTAGAGTAAGACAGTAGTGGGAGAAGACGAATTATCACCCCTCCCCCAGATACTTGGGGACATATGAGACATTTCTTGGAGACTCCCAGGAAAAAAACAGAATTTTCAGGAGGTTGGAGCAAGAGATAGTGAAACGCAGAGGTGAGGGAAGTACCTCTCACAGTGTCTCATATAGGTGAGGAATTCAAACATTTTCTTTTAGAAATGTGAGTTTAAATGCTAGTAGAGCTATTACAGAATATAACGGAAAATGAGAGCCTCACAGTTATAAATGTATGCTCTAAATAGTGTTATAGTTTATCTTGAGGAAATTTCTATCTGCTGGCCCTTGCTCTGTCACATACAGCACTGACTAATCAAACTAGGTTTTATGGATTTCTGTGATTCATTTGAAAGTGCCTCAGAAGGAAAGTGGAGTGAGTGGGAAAATCTGTGGATGGAGTTTGGGTATGATTCCATGCAGGATTTTGCTGGAAAAAAATTTTTTTTAACTTAAGACAAAGTCACTACTGTACAGCAATATGATACAAAACAACTCATCCTTTGAAATAATAGCCCTTATGATATTTGAAGACAGCCATAGCATCTCTGCTTAGACTCTTCTCCTGAGGCTAAAAACCTCAGATATCTGTTCCTCAGTTAAGGTGGCTGCAGCCACTTCATCTTGCCAGTTGCTTTCATTCATTATCCTCTAGTTGGTTAACCCATGCCCTTTTGAATATGTGTGTGCTGAATCAAAAGTCACAGACCTTGACTCAGATGTATATTTTTTAAGTTTTTATTACCTGCAATTAATTTTATCTTACTCTTGAGCCTCTTTCCTGATCATGGTAAGAAAAATTAAATTTTCCAGATTTAATTTTTCTTCAATGCAAAATATAGACTATTCAGCTGCAGTACACATTTCTGTGACCCAATTACTTGTATACAATTGTTTAATAGGAAGAGGATGTCAGTATAATGCAGAAGTCACTTTGGTTCACACATATTGTCTGCTAGGCAAGGGAAGCGGAATTAACAGTCTTGCTCACTCATCTTTTGACTCTTTCTCCGTATCCCCTTGAAATGATGGGGGGAAAAAATGTGTGACAGAATGAATTCATTAGTGACAAAATGAAACCAAGATAGGATTTTGCTCTCTGAACTGAACTCTTGAAACCCAAGAACGAAACTCTAATGAAAGTGTATAATTTGCCTTAAAGAGGAAGTAAGAATGTGTGACAAGGGTGCTGGGACCTGAGAAAGAAGCCAAGTTTGAGGTGAACCTGAACCTCCAGGAGAGAGACAGAGGGGAAACAGTAGCGAAAAACTAAAGGCGGAGAAACTGAAAAGGCATAGAGCAGACTAAAGCTTTGCATTCCCAGAGTTAAGTTGCTCTGCTCAGGTGACCGACAAGGAGATCTCTTGTGCTGATGTGTGCCCCCAACTACACAGACTGCAGCCAGGCCTCTTCAGAAGAGAGAACTTCTGGATGCAGAACCACACATATCAGCTGCCAATACTCACCAATACAGCTCTCCTCTTGTGAAAATGAATGAACAATAAAAGAGCATCCAACATCCAAGGAAATCCAAAAGAGCAGGAGAACAAAGACCAAAATGAATAAAAAGAACAACTAATCCTAGAAACAATAGAGAAACCATATGTTTAAAATATCTTATTAGTATCCTAAAAATATTCGAGAAAAAATCCCACCCTTAACACAAGTACAAGTTGTCATAAGGATCAATCCAAGAACAAGAATTCTGGGGTCAAACAGTAATTCTATTCTCAATTTTTTGAAGAAACTCGATACTATTTTCCATAGTGGCTGTCCAGTTTCAGTCCCACCAGCAGTGTTTGAGGGTTCTTTTTTCCCCACAACCTTTCCAACACTTGTTATTGCTTGCCTTGTTGATAATAGCCATTCTAAAAGATGTGAAGTGGTAGCTCATTGTGGTTTTGATTTGCATTTCCCTAATAGCTAGTGAGTTTGGGCATCTTTTCATATGTCTGTTGGCTGTTTGTTTATCTTCTTGGGAAAAGAGTCTGTTCAGGTCCTCTGCCCATTTTTTAATTGGATTGTTTGTTTATTTGTTGTTGAGTTGTATAAATTTTTTATATATTTTTAATAATAGCCCCATATCAGAAGTATTGTTTACAAATATCTTCTCCCATTTGGTTGGTTGCCTCTTTGTTTTGTTGATGGTTTCTTTGCTGTGCAGAGCTTTTTAGTTCAGTATAGTCCCATTTATTAATTTTTGCTTTTATTTCCCTTGCCTTGAGATCAAATTCATAAAATCCTCTCTAAATCCAAGGTTTATAAGTTTAGTACCTATGTTTTCTTCTATGTAATTTATTGTTTTAGATCTTATATTTAGGTCTTCATTCCATTTTGAGTCAGTTTTAGTGTATGGTGACAGATAGCAACCTAGTTTTATTCTTTTCCATGTGGCTTTCCAATTTTTCCAGTACCATTTAGTAAAGAGGCTTTCTTTTATCCATTGTATATTTTTGACTCCTTTGTTGAAAATTATTTGCCCATATGTTTTTGGAAAATGTTTTCGATGCATGATATCACAAAGTTTAAAATACATGATCCATATTTGAAAAAATATTCAAAAATATATACCAAAAGTAGTTTAAAAAAAAAAAGCACTAAACACTAAGCATCAGATAAAGAAATGACATAGAATATAAGGAACAAGAGCAACTGACACAAAAGTAATGAAGTGAGCCAGAAAACAGAAGATATTCATGAGGCTGTCAAACTTTGAAGATTTTGTTTCAAACAGCAAAAATTTAATTTGCTAGATTATATTTTCATCTACCTTCATTTAATTGTTCTACTTAGTTCTGGAGTAAATAATAGCTATATATAATTATTGTATTAAAAATGTTAATTGTTTTCCTTGTTTTAGAATTAGCCTATAAACAGAACATAAAAGATTTCCTTGTAACCATAGAACTGCAGAACAGAATGTAAATGTTATCAATAATATACAATAGCAAAATCAGGAAATAAATGGGAAAGATAAAGTGAAGGATAACATAAATATACTAAATTGCTCATCTTTCATAAGAAAGTCAATGTATAATGTTTAACATTGATAAATCAAGAAATAGAGGCATAAGAATGTTATTTCAACATACAATGAGAACCTCCAGAAACACTAAAAACCAAATCTGCTTACCACAGTTGCCTCTGGAGCTAAGAGCAAAGACTAGGAGTGACAAGACAGGAAATTCTACTTTTCACTTTACACTGTCTTGTATTGTTTAGGTCATTTACCATCTAGATGTACTTATTCTATTAATACAAAAATGTGGAGAAGGAAATATTGTACATGAAAAGTATACTCTTCATCTTAAGTGTATACATTTTGGTCATTTAAACGGAAAAATAAAATAGGTCCCACTATATTCTTAAAACTTGGTTTTACAAATTCTGAGTTTTCAGAATAAAGTCAGAGAACTTTTCCAGCAGGGGCCCAAGTATCTATGGATCCACAAGACCTATAATCCCCACCAGTTTTTGCTGCTTTGGATTCAGATATGGAAGGCATTGGCTAAAATATGCAATGTTCTGCAAAAGCAAGATAATTGATATTTAACCCTTTTTAAAGGATTAAGAATTTAGCATAAACTGGTCAATCAGATTAGCTAATAAAGCACAAGGATGCCCAAAATTAACTAGAGTTTACAGCTGGAAACAAATGAGACAGTAAAAGGGAAGAGCCACCCTACAGAGAATGCCACATCAGAGACCAAAAAAAAATGCCATAGAATCATTTAACATCTAAAGAGGAAAAAAGATCAGAAATAAGCTATTTCACAATATTACTTTGAGTCAGCCCTGACTGTAAACCATGACAAAACTAAAGTCTTATCCGAGGTTTGATTATCTTTTAGGTCACTTCGCTAAAAATATCATTGACTACAAAGCTTTATACAGTCATCCTCAGAAACCAGGGCAAAAGTAATCAGCCTATTTAAGCACAATAGGGTCCATCTAGAACAACCAGATGCATGTATATTTTGTAAATGCCAAAACTGACCCCAAAGCACATTTAACAATGAATCTTTTATAAGAAGGAAGACTATCAAGGTTCTGTATGAGATACTGAAGTAATATTCACACAGCATTAGGTAATTGCTATAAATGCCTTGAGGAATAATAATATTTACCAACTTGCTGGTATATTAGTTTTAAGTATAATTTTGTAAGGTCATTCGCATAAAGCTTTTTTTTAGTTTATGGCCTCTGTGTCTTTTTTTATTCCTTTAAAATTCATTTCAGCTATGTAACTAACCTTGCTGAATATTAACAGCTGGGTCAATCTGAGGGTGACACTCAGCACAAGAAAAAAACAAGTGACAAACACATATTAAAGGTGTTGATATAAATAACATGAGATCATCTGGATGGGAAAACACATTAATAAATGGACCAAAATTTTTATCATATTTAACCCAGAGCATCAAGAAAAGCAAGTGTTGGAAAGTTTGATCTTGAGGCCTTTAAAGTAAAAACTGCACATTGACTAAGGGAAGAAATAGAAAGGCATCTTGCTATCAAATGCAAGCAAAGAGAAGAATTTCCTTGAGCCATTAATGAAATGACAACCCAGGTGGGTCTAGGGATGATTGCTTAGAAACCTCTCAACCTCCAGCCAGCTCCTCTTTAGATCTCATGTTTGGTCCTGTAAAGACATCTTTCCACCATCTCACAGTAATCTTGTTTTCTTTGTACATTTGGAAATCCTCCATTTGTCTTACTTTGGGAGCTCACCTCTCAACTAGATCATCTGGAGGAATTCTTAAAGAATAAATGCCCGCGAGAAACAGTATCTAATCGGCTGACCCAATCAATATGACAGAATTTAAAGAGAGAGCAACTCTTGTTTCTCTATTGTTTCTATTTCCTTTGATTTTCATTTTGAAGGCAAATGGGACATTTTTTATTAGCACATCTTCTGTACTACAGTTATGGCATATCTTTAAAATTTGCTACAATGGGATTAATATTTTCCTGTGTTTCTCTGACTCTTCCTGTATAGTTCCCTGTATAGGGTCTGAATTTCTGTATTATATTTAATAGATAATTTCACCACTCACCAATGCCAACATCTCATGAGCATGAGAGCCCTGCTAATTACAGAACTAAAGTATTCATTAAACTATTCTGAAACATGACAAGTACCACTCTATCAAATAAAATAAGGCACAGGGTACAAATGCAGGCCTGCTTGTTTAGTGGTAATATGGATTTTAGTGTGCACTTGTCATCACTTTAGGTTCTCATTATTGTCCTGCTCGCCCTAATTCAGTGATGTATCATCTTCCTGCATTCGTCTAAATCAGTTCAGCAGCAGATAAATCAAAGCTTTCTTGCCCTTGCTCTTCCAAGCTGTTCAAATCATCCATCTGACCATAGAAGAAAGGAAATAATCACTTGCTTGGAAAAGAAAATGTCTGCATTAACTCTACAGTAAACCACTTCTGCATCAATGTGTGCAAATATGCACATGGTACACATATGTGCACATATATACATACATGCTAAAATCACATACCTTTGGGCAGATTCTGAAAAAAAACAAAATTCAAAGCCCGAAATCGTTGCTCATTTTTTTCTTTTAGAAAAAAGCCAGTTTCAGTTCTCTTCTTTTAAGAAAAGCATATATCCAACATTTCAAAAGCCACCTAAGACCCTATTTATATCCTCATGAGCTGTAGGAACTGGAAATTAATTGGTTCCTTAACTGGCAAATCCTTTGACAGACGATATACCCTAGAATTCAGAAGCCTAATACATTTTTCTCTTTGTGGTTCAACAGAGGAAGAATCGTAAAACAGGAAAGGCGCCCTGGGTAGACCTAAAGAATGCAGCACCCCCCTCTCACCCCTTTCATTCCTTTATCCAACCTACCCCCACTTTTTGATATTTCGTTTTACTTTTTTCCCTTGCTTTGGAGCTTTTACTTCTTTTTCTAGGAAGTACATAACTGGGAAATACAAAATTATAAAAAGGAAGGGCTATGGCTGTGACAATGGACACGAAAGTACAGCAGTTTCCACCATGGCCTCCAGCTGCCCTCCAGGAAGCTGCAGCTAAGATGTGGAGGAATCTGCTCTATTTCCAATGTCTCTGTTAGGAGTGAGGCTGTATCAGCTCTTTCCTCTACTGCAGAATGAACTCTGTCGCTCTCAGAGTATTGGCTGGCATTGTCAAAATGTAACCAGGGCCATAGTCTTCTTTCCTGCTCTGCAGAGCAGCATGCAAAACTCTATTTTCAGAAGCAATAAAGCAAATTGACAGGAATTTTCCCATGTTCTGTAAGCGATCCAAACATGCTTCTCTGAACTAGTTTTCTGTGTCACTCGTGCCCAGGGCAGAATCTAGGTTGAACTCTGTAAATTAGGATTTTGAATTTCTTTCTCTGAGGCAAAAGTAGAATGTGGTTGGACCTTCCATTTATTTCAATTTATAATTTTATTAGAAATAGCACTCTCTTCTCATCTTACCTCGTTTTTGTTTTTATTATTACATACACTTTTATACATATGTTCTCTTTTTTTTAAGGCTTTTTTTAAAGCAATTTTAGGTTTACAACAAAATGGAGAGGAAGGTCCAGAAATTTCTCATATGGCCCCTACCCCCACACATGCATAGTCTCCCCCATCATCAACACCCTCCTCTAGATGATAGATTCGTTACAGTTGATGAACATTGGCATATCGTAATCACCCAAAGTCCACAGTTTAAACGACACATCATTCATGGCGTTGTACATTCTATAGGTTTAGACAAATGTATAATGACATGTATCCTTCATTATGGTATTATACAGAGTATTTTCACTGGCCTAAAAATCCTGTTTTCTGCCTATTCATGTCCCCACCCTGACCTCACTCTTAGCAACCAGATCTTTTTACTGTCTGCGTAGATTTACCTTTTCCAGGATGTCATATAAATGAAATGATACAGTACGTAGCCTCTTCTGAACGGCTTCTTTGACTTAGTAACCTGTATTTAAGGTTACTTTATGCCTTTACATAGTTTGATAGCTTATTTCTTTTTAGCATTGAATAATATTCCATTGTCTGGATGTGCCACAGTTCATTCATCCATTCGTCTACATCTTTGCTTCCAAGTTTTTGCAATGATGAATAAAGCTGCTATATGCATCCGTGAGCAGGTTTTTGTGTGACATAAGTTTTTGAGCCCTTTGAGAAAAGAACAAGGAGAGCAATTGCTGGATCATGTGTTAAGGGCATGTTTAGTTTTGTAAGAAACCACTAAACTGTCTTACAAAATGGCTGTACAATTTTGCGTTCCCCCCAGCAATGTATGAGAGGCCCTGCTGCTCCATATCCTCACCAGAATTTGGTATTGTCAATATACCCTACTTCTTTATTTTTGAAAAAAGAAATTATTAATTTTCTCAACTATAAGCTTAAGTTTTTGAAAGTTAGCTGATTAAAGTAATGTCATATACTTTCTTTAAAGTTTTCATGGAATGTGTCTGTGCTGTATTGCTGGGTAACACACAAACACACACATTCTGACTCACTCTGGTATTGGAGGGCCTTTTTGACTCTTTATGTTTTCATCAACATTTCTAGGCTCATTTCTCCTTTATGACTCCCTTTGTTTACTAATTCTGTCTTAAAAATTGTCTTAGAAATTCTGTCCTAATATTTCATTGGCATCGCACAAAGGAGAAAAAACCTGGATAAACCTGGATAAACCTGATTTGGTAGTTAGGAGAGAGCTGGTTCAACACATAAGAGTTAGCTCAAGAGGACAAGCTGACAGAAGTCCCTGGGTTCTAGAAGGTTTCTCTTTCAAACAAAGCCACTTCCCTGATTAGGAGCCTCTGAGGTTTAATCATGGCATAAATGTAACCTGCTCCCCCGGTCCTTACCATATGTACAGCATCATACATCCAGAGTTCTTCTCTATGGAACATTGGCCGTGTTGGATGCAGTTCACCCATGCCCAGAATAAACTATGGGGTAATGAGATTTTGAGGGACTATGCACACTCTGTTACTCCTCTGCTTGTAAGTTTTCCCATAAAACCTATTCTATATCTGCATCCCCAGTGGCTCTGGTGTCCTGTTTCCTGACCCCTCCTTGCACAGTCACTCCAGCCTCTATCTGGTGCTTCTTCACGTGGCTTTCCTCATGAGGTATCCCTCATATTGTAAGGAGTGGTTTAGAAATTGTATTGTACAAGTTTCTCAGGCTAGTCCCAAGACTAACATCTCAGTAACAATAATGTTCATTTCATACAATGACCTTGTTTCTGACCCAAGCATTTCTGACAACATCCCACACGAATGTATCATCAGGACTAGTTCCATTCTTATAAGAATATGGGGAACTATGAACACCAAACTGAGTGAGTGGTGTGGGTTTTGTCCTGTCACAGTTATCTGCAGATTAAGAATAATTGAATCAGGCTACACAGCTTTCTGTCCTTGTTCTGCCTTTAGCAGTTGGTTTGTTCTCTTCACTTAAGTTCTCTTGACTTGCATTAGAGGCAGGGTAGGGTGATAATATATTCTAGTAATGATTTTAATATTATTTCAAATTATGGAAACGAGTAGTTAGAATACTCGCTAGTTATTGCCTACTGCCTCTAAAAATATTCATAATTTTCAAATAATCAGAACTGAAAGTTACCAAGTTATCATTCATTCCCTCTTATATAAAAATCCCAATTGAAAATTATAGCTAAAGGTGTCAACCATAAAAATAAAAATTAAGTAAAAGTCTGTGTCTGAAAAAGTTTAAATAAAGATATCAGAAACTCACCAAATGTTTTATGTACTAAAGGGAATTTAAGGAAACAGAATTTATTATTCTTTATACGTTTCAATGAAATCTTACAGCAGCACATGTTCTACACAATTTAGTTGAAGATCTCAGAGGATTCAGAAATATAATCATGGGAAGAGTGCTGTTGCAGAATGAAGGCTCAACAAGAAGTAAAAAGAAAATAAATGGATTACAATGAGCATACTAAAAAGGGAAAATAATGTTAGATAAATTTCCCCAAGAAATTAGTGATAAAGGAATAGATTTTTGTTTGTTTTTTTTAATGCACTTTGCTTTTCATTTCCAAATAACATGTTCAGTTCAAAAAATAAGATAAAATCAAACAGAATTATTTGCCAGTTTATTTTAGGAGAGTTTAGTATTTTTAAATAACAATAATAAATAAAGAATATTTTAGAGCTTGTGGTTAATTTATTAAGAAATTCAAGTTGTAGGAATCTAAGAGGAAGGGTGAGGACAAAAAGCATGGTACATTAATAAGTCTTTATAAGTAGCAAGCAGTCCTAATGGGAAAATAATTTAATTAACATAAAAGCACTGAAAAATTAGTGGTGCTTATCTGGCTCAGGACCCATGAACTCAATTATCACTAGTCATCCCATTAGTTGAGTTAAATTTTAGAAACTTTGGAAAATGTTTAATATTTTTTTAAAAGTTAGAGAAAAAGGACAGTCTATTGTGTACAATCAGAATATGTAATCACTAACTGATTACATTCTGTAGAGAGGAATGTGATTGAACTTCAGTATTCACTGAGTTCAAACACAAAATACCAGATAAGGGGGAGCAGTGCCAGCCCAAATTTTCACTTCTGTATGTTACTGCTGAAATGTAGCATCGACGCCCACCAAATCTTGTCAAAGTCTCCAGTAAGGGCTGGAAAAATGTGGGGGTCAGGAGACACAGTTTATTTTACTTTGAGAGGTGTGGTTTAGAAACTCTGTTGTGTTCCACTGAGTAGAGTTTCAGAACATAGGCATGAAAGGCTTAAAAGTTCTCCTTCAATATACACCACAATACATTGTGCAATTCACACTGTTATTTCCCTTTAGCCTCTTTGAAAGCCAACCTAAGGGACCTTGGGATCTCTGTTGTGATGTCAGTTTAGAAATCACTTGCTGGATGGCAAGAGCAAATGGAGAGAAGGTCAAGGATGGATGTGAAAGAATAGGTAAAGAAAGTATTTCTAAAATCCTCTGTTGAAGAAAAAACATCATTAGTGTCATCACTCTAACATATAGAGAGCATTGCAGGCCAGGTTAAAGATTTTGGTCACCCTCCTAAAACCCACTGAAAGATTTATGTGATGTGACTCTCACTGATGATTTATTGGATGTGAAAATAGATACTTAAAAGCATAGTTTGTCCACAGATGGGCCATTGGAATTCTGCCATGCTTCATGAATGGCCAAGAAGTCCAGCCTGCCATCCAGTTGGGCAATGTGACATGTGCTTCTTGTGTAAGATAACATGCTCACAATAAAGGTTAGAAAATACATCAGTACTCTAGAAATGGAGCCAGAGGAGCAACGTCCACATGGATGTTATTGTCACACACAACTCAGAAAATGAGACGAAACCACGATGATGGCCACTAATGTACTTGAGAAGCATGTCTGCATCAAGACCACATTATAGGCAACGTTGCCGAGCAGGCGGGATGTCCACAGGGATATTTCTGGCCACTCTGTCATCTTTTCAGTAACACAACATGTAAAAGATCTTCTCAAATCTGTCTTCTCTATTTACTCATGGTCCAGAAATAGTGCTTCTTATAAAATTGAAAATCATTTTTTTTGAAAAGTGGAATATCAGGAGAGCAAATTTTTTAAATTACAGGGTTTTGTCTTTCAGATTCAAACTAATTAACAACAGTTCTGTGATGAATTTTCTTATATAATTTGTGTGCTTAGATTAGGAGCAATGGATGCTATTTTCATTTTAGCTCGGCTAATACAGATTTTCCTGATCATATTCCCCTTTACATTGACTATGTAAATTCATATCTTCCAGGTTTTTTAATTAATAACTAATTTTCTTTTCCAAAAATCCTTTAAATATGTGATATTGTATTTTTTAAATAATTACTAAAAACCAAGGTGGTAGCTTGAGCATAGATAGCCAAAGACAAAGGGTTTCTTAGTGACCAAACCTGAGTCAGGCTCCTTTGATCCCTCTTCTCAACTAGGCAACTTTGGGTTCTGTCTCTGGTCTGCTTATTCCAGTTTTACCAAGAATCCTGCCAAGTCAGTTTAGTGAAAATCCCCCATCTTCGATAACCGATCGAATTCTTCACCCACCCCTTTCCCCTCCCCGCCAATTTCTTACCCCGACAGCCTGCTTGCCTTACCCCTGATGTTTCCTCTTAGCAATTGTCCATCCACTGACCACTCTCTCCACTCAGCTCCTTGGCTGTAAATTCCCATTTATTCTTTTTACATATTGAGTTGAGCCTGATCTCTCTCCCCTATAGCAAAACATTGTAGCAGTCCCTTTTGAATAGTCCTCCCTACCATCTTTAACAGTGTTATAAATCGTTTTTTTCTTTAACACCAGGATTCTTCAAAATCTACACAGAAATGATCAGGAAATGTTCAGAGAGAAAAATATTCACCCTTAATGCATAACAGGGATAGTCATCATACATATACCAGAGATCTGGATCAATTTCAGTTCAGTGCAGTCCTTGTCATATGAACTGGTCAAAAGAACTTACCACCTTTGCTAGGCCCCCTTGGAGAGACCGACTGGAAAATAAGTGGAAGCAGGCAGTGACGTATACCACTGACACTGCACTTGCAAAAGCCAGAGTTGGAGTGAGGGGGAGATCAAAGATAATGAGAAGGATAATAAAGATGTTTAGCACTTTGGTTTGCTGTGGTCTCTATAGCAATTGAGCTCACCAGTCAGAGAAACAGGCATTAGGGAAACTTTTTCTGGAAATACTGTTCATTTTAATGTCCTTGAAAACCTCTCAGCTACAGCTCTGGTTCATCTGACTCCCCTGTTCTCAAAACTGCTAAACCTATGAATAGTTATCTCCTCCTTTTATTCTTTCTCTACATTACAAATCTAGAAGTCTTTCTATAAAAATTATTGGTAAAGAAACGTATATCAGCCTATATTTGGAACCCAGCTTAATCTTCCTTCACAAAAGGTCACTGAGACAGTTTCTTATAAGGTTAAACATACACTTACTGTGTGACCCAGAAATCCCACTCTCAGCTATTTCACCATGTGGTCTCGTATGACTGCTCTTACCAGTTACCACAAATGTAGTGGTTTAAGGCAACCCAGTTATTATCGGACCGTTCTGTAGGTCAGAAGTCCAGCACAGGTCTCACCATGCTAAAGTCAAGGTGTTAGCGGGGCTGTGTTTCTTTCTGGGTTTTCTAGAGAAAAATCTCTTTCTTTGCTTTTTCTAGCTTCTGGAGGATGCCTGTATTCTTTGACCCTTCTATCTTCAAAGCTAGTAATGGTGGGTCAAGTTCTTCTGAAGCTGCCATCTCTCTGGTTCTCTACAACAGCCAGGAAAATCCTCCCCTTGTAATAACTTATGTGATTAGATTTAGGCCACCTGTAAAATCCATGTTAGAATCCCTATTTTAAGGTCAGCTCATTGGCAACCTTAATTCCATCAGCAACTTTAATTCCCTTTTGCCATGTCATGTAACATATTCACAGGTTCCAGGACTAGGGAATGGGCATCTTTGGGGGCCATTATTCTGTTGCCTCAACCCAAGAGAAATAAAAATGTATGTTCACGCAGACACTTGTATTTGAATGTTCATAGCAACTTTATTTATAATAGCCAATAACTAGAAACATTCTAATATCATCAACTAGTGAATAGATAATCAAATCGTGGTACATCCATACAATAGAATACTCCTCAGCAACAAAAAGGAACAAGCTACTGATATGCACAACAACATAAATAAATCTCAAATAAATTAGGCTGAGTGAAATAAATTAGACACAATAGGTTGTATACTATATGATTCCATTTGCATAAATTTCTAGGAAAGCAAACTCATAGTAACAAAAAGCAGATCACAGGTTGCCAGCTAGAGAGAGAAGGGACTTACTGTAAAAGTACACAAGAAAAATTTTTGGAATGATGGGCATGTTTTATATCATGAGTGTGGTTGTGGTTATACACATATATATATATACACACACACACATATGTCAAAACTCATCCAATTATACCTTAAAATTAGTGAACTTTATTATATATAAATAAGTTTAAACAAATAAACTATATAACTATATAAAATATAAATTCAATTAAATATACAAATAAAATAGAATTAAAAAGTGATTTTTAAAAGCCAATAAGAGGACAATCATAGATTTCCTAGTAAGAATGAGTGAAGAGTCAAGAGGCTCATGAAAAAATTCTACAATTCAAAACATAAATGCAAAAGAGGAGAACTCTGGAAACTGATTTCCCTTGCAATAAACCTTATAAAAATCAAAATAATATCTGCTCTTTATTCTCACCTAGAAACATTGCACCTATGAAATTAGAAAAACCATCATGAAAAGGGAGCGATCTAAGACAAGAATTAGAGATGTTAAAAAGCCAATAGTATATCAGAATTAAAATCCACAGACACATTTTTTCACATAAACAATATTTATTCATTTGTTTACTGAGTGATCATCTGATCCCCCAGGTGACCCCTGAGCTCCATGAGAACTGGGGCCTTGTGTTCAGCGTTCGCCCTTCTGCCTTTGGCACCTGGCACAGAGCCTTATATTTGGCAGAGGCCCACACACTAGTTGAATCAACAGATCCATTATTTTAAATAGAAAAAGTAAAACGAGTTATTCCACAAAAAGGAACAACACACAATGAAAAAGAAACCAGCCTCTCTGTAATAAGTCAGCGCTGCTACTTCTAATTAGAGAAAGAAAACAAAAGCCATCTCTTTAATGTTTTACAGGCAAATCTCTGAGACCCCTTTCCAATGCGTGCGATCAGCACCCTTTGTATGCAGCCTTCTTCAAGGTGACTAACTTAGGATTACAAGGTTCTCCTTCCTTTCTCCAGCTGAGTATAAGAAGTTTCGTCTCCCCCATGTGAATATCTTCTCATCTGCCTGAGTGGGATCACAGATCCCACCTCCCCTGCTTGTCACAAAACAGTCTTGGATAAAGTTTCATGTTACACTCGGGTGCGAAAGAAAGCCTGAAAGTTTGGTGAGTTAGGGAGCTGGGTATAGCGATGGCCCATCTGCCAGCATCTGAGCCTCCTTTTTCCTTTCTTCCTGCAATGCTATTCTTATACCCAATATCTTACTTGAATTTTTAGACTGTGGTCTTACTTTCCACAAGAGAAGCCATTAAGATAATGCTTATAAGATTTTTTTATAAGGAAAATGTCTATGATACGACATTAAATTTTTCAAAGCACTAAATAGAAATGCACAGAAAAGTACTGGGAAAAAGTAACTGCATTATTAATAATTGTTATTTCTAGATGGTGGGATTTAGGCTATTTTAATTATTTTATCTTTATACTTTTCTAGTATTTTTTTTAACTATAAAAGATTGAAGAAAAAATGGTAAATAAAATAATGTGAGAGTTCTGAGTGACATGTGATCTACAAAGGAATATCAATTCTTTTTTTTTTTTTAATATCAATCACCAGCTATGTCTAAACACTGTGATGCAGTCTGGAAGGGGTGCCCACAAATATACATTTATACCTATAGTGATATGTAGAATGTGGTCAGTACCCCAGATAATATCTTATGAGATTTTTCAAGCAGGAAAACATGAATATGTATGTGAGACCTTTTTAAACAGTATTGAGAATTGTACATTTGACCTATAAGAGAGGATGTGGAATTATATGTATTCACTTGAAGTCATTAGTTTGGAGACTGGGAAGAGAAGTAAAGAGGTACACAGAGGTCAACTAGGGATGATTTTGCCCTCCTGGGGACATTAGGCAATATCTCGGAGACATTTTTTGGTTGTCACAACTGATGGGTGTTGCTGGTATCTAACGGGTAGAGCCCAGGGATGCTGTCAAACACCCTGAAATGCACAGGACAGCCACCCCGCCACAACACGGACTTATGTAGCCCAAATGTCAATGATACTGATAGTTTAAGAAACAGAATTAAATAGATAGATGAGTTTAAGAAACAGAATTAAATAGATAATACAAAGCATGTATGTATTTATATAATAGAAAATTCATTTGGGGGATTTATAATTTGCTGGGTATATAAAATTAATGATTTGCCATGAGATCAATAGAAGATAGTTAAGTAATTCTGCCAACACTTATTCTATTTTCAATGACCATACCCTAAAGGATTTTGAAGAGTTCAAATTCCTGTACTAACCGATTAAAACATGAAAGATTGCTTAGCCCAATGTCATGGATGTTGGCTGGAAATAACATAACTAAATACGAACAGAAGAGAAAGAAGTTCTGTCTGATTTGTCTCAGATATGATATTCATCCTACAATTACAGATTAGGAGCTGAAAGGAGGAAACAGAGCCCATCACTGTCTA
Source organism: Pteropus medius (assembly GCF_902729225.1). NCBI lineage: Eukaryota > Metazoa > Chordata > Mammalia > Chiroptera > Pteropodidae > Pteropus > Pteropus medius. The sequence goes on along the minus strand of NW_024349519.1, from coordinate 6,394,536 downwards.
GAGACACGTTCTCGAATGTTTATAGTTCCCTGGGAGTAACCTTTTGTTTGGTAGATAGCAAAGTTTGTGCAGCTTGCTGAGTTGGTCATTAAACATTTGCTTGAAGATTTGAATGTTAGCGTCAGTGACAGGGTTTCCGAAACATGTCACATTTCCTCTGGCTGTCACGAAGAATTATAGCTTCTGTGACTCACACTATAATAGCAGCTATTTGTGATATTTTAACCTAATGTAGAGCCCCAGAGGAGAACCAACAGAAACAGTAAAACATCTGCCAGGGACTTGTTTGAAGGAAGGGATTCTGAGTGTTATGAGGATTCCAAATTAAAGAGTAAAGGCTCGAGTGTCAAATAGTAAAGGGTCTGCATTCATTAACTTCCCAGTAATTTATGTCTTGATTAGCTCCACATCTCAAAGGGAGCATTCTGATTCACCTATGTGGGCTTTATTTGGCAAAATCATAGGCAAAACCAGAAAATGTAAAGAACCTAATTTTGTTTTTCTACCTTACAGGCTGATTTGGGGGAGGAGAAATACTAAAATCAAATACAAAGGATTCCCTTTAATGAGAGTTTATTCTTCTGTGTGGACTCATGCCATGGCTTGATTTTTGTTTTGTGGTAGGAAGAGAGAGTAACAGGGGAATTGGCTATTTTCTTACTTAATGAGAAACCTAGTGTCAAAACTGCCATCAGGATTTCTGCTTTCTTCCTCTCCAGCCTATCAGAGTCGAATGTTCACAACAGGCTCAGGAGAAATGAGCACTAGCTTTGGAAAGACCAGATCGACTAAACAAAATAAACCGTGTCATTTCATGCTAATTCAAAGACTCATTCCAACTGCTGTGTGATGAGGAAGCCAAGAACTGAACTGTAACCCAAACACAAACACATCACACTGCCAGGAAATGGCTAATGCGCCTCCTATAACACAGAGCTTTCAAAATGTTTTAAGCATTGATGAATACATCGTTTTGGAAAGAGTTCAAACATATGCAGCATTAATTCTACAAATATATCTTTCTTACAAAAATAATCCCACTTGCCTTGAAATGTGAATGGGGAAATGGAGCCTTTGAGTTGAGGCATATAAATGGTGCTTCCTCCTAATCCGCTCATCCATAGTACTGCGCTTAGTTGCTGCAGCCTCATTAGAGCATCTCCCCCGCATTTATCACTCTTTCAGAAAAAAAGCTCAATCACGTTAAGAGCCTTACCCTTCGAGTAATCTCTTTAGGGTGCTCTGCACAAGCACAACCTTCAGGGATAAAGACACAAGTGTGTTTGTTCACTTCACAAACTTATTTTTAGAGAGAAGGAAATGTGATTCCCTTCTCCCGTAAAAAGGAGCATATGAAGATTGATAATCCTCTTTGTGCCTATTTTTAGGAAAGTCTAACAAAATCCACAGAGGCTACGGAACATAATGAATAGAAACCTGGAACAATTTGCAAAAAATTGCTGCCCCTAAAAGTAGAATTAGCCACATGAGGTCTGGCAGAACAGACTATTCCCTCATTGAGGCCCAAACATTTATCAATACCAGGGCAGTCTGAAACAATTTTAAATTGAGCTGAGCTCTGGACTTACGTTAGTCTACATCTAGACAGCTAGAGCTGCTTTCAAACCTCAGGTGAATTCAGGAAGTCCTCTTCCCAAAGGGCTCTAACTGGGTACTGCCGAAGCCAATGGACAAAGCACAGCCAGGGCATTCTGGTTGAACTGAGGAAGCCACCCAGGTTACAGCAAAGGCTGCATTAGGAAGAGCAAGCATTTCAACCTGTCTATGCTAGTTACTTACTTTTTCTCTCTACTCTAAGTCTACCCTTCTGAAGATGGAATTCTACAAACTGGCTTCCTACCAGTTCCTGAAAATGTGAGGCACAAGAGTGAAATCGGAAGATGGGAGGATGTTAAAAAACTTCCTTCCTATTTCTCTTTTTCCTGTCAGGGTCACTGTAGCTGGAGTGTGGGATCCAGCACTAGCATTTGGCTACAGCACTGACTTCTTGTGGGGCTCCCAGACAAGCCTGCACACGCTCCCTCATAGTTATAGCAGTGGTTGGTTACTCATCAGAAAACTGAACACCACCTGGATGGGCCTTATGTTCCAAGCTCCTGGTTTCTAATGATTCTAAATCTTTCCTATCTTTTTCCTCAGTTCCAAGGGTGGTAGCTGTTTACTGTTATTATCTCTGTGTTCCATTTTTGCTTTCAGCCCATTAATACCTGTGTAATGAATTCACAAGGTATTCCATTTTCCTGGCTGGATCCTGACCTACACAGTAAAGGATGGTGGATGCTGAGGTTTTACAGGGAGAGGGAAGTAAAGGAACCTGAGTAGATAGCGAGGTCTATGTTTTCCACTTGTTGGATCAGTGAGGCTCTAAATTTGTGGTGTCCAATAGGGTAACCTTTGGGATATGGCTAGTGTGACTGAGGGATTGAATTTAAATTATCTTTTGATGTCCAATTTGGTTATTGAAAACTTTTCAGTATGTTTGGAACAACTTAGGTAAGTAAATCTCCTTTTTTAACTGTAAATTTTATGAAATCTAAATAGAGGCCAATTATCTGTTATGAAAAGTAAGCACACAAATTGAGATATGCTGTGAGTATATTTCACTGTAATTTGAAGGTTTCATTTAAAAAAAGAATGTAAAATCACATTAACAATTTTATAATGATGATATGTTGAAATAATAGTATTTTGGATACCCCGAGTTGAATTAACTATATTATTAAAATTATTAAAATTAATTTCACCTGCTTTTTAAAATTTTTTAATGTGGCTACTACAAATGTTTAAATTACATACGTGGCTCACATTCTACTTTTATTGCAGAGCTCTGCTCTAGGCTTTAATCCCTTTATACCCAATGTCCAGGTTTTTCATCACAATGCATTGTGTTAGTTATTGGTCATTTGGTATCATGTAACAAAACCCAGCTCTGGATAGTTTAATAAAAACTAATTGGTGGTTACACACAGATAGCAACAGCAAGCAGAGTGGAAACTCAGAGTAAGAATGGTAATATAAAAGAGCCTGAAGAAAAACACTAGCCTGAATTTAACTCCAAAGAACTCAACCTCTCTATATTTCCTAACTACTCAATATGTTATTGTTCGGCCATATGGCAAGCAGAATAACAGAAACACACAAACAGCAAAAGCCATATAAAAGAATATCCCTCTAAATTCAATCTAACAGTTGCAGATAATTAGCTTATGATGTCTGAGTCATTCAATATGCTTTCAAATTTCACAACAAAGTCATCAAATGATTACGACTCATTTGTTATGAGTCAAGGTTCGCCAGTAAAACGGAGTGAGGATTCTGAATTCGGGGTTGTGGAGTAAGAAATACAGCAAGATAGCATCAGCAATTATACCATACCCTTAAATTGTATATTTCTGTGTATTTCCGCAAGACAGGCTTCCTATTAATATTGTTTTTTTTCTGATTATGAGAAAACTAGCTTGCATGCCTACAGAAGTTTTCTATGTTATACCCAATATGTGTCCTTTACAATTGTTCAAATTCTGTAAAAACCTACAGACCAGTCAAGTAATATGCAAATATTTGTTAAATGTCTACTATGAAACAAAACACTGGGTGAGAGAATACAGTGTTAAAGAAATATCAATGCCTTCTTGGCAAGGAATTTGCAAATGAGAGAAAGAGACAGAGACAGATACAGAGACACAGAGGAAATAAAGAAAACAACTTTGGTTTTGAAGGACCTAATACAATCTTCTAATTGATGGATAATTCAACTCCTCCAACTCTCCTCAGGTGTATTCAGCTTCTGCTCAAATCTACTTAAACAGAGACAGATAACTTACTACCTTGGGAGACTGTCTACTCCATTTTTGTACTGCTTTGATTTTTAACAAGATCTTTATACTAAATCAAAACATACACCCTTATAATTTTTCTGAACTGGTCCTTTCTGTGTCTTCCTCTAGAAATAATATCCCTTAAACTATTCCCTGTCCTTTTTTATTAGCAGTATTGGCCTGGGATATTTCATGGGAGAAAAAAGCGTTCTATGGTGAAACACACTTAGAAAGTAGAGCATGTACTAATCTTGTCTTGAAAGGATACTTTTTTTTTATTTTTTAAAGCTCTAAGAATTTCAGTAATGTGTGTGTTTGTGTGTGTGTGTGTGTGTGTGTGTGTGTGTGTGTATATATATATATATATATATATATATATATATATATATGACTACCCAAGCACTTGCCAAAACTATTTGCCCACAGAAATCTGATTTCTCCTAATTTCATGCTGTTAACATCACACAGATTTACAGTTCAATGGAAATTTTATCTATCTTTTCAATCATTTAATAAATAACTATTAAGCATCTATTTTACAACAGGCATTGTGATATGTGCTGAAAATACTACAGAAGACAAGGCAGAAATGATTCTTGATATCCCAGAGCTTAAAGTCTAGTGTGAAAGATAGACAATTAAACAAACAATAATATAAAAAGTTAACATAAGAATCATTGAGCCAGTGCAGTGTCATGGGAACACCCTATAGGTACTGTTGCTCTGGGCTGAACAGTCTCAGATCTTTCTATTGCTCTTTTCATATCACAGTTTCCAGACTCTGTGCCTTCCTGGTCATCATCTTTTGCACTTGGTTCAGTTTGTCAATGTCCCTCAGAAAGGACTCCAAATTAAACATAACTCCAGAAATTACTCAACCAGTAGAGCCTCTGACAAGATAATATCCCTTTTTCTGCACATTGAACCCCTATGTACTGAAAACAATATTCATCTCTACCATGAGAGACTGGATAAGGTTTCAAGAAATATTTGAGTTAAATCTTGATAAAAGAGTAGAATTTAGATAGGGAAGCCCTAGAATGTTCACTGAAACATAAAAACTAGATGAGATCTTGGAAATTCAAGCTTAACCATAAGCTGCTTGGGAACATAAAAACAAACTCAGGATTCAGAAGCAAATTTATTGCATCTAATTATAATTCAAAGCTTTACAATGAAAGCGGGTGGCACATCAGAGAATTCCTGTTTACAATAGCATTGACTGAACTTTAAGATGTCCTCTGCAGATCACAGAATCTGCCTCCCCTGATCTAATGAAAGTTAACAGTGAGTACTAACTGGGCTCCTCCCCTTGGCAGTGGTTCAGGGTGGGGACAGGAACACTCAGAAGTCGCTAGAACTAGCATAACTAGGAGAATCTGCTGGAAAAAAAGACCTTAAATTGACTTTAAAGAAGTGACTCTTCTATATGTTAAGATGGCATCATAACATGTCACTATTGTCAATAAAAGCGTCCCTGAAGGTGAAACCTGAAGCAGCTGCAGACGGAGGAAGTGGCAGAATGACTTCATCATTGCCCACATAGCCCCTGGAACTGTTGGTGTAGCCAGTACTGTGCTTGCTAAAATCTCTAGAATTTCCAAAGAAAAAGAAGACAATTCAGCTAATTTTATTTCTCCTTTAGCTATGGTTGAATGATAGAAGATAGTCAAAGCAATAGCTGGGATGTATTTTTCATTATTAATATTATCATTCTCATTTCATTCCTTCATGCCTCCTGTCTCCCCAACTAACATGGAGAATTGAGAGCTGGATGTAGTACACTGCACTGATATCAGTAATATTTAGTACTAATATCCTGACTCTACTGCTATTTCCTGACCTCACACTACCTGACTGCACCTGGTAACACTGAAAGACACAAATGTCCTGATATTATAATTGGCCACAACTTATCGGTTACACATGAGAGGCCATATTCTGTTTACTTTTAATCTGAGTTTCAGAAAGTGTTCTATTTGTCATCATCATTGGAGAATTCACAAGAGCAAACTGAAAGCTATCTGCCCAACAGCCTGATGAATGAAAACTTTAAACAATCATCCAGAGAGATTTTCCATACCCAGTTAAGCCTTCAAAAGTGTGGATACTTCTAGGTAGCTGACTGAATTTTTCATATCTAATTCAGTTATTTGACCACAGCATTTTACATTTTACATTTAGATATGCCAATAAGCTAAATTAGCTGTAAAAATTATCAGTAGCGACCAGGTATACTTTATTTCCAGTCATCTGTTTTACAGGCTAAGTAGAAATATAGTTGGAAGAAAGGAAGGAAGGAAGGGAGAGAAGGAGAGAGGGAAGGAGGGAGGGGAGGGAGGAAGGAAGGAAGGAAGGAAGGAAGGGAGGGAGGAGGAGGAAATTGATGGAGGTTGATGGTACAGAAAGATGAAATGGAAGAATGTAGGAAAGGAGAAAGTCAAAAACAATGTACAGAGAGAAACATTTGTCACAGGTCTGATGTGACATTTGTCACACGTATGGCAGGAACTACCACACCTTCGTTAGTTTTTCTCTGTGCTGCTCATTTCTATTGAGCTCTCTATATATGAATCAGTAATGTTATAAATGAATTTTTTAAAAAATGAGAGCTACTGTCTTGCAGATAGAAAACTGAAAAGCTAAATATTGATATTTTTTATCCCCATATGGTGGTTGAAAATAGCCCCCAAAGATATCCAGGTTCTATTCCCTGGGATCTGTGAATGTTACCTTATATGGGGGCAGGGGAGGTGGGGGGAGGTATTTCTAGATGTGATTAGTTAAAAACTTTTGGATGAGGAGATTATCCTGGATTATCCAGATGACCCCTAAATGCATTCATATGTGTTCTTATAAGAGGTAAACAGAGAGAAATTTGATTATAGACAGAAAAAGAGAAAGCAAGGTGACCATGGAGGCAGAGATGTGGAGTGATGGGGCCACAAGCCAAGGAATGACAGCGGCCACCAAAAGCTGGAAGATGCAAAGAATGGGTTCTTCCCTAGAACCTCCAGAAGGAGCATGACTCTATCAACATTTTGATTTGGGCCCATTGAAACTGATTTAGGACTTTTGATCTCTAGAATGGTAAGAGAATAAATATGTGGTGTTTTTAAGTCATCAAGTTTGTGGTAATTTGTTGCAGCAATAATAAACTACTAATACACCCCATATTTTTTTTAAAGGTAAGCATCCAGCATCCAGTAGCTTGAAAAATAATTTCAAACTGCCAAGTATACCTTGGCAAAAATGTTCCTCTCCAGAGCATCAAGACACAGATACTGTAGGATCCCTATGCATCCACTTGAAGACCCACACAACCACTCAACTCCTCCTGGGAAAATAGCCAGTGCAGGCAACCCATCAGTGGTGAAAATGATAAAGGCAAACTGAATATATAAATGCTGAGATTATATAGAATATATTTTCAAAGACTGTTATGAGTCAGGAAAAATAAAATATCTAAATTATGAAATAATAAAACTTTATGAAAGAATAGAGAAATGAGGAAAGAAAGAAATGTCTATGAATATATTCAATAGGAAATGAAAACATCTGAGTATAATATGCTCAGGATAGGTACTGATCAATAATTCTAAAGAAATTTCCAGTTTCCTTATGAAGTCCTCCCTAAGGGTAAATCAGATTTTCCCTCTTATCTCCTCCACAATGCAGTGAAATGTGTAAGTCAATGTTTGAGATGGAGCCCAATTAAAATGCATGGTAAAAAGTCAGAAAGCTATGCATCTCGCCACTAGAGTTTCAGTAGGAGTAAAGATACCTGGATTTGAAACAAATCATTTTACAGAAGAGAGGGGTTATTTCCTGCAATAAATCCCCATCGGGACAAATTCTCACTGGTGCCAGCGTGGTGATGAATGATGCTCTCTAGGCTGGCTGTGTGGATTAGATTTGGATGGGCCACCAAAAGTGCAGATGCTTATCTAAAATTTATCTGTACAAGCCAAATCTCACAGCCCTGTGAAATTATGCTGGCATTCTTTCATGATTAGTCTCCCTCTTGAGATTGCTGGCACTGTAGCTTGGGGAATTGGCTGCATGTCCATGAGGATGGATTTTTTTTTTCACATTTTTTGGCATTCTTGGTGCAGGAAAAATAAAGCACATGTGCACACAGACATAATAAAGTGAAAACTACATTACAGAGATTTTTAAATGACCAGCATGTGCTTATGGAGAGCCTACTGTGTGCCTTATGGTTCTTGCTTGAAAAGAGTTTGTTTTCAAGTTGGGGAAACAAAAGTCGTTATCAAATATTGAAAAGAAACTTCTCAATTACAAATGGTCAGAAAAAAAATAATTAGTACAGAGAATTGGAGAAGTGTTCTCCCCAACTGTGCAAAGTAACTGGACTGTAATCCAGAGTAAGATTCAGTAGTCAGGGAACAGACTCACTTATACTAAGACGAATCACTATTATTTGATGAAGCCTACTATGTGCCAAGCACTATTTGAAAACATGCATTAAATAATTAATGAAATTAATAAATAAAATAACAATAAACATAATAAAAAGAATTAAAAGAAGTATTTTGATTATTTCAACAACATCGTGTAGGCAAGAATTTTTATCCTCGTCTTACTCATGAGAGGAGCCAAGATATGGAAATCTACATTCCAAACCCATTTAACCAAAAAGCAGTGGAATCAGAATTTAGATCCAAGACTCAAAAAAATCTCTGAATCAATATTCTCCAGGATGCAAAATCATGATAGGTGGTTATTTCTGACAAAGAAAATGTGAGTGCAGTGTATACTAGAAGGACCTGGGAAAAGGGGACTAGGTTTCTTTTTTTTTCCATCCTAAATAGTAGTCACAATCTCTATTCAAGCAGCAGAATCATTGGAGAAAAATCATCTTTTTTTCACATATGTTTTTCTTGCTGAATATGTTTTTCTTTCTGAGAATACCAAGAAAGTCTAGCTTTATCATTGTGCTCAGTATGTTTGTTTCATTTGTTTTAGGTTTTATTGCATCAGAATGTTTTAAAGACATTCTTTGAGCATCTACAATGTGCTAGGAGTGGAGGATTAATTCTGTATTAAGTTCCTTTGCAGTTGTACTCATTTTCTATTGCTGCTGTAACAAATTACCACAAATTTAGTGGCTTAAGACAATACAACTTTGTTATCTCACAGTATCTGTAGGTAAAATGTCCAGGTTGTCTCAGCTGGTTTCTGCTCAGGGTACCACAAGGTCAAAATCAAGGTGTCAACAGGAACTTGTTCCTTTCTGGGGACTCAAGGGATCAATCAGCTCCAGGTTCATTCGTAATGTTGGCAGTATTCAGATCCATGCTGCTACAGGGCTAACTAAGGTCCCCATTTCCTCACTTTATGTTGTGGGGAGGAGAGTCTTTCTCAGCTCTTAGAGACTGCCCATATTCCTCAGCTCTTGGCTCTGATCCTCTATCTTCAAAGGTCAAGGTCAAGTCATTCTCACACATCTAACCTCTCTGACATCCCTTTTTCTGAATCACTTCTCTCTTACTTCCTCTTCCACCACATCTCTTTAACTCTTCTGTTTTCCTTCCTTTCTTCTCTGCTTTTTTCTCCTTTTTTTCCTGACATATAAAAAGCTTACATAATTAACATCTGTAACTCAAGGATTTTGTAGATTAAGTATATATCCATGAAACCATCACCACAATCTATGCCATCAACCTGTCCATCATCTCCAAAAATGTTTTCCCGCCTTCTTATTTTCCACCTCTGCTTTTCAAGGCTCATGCGATTTCATGGGCCCCACCTAAATAATCCAGGATAGTCTCCTTTATTTTAAGATCAGCTGATAAGTAACTTTAACTCTATCTGCAAAATCCTTTTCTAACAGTACCTAGATTAGTGTTTGATTGAATAAACAAGGGGAAGGAATCTTGGGGGGACATATTTAGAATTTTACCACAGCATTAATCAGCTATTTTGTTCATAGCAAATATTTTGCTTTATTGATAACATAAAACTAACTGTACACAGCAACCTTATGTGATTTGTACTTCCTCCTACTACATACTCTCTACTACTGTCCTTACTTCGGGAAGACTAAAACCCCTTCTGTGAATAAAGGGCATGAGTTTTGAGAAGATGAGAAATTCTCAAAAATGAGACAATGTTATCAAATACAACTTTAAAGCAGATAATTTTCTAGAGAAACTGAAATTTTAAAAACTAGCTCCTACTTAAGTTCCAGGATATTTCCTTTTAGCAGTATTAATTATTAACTCTCTCAATTTACTCTGTGCTTATTGAAGCCCATTTAAGTGCTTCTGCTTGGGAAAAATGTTTGCTGCATTTAAAATCCTTCATTCTAAAGCTATTAGTTTATTTTTTCCTATAGGAGACAATAGGATATTTGGTTTTGCTTGGAAATGCTTAATATTCGAATATCCTCTTTTGGTCTTTTCTTCTAAAGTCGCCTTAGACAATGGTGAAAAAAATTTACTCTGGCAAACATTTTGCTACGTTCTAATTAGTTATTAAGGTATCGGTGGCTCCTGCCGATATAGAGTATAGACTTTGCTCGTGTTCACTGCTCTCAGAGTAGAATATGCCTCTCCTCACCCCCACTCCCTGGCTCAACACACAGGTATTCCTGGAATAATCCCAGTTTGCTGCTCTAAAAGGACTTCCTTTCAGCCACTAATCAGTTTAGCATATAATTAAAAGAGCTTTAGAAATCATCAGTCATCTTGCTTAGGGTAAGTAATAATTTATGCCAAGGGAGTTGGAAAGAACGCTGATTTCATTTATTTTTATCTCCTTGGCAGGTGAAATGATAACACCATGTGTGAGATGGTAAATTTTTAGACATACTCATAAGGCTAAATTAGACCAGACCTAGTGATGATTTCTAAATATTCTTTAATCTCACCCTGTCTTCTTATTTGAGGGAAAAAAATGTTTTACATAAATATAAAGCCTCTCTCAATCCTCGACCATTTGTGGTGATAGTCTAGTTTTTAAAGTATTTTTATTTTTCTAAACCAGCATCCTCTTCGCTTTTTTTTACATCAGTTAATAAACCATATATGTAGAGCAGATATTTGAAATTTAGATACATTTAGATTGGGTGCTAGTTCACCCACATATTTTTCTTCAAAGAAATAACACTGCAGCCCCACTTAAGAGAGATGAGCTCTCTTAGTACTTAATCATTTGTGCAAGTGCAACGTGTGGACTGTGAGATAGGATGCACATGCTTCAGGAGCCTGGCGATGCCAAGGGAAGGAGCGTGCTGAGGGTTATTAATTTGCATGGAGAACACATGGTGAGTAGGATGGGCTTACCTGATTAAACCATCTCACTAAAGTGGCTTCAACATCGGCCAACTTTAGCATTAAAATTAGCTTAACCCTACCTTGATAAAGAGTATGTAGATCACTTCTACAATGTTAGAAATATAGAGATATCAATTGTGCAACACTTTTTAAAAAGAGCTAAACTAAAATATTTAAATTAAAATTAAATGCATTCTTTTATTTATTGAAACTGAGTTTAATGAGCCGGGAACTGTGCCATGGAGTATTCAATGATATGGAAAGAACAAATGATTGCAAGTTTAGGTTTCTCCACTGTGGGTCCTTGGACACTCAAATCTCTTCACATCTTTTTTTCTCTTGTCTGAAATAAAAGTATTTATATCTTAACATGACGAACATGCTTCAGAATCCTTGAGTATGACAGAATACCCAATTCTAACAGGCTAACACAGAAAAGAAAGGTAACTATTGAGAAGCCAAGGCATCATTTTGACCTTGAGTCCAGTTTTATCCAAGAACTTGAACAATGTCACTAAGATTCTCTCTCTTGGTTTTGCCTTGCAGTGTGTTAGTTCCATTCTCAGGCACCACACGGTGATCCCTGCTCTGGCTCACACCATCCTCACTGCTCGCAGCCCCAGCAGAAAGAGCACCTGCCCTTTTTACTAATAATATCCAGATATGTTTCTTTGCATCTCATTGCTCCGATGTGATCATGAGCTACTCAGTGGACTACGCCTCATAGGAAAGAGGAGCTGACGCACATGCATGAAATTATGGGTGACAACTCTCCCTGAAGAGAGAGGAGCAGAGTTGGTTACTAAGAGAAAAACCAGGCTGCTGTTAGGAGAAGAGTGAATGAATGCTAGCTTGCCAAACTAGTTAATCTTCAGACTAGTTAATCTCAGTGATTTCTTCAGTGCTGTTCTTTGTTCTTTTGTTGTGGGCTGAACTGTGTCCCTGCTGCCACTCCCTACCAACCTGACAAATCCATATGTTGAAGTGCTAACCGCCAGTATCTCAGAATGTGACTGCATTTACAGAAGTCTTTAAAGAGATAATTAAAGCGAAATGAGGCCACATGAATGGGCCCTGATCCAATCTGACTGGTGTCTTTATAAAAAGTGGTGATTAAGACACACAGAGAGACATGTGTGTACAGAAGAAAGACTATGTGAAGACACAGCAAGAAGGCGGTCATCTGCAAGCCTAGGAGAGAGGCCGCAGAAAGAACCGAACATACGGACACATTGATCTTGGACATTGATCTTCTAGCCCCCCAAACTTCTTTGAGTGACTTTAGAGAAAACTAATGTTCTGTTGTTTAAATGACCCAGCCAGCCTATATTCCCCACCCCCCATCCCCACGTCCCCGCCCCATATTAATACACACACACATCCAAAATATCCAGCTACAAGGTAATTTTTCTGACAAATGTCATGTGAGTAATACACCAGGCCAAGAGAAGGCACAGTCCCAATTTCCAGGTGCTTATAGTTAGAACTCGAGCTCAAGGAGATTAGGCTATGTATACAGATTAAAGGAGTAGTTCTCAGCTTTCAGAGTCTCAAGGCAAACTTTCAAGCACTAGAATATTTGGCAGCCCTTATGAAAAATTTGAATTGCATTCATAGGCTACTTATCTGGATCTCCCTTTAGTACTAGGTCACTATATTGGACATTTGACCAGCTTGCATCTGAATCTTCTCATATTTGCAGAATCGTCTACCTTATAAAACCCAATAGAGAAACTGATAATGCCAGGCATTTGCCTTACCCAGCCTTCGTTGAAGCTACGTGTGGGAAGAGACCCAAGTTCTGTTGCCCAGACACACCCTACCTGGACTAAATCTGTAGCTAGTGATGCAAACAAGACAGAACTGAAGGGACCTCTCTGGAAGTGGTGTGATTACAGACAGTAACAGAGGTTACCAGGATAAACCATGGTGTAGTGCTGGCTGCACTTGTGAGGCCAGAATATCAGCGGGGTCCATGGTATAAGCTGCAGAATTTGGGCTCTGTCCTGACAGAATCAACCCTGCTGTGTGATTTCAAACAACACCTTTGGCTGCTGCCCAGCCTCTTACCTCAATGCCCAGCCTTCCAGGTGATTGCATGGGCTACCCCAAATCCTTTTAACAAATTCATTTTCTGCTCAAAATTAACCAGAGTCCTTGCGTGATTGAACTAAAACCCTGACTGACTACACTGCTATTTGAGTAGAGCTCTTTACTACTTCCAACTGTCCAAAGTTCTCACCTATTCTGGGAAACATCTGACTTCCCTTTGTTACTACGTATTTTCCTTCTGATCCCATAAGGACCTCACCCTGCACAAGACCACATTAGTTACTTGGCTTGATGTTACTCTGCCATAAAGGTATATGTCTTACATATATATATATATATATATATATATATATATATATATTACTTAAAACAAAAACACAGAGAGGTATGTAAAATATCTTCATTTAAAACAAAAATATGTTTTAAATACATATATTTATGAATTTCAAGTATTTTTAAATATATTATAAATATTGATTTTGGCTGCATGTGAGATGCAGAAGTCTGAAGAAACTTTAAGTTAGAGCACAGAAGACAGACCTACTGAATTTCTGGAAGAAAAGGAGATACAGCCTATGGCAATAGTTACCCATAGGGTGATCATTAGCATCTTCTGAGAGCTTCTGTTTTTAAATATAGACTTTAAATATAGATTCCAAGTCCCACATCAAAGAAACTCATTTTGTACATCTAGAGTACAGCCTAGGAAGATGAGGTTTTATAATGTTTCCCAGAGCCAAAAGAGACTGTACAAATTGCCCACATAAAAAATAGAGGTTCAAGTTACAAAGGGAAACAATAAAAAGACTAAAGCATAATATAACTGACACCACTTGGGTGAGGTGTGATAGAGTAGGGAATCATTACGAGAGCTAAATATCTCAATGTTCATGATGAGAAATCAATAGATAATGACTAAAGATAATAAATCAAGAAATGGGCTTACAAGCATTATCACTCAGAACTATGGCAGCAAACATCAAGAGAAACTAAAACTAAACTTTTCAAAGTCTGGCTTAATTAGCTTCTTACACCCACAGTCACTTCATTCCCCTTATGTTCTTTTTTCTTTTCTGTAACTCTTCATACTTTCTATCTGATACTATCTTTTTATTTATTTATTTCCAAAGTTACAGTAAGCCCCATTAGGCAAGGATCTTGTCTGCCTCGTTCACTGCATCTCCACAATTAGAACAGTGACTGATTTGTAGTAAGTGTTTAATAAATATTTGATGAGGGACGGGGGGAGGAAGGAAGGAAGGAATAAAGGAAGGAAGAAAGGAAAGAAGGAAAAGAGGGAGGGAGGCATAAGTAAAGGTAGATAATTCTGGGGAATGGAAGAGGAATAACAGAATTTTACATTTTATTTAATGCTACTCTAAACCATTTGAATGTGTTTTACTATGAAAATTTATTACTTTCTAATAAAAAATGTAAATGTTCCCCTAGTAGTTCTCATGTATTGCCAGGTTTGGGCACTGGATTAGGGCAAGAAATAAAATACCTATAAAGTTAAAGGAGAATTTAGAATCAGCTATGGATAGATGAAGATGGGTTGCTGATTTTATTAGTAGGCTTCTTTGCTATAATATTTTTCCATTTTTTATTTTATTTTTGTTTTATTACTGGTATTTCCTGTATATCACGTGATATGAATAACTTTGGAAAGGCAGTACCCAATCTTTGCCTGGCACTTTACAGTTATTCATTCCTTTACTGAAAAAACTTTTCCAGATTGTTTACGCTAGTTGGATATCCACTTCAGACCCCTTTTAAAATTCAAACACTCCACAGTTGGGTAACACATTATGTGATCGGCATCTTAGCATGAACTTCTTGCATTGTTTAATTACCTTCTCACTCTGTTCAAATGCCAAAACACAGAAAAAGGAGATAAATCTCTCTGCAGGATGCCAGCTATGGATGTTTTGTGTGGTGAATCACGAATTTGATCTTCTCTTTTCATCATTTGCAATTATACACAGGCTGAAAGTAAATATGGAACTTAAAACTCCACCTTTTTTCTCTTTCCAGAAGCTGATTTTAATATCAAGGTAGTAAAGCTTTTTACAGAGTTTGTTTCATATCTGTATGAACCCAGTTTGGAGCCCGTGTCATATATATTCAAGTGTACCAATGACTCAGTATTTTAAAGGAAAGAGGAAATAAGTGAGAGTCATGACTTGCTCCTGCTGGTATATTCTCGTCCTCCCTGTCCTCTAAGAGATGAAGGCTAAAGCGTACTGAAAATGCTATAGCACAAAGATTGCAGTGGTGCAATCTCAAAATCGCTTCCTTTCTAAATGGATCAGGAAAGTCTTCTGCTCACAATACAGATTCAGGGTTCAGGACTCAGAGCAATCTAAGACTCCAGAAGTATAAGGGTCCGATCTCAGGATTTACCATACACGTTCCCAGAAGTAACAAGGTCACATCACTTTAATTATGTTTCATCCATCTTTAGGTGAGCCAGTTTTTCTTCTACGTATGCTACTTTTTCTCATTTTCCAGTGGCTACCCAAAAAATGTAAATCTACATACTATAAAGATGATTTTTTTATTAAACATAAAAGAATTCTATATCCAAATAGGGTTTTCCCATTTAAATACTTTTCTTGAGAAGCCAAATGTTCATTCCACTTATGTGCAACATTTCAAAAGCTTTTCAGAAGTCCTTCCTAGAAATTGTCTCAGGGTCTGGAGTACATTATTTTATAAAGCTCACAATGGTAGCAAATAGTTCTTTAGATATGTAATTAACTCAGAGCAGCAATTCTCAAAACTTTTGGTCTCAGAATCCTTTTACACAGGTAAAATTATTGAGGATCCCAAAGATCTCTTGTTTATGTGAATAATCATATCAATATTTATCAGGTTAGAAATTAAAACAGAAATTAAATTTTTTTCATTAATTAGTTTATTTTTAAATAACAATAATAGAGCCATTAGATGTTAACATAAATAACATTTTTATGAAAATAATCACTACATTTTCTCAAACAAAAACATTTTGTGGAAAAAGTAGCATTATTTCATGTTTTTTATAAATCACTTTAATGTCTGCCTCAATAAAACACAGCTGGATTTTTATATGTTTCTGCATTCGATCTGTTGCAACACCATTTTAATTGAAGTGTATGAAGAAATTCCAGATTCTCACACATGTAGTTTGAAAGGAAGAATTATTTTAAGAATTTTTTCTGATAATTCTGATCATCTTTTTTGATATTATACCAAAACTCAACAAGTGGTCATTTCTTAATGGTTAGTTGCAAAGTGAACTCTGAAACCATATTAATAAGCTTTTCATATTCTGCTACATTAAAATCTATTGGTCTGTCTAGCACTTTGAAAGAATTCTTTATCCATGCATAATTTTATATTATCATACATTGGTTATTTGGAAAATATTGATTCACTGAGTTCTGCAGATCTTCCAAATATCAATACATTTCATTATACAATAGTGTCACATGCCATGAAACCTCTGGAAAACCACACCATACTCTCATGAGAAAACAAGAATGAAAAAGGCAAATAACATCTTAGTATTATTATAAAAAAAAATAGGTTTCACTTCATGGACTCCCTGAAAGAACCTCTGAACCCCCGGGGTCCCCAGACCACACTTGAGAACCACTGACTTAGAGCGTGAGCTAAAAGTCTTTCAGAGTCAAATCTTACCATGCATGTTTGCAAATTATACAACATGAAACGTGGTTTAGAAACAATAATTTCAGCTCTTTAAGCAGCTTTTTAAAAAATTTATTTTATTATTAGTTTCGAGGATAGAGTACATTGGTTAGACAGTTATATAGTTTATAAAACAATCCCCCTAATTGCTCTTTCTCTCCTCTGGCTAAGCAGCTTTTGTAGAAACATGAGTTTCAACGAATTTTGTCTGTGTTGTCACATGTTTTAATTAACATCAGGTTTTTATCCCTTTATAATATTTAAGGTAATTTATTATATTGGCCCACTTTAGGTTCAGGATTTAGCACAACCCCTTAGAAACTGAGCTGAGCCAAAGTCTACAAAATTTAACACTGTCACGACAAAAATATTTTCATTTCCCAAACACTAGCTGGTGGCCCATTTACTTCAAGCAATATTCAAAAGACCATGTTTAGTATAAGGAATAATGTCGATATCCTATGGGATTTACTGAAAAAACTTTTTCTATAGCTCTAATACACATACTGCTATCTGTTCTCTTTTTTAAACTGTGATTTATGATTATAGAATTTAATAGTTATGAATAACTAAGAGGCAATCCAGTTCAATAATCTAATTTTACAAATGACGAAAATGAAAATCAGAAAATCAAAATAACTACTCTGAAGCCAAAGTGAAACCAAAATCCATGTTGTATGACATCCTACTCAGTGTTTCCTGCATAGACCAAGAAGATTCTCGAGAGAAAATGCCCTAGCATATCATCAGCTTTGCTTTTTCCATTTATCACCCAATTGGAGATGTGCAATTCTGAAATATTTTTATGGACTTTTTTCTTTCCAAAAACAAGTATGTCAATTTTTTAAAGTTATATTCTTGTAACTCACCCAGAAGTCACAGGTGACATTTTATTAGCAAGGGACAAAGAAATATTGAAATAATTTAGCGAAATGCCTACACATTGCAAAGTTAACACAATGAGAAAATTATTATCTGTTTTATCTGTCTTGGTGACATTCCTCCAAATATAATAAACTAGGGTTCAGGGTCCTGAGATAGGCAATAAAAAATGATACTTACAAAAATGACTAAGGATAGGTGAAGTGCCATTAATTAAGCTATAATCCCTTTGAAATCAGTCATTACCAGCAATTTCTTGCTATGGGCCATTAACACTCTAACTAGCAAATCATTAATAGTGGTAATAACCAATTCTGAGGGGATTATTGCTTGAATAAACTATATATAATAATTTTTAAGCTTTGTAAAATTTTTCACACTTTTATGTTAACCTTTGAATAATAACTATAGGCAAGATTAGCTAAGAATATTACTGGCTCATTATTAAAACATAAATATTTATCTCTCTCCATCAGTCTATTACTATATATTTGTCTATTATACCCTTCACATTTTAGGGTGGTGCTCCTGACAACACCAGTATGTAGAGGGTTTTTTGCTATCTTCTTTTTACATAATATTCATAAAGGCTTGTGGTGATTTGCAATCTGCCCTCCCTCATTTAGAGCCCAGCATTATCATCAACTTCACTTTTTAAAATCCAAGCCCACTTGAAGTTATTTTTTGTCCAATTTCATCTAAGTCACTTTGCTGATTTTTTTTTCTTGCATGCTTGTAACACTGAGTTTCTTCAGTAATGTAGACAACCCTCGTAGCTTGCTCAGGTGCAAAACACCACGCCCAACACAGAAACAGACCCAATATAAGGGAAAGGGTAAGTGAAAAGTTTCCTGATTATTTGATCCATAATGGTAGCCCAGAGGTAAACACCTTGGCGTTGAATCCCTCATGTTTCTCCTGGTCGCTGGGCTCCAGTGGGGCTTTTGGTGATACCTTTTACCATAGTCATGTGATCATCAGAACTTGTTTTTACTTTTCCTTTACTTGGGATCTGAGGCAGGAGTTGAAGGGAGAGGTGACTTCTCTGATATATTTGCTTAACATCACAACTTGACTCTTACGTAATTTTACAAATTATAAAGCAATATTGGGTAAACTTACACCCTTTGGCTCATCTAAAAAAATGAGCCAAATAAGGAAAAATGGTGGGGTACATGAAAGGATTCTGGAAAGAAAAAAGAACATGAGAAGGATGCTCAACACTAAAATTTAACTTGGATCAAAATTTTTGAAAAATCATTATCACTACTAACGATTTGCTAGTTAGAGTGTCACCAGCTGGTAAAATGAGGGGAAAAAAATAGTATCCATTTCACAGAACTCTAGAGAAGATTTAAAATTCCACCATAATGTTGTAAATGGGATCCCAAAAATTCAACTGGTTATAAACATAAGTCATGTGGAAAGATTAATCAAACGACAGGGCAAGCCTGTGTAACTAGCCAGTGTGTACAGCTGGGAACTCTAGGAGTCCTGCTATACAATCCAAATCCATCTCAATCCTGGCTGTAGTTTGTCATCACTGGATGGCAAATGTCAGCTCTGGTTTGAATGTTAATAGAGATAATTATAGATTCTAAGGATAGACAGGATTTCCAATACAAGATTTAGTTGGATTCACAGAAAAACTAGACTGAAATAGTCCAAGGTCTCTACCTTCCTGATTCCTAAGCCAAGATCCTCCTCCATTTTCAAACTTAGCATAACGCTCTCTCTTATTTTCTTTCTCACTTTGAAGAGAACTTTAGGAAAAAATGCAGGCTGGGCAAAGGACAGAAGAGAAATATCAACTCCCTAATCTCTGAATTTGCAGCTTGGAAGATGGGAAGTTATTAAACACATAAATCACATGAATAACAAGTACTCAATAAATGCTAGATATTTTCCCCCTCCTGCCCATTGACCCACTCACTTTGCAAGACCTCTAAACCTCCTCAAGATTTTTTCCCGTCTATTTCCTATCATCTTGGAATATATGTGGGCTTTTCTGCCACTGGATCCTATCATCTTCTAACACATGGGACTAATAAACACAGAAATTCTTTAAGTTTTGAAGCATCACTGTTCTCAGGAGTCCTCAAAATACTGCAGCCGGGCTGTCTTCCATCCAAAGAAAGGAGAATGCCTTGCTTCGCCTTTTGGATTTGAGAAGGGAACCAAAGGAACCCTGTCCTGCATAAAAACGCCTTACAGGGGTTTGGGAAAAAACAACTCTGAAGTCTTGGGGTATTTGGAGGACTTTTAGTTTTATTATTTTTTCTTCCTTTTTTAAGTGTATAATCACTCTGTAATAAGAGAAGCTTTGCAAACTGGACCACCACACTGTATGGGGCTCAAATATATGAGAGAACCTCACATGAATGCAAGAAGGGCAGGATAAAGCTGGACCACAGAGAGAAGTCGAATGCTGCCTGGACTCTTGTCTTTGTCTTTTATAGCTGCTTCCTTCTCTCCTGGAGACAAGTTTCTTTCACATTGTAAAGAAGGTAGACACCCAAGCTCCTGTGGTTCTCATAGCCCGAAAGGGGTCTCTCCCCTTGATTAGCATGTGAAAAACCATGGAAAGACAGTGATTGGCAACGTTTCTGTCAGGTGCCTATCCTCAAACCAATCAGCGAGGGCCATAGGGCCTGGTCTCAGGATACAAACACCTTTGTAAACCAAGGCCAATACAGAGAAAAGAAAATTATTTATATCTGTTACAAAGATATATTTCTGCCTGGATGCAGCATAGTTTCTAGTGCGATTATGGCATTTACTGAACGTAGGGGGTAAAACTAACAGTCACAAAAGAAGCCAAAATCAGAACCTAAGAAGTAAAGACCAATAAGTAGTTTTCTCAGTTAAAAGAGCCAGGCGTTAGGCTTAAATCAGAGTTGGATTGAATCTCACAGCAGTCTGAAAGTGAGTGAAAGAAAGTTGTTTGTGACAGTTTGATGACTCCCTGTGATAAGGCGCTGATCCCCATCTTTAATAATAACCAATAATAAGCACACTGCACGACTCTCTTCTACTTCTAATATTATGGGTAAAATTGTGCTGGCCAAATCAAATGCAATTACTGCTTTAGGCAGAATGGATGAAAACCCACAGCTCTTACACATTAAAAAGATTCAGGGGGTAAAGACCTAAAGAAGAAAGATGTAATAATGTTTTTTATGATTATTACTTCTATTGTTATTATTTTGGTTTGGGTTATTATAATTATTATCATGATAATTACTTTTTTATTGATACTTCTCCTTACGTTTATCTTGAGAAGGAAACAATAACTGCCCAGCTCTCCTTATAAAAGTGCCAAGGGAGCAGTTGGAAGTAATGATGAAAAAGTCTTTTTCTTTTATATTAGTCCTCCTATAAAAGGGGTGGTTACTCTTTGCATAAAGATAGCTTATGTCACATAAAATAAAGTCATATTTTTCTCCAAAGCTGTTCACTCAAATTTGGAAATAACTTCTTTTTTCTTATGAAATGGCATACTTGAGTGATTATCAATCAAATCTCCTGAACTTTCTTTCCTCATATAATATGCAGAGTTAATAAAAAGGCAAGGCCCCTGTTTCTATGCCTGGGTCTCATTTTCTTCCATGTTCCACTGCTCCATTGACTCTGTTGATTAAAGAGCTCACGTAGCAGGATTTTGTGTGATCAGTGTTTTTCAGGAGGAGAAGAACAAGAATTAATTGATCTTTTGTCCTTGAATAATACTATTTGATGGAAATTTAATAGGAGCTGGTAGATTTCAATATCACCTGGAAGCCATAGAGAACTTGACATTTCAATTTGTTTCTGAATCATTCATACAGGAGAAAAGCCAGGAATATACATACGTTAATAAGCTTTCTGCAGAGCAATGAGAAGGAGAGAAGGAAAGAAAGAACTACATGGATCATCCATCCACAGGAGACAAATCAAGAAATGAGTTTGAGCTGTGTGTAGAGATTTCTTTTCAGTCATGTTTACAAGCTGGAAATAAATAAATGTATTACTCTGTGGAATTATTCCAACAAGGACCTAAATTTAAGATAAGGTAGATTTGTGAGGTTAGGGGACTTGGGGAAGTTCCTTGGTCTGCCCCGCACCCCAGCTGTGGCATTTGTTAACCAACTGCACTGGGCCTGGACAGTCGATGAAGCTAGAACTTGGCACCCCCAGTGTAGCCTCCTGATTAACTCCTGCCCATCTTCTGTAGCACTTTTGTACTTCTTAGGTCTCAAGGCCACCAAGACCACCTCGGTGGCCAGCTCCTCTAGTCATAGCAGGAAGCAGCCTAAGCAACCTACTCTCTTCAAGGTAGTAGCAACTTACATGTTACCTCCTGAGCATTTGTGCTCTAAGTGGGGGAGGATAGTGCTTAAGTACCAAGAATGACCTGCATCGTGGATTTTCCTGCATCATGCAGCCAACGACTTGACAAGTCCTACCACAAAGCATACTGCCTTCCACAAACCAGAGTGTCATAGAGTGTACTCTTTAGCAAAGTCCAGCTTCTAATCTGTTTAAAGAAATAATTTTTTTCTTAATTTACCTTTCAGAATGCCCAGATAAGCTCTCTTTCACTAATCTTGATAATTGACGTTTTAGAAAAATTTGCTTTAAAGTTCTTATTAAAGAGTGAGAGTTTCAAGAAAGTTCATTTAAGTATTTTGTTTACTAAAAAATTAATGTGCACACAACTTTTCAAGAAAAAACTCTCTTGCATAAAGAGAAGTTTGCCAAATTTGTATGCAAACACCCACACTTTTTATACTCAAAAAGATGAAAAATGGACAATTAGACCACATCCATTTAAGATGCATCTGTCATGGAAACTAATAAACCATTCATGCCATCTCTGTTCTTCTGAGGTCTTTAGACCTCGGACAGCCTGTGTGGATTGCAATTAATCATCATACATCACCAAGCTTCACTTGCTACCTAACAGATGAGCCCTCTGCGACCCTCATGGTTTCCCCATTTTTGTACATCTGTGGACATTTTTCTTCGGAGTACTGTGCAATTGAGTGAGTCTGTATTTCAAGTAACTTTTCTTTTAGTTTTGTCTTTTTGTTTGAATTAACATTAGCCAGGTGTAGTAAGTGAATAATGTTCACCCACCCCAAAGTTGTCCACATCCTAGTCTCTAGACTCTAACAATATATTTCCCTATATGGCAAAAAAAATTTTGCAGATGTGAGTAAATTAAAAATCTTGAGATGGAGATGGTGTCCTGAATTATCCAGGTGAGCCCAATGATGTAATCACAAGAGTCCTTATAAGAGAGAGGCAAAGGGAAATCTGTGACCCAAGAGGAGATGGTGATATAACTGTATCAGAGATAAGAGTAAGGCACTTCAAAGATGGAGGAAGGGGCCACAAGACAAGGGATATAGGTGGCAACTAAAAGCTGGAAAAGTCAAGGAAATGAATTCTCAACTCGAAGCTTCCAGAAAGAGCCAGCCTTATCAATACTTTGACTTTAGCCCAATGAAACTGATTTTGAATCTCTGACCTCTAGAACTGTAAGATAACAAATTTGTGTTGCTTTAATCCACTAGATTTGTGGTCATCTTTCATAGCAGCAAAAGGAAACTAATATGCCTGGCATAAACATTTTATTATCTTAAAAACCTACAAATTCCCTTAAAATTAAGAAGACATTTTAACTTTCAATGTTGTATATTACTTGGAAAGCTTATAAATAATTCTGAAATTCAGGATAAAAATGAAAACAATGCTTTTCATAGTTATATGGGTTATTGATCAAAAAGTATTTACTCAATATCTACTTGTACAAGACATTGTATTGTAAGAGATAATTGAATAAGGCATATTGCCCTTAAAGAACTTTTTTTTAATGGTAGGAAACAAAATGTATAAAATTAAATAACTTTGAGCATTGCATCTGAATCACTTGTGAATCTCCAAAATATTTTCTGCTATATATTTTCTATCGAGCTATATAAATTAAGCTCATGGGATGTAAAACAACAGTGCAAGAGTTGTCATGAAACAGCTTGTGATTCACTGTGAAATTATTGTTATTTTAATTAATAGCCGAGGAAGACAGAGGAGGAGGAAGAGAGGGAAGAAGGAAGGGAGGAAGGAGATGGGGAGAGGAAGAGAGGTCTACCAGCTGGCTTTTCAAACAGGCTAGACTGGAAGGTGAGTGGACTTCTCGGTGGTGTACCTCCAGGTGTACCAAAGTTTGCCCTTTAGTGGTACATGTTCAGGCCCTCAGTTTACTCAAAGCTCATCAGGTTCTTAAAGATCATCAACGCTGGAGGTTGTATTTGGGAAATCCTAAATTTTATACAGAGGTTATGCATCTGAGTCTATACATTTCACTTGACGTTGCTGCCAAAGGCTACGAGCTGAAAAATCCAGTCACGATAAAACCAACATCAGGACCCTATTTGGTTCAGAACTCAGATGCCAGTCATAAAGTTATTAGGCTTAGGAAGCATGATTAAACCGAAGGTCAGGGCCAGACAATAAAGCAATGATGACAAAGTACTTCCAAAGAATACAATTACAGAGATGTAATAATGAAGGATGGGAACATGGAAAAGGATAACGTCACCTTTCATGCCCAGAAGTAGACAATGTGGCAGAAATGTAAGCGAGTGTGTACAGCTGTGAGGTGATTCCAGAAAAGGGCATCATGAAAGTGAGGGAGAAAAAAACAGAAGGCACAAAAAGTGTCATGGACTCTGGCCTAAATAAGCTCATGTGTGAGGTGGTTGAGTGTGAGTAGATTAAAAGTTTCCTTGTGAGTTGCTTGAGTTGAAGTTATCCGCCTGCCATACCACAGAACTAGCTATTTTGGCCAACTTTAATGCAAGTTCTCATAGTAGCTAACTTTTATTAAGAACTTACTATGTACTAAGCACTACACCACAGGCTACTATCTCATTCAATCTCCTCAACAACTCTTTGAGGCATATGCTACTATTGTCTCCATTTTATAGGTCAGTGAACAGAAGCACAGAGAGATTTGCCCAAAATTATGCAGAGAGTAAGTGGTGGATCTCAGGTTAATTTTCTTTTCCTGAGCTAGCAATATCATTATCTTAATCTTCACATTTCCAGACCATGGCAGGTCATAACTATCATCAGAGCAAGTGGTCTGGTCCATCATCAAATTATATTCAGAACCTGACCCTTTGGGTTTTTATCACTTCCACTGTTACTACCATAGCCCACACCATCATTTTGTCTCACCTGATTATTAGAATAACCTCCTAACTAGTCTTGCTGCTTTCATACTTGTTCCTGTGCAGTCTATTTTCAACACAGCAGCCATGGTAATGCTTTTCAAATATGCCACATTTCACAAAAGAATATATCCAAGTGACTAGTATGCTTATGAAAAAGGAGTGCTCGTGAGGGAACTGCAAATTTAAGCCACAATGCAATGTCACTGCCCAACCACCACAATATCAAAAATGAAAAAGCAGTGTTGGCAAGCATACAAACAGCTGAAACTCATGTATGCTGGTGGGTACGATCACATCAAGAGACTATTTGGCAATATCTGCTAAGGGTGAACATACCCTGGGACCCAATAAACCCACTCCTAGGCATATATCTAACCGAAATGTAGACATACTTTCTCCTAAAAGCTTACGCAAGAACATTCAGAGCAGCACTATTTATTATAGCAAAACCCAGAAAAACCCATACATTCATCTACAGTAGGATAGATGAATAAGCCCCAGGGATTTTGACTGTGCAGTGTAGTCACATGGTCAAGTACCACAGAGCAGTGAAAATAAACAAACTACAACCACATTGTTGAGTGAAAGGAGCCAGACACAAAATAGGGCATACTATTTGATTCCACAACTAATTTTGAATGTTAGAAGTCAGAATAGAGGTGACTTTTATGTATGGGGATAGGTTAATGACTAGAAAGAAGACATAAGAGGAGTGTCTGGGGTGCTAATAATGTGCTATTTCTTGAGCTGAAAGCTAGTAACACATTTTGAGTTTTCACTTTGAATAATTTCATTGAATCGTATACTTATGAATGTTTACATATATAATATACTTATTTTTAAAATATATGATACATATATATCTTCATACGTTATTCACTTAAAAGTTTGCAAAATATGTCATATTATCGAACTTCAAAATGCCCCAATGTCTTCCCATCCAACTTGAGTAAAAGCCAAAGTTCCTGCTGTAGCTTCAATGCCTTGCGTGATCACCACCAGCACCTATGTCTGATCTGACCTCCTATGACTTTCCCCCCATTTACTCCATGCTAACCATACATGTCCCCTCGCTGTTGCTGCCACAAGACCACTTCCTGTTCTCACAGTTCTTCCTTCAGACATCTGCATGGTTTGTTTCCGCTTCTCCTTTAGATCTTCATGTAAATGTTATACTTATGGTGAAAAACTCCGGAGCACTTCATCTAAAATGATGAGCTCTCCCTCCCAGGACTTCCTTCCTTTTCTGATTTATCGTTCCTCATAGAACTTATTACTTTTTAATTTGCCATCATGTATGTTTGTTTGTTTTGTTTTGTTTTTATTTGTCTTCTCCACACTAAAATGTACCCTCCCTAAGGGTAAGGATGTTTATCTGTATCATCCATTTCTATGTTCCCAGTGCTTGGCACATAGTAGATGCTTAATAAATTTGCTAAATGAATGAATATAGCTCTTACACCTTTATTATCTTTGTTAGTTATTCTAATAGACTACTAGTCTTCTTTAATAGACTATAAATAAAACATAGATAGTATATTAGTTTCCTAGAGTTTCCATTACAAATTACCACAAACTTGATGACTTAAAACAATAGAAATTTATTCTCTCACAGTTCTGAAAGCTAGAAGTTTCAAATGAAGATGTCAGTAGGGCCACACTCCCTTTAAAGGCTCTAGGGGAAAATCTTTCCTTCCTTGCCTCTCTAGCTTCTGGTTGCTCCTGGCAGGATGTGTTATTGGCCTGGTTGTCAACGACAAACAGAGGAGGCCAGTTGAATACAAAGCCTGGATCATGAGGTCAGCTAGGGACGCAGGCACATAAAGCTGAGCATATCTAGAACATCCTGGTTTGTGTAGGAGAAAAGAATTCAAGGAGGATTTACACAAAAGCAAAAGTCTAGCAAATTGTACAGAAGGAACAAGGATAAAGGAGGGAGGTAATGTCTCAAGGTAAGAGTCTAAGAAAAGATAAGACTGCACATAAAACTATAAAACAAACTCATAAATATAATTGGCTTCATGGATACAAGGCAAAGAGGGGATGGATTTCGTGTGCATTGCTATAATGAGCTGAATTTATGGTGCTGTGTAAACATATAAACTTAATATGGATAGTTTAATAAAAGTTATGGTTTAGAATTACAATAATTTCTGTTGTGATACAGTTGGACCTGATTATTGATTTCATTGACTATGTAGTTTTACAATTAAAATAATGATCCAAATTTTTTTCTAGGCCCTCTCTCAGCAGAAAGAAATTGTAAAAAAAATAACATCACTAAAGTATCATCATTTATATGCTTTAAAACCTGGAGACTTGTGGCTAGCTGGTGACTTTTTTAAAATTCTATCTTCTATGTCTGAAGAGAGAAATGTTTTTGCTTCTTCTTACCAGCAGACAACCCAATGTCAGTCTGACTGAGGTAAAGCTCCACCCCTCTAGTGTCCAGTTTGACAAAAACTGGGGGTAGTCAAAAACCCTTAGCTTTAGATTCATGTGTGATTCATGAAACATAAGTCAAAAAAGGTGACCCAAGATCTTTTGGGATGTAGTAAAATTTAGACTGTAGAAATTTCTCATTTCTTCAAAAAAATCCTTAGCTCTAAGAAAATCATATGGTGAGACTGAAGTCTATAAGGTCTGCAAGTGAAGAGAGATCAGTAGTTCTCTGAGGCACAAAATAACTGACGTCACAGTCTCAGAGCCTAATTGAAGGCTAAAAAAGTTTATCTTCCTTCTAAAATATCTTAGTAATAATGCTCGTATTATATAGTTAATTCTAAAAGTGTGAATAAACACCCAGTGAAGATGTGTTTAAGACATATCAGAATGTTTAAGGCACTCTCCGAATGATCCCTGTTCACTTTGTTAATCCCTCAAATGTGATCCAGTCTGTTCGGACAGAATGCAATTTGTCCCATTTTTCAAATGGAAAATACTTAACTTTCCACAGTTTAAACACCTATTTGACAAGGAGGAAAGTGGCCAAGAGAGAAGTTCCACCCAAAATTCACTTATTTCTGGCTTGAATAATCTCAAACCCAGTCCCCCAGGCTACTGTGGTATATAAAGAACAGATGAGATAGACACAAAATGGACCCATTCTACTCTGAGAACAGTGAACATGAGCAAGGTCTTAATGAGAAATCTACTAAAGATTGCATCCAACTATTGCAATGAATTAATCTTTTCTCAATCTTTGATTCTATGCTTCTAAGTTAATGGATGTCAGATTTACCTTTTTATCTCACTTTGCACTGAGATCCCAAGACAATAGAAACCAGTACTACCACATGCCAAAATGAAGTGTTTGCTCACCTATAGGATGTATAAACAAAGTGATCGAGAAAGTTGTATGACCATTGACTACCCACCTACATCCCATCTATAAATATTGCTGGCAAGACTGAAAAAGAAGTTGGGAATTTGGAGCTCTTTATATTCATATTTTGGATTTAGGCATGATGGTAAAAAGACAAATTGAACTGCACTCAAAATATAAGCAGACAACCAAGAAACATCCTATAGTTTAAATATAAACCAACAAGACAAAGAAGAACAAAGATAAATGAGTAGAATATTAGATTTCAGTGGAAATAGCAATCAGGCAGCATAAAAGAACTTTTCATATGTTGAACTTACTCAGAGACATTTAAAAATATTTGCATCCGTAAAACAAGAATAGGCTGCCATAAGAGGGGAATCAGAAAACAAGAATTAAATGTTAAAAACAAGAAATAAATGTAGAAACAAAAGTGTGAAATAAAAATTAAATGATATAATTAAAAATCCAATAGAAAGACTAGAATAAAAAGTGAAGGAAATCTCCTAAACTATAAAATAATAACAAAAAGAAATAAAATGCAAGAGAAAAGAAAAAACAAAGAGGATCTAAGATATACAATATTGGGGTTCTAGAAAAATAGAAAAAATGGAGAGATAGAAATTGAGAAAATTTCCTAAAGCTAAAGAAAGAAATGTTTCGTCAGACAGAAAGGCTACCAAATGCCAAGAACAAGGAACAAAAAGGGAGCTCTCCCTAGACACATTCTCATGAAATTTCAGAACATCATAGACAAAAATCCTAAAGGCTTCCAAAGATATAAACAGTTTGTCTAAAAATAAATAAATATTATATTGGCTTCAGAATTTCATTAATAACTATAGCTATTGGAAGACAATAAAAATTTCAAATCAATTTCTTTAATAGTTTGAGAAAAAATATAGTCTAACTTCAAAAGTTTAAAATTCTAGACTTGGGTTAAACTATTAATCTAATGAAGAGCAAAATAAACATACTCAAAGACACAGAAATGTTTAATTCTCAGGTATTCTTTTTAAAAAGTTACTTGAGAGTGTGTTCCAACTAAATGAAAAATATCCACTTTTTCTTAGATCCAAGAATTAAAAAGGTAGGAGAACACACGCATGCACACACACACATACACACACACACACACACACACACGATGTATCTAACTCACAAGTGCTATAAAGAGTAATGTTAGGCTGATGGATGTGCAGCAGGCATAGACAGCAGTTAATCCAAACCAGAGCAGAAGACGAGGGAAGAGGATTCAAGGAGGAAACCATAAAGAAAGAAAAAAAAAGAGGATTGCCTTTAATATATAGTTAACATATAGTATGGTGAAGAAGTAAGATGACTTTGGTGATAAATTGAAGGCATTTGCTTGCTTCTCTCATGTACAAAAAGAAAGCCAATTAGAAATATCGGAAAAACTAAAAACTATTATAGGAGAAACTTATGGTGAAATATAAAGGAAATTAAAATATGGTATTATTTCAGAGCCTTTGATGGAACATAAGAGAATTTATATTTATTTAGCTTTAATTGCCTTAACGTTTGTCTTCTAACTGCAGAGGTTTAGTAAAAAAAAAACAAAAAAAAAACAAAAACATACTTTTTTTTCTGTTGTTTAAATCATTTTTGGTTCTATATTGAATGATATTTACATATTATACTAATAAAATGCTCTTAATTGATTTCTTAGTTTTAAAATAATATTAAAACATGAAAAATATATAATTAAAAAGAATGTAAATGTTAGAACCCTCAATAATAAAAAATAATTAATATATCTTAAAATATCTGAAAGAAGGTAGTATATGATGAACTGTGAAGAAAAGGAAAGAGGAGGAAAATTGAGTGTAATAATTTCCTCATCATCTTTCCTAGTGAAAGTTCGATGATTTTTAAAGTTGATGGATTAAGAAATATGGTTATGAGAAGTCAGTTCAGTGGAGTAACATTGTGGATGGAGGAGGGACGTGAAAGGAGAATTTGGCTTATTTTTTATACTCTTTTGAAAGCTTTCAAATTATTGTTTTTTACAATATATCTTGTATTGCTTTTGGTCAAAGAGAAGCAATGTAGAGAACATCAGTCAAAAACATAGACTCCAGAGCCAAAACATGGGTTCAAATCTCAGCTCTTCCACTTCCTAGTTGTGGGACTTTGGCTGTTATGACGATTAACTTCTTTCCAACATGAAAATTTGAAAACAAAAAACTATAAATACAATGTTACTCATATAACCAATGTTCAATTTTAATATATTTTATTTTACTTTGTTTCAGATTGTTGGGTATTTTTTATTTATTTTTATATTTTGTTTTCTTTATTTAACAATATCTTGCTCCAAGACATTTGTTGTAGTTCTGTTACATTTTTTTTAAGGTTGTATGCTATTTAACAAAATAAAATAATACAGATATGGTGAAGGTTCCTATCTGACCCTTGGAGGTAACCATCAAGAGTTAAGTATGTAATTTTTTATATCCTTATTTTTATACTTCTACTACATATACATGGATAAAAATAATACATAGCATTAAATGTATATTTTTAAATTAGATAAATGGTATTTAACTCTATTGGTTCACTTTCAACTTGTTTTTTCTGTTTTTGAAGTTTATCTATGTTCACATACACACATGTAATTCAATCATTTTACCTGCTATATGATATTCCATCATATGATTATACTACAGCGTATGTATCCATTACCTATCAATGGACATTTATCTTTCTCCAGTATAATCTCTTTCTGTTCTAAAATATTTTTCTCACAGTTGTCATTATGAGCATTTGCATCAAGTCTGTTCGTTCTTAACTGACGATCTTGTTTATTGTTTTTCTTCTAGTTCATTGTCCAAACTAATTTTATGAGACTTGTGATTATCCTAGAATAGCATGAGAAAGTTTCTTTTATGGTTTTATAATTTTTGAGTCTATTTTGTCGACTACGCCGCCATGAGATATTTCATGAGGCCTAGAGGTAAATTCTCTACGCCATTAATTGAGGATGATGATGACATGACACTATCAGAATTCATCCATAGGTTAGACATTATGATTCTTATTCTCCTATATGAGGTTTTTCCGAAAAATTTCTCCTCCTTCCTTTTCTCCTCCTTCCTCCCCTTTTCTTATCCTCTTCCTCCAGTGCTTATTAAAAGATTCTTCTTTTCCTTTTCTTTTTTTTTTTCCATCTTTTTCCTTCCCTTCCTTCTTTCTTTCTTCTTTCTACCCTTCTTCCCCTCCTCACTCCTCCCCCCTCCCCCCCACTCCTGCCTCATATAGACTGGAAGCTTCTTCTGTCCTCTCCTGGAAGAAATAATGTGCTTCTTGTTTTTGTTCCCATAAGATACTTGCATTCGTCTATTAAAATGCTTACATAATGCATTGCCATTTTTTTCAGGTATGTTCTTCCACTAATCTGTATATTCTTGGAAGAGTAGGACTATATTCTAGTCATCTTCCTACCCCCAGAATTTACTGCACTGGAACAGAGTAGGAGCTTAGTAAATGTTGATTGAAAGACTGGACTGAAGAATGAAACTTATTCTGTAGCAGCTGAGAACAAGCAAATATTTGTGATAAATAAAGAGAAAAGAAGAAAATCTGGTGTCTGTATTTGAAATTGCTTAAACTGGAAACGAGAGGCAGGAAATCAAATTAAGAAAGGTATTGCACTGTTCTAACAAGGTTTCACTACGTGTTATTGCTTTATATCAAGAGTTATGATTTAAATAGTGGTATGCCTTAACATGTATAATACTAAGCTAAGCTATAACAGGCTCTAATATACTTAGGCAGGAGGCTAATTACAATTATGTTCATTATAATTTCCTTTCACATGGTACTGTAGTATGCCCCTAAGCCCCATCCTCATTTCCACCCTGGGACATGTGTCATTTATAGTTTCCCAACCTTCTAAAAGCTATTCCATGGCAACAGACTCTGAGTTTCTAGGAAAGGCCTTAAGGCACTCATCCAGGGAGTGCTGTGTGCGAATAAGTGTTTCTTAAAATGACATAGAAGCTATACACTAGATAAATTCTGCACTTATTCATAAAGAAATTCATTAATGAAGCTTTTCTAAAAACTAATGTGTCCACGTGTACAATATCAACTGGGCAATGGCTCAGAAAGCTTGTTGTTCATCCTGCTCAGGAGCAGACAGTGAGAGATGACAGTAGATTTCAAAGCTAACTGCCTAAAAAAAAGTTTTAATAATAATGGCTGGCACTTATGAACAGTGCATCAGGCTTCGGTGACTACTTCATATATTATTTCATTTAATCTTGACCACAAACTATAAAAAAATCTCCATTCTTATGAAGTAAGAATTGAGGTTTAGATGGGTTAAACAACATGCTTTGGGTCACACAATTCATAAGTGATAGAGCTGGATTTTCACCAGGATTTTCTGACTCCAAAACCTTTGCTTTTAGCTGGTATGGTGACATTATGTCAGCAGCTGTTTCCACCACAAGAGTCTGCCTCATGTACGGGGCCAAATCTAAGCTAATGTTTTTCATCTTGTCCATTGCTCAATTAAGAAAATTACTGAAGCATGCTTTGGATGCCCAGGCTTCATTTCCCCCTTTCTAACAACATGCTGGATTTCCCACTACTGAAGCCAAGAGTTTCCGAATGTTCCTTCCATCTGAGTCTTCCCTCTCATTATAGTCGGGGTCTTGCCATGAGCAAAGCTCAATTCAGTCAACACCTTTCTCTAATTTAGGGCTCTAAATTACTAACGGGCCTTCAACACCAAAGAAACCACTGGAGTTGATTCATTCTGGCCCCAGGTGGGAAGATTGCTGAACAGGCTCACTAGGGAGACCCAGTGGAACAGACCCAGGGCCTAGGTCTGCACCTCCCAGGCCTGGTTCTTCGTTCTTCCTGTCAATCGTATGAGAGCCATATCTCTAAGGAATTCTGTTTTTGCTTAGAATGTCCAGTCATTTACTTTGAGTTGCAGCCAAATAACTGAATCAACTGAGGTGATCTCCAATTCTTAGAAACATTTCCCTTAAATACCTCCTATGGACGACAATATACAATATGAGTACCATAAGGTAAACAATTGAACTTGATGCAACACTCAAACCTGTGTGAGAGTAAGTTCAAGTTGTAAGCATCCTGTTATGACATCAGCATCATAATCCTTTTTACTGTAACCACAGAGGGCCCCCACCCTCAATATTAGAAGAGAATTCAGCATTTATCTCTCCTAACCTCCTAGCTTCTTTGCTGACCAGTGCAAATGAGACTTTAAACTTCTGTTGCTATTCACTTTAGACAGGCTGAATGAAAATCTGCTGAATGAAAAAAGACAACACAGAACCTAGGCTGTGTACCAGAGTGGAGAAACCATGAAGAGAAAGCCATTCTATGTCAGGGTATGAGAAATATTAGATATGAGAGTTAGGGGTGAGAAACCAATGATCCTTCTTGGTATTGGGGATAACTAACACAAATGAAACTTTTTGCTTCCACCAGTTAGGAAATCATTACAAATGACCAGTAAATGAGCTGAACACAGAAAAAAAAGACTGCTAGTACCAACACCAACATTTTAACAGTAGTCATTCCAAGTAATAAGATCATAGGTGATTTTTATTTTATTCTTATATTTTCTGATTCCATAATAGTCAATATTCAATTATTTTTTTCTGAATTCTTCAAATATTCTTCAATGTCAACATTTTGGGGGACAGCTACACATCATGTAATAAGCTGGTTCCAAAATTCTGTAGTCACATCAGGGTAGTTCAAGACTTGGAAATGATCGCTGTGTGAAAAGGTCTGTAATATCCATTTGCCTGGAAGTGTTTTCTCTCTCACCTTCAAAGTGGAAAAATAAATTATGCCATAACCTCCATTCCTGCAGTCCTCCTATCAGGGACCTGCTAATAAAGTTGGCCAACTCACCCACCCTCGTCCTCAACATTTTTTCTTCCAATACCTATAGGATGTGTTCTCCTTGAAATAGTTGACATTTGATACAAAAATGTGAATTTGTTCACTTGCTGTGAAAAAGTTTCCCTGGACTTCTACAGCCTTAATTTATTCAACAAACATTTATTTGGAATTTGCAGTGGTTGAAGGAAGTTAACTTTTCTCTGCTGCATGGCATAAATACACTGCTCATTGACATATTTAACTGGCCACTCCAGTAGCCAGGAAACATTTTTTAAATTTTTTTCATCAGAAAGAGGGTGGGGAACTTATGGTGTAAGATAAAGAAAGACGTTCATTATGTATTACCTTGTCTCTTGGGCTTCCTGTGCTCAGTTGAATATGGTATAAGCCCTCTTACCTGATAAAATGGAACTAATATTTGGTGGGCCTACTAATTATAGCTCTGCATCATTCCTAAATAAACCACATCAAGAATGTGTGTTTATTACTGACACTTTTTCTTGCTTTTTTGAAAGTGTAACAGGAACATCAAGATACTGGTAAAGCTCATATGTTCAATAAAATCTTTTACAATTGTCTTACCTACACCTACATAACTCAATAGATGTTCTTTTATATTGACTCATATTTTCATCTGCATTGTTATTCAAAACTAACACTTTGCTTCACTCTCATAAATACCCATTTTTGTAATATTTAATTTAGAACTTATAGAACCGATGTGTGTTTTGCCCTATATTTGGCTATGACAACACTTTCCACTCACACATCACAACCACTCCACTGAAACATCAAGCTAAAGGTGAAGTCTCTACAGTATAATTTGTAAATTCTCCTGTTCTATCTAAAAATTTACTGTGATCTTGGTGCCTTCTACCATGGCATCACCATACCCCTCAAGCTTCACCTTTGGCCCCTTAATAATGCCTTCCTTCTTTCAGCATACATTATAGAACATTGTGCATCGATAGCCAATATCTTAAAGAGCTTTGTTCTCCCCCACCCAGGTCGTTCAATTTTAATCATAGTATATGATATGGCCTTGGATCCCCTGCTGGAGGTTGGATAGGGAGATACTGGCCTTTCAGTCAATTTACTTTAGGTTCAACTGCTTTAACAGAGGAGGAAATTTAACATCCTGGACCAGAACTTTGTATCCCCATTCCATTCTAGCATCATTGCTCTTAACATTTTTACAGACTGGAATAGAGAAATGGAACTAACAGAATTTCTTAATGGAGGCAGCTCTGGTACTAAATTAGATTTCTCCCAACCTCTGATAACTTGTCAATAAATCTTTCATAAGAATCCTGTCAATTTCCTTCCACTTCATCCCGTGTCTTTACAGCCTAAAGAATTCTACCTGATTTTTCCTTTTCTTATTTCCCTGTTCCGAGATTTATTTTTCCCCTGGTCATTTGATTTCTCCTAACTAGTCCAAATTGTCTTTGGCAGCCACAAGAATAAATCTGCCATGGCATTTGTTTATTCTATTTTCCTCCCAGTGGAGGAGCATTTCGGGAACCCAGGTAGGAGGTGCTCCCCTAAGCATAATGAAGCATCATTTGGGGCTGCTTATCTCCAATTGTCACATAAGTAGTCCAAGGCTGCTGCTTCCCTAAACATGTCCATCATGTCAGCAGGGCTGCTCCATTTCACTGCTGATGAAGAAACTGGGCCGATTCCTGCCTTAGAACAGGATCCCCCCACTGCAGCCCTCACCCACTTCTCACAGGCCTTACTCTTACCCCTGCCAGTAATTCTGAGTGCTAAACTGTGATTGCTACAGGTTACTAACTGGTACTCATATATAACACTCCTTTTTATTCTTCAGATACCAAAAATAAATTATGAGGCTCTGGGTTAATTAACCTGACAATCCAGAAGAGCAGGGATTCCTAGGCAACTAAGGATACTTTTCAGCAAAATGACCCAGCTCTTTTACCCTGCAGTTCCTGGTTTCCATGAAGAAGGGTTAACACCAGACTACTGGGAAACGACCTCTGAATCTGCTTTTTCAGAGTATTGTTTTCTTGGAAGTGGCAGAGTTGGGATAAATGTGGATTTTATCCTGTATCCACATCATTTTCTGTGTAAGCCCTGATTCAGGAGCAGCCCCTGGGCTGGGGGCGCTGTGAGTTGGCATATGGGTCTTGGGCCTGCATGCTTAAAGAGGTATAAAAGGATGCTGGGGAATCACCTGCGGCATACATGCACATTCCTTGTGGGGAAGGAGACAAAGAAAACGGTATGCCTGGGAAGCTTTGGGGACTTCCAGTGAATTGAAGATGCTCTACTGCTATATGCTGCCCTGCACCTTTCATAAAACTAAATAAATGTAGCAGTAGATTAAAGCCTATTGTGTCTTACACATCTGATTGCCAGCTTGAACTTGTGTCAACCACTGTGGAGGATACTTCAGTTATGAATTACTCTATATAGTTAAGAAATCATTTTCAATAGAAAACAATGAAACATCAATGATGTAAGAACACTCTGGTTATATCTACATTTAGTTCCTATGGTCTCCTGAGTTTTCTGCCCTGGCAACCCACTACTACCCTGGCCCCACTGCCTGTGTCTCCACACTTCAGGGTGAGGTTTTCTGTCAACTTTCAATCAAACCCATGTTGTCTCAGAACTTCTTATAGGACATAACAGGTCCTGTGTCATTCCTCAGGGGTCAAGGCTAATCTATGGGTCTTCTTCTCTCCCCCTGCCCATTCCTTTTAGAGCCCAGTTTCCCCAAATGTAAAATGAATAAAGTAAGTATGATAAAGAAAATAAAAACACAGAACTAAGAATAATTTATTCTGACAACTGCTTTGATAAAATTTGATTCATGCAATTCTTTCAATATTTCTATATTCTAACTTGACATTTGTAAGATTAAGCGCCTCGAAGGCAGGGACCAGGTATTTTGTTACTCAGTTTGCATGAATCCAATACCTACATTGGCTGGTAGGGGTGGGGGCAGAAGGCAAAGAGACTGTTTGCTTCTGTTTGGGTTTTTAGTTGAAGCCATTGAGCTTCTGCTATTGTTATACCAGTAGTCTTCTGGGAGATTCAGTAAGGTATTCATCTATGGCTAGTGGGAATTTTCTTCAAGACTATGAGTATAATGAAAAAAGTCAAATGGAAATGATTCTAGATAACAGCCGAGCTGGAAATATTGGTCCCAGTCAAACAACATCAGAAAGATTCCATTTCCCTTTTGTCAAAAGCAAATTAAGTAGCTTTACAGCTGACCAAATAGCGTTTATACCTAAGAAGACAAAAAAGAGAAAGAAGTGACTAGAGTTATTTTACCTACTCTGATGCTTGATCGATGCCTATTATTTTTACCAGTTGCCCACATGATCAGAACTGTGT
Source organism: Pteropus medius (assembly GCF_902729225.1). Taxonomy (NCBI): domain Eukaryota; kingdom Metazoa; phylum Chordata; class Mammalia; order Chiroptera; family Pteropodidae; genus Pteropus; species Pteropus medius. The sequence goes on along the minus strand of NW_024349519.1, from coordinate 6,356,939 downwards.
TTTTCAAACTTCTTTTATCACATCCAATGAAGAAATATTTATTTTATGCTTCTTTATATTTATTTTCGGTTTTTCATTTATTTTTGCATGCAGGCTGTGACCCACTAAGTTGACTTCATGATCCTCAAAATAGGTTGTACCCTCCAGTTTTGAAATTATTGGACCAAACCAAATGAGAACTTTCTAAAAACTTAAAAGTCAGTAATTATTCTTACTCAGTGTCAGTTTAGTAAATGAATGACTTAGTCAATTGACCTCTAGGGAAAGTTCAAGACACCTACCCTCTCATTCTACCCTACTACTCTCTGAATATAGAGGATCCTTCTCTAGTTTGACTTAATTCCAAGACAAGGTATTCGGACTCAGTCTAGTGAGTGGGGAGTCCTAAGGAATTGACTGGATGAGCACAGGGTTATGTAGGAGAAGAGGAACTTTCCTGGGAATGTCTGAGACAGGCAATGAGATGTGACAGGCAATGAGACATCTGCTCCTCCTCCCTAGGCCTTTAGAAAACTCTCGCTAGTTTCCGTCTGCCCTTCTCTGATGGGGATATTTTGGGTGGTTCTTCCCCACATTAGAGTGGCCACATTAAGACTTTGGGATGGAGCAGGTGGAGTAGTTCCTTCAGCCCACTTGGGTTTTGGCCATCAGGTGGGCCAGACTAGGTACTGTTTCTTAATGTGGTGTTGTAAGTGTCTGGAAGTTCTCAATAATGCTATAAACTACTTTTCTCAAACTGGCAGAATTCTAGTGAGTAAAGAGATCTTAATTTCTGAGTTTTCTTGAATTTCTGTCCCACCCTCCACCTCATCCTCGAAGACTTGAAGGCTGCTGGAGACAGCATATATAGATGTATCAGCCTGGGAAATCATCTCATAATTATCTTCTGCTTCATTTTTAGTGAGGAAACTGGTTGTCTCTGATGAACTTGAATGGAAGGCAAAGACAAGCCAACAGGGATCTTTTCATCTCCTAAAATCTGACATCTGTGAGTTCTTGATTTACATCGTCAGCTATATAAAAATTAAAGATCTCTAAGTAATTATGTTATATTCTAAGTTATCTCTACGATGAGATAACTTATCTAAATATGAGATAGCTATTCTGGCTTAAATATCATTCAATATGACCCAATTCCAAGGCACAAGTGATCGAATAATCTTCTTTTGTTCTGATTTATCCACTGGAAAAAATGCAAACCTCATGAAGCCTCTTCAGCACTGAATGGCCAACTCACTTACACAGAGCCTGGTTTAGAAAATATACCCACTAAATATTTGATGAATGAATAAAATCAAGATGGTAAATGATAAATAAATAAGAGATGCTGAGAAGGAAGGAGAGAACCTCATTCTAAAAAAGTAAGACAATAAGTAGGGGATACAAGAGTTCTGAGAATATATTGGACAAGGACTCATAGGCTCTTTCAGAGCTGCCACCAGGATGGAACTTGGCAACGTGGAACCAGAGGACTAGCTGGGTATCCTGGTGGTCTCCTCTGACTTCATAATCCTCTAAACGACTGCAATAATTGCAAATATTTATTAAATTTTAACAATGTATTGAGCCTAGCTCCAAACACAGAATCAGACTCGTACCTCTCTATAAAGCAAATTTTGCGAGTTACCAAAACACCGTTAAACAATGATTTTCAACTTAATATCTCGAGACAAATATGTATATAACCACAAAGGTGAAGGGTTCTGCTCCCTATTACGAAAGAGTGCTCGTTTCCTTTATTTTTAATCATCTGTTTTATTGCTACTATGTTGTCAGAATCATCACCATGGCACCAAGCACACCTTTTATACAATTAATACAGATCTTTATCAAGTGTGAGAAGTATATTCATTGCCCCTCTTAATTCCAGGCCCCCTCCATGTGTGCTGTGTGGGTTTAATGAGAAGTCACCAACCTCTCTGAAATGCTTTCATTTATGGACTCACTTGAACAATAATATGATCAAAAGATTTCAAAGAGACCAGGACCACTATTCACACTAAAGCCAAGGTCAATCTAAGAAACCCATCCGAGAAAGGTGTGTTTTTAAAAGCAAACGTAAAAGCCTGTTCTCAAAATTTAAACAGAATGGCTAATCTTAAACAGCCTCACATGCAACTGTTTGTTAACCAAAGAATAAAGATAAAAAAGATTAAAAGAAAGAGTTGCCCATTCAGATTTCCTGGTTTTCTTCACACAGCTCAAAGACCATTTTTGCTAGCAGTACTTTGACAATGGAACTATGTGTCACACTCAAAACACAGCATGGTGATTTCAAATTGATAAATCGTATGCATGTATTGGTATCTGAATGTATTAAATCACTAAAGCAAAGTGATATTTCAATGCAAGTGCATTGGTACGCTTTAGCAGAAAACTTCCAGCAATCAGTACTACACACAAAAGAGAAATGTCAGGGATAGAAATTGTTTTTTGTCCTTCAAATAAATAAAAGAATTTTAGTGAAATAGGCCATTTCTTATTTCTAGCTTGACTTCTTGCTGCCTAATGGCTGCTGTCTGTCTTAGATTTTTGCATTTACCGTTTGTAGAAAAGCCTATTTTGTTTAACTGGGTGATTTGACTCCAGCTGGAGCTCGTGATATTTTTTTCGTGAAGTATTGTTGGCAGGAGGTGAAAGAAACTGTTATTTTTAAGTCTAAAAGTGGTTTTTCTACTTTTCTGGAGAAGTCTCAACCTCTTTGGGTGTAAACTGCTCCTATGATTTGAGAAAAATCCTTTCAATGAAATTTTTTGTTATGCAAAGATGAAGCAAAGATCTTATTCTGGAATAGAGGTGACAGACTCTGCTGCTAAACTGCTCAAGCTGATTATTGTGATCAGTATCTTTATAGGAAGCAGCATAGTTTAGTGGTTATACATTCAGAGCGTGGATTTAATATTGCCTATGTTCAAATCCTAGCTTCCTCCTTTTAGTAGCTATGTGACTTTGTCACAATTTACTAGTCTCTCTGTGCCTAATTTTTTGTATCTATAAAACTGGATAAGAGTCTTCCTCAAAGGGCTAGCTGAGGATTATATGAGTTGATATATAAGCAGTTTAGAACAAAACCCAGAAAGCGATGATCTTTACATGTACACTAGCTTATTATTCTCTGTTGACCAAGTTTCATCTCGCAGATTATTTCTTTTTAGTAAAAAAAAAAAAGGAAAAGAAACAAGCTCAAGGGTGGGGAGATGAAGAGACATGACAATGGGGCAGCAGTCTGGGGCTGAGGACAGAGTAGTAGATAGTAGCCCATGGATGAGACTTCATTCAAACAGCAGCTATGTCTGATAGTCATTTAGATTTTCTCAGTTGCAATCACTTTTGATTAGTCTCGAGTAAATTTCTTTAATTTTGCAGCCTCATCTCAACCATCATTGTGGGAGGATGACATTTTGAAGAAAGAAGAAAAGACCCGGAGCTAAGGGGTCAAGGAGGGATAAGGGGGCAAAGAACAACCAGAAAGATCTGAGAAACCTAGACACATGCCCTGAGGATTTCCAGGGATAGGTAGATTGAAGATTCTGATAAAAGGCTTAACAAGGTGGATGAGGGCTTGCACTCTAAGAATTTGAGCATAAAATGGAAGTGTGGCCTTATTCCATGGTCATGTACAGATATTTACCTTCTTGGCTCCCTAATCCCATATCCAGGATTTGAGGGATTCCTATAAAAACTTCAAGTCCAAATATTGCTTTCCCTATCCCTAAATTCTAGTGCCTTCCCTACCCCTAAACTCTAGTGCCAAATTGTGTGTGACATCAGCTAATCTGACTGCCCTCACTTATGACTCTTAATCTGATGGCAAAAGAGCAAGGCAGGAAAGATTCATTCTGGGAAAAGCAACAGTAGCACACATTACTGGGAGCCCGGGCTGTGGTGCTGGTGGCAACAGATCCCCAGCCACTTGTTCCAGAGTATAACTTGGGCTATGGTCCTGGTTGTTGCCCAGCCTCCCTGCATTACTGTCCTTGTCCCAAATCTGGCTCTTTAGACTTCCTATCATTTCTGAACCCTACCCAATGTCCCTCACAAATATTTTCATATCTACTTAACACAAGTTGGTTTCTCTTGTTTACAACTAAGAATCTTAACTGGTACACTCAGGCCACCTGGATTATACTTGAAACATGAAAACAACTTATTTGGGGTCTTCCTCATAAACAGAAATAAACATAAACAGTAATAGAATATTTTTGAAAAGGGCAATTTAAATTTGACTAGAAACTACAGTCTTATAGAGAGAACCACAGAATTATCCCACCAATTGAATTGCCCAGTAAGCTCAACAATTTTCATTTGACTTTACCTCCCCTTAGCAGGGCCATTGTGATGGTATCTTTGATCAGAACATCATTAGCCAAAAGTATTATACGATTCATTAAATTCACAAATATGTACAAATTCTCGTTAGCTTAGACATCCCACTGACTAGCCACACTCCCATCCAAGTGATGTCTTGTGAGCCCCAGAATCTCTGCTTGGGCAGCCCTCCTGCCACCACCATGCCTCCCAGACATCCAGTTCAGCACCACAGTGGTTACCTTATAGTTACTTGTCTATGCCAAAAATTTCTCTGCAGTATAAAGGGGGAAAAAGAGGTGATATTTATAAAGTTAACTTTATTTAAAGAATTGGCCTTTCACTACTTTTCACTATAAAAACAGTATAGAGGTGCCTCGAGAAATTAAAAATAGAACTACCATATGATCCAGCAAACCCACTTTTGAATATACATCTGAAGGAAACAAAATTATTACCTCGAAGAACTATCTGTACTCCCAGATATATATCTCAATAGAATATTACTCAGTTTTACAAAAAGAAGGAAATCCTGTCATTTGTAACAAAATGAATGAACCCGGAGAACATTATGCTAAGTGAAATAAGTCAGACAGAAAGATACAAATATCATATGCTATTATTTATATGTGGAATCTGAAAAAAAAAAAGTCAAACTCATAAAAACAATGAGTAGAAAAGTGGTTGCCGGGGGCTGGGAATGGGGAAAATAGGGAGAGGTTGGTAAAATGTACAAACTTTCAGTTATAAGAGAAATACTATCTGATGATTCAATGTATTTCATAGTAACTATAGTTGACAACACTATATTGTATAATTGAAATTTGCTAAAAGAGTGGAATTTAAATGTTATACTTCCCCCCCAAAAAAGAAAAATATGCAAGATGACGGATGTGTTAACTTGATGGAAGGAATACGTTCACAATATATATGTACATCAAGTCATCACATTGTATACTTTAAATATCTTACAATTTTATGTGTCAGTTATACCTCAATAAAGCTGGGAGGAGAGGATTTTATAAAAAGAATTGGACTTCTTTAAAAACAATTATGCTCCAAGCTACTTTTTACTCCAAAAATGTCCAATTCTTTATGAAATAATGATGTACTAAAATGTAATTTGAACAGTATTTTAATACATTAATTGGTAAAGTAAAAAGTGAAAAACCACATTTTTTTCACTAGCTCAAGAAATCCAGAAGACTTGAAGCCACTGATTTAGGGGACACCCCCAACACCCACCAAGTACTCTATTTCCTGCTATTATTCACATTCCACTGGTTTCTCTGGTGACCAGCATGCTTTAGGAGTGGAACTTTTATTAAGTAGAGAAATTTTAGGAGACAAAGACAATAATTAGAGACCCTAGCCATGGAGAAGCAGAGACTCCAAAAAGAGAGGGGAGAATCAGAGCATAGTCAATATGTGCCCAGTAGTGCTCTTTCATGTGGATTTTTTCACTATATGACTTCATTTTACTAAATTGTTTTATTTTCTTTCCATTGATAGACACACTCAAGGAAGACTCATTTAGTTTAAATCCCTCTTAGCTATACCTCCAATGCACCTTAGAGGCTACATGTTATAGAAATAAGCTTATCTCATAAAAATGTTTCCTTCCTGGCAGAGGCTAACCATATCTTACTACTTTCCTATTATCCTAACAAGTGCCCACTATGCTCCAGATGTTTAAGACCTTGTTCTTGTCTTCATGAATACAAGTCTTGGTGTGAATTTTTTTTCGCTTATGTGATTTTTTGCATCTGTTCATTCAACATTAATTGAGCACCTATTATGTGCTGGGCACTGTGGTGAAAGAAGCATATATAGGACACAAAGTCCCTACTCACTAAGGGTTTATAAGAGCTGAATTGATGTCCTTCAGCTGGTACTCTCAGAATCATACTAATGTATAATCAGTTTAAATACTGAAAAAATATATAAATATTTATCATTCATTACTTCTTCAGAAAAATTTAAAATCTACTCAATATATACCCTAAATACACCGGCTAAAGTTTGAAGCCCCTAGAGGAATTTGTAAGGATAAACGAAAATATTACTTGAAGTGTTAGGCTAAGGACACCATCTTTTATCAATATCAGGTAGATATCTGAGGAGAGAGCTGGCAGTAGATGTGAAACCTAGGTGAAGTAAAAGCATGGTGGAATTATGATTTGCAATTATCATCAGGGGAGCAGAAAAGGGAGGAAGGAGCAATGGTCAGGGAGAGGAATAAAATATCTACAAAGGATACTACTCTTCTATAATCCTTACATTTAAGCCAGAGAAAAAATACACACACTCCATAATGCCCAAAAGGGTAGAATCAGGACCAAGCATGAGTGTTTCATTTGAAAGATTACCAAAGGGAAATGCTTTCAGAGTAACCACCCCCACAAGCAATGAGCCTCCCATTATTGGGATTGGTAAACTGGGGCTAGATGAAACCCAGCACAGACATTGCTGGAGAGACTCCTATACTAGGTGAGAGGCTAGACAGCATAATCTACTTTTTCAGGGATAAAAACATTAGCAGAAGTGCTTGAAGAGTTAAACCAACTAATTTTCCATATAAAAAAAATCTCAGTATGGAGCTATTTATAGTCATGAATAAAAAAACAGATTTTTATATATCACCACTGAACAGTGACTCTCCCCAGTAGTTCTGCCTAACAGAGCGTTTCTACTCAAAGGGAATGCAGGCCTGGGAAGCCATTTATCACAGTGTCATCTCTTTTATGAAACAAATATTTTTCATTATTCCTTTAATCAAAAGAAACCTTTTTAGAATTAACACTTTAGTTATGAGTATGTTAACTAGAGCTAGCCAGAGGCTGAGTAAGAAATTTCATTTAGTTCACCAGTTGCTCTATTCATTATTCCTTTCTTCACATCATTTAAACTCCTTACCAAACTAGAAGACATTCGGTAACAGGGTTAGTTATTACATGGCTGCATCTGACAGTTACAACAGTTCCAATAAAAACAGAAGCTTTTCAAAAGCCTGCTATGTTCCAAAGAGCTGGGCATGGCTTAAGTGATAATTAAATGGAGAGTAAAGCCAACATTCATTCCCTGCACTGTACAATGAGCCATGATATGTCATTACATATAAGATATAGAAGATGGATCAAACCATTCAGTACATCCCCATTACTTTGTGTGGCTTTCCATTTTAGAAATCACTCTCACTCTATTGTCTCATAAAATTCTCAGAACAAAGCTATGAGTTGTCTAAGCGGGTATTATTATCTCTACTTTAAGTGTGACATTAAGAGGCTGGCGAGCCCAAGATTACTAGCTCAGAACTACTAACACCTCGAATCCAGTCCATGTTCTTTTCCACTGACCTTAAGTAATAAGCCAGATCCACATTTGTAAAAAATACCAGGATTTATGCATTGCAATGATTATTAAATCTCCTTCCCAAGTGGTTGCACTGATACTTAGACAGTTACAACTATTTTTGCTGTATGAACAAAATATATGTGTAAGCTAGTGGCTCTTCCAAATTTGTAGGATAGTCTTTGAATATTTCAGTGGTTGCAAATCTTTGTCCACAAGAGTGAATTGGCTGTGTAATGGCCAAAAAGCCCCTTAGTCTGCTAAAGCAGGATCCTCACCAGTGTATATTATTTTATTGTGAATATATCATGCATAGAGACATTCGTATAGAGCATATATGTAGAATTTAAAGAACAGTTGTAAAGATTCATGTACCACTGCCCCAGTGGATTCAATACCATTTATTTTTCCTTTCTGACTTGAGGTGTCACCTTTAGCATATACTAGAGTCATTGTATACTTGGATCTATTTCTGGACTTTCTTTTTTTATTTTCATTTTTGAATGTTTTTATCAAGAATGGATGTTAAATTTTGTCAAATGCATTTTCAGCATAGGTGAAGATGGTCATATGATTTTTCTCCTCCTATTGAACCACCTTTTGCACTCCTAGCATGAATTCCACTTGATCATGTTGTCTCATTATTTTAACTGGCTGTAGAACTCTCCTTGCTGTTATTTAACTTAGGATATTGACTCAATATCTGTGAATGAAGTTGGTCCAAGTTTTTGTTTTGTGCATTTGCCAAAAATTGTTATACTTGTTCTTCTATGAGTTGATGCGGTTTGAATAGCTTGGAATTATCTTCATTTTAAAGATGAGGTAGACTTCACTGGATGTTTTTCCAAAGGAGAGCTCTTTAACAACTTTATATCTTCCATGAAAATTGATGTTTAGAGTTTAGATCTTTTCTTGAGTAATGATGAGCAAATTTTGCCCTTTCAGATTTTTCAATGTGTTTGCAGAGATTTGAGCAAAATAATCTCTTGACTTTTAATTTCCTTTATTTTGTGGTTATTTGCCCTTTAATCATTACTAATTTTTCATATTTGCTCTTTTTCTTGGTTCAATTAGCTTTCAGTTTATTAAATTTATTGCTTATTTCAAAGAATAAGCTTTTGATTTAATTTATTAGCTCTGCTACTTTTCATTTTCTAATTCATTAATTTATTCTTGTATCTTTATTAATTTTTCTGTGCACTTTCTTTTCATTTATCTTGCTGTCTTTTTCAAAATTCTTGAGTTGAATGCTTAATTCAATTTTGTTTCACTGGGGTTTTTTCCATAGGTATTTAAGGCTGTGTCTCTTTTAACTACTGATTAGCTATACCCCACACTTCTAATACACAAATATTTCATTATCCTTTTCTGAATATTCTGTAATTTTGATTTATATCTTACTTTTGAATCAAGTTGATTAGAAAAGAATATCTTAATTTCTAAGAAGTAAAAGCTTTCATTTTCTGGGATTTCTGTTGTTAATTTCCAGTTTTCCAATATTATGATCAAAAAGTGTTGTTTGTATAATTTTTACTTTTTTATTTATTATGATTGTCTTTGTCAATTTTTGGAACTGGTTCATGGTCATTGAAAAGAAAATATGTTCTATATTTTCATGGGATAGAAGTTTACATAAATGTATGTACAGATATAAAATCTAAGAACATTAATATTGAAATTAACATGCATATATGAACTAGATCTACTTAATTAATACCTTATTTAAAATCTATGTTTTTACATACTGACTTATTTTTAAATATTTCTAGAATTATTTGTAATAGTAGAAATAGAAGTAGTAATAGTGCTAATGGTGGAGGTTAATTTTTGGTGGGGATTTAAAAACAACATCTATTGCTTATAACATTTACCTTTTAAATACAAGGATTTTTTTTTTCAGCTTTATTGAGATAAAATTGACACATAACATTGTGTAAGTTTGAGGTGTACAACATACTGATTTGGTACACTTACACACTCTTGATTTTATACATTTATACACTTATATGTAATGATTACCACTCATTAGCTAACACCTCAACTTATAACATAATACCATCTTTTTTGTGGTGAGAACATTTAAAATCTATTCTCTGAGTAACTTACAGGTATATATAATACAGTATTATTAGCTATAATCTCCATGCTATACATTAGATCCCCAGAACTTATGGAAGTTTGTACCAGTTATAACCAACATCTTCTTATTTTTCCTAACCCCCAGCCTCTGGTAACCACCACCACTCTGTTTCTCTGAGTTCAGCCTTTGTAGATCTCACGTGCTAGTGATATAGTATGTTTTTCTGTCTACTTTATTTCACTTAGCATAATGCCCTCAAATTTCATCCAAGTTGTGTAAATGGCAGGATTTCAATCTTTTTCATGGTTGAATGATATTCTGTTGTGTGTATGTGTGTGAATAATATATGTGTATGTGTGTGTGTGTGTGTGTATGCATATATACACACACATACATTATATATATATCTCACATATCTCCCATCTAACATCTGTATCTATTCATCTGTTGACAGACACTTAGGCTGTTTTCATACCTAGGCTATGAATAATGTTGCAATGAACATGGGATGGGGGTGCAGATATTTCTTTAATATCTTGTTTCCATTTCTCTTGGATATATACCCAAAAGTTAGAATCCTGGATCATATGTTTGTTCTATTAGTTTTTTGAAGAACCTCCATAATGTTTTCCATCATGGCTACACCAATTTACATTTTCACCAACAGTACACAAGAGTTCCCTTTTCCTTTAATAGCTGTACAATGCTGCATGTGTGTGTCTATGATAATTTATTTAATGAGTCTTCAATTGATATTTAGGTTATTTCCAATTTTTCATTTATTACAAACAATGCTGAAATAAACATACTTGTGCATGTGTCTAAATTTTTCTTTACAGTTAATTCATAGAAATTAAACTGTTCAGTTAAAGCATACCTGCATATATTAATTAGGAATCTTTGGACTATAAGTGATAGAAAACTCAATTTAGACCAGTGTATATGAAGAAAATTATAGGCTGGTTTAACTCAAAGTCCAGGGGAAGAACTTGCTTTAGGATAGATTTGATCCAATGGATCTCATTTCTTCCCATCTTTCTCTTCTGCCTTCCCTAATACTCACGTCTTCCTAAGGATAATTCACCTAACTGATCCCAGTTAGCTATCAATGGCTTCTGGGAAAATATGTTTCTACATTTACATCCAGCAAGAAAGGAGAGAGTGCTTTGGCCCTGAATGCCAAGCAAAACTCCTAAGATTCTCTTCGATTTGATTAGCTTAGGTCATATGTTCATTAATCATTGTGGCCAGAGAGATAGAATGTCCTCACAGGCTAAAGTCATATGTCACTCCTCTGAAGCTGTAGGGAGAGCCACCTTACCTGGAAGTGCTTTGATTCCCACTCAAAAAGAATCACAGATGGTTGGGATGAATATCCACCAGAGAGATTTATTTGGATAGATTAATGTCAATTTGCCTTCCAAAAATTTACCCAACCACCAATAATGTAGGAAAATGGCTATTTCTCAATTTCCCCACAAAAATTTCCTATTATTTATATTTTATTCATATTTACCTAATTTAATGTTGATGAGCATCTTTTCATGTATTTATTGCCTTTTATATTTCTCCTGTAAATTGTCTATTTATAACCACCACCCATATTTCTATTTTTGAATGACTTATAGAAGCTCTGTATACATTCTATACAATAATCAGTCATCCATTAAATATGCTAAAAATAGTTTTCTCTATATGTTACTTGTCCTTTAATTTGATCATGCCTTTCAATGTGCAGAGGTATTTTTAATTTTTATGAGGTTATAACCCTTTCTTTTATGGCTTCTGATAATTATGTTTTGTTTAAGGGGCCTTTTCCACCTCCTTATAAAAATGTGCTCCAATATAGTCTCCACATACTTTTATTATTTTTTTTTTATATTCGGCTGTTTAAGTCATCTGAAGTTTATTTTTATGGATGGTTAAGGTAATAGACTACTTTTACTTTTTTCTGAATCAATAACTAATTTTCCTAACACTATTTATTACACAGGTTATTTTTTCCCCATGGATTTCAAATACTGCCTTTATTGTAACCTAAATTTCTACAGATGATACATGGATTTGTCCTGGTCTCTCTTTTGCACTGATTTCCACTCCAATCCACCACACTGTTTTGATTATGTCTGTAGTATATGGTTTCACCAAATGTTTTTAGCAGTGCTTAGCAATGTCTCTAGGACATGCCCAAGACTTAACTCTTTAGAATGATATAAGAATCTCTAAGATGTGAGCCTCATTTATTTCTCCAGCCTCCTCACCCGTCATCTAGCCCCTTGCCTATTCGATTTTAGTAAAACCAAAAGTAGGTAATTCTAAAGACACATGATTCTGGAACACGGCTTGATTCCTTTTCTTTCCTCTTCCTGGGACAAACTGCCCTCCTTCCTTACTCCACTGACTCTATTTTTTTGTGTGTGTTAGATGTTTCCCAGAATACATTTAAATAACTTACTATTTCTTTTATCATAATTTTTCTTTATTTTCTTGGTGATTACAATTAATATTCTAAAAGAATTTACTTCGGCTTAATACCAACTACAGTACGCAAAAACCTTGCTTTAGTAGAGTTCTGTTTATTTCCCCCTTTTTTGTGCTCTTCTTGTCATTCGAATTACATATTTTACATTAAAAGCCCACTGACAGTTTTAAAATTATTGCTTTATTCAATTTTCTTTTTAAATTTAATTTATTGGGGTGACACTGGTTAATAAAATTATATATGTTTTAAAAATACAATTCAATAATACATAATCTATATATTGTACTATGTGTTAATCACCCAAAGTTAAATCTTTCATCACCATTTATTGGACCCCCTTTACCTCTATCTACCTCCCCTTCTCCTCTCTTTCTCTCTAGTAACCACTAAGCTGTTGTTCGTCTGTCTTGTTCATTTGTTGCTTTCAGTTTTATATCCCACATATGAGTGAAGTCGTATGGTTCTCAACTTTTTCTGTCTGACTTATTTCACTTAGCATGATTTTCTCAAGATCCACCCATGTTGTTGCAAATGACAGTATTTCATCTTTCTTTTGGTTGAGTAATATTTCATTGTATGTATGTACCACATCTTCTTTATCCAATCATTTATCGAGGGGCACTTTGGTTGTTTCCATGTCTTGGCCACTGTGAATAATGCTGCTATGAACATCGGTGTGCATATATCTTTGCAGATAAATGTTTTTACTTTTACTCATCCTTTAGAACTCAACTCAAATTACTTACTTACCATTCCTGAACCTTTAGAAAAGCTTCTTTCACCTCTTCTACTTCTACCTCTATTAGACAGAGATAACCTCTTCATACATGTCTTTCCTGCCAGCTTTCCTATGACAGAGATGATGCTTATTCTTCTTTATATTTCCAGCACGTGGTATAGTCCTTATACATAGGAAATACTCAAAAATATTTGCTGAATTGAACTATGTTCTTTTCTTTATTTTATTATAATTTATATTCTATAAAGGTACACCTCCATCAGTGGAATAAATTAGTCTTCTTAGAGACTAAATTTGCAAGACAAATTTATTTTTAAAAATTCATGTCAGCTCCAAAAATATATCTTATGGCTGAGAAAATTACCTTTTCTCTAGCACCTGCTATAGGTTATAAAAAGAGCTCTAGCTGAAGTATCTGATAACTGAAAGCAAATACTTCATTAGACCTGAATCATACTTATAATCCATTTTGCTTTTTATTAAATTGCATTTATTTCTTCTTCCTACATACTTCTCTTAAAGTTGACTATGTAAAATTCATTGCCTAGAAGTTTTGAGAAATTCTAAAATTAAATTAATTATTAATTATTTGCTGAGTTTCATATATTTACTGCGAAATATCAGGGGCTTGAGAAGTAAAGCGAAATACCATTGTCTATTGGAAAAAGAAACCTATGTGAATAATAAAAGCAATAATGATTTATCAATACTAGACTAAAAGTATATAGAGGGTTTAGAGGACATAAGAAATTTTTCAATTGTTATATAATCACGAAAATAGACTGTAAATGCATTTCATAATATTCTTAAAACTAATGTTAATGCTCTTCTTCAGTAAAAAGCTCTTATGACATCTAGTATTCTCTTCTTGCCTAAAATGCATGTTTTTAAAGAGTTTTATCACTGAATCTTGAACTAAGCTACATTGATTCTACAATTCAGGCATGTATGAAGACTAGTGGGACAAACCCAGAAAAATTATCTTAGCATAAATAAACCAGGAACCTCCTAAGAAGGAAATCCTAAGCAATGAGGATGGAGGAACAAGTATTTTATTCATTCAAGGACAAGAGATGAAAACGACAGAGAAAGAATGACTTCGAGCATAGCAGAGATTCTATCACTGTACCTACTGTAGCCTCATTTCCATCAATGCAGATCCGTTATCAGTTGTACTAATTATTCTCCTTTCTGATTCATCTCTAATTTCAGAATATGTCAGTGTTCCTCTCCATCCCTTGTCCATCTCCTACCCAGAAAAAGGAAGCCTTTTATGATTGGTTCTTTAACGCTGATTTATTGTATGACCTTGAATGATTACTTAACCATTCTGGACCTCATTTTCCTCATATATAGAATAAGGTTAATAATAGAACTTACCTACCAGCATTAAAAGATTAGTCAAAAAAATTAAGCAGAAAAATTAATCAAAAAAAGATTAAAAGATTTATCAAGGACTAAAAAAGTTAATACATAAAGCACTGAGAACAGGGTTCAATAAATCGCAAGCTCTCAAAAAATGCCCACGGTAATTATTCCTCCTCCTTCACCTCTTCCTCCTCTCAATAAACTTCTCCCCCACCTCTTACTTTCTTTTTTCCATTTTCTCCCTCCACAAGGTAAAATTTTCTCCCTCCACAAGGGGCATTTTCTGTTTTTCTGCTACCTCACCCCTCATCCCCAAAGGCTTAGGATGGGTGACCATCTAAATTCTGCAATAGACTTTAGTGGACATATATTCTCTTCTACTCTCTCGGCTTATGTTGATTTTCAGCTCCTGAAGTCACTTTGTGAAGGCGGAGAGCACTGTCCATGAATCTAATCTAGCTTCATCAAGCTGCTGTATCACAAGTTCTGCTTGAAGTTTGGAACCAAAACCACAGGAGATTTTTTTTTAAGTGTTTTACCTATTTAATTAACCTTTGCTTGAATTCTTATTCAACAGTTCAGGGAGGAGTAGCTGATAAAAAGAGGATCCAAGTGTTTATGAATCCTCTAGTCTATTATCGCAAAATCTCTCACCTGAAATCCTCTACAATTCTGCTGAAACCATCAATAGAAAAAAAAAAAAAGCTCTCATTTTAATTAGGAACAACCTGGTTTTATCTATTATTATTGATCATAAGAAATATTGGTAGACGTCTTGAAGCTATTTATCAAATTGTATTTTCAATCCAGTTTATGTTTCTCAACCATGCCTAATTAAGCCCCCTAACTGCAAATCTGAATATATTGTTTTCTGAGTTGGGAGGTAAGTAAAATTTGGATTAGTCACTTCACATACTCTATTCCAATGAAAAATCTGGATTTATGTTTGTTACTACCTACCTCAAAGGTTCTAATATAGCTTAAGAGCACACACGAAAGTGCCCATCAAAGTGTCTGGTACCATGGCTCCAAATGAGCCACATGCTGCCCCATGAAGAGATTAGGCACTGAGGATACAGTACCTTCTCCAAGGCCAGGACTTTACATTATAAGATAGAACATTTAAACAAGTAATTACAATATAATATGATATAGTGATACATGATGCAGTGACTAGAATAGTATCTGAAACACTCAATACTTGTTGAATGAGTGAATGAATGAATAAAGTACAGAAGTATGTTAAATACAAGAAATAAAGCACGAGGCAAGAAGTGAATGACTATGCTAGTACGTGGGGGAGGATGAGAAAGGTGATATCTGAGTATCATTTTGAATAAAGACCAAAAGATTCAGGAGAATAAGTTCAAGGTGGTGTAAAATTCCATTAGGGAAGCAAGAACATTAAAGAAGTCAGAGAAGCCTTAAATAACAGGATATGTACAGAAAATGACAAGTCTTTGAATAATGGTAAAGAAAAAAGTGCAAGAGGCACGTGATGAAAGTTGAGCTAATGAAACAAGAGGGGAGAGGAGGAGAAAGAAAGCAGCCAAGCACTATTTGAGCATTTTCATATATTATCTCATACAAATACCATAAGATTCTTGTCACACAAGTATTATTGCTAATAATTTTCCATTTTACAGATGAAAAAACTGAGGTACAGAAAAATAAATTAAGTTTTTCAAGGAAAATAAAATTATTAAATGATATGATTGTTTGGCCTCTGAAATTGCCATGTTTAGCAGTGTATTTTTTTACTATTTTTTTATTGAGATATAACTAACCATGTAACATTAATTTGGGATGTACAATATAATGATTTGATATTTGAATATACTATGAAATGATCACCACAGTAAGTCTAATGAACATCCATCACCATATATTGTTATAAAAAATTTTTCTTATAATGAGTATTAAGATGATAATCTCTTAGCAACTTTCAAATATGCAATATAATATTATGAACTGTAGTCACCATGCTGTACATCACATCCCCATGACTTATTTGTTTTATAACTGAAAATTTATAACTCTTTGGCCCCCTTTAGCAATGTATTTTTCAAGCTTATTTTTAGGACGATTTTTCAGTGTCTTGTCAAATTGCTGATATGAATTTATGGACATAGTTTAAAGACTGGATTGCACAGGTGGGATTAGTTGCTCTCTTTCTCATGAACTATTAATTTTTTTCCTCTCAACTAGCTTGTTCCCATCCATAAGATATATGCTATACTATCTCTTATCTTAAAATAAATTCCATGTAGTGAATGTTATTGGTTCCCCTCCTTTTTTCGCCAAGTTGATGGACCCATCTCCACCTGCTATGTTGACTGCTAATAGCTCACAGCTGCCCCTGTTTTTGGAACCTTGTCCTTGGCCAAATGTGAGCTGCCTTGCCTAAAAAGTCATATACCCACTCTGGGAACAGTTTAGCAAAACTCCCTGAAATAGCCATCTAAATTTGCTGTCTCCAATTCTTTGACTTTTGTTCTCTCTTGAACCTACACCAATAAAATTTTCATGACCATCACTCCATCAGAATAGTTTTGGTCACAAATGATCTCCACATTCCTAACTCAAAATGTCAGTGTTCATTATCCATCTTACTCAAATGATGAGCTATCTTTAACATAACTGATTATTCTCTCCTTAGAACACTATCTTCTCTTTGCTTCCAGGACATCATTTTCTTAGTTCTCCACCCTCATTCCTCCATTATCTCTTTTGCTACTTCCTGCTCTGATTTATGATCCCTATATTTTGGACTTTCCTGAGGGTTTGGTCTTTGAACATCTTCCTTCTTCATCTATATTCACTCCCTGGGTGGTATCATCCAGTCTCATGCTGACACTCCCAAACTTACACCTCTAATTCTGACTTCTCTCCATATCCCAGAATCATATATCCAGCTGCCAATTCAACATATGCATTTGGATGTCCATAGACATCTCAAATTTAACATGTTCAAAGCCAGACTTACAATTCATGGCCCACACTCTGGCCCTTTCTCCCTTCCCCACCCCATTTTCCCCATCTCAGTAAATGTCAATTATTCTCTTCCAACTATTTAGGCCATAAACCTTGGAGTCATTTCTTATTTCTCTCTTTCTTTTACACTCTACACATAGACTCTGTCAACGAACACGATCAACTCTGTCTTCAAAGTATATCACAAATTAACACTTCTCCAATGTCTACTGCTATTACTCTAATCTGTGGCACCACCATTTTTTGCCTTAATGATTGAAATATTATCTTAACTAGCCTCTTTCCTCCACCCTTGTATCTATAGTCTATTGTCCACAGAACATCAGAGTGATCTTTTAAAAATTTCAATCATGTCATTTCTAAGCCCAAATCCCACCAGCAATATAGTGTAGGAGGCTAAGAATGTGGACTCTTAGTAAGTTTGGTTCAAATCTCAGCTCCCTCACTGTGCCCCCATGCCTCAGGTCTCTCATCTATGAAATAGAGGAAATAATAATAATACCTGCCTTAGGTTTTCGTGAGGGTTAAATGAGTTTATATATACATATATAGCACTTAGAGCCTGACATTACATGATTAATTGACAAACTAAATAGTGTCCCATCTCGCTCAGAACAAAAGTGTATGCTCTCTCTTCTCTCACCCCTCATTCACTCTACTCCAGCCAACTTGGCCTCTTTGCTTTGGAAAATAGAGCTAAACAATGAACACACTAACCCTGCTTCCACCTCTGCTACTGCCCCAAATTTATGTACAGCTCATTCCCTCACTTCCTTTCAAAATTCTGCTCTAAAACCCATCTAATCAATGAAGCGGATGTCAATAAAAAACAACCCTTGTCCTCTGATGTTCCTTTTCCACCTTACCCTGCTTTATTCTTTTCTATATTGCTCAGCCCTCTCTAACATATTATAAATGTACTTGTCTTTTTTATTGTCTTCTCTGCCCTTCTGAGCATAAAGTCTTTGATGTCAGAGATTTTTTTTTTTGCCTGTTTTATTCACAGCTATATCCTGAGTGTCTAGAATAATACCTGGCATATAGTAACCTTCAATAAAGAATTAATGAATGAGCAATAAGGAAGCCCTTGAAATATTTTACTGGAATATGAATGAAATATTTATAAGAAAGAATGGGGTGGCATAATCAAAGAGACAGTGTAAACAGAATCAACAAGATGGGGTACAAAAGAGAAGGGATGTGCAGAAATTATTTTGAGATGCTCACCAAGGTGAAAGGCACAATAGGATGGTGGTGCTCAAAAGCAGAACAGGAAACATGAAAGAAAGAATCATTTTGAAGGAGAATACAGCAAACCTGTGTTATAAGAAGCAGACAAACATCTATATGGTCAGTAGGCAGTTAGAAATTCAACTTTATTAACAAGAGAGATCACCTTTGGAACTATGATTTTGAAAGTCACCAGAATAGACTGTCATTCAAAGCCAAGTGATTGTATGATATTGCCCAAGGGAAGAGAATATGATCAAAAAAAAGAGAAGAAGACAAATCTTGAGGAACATCTATCTGTACAAGTGTGCAGATAGAGAAACTAGTGAAGGAAACTGTTACAAAGGAAATAAGAAGAATATCTTTAAAAGTACTGAAATGTATGTAAGACTACTGTAACTGCTAAAATGATATAAATTGTATCAACTAGAAACATTTTTAGTCTCATCAAAAACCACTAAAATAATAGTGGCAATATATAGGATTTTCATACTTTCTGAAAAGATTGAGCAAATAGGGCATTGTTACCTGTCAGTCTAGAAACAAGGAGACCAGATTTTCCAAGCTCCTGCCCTATTTTCCAGATTGATTAAGCCCCTGATGTATTTTTTAAGACTTCTATACATCTCGTACAGCCAGTCACACTTTCATTCTCATTACGCTTTGCCTTGGCTTTCAAGACTTGCTTCTCTAATAGTATTCTTACTGGTTTTACAAGGTCTCATATCATTAAGCCCTCTTTGTTCCAGAAATGTAATCATTTTGTAGTCACTACTTCCCCACAGTCTTAGCTGAAACCTTTTGTTCTGTATGTGTTCTAAGTAGCATCTTCATAAGTGAATATTTCTTTCTTCCTCTTCCACCTTTTGGCGTAAGAAATTATCTTCTCATCCTAAGAAGGTCTCCAACAATGAGTAATTCATGAGGTCTAACTACTCATATATTTTGTGCCTAACAAACTGTCTCAAATAGTGATAAAAATGATAATTATTTACTGTGAGAGTCCTGTGAAAGTTACTGTTAAATCATCACCATGCTGTTAAATTGAACTAAGAGGTTCAATTTTCCACTATTGATCTCATAGGTGAATTACCACTCCCCCCCAAAAAAAACTTTTCAATGTGCTCTTTTCAATGGCTAATTCATTGCTGATGCAATATATACTAAGTAGAATGGAAATAGCTTACATCTTGTTTGTAATATGTTGTAGATGCACAAATTTGAAATTTATAGCAATGGTCTCAAGCAATGTAATATAGATTAAAAAAAATACAATTCCTAACATAATATTCAGTGTTCATAAATGTGCCCACTTGGAAATTGCAATAAGAAATGTACAAACTAAGGAAATCAACAGACGCTGGACACTAATACTGTTTCTCAGGGCAAGGGTCTACTTTGTGTGGAAATAAACACACT
Source organism: Pteropus medius (assembly GCF_902729225.1). NCBI lineage: Eukaryota > Metazoa > Chordata > Mammalia > Chiroptera > Pteropodidae > Pteropus > Pteropus medius. The sequence goes on along the minus strand of NW_024349519.1, from coordinate 6,336,968 downwards.
CTGTTACAACAAGAAAAGTTAGAGTATGATGAAAAAATAACGATACCACTTACAATCACTATGTTTAATCCCCTGGTTGTCAAGTGTACAGGTGGTGCATAACAGATATAGAAACATATTTAGTTCTTTCTTAAAGTTTCCAAATTGCTCCTAAAATTTTCTATCACTTTACCCATTGCAGATTTAATGAAAATGATACACCTCTATCAAGAAGAGAAAGATAAAGGGAGAACAAATTACCAATATAAGAAATAAAAGCAGAGATTTTGCTATACCATCCTGTAAACACTAAGGATAACATTATTCATAACACTATATCAATAAATTTGACAATTTAAATGAAATATAAAAATTTTTTTAGAAACAGCTTCTAAAATCAACCAAGAATACAAATACAAAATCTGAATAGTTCAATATTTATTTTAAAAAACTGAAGTTGTCATTTAAAACCTTCTCAAAAAGAAAATTCAAGGCCCACTGAAAATTCTGTTCAGTGGTGAATATCAAACATTTAAGGAAGGAATAACAATCAACTTAAACCAACTCTTTCAGAAAATGTAAGAGGAGTGAACACTCTCCATTCATTTTGTGAGCTCAGTATGCTGATGCTAAACCTTACGACAGCAATATAAGACTACCAACATATCTCAGGTCACAGATATAAATTTCCTTAGCAATATAGTTGCAAATCAAATCCAGTAATATATAAAAAATAAAATAAAACATGACCAGAAGCATAGTGCAAGGTTAGTTCATCTATCAATGCAATTCACTACATTACTAGAATTTAAAAGTTATATGATCACCTCAATAGATGTAGAAAAGTTATTTCATAAAAATTAACACCAATTCATATCTAATGGTAAAAAGAAATGAGTGTTTTCTCTCTAAAACAGAAAACAAAGCAAGGATATCTGCTCTCACCACTTCTGTCCCTATATTAGAAGGTTCTAGATTCAGAAATAAAGCAAGCAAGCAAATAAAATAAAAAGCATATATATTGCAAAGAAAAAAAAAAGCTGTGTATATTATCAGACAACTTGTTTGCATAAAGAGAAAATATCAAGGAATCTATATACCCTTAGAACTAACAAATAAACTTAGCAAGGTCTCAAGACACAATATCAATATCCAAAAATCAATTGTATTTTTATATAAAAGCAACAGATAATTGAAAAATAAATTTTAACAAACAATACTGTTAGCAGTAGCATCAAAAACGTGTATTTAATAATAAACTTAAATTTAGATATTTAAATAAATATCTTTACACTGAAAACTACAAAACATTGCACAGAAAAACATTTTTAAATTTTGAGTATAGAGCTATAGCATGTTTAGTGGAATTGAAGACATATTGTTAAGATGTTAATTCTATGCGAATTTATCTATATATTCAATGCAATCCCAATCAAAATCTCAGCAGGCTTTTTAAAATAGAAAGTAACAAGTTCATTCTAAAATTTATATGGATATTCACAAAATAGGGTAGTCAAAATTATCTTGAAAAAGAAGGGCTTACATTACCTGATTCAAGACTTATAAAAACTATGGCAATAAAGAGAATGTTGCATTGTGTGAGAATAGACAAATAGATCAGTGAAACAGAACAAAGACTCTAGAAATAGACCCACACATGTAGAGTTTGTTGATTTTTGACAAAGGTGGCAAAGTAATTTAATAAAGGATAGTCTTTTCAATAAGTGTTGCTGGAACAACTGGAGATAGATGATTAGACAGATGATGATGATAGATAGAAAGATATAGATAGATAGATGATAGATGATAGATAGATAGATAGATAGATAGATAGATAGATAGATAGATAGATAGATAGATGATAGATAGATGATAGATAGATAATAGATAGATCATATATACATAAATGAGCATCAACGCTCATCTTCTGCCATATGCATAGGTAAACTCAAAATGGACCAAAAATCTAAACGTAAAATATAAAACTAAAAACTTTCTAGAAGGAAACATGACAGAAAATCTTCATAATCTTGGAATGCGTAAAGGTTTCTTAGATGGGAACACTTACACACACACACACACACACTCACACACACACACACACACACATACACACACACCATAAATCCTAAAAGAGATAAATAGCAAATTGGACTTGACCAAAATTAAAAACTTTTCCTCTTTGTTAAGACATTGCTAAGAATATGAAAAGCAAGCTAGAGTCTTGCAAAATAGCTATCTGACAAAGATTGGATCCTGAATAAATAAAAGGACTCCTACAAATCAACAATAAAAGGACAAAAAAAAAAACAACAAAACATATGGGTAAAAGACTTGACCAGACATTTCACAAAAGAACCTTGGCTGTTAAGCACATGAAAACGTGCTCAACATAACTAATCATTTAGGGAAATTCAAATTAAAATTTTGATATTTCACACTCACTCAAGTGCTTAAAACTAAAAAAGTGACAAAACCAAGTGTTAGTGAGGATGTACAGCTACTAAAATCCTTTTACTTTGCTGATAGGCATATAAAATGGTACAACCACTTTGGAAAACATTTGGACATTTTCTTATAAAGTTAAATACATGCTTACTGTATGATCTAGCAAGTCCATTCCTAGATTTTCCACATTCAAGAGAAACAAAAATATAAAAAGATGAATGTTCATACAGTTTTATTTGCAATAGTCTCACACTGGAGACGACTCGAATGTCAATCAACAGGTAAACAAATAAACAAACTGTGATATATTCACAACAATGGAATTTTATTCAGCAAAAAAAGAAATAAACTGCTGGACCACACGACGACATGGATGAAGCCCATGACTTGGCAATCCACTCACAGTTATAGACCCAACAGTCCATACTTTGGTATTATATGTGTGTCAAAATGCAGTACAGGAATGGCAATATCAACATTTATCAACATAATAGCCAAAAACTAGAATCAACTCAAATGAACTTCAAGAATAGAATGAGTAAATGGTGATACATTAGTTTAATGAAAATGTATCAACTGTTACATGCAGCAATATGAATGACTCTCACACACAGTGTTGGTGGAAAGAAATCTCTGTATAATTTTATTTATATAAAAATTCGAAAACAAGCAAAACTAATATGTGGTGATTAAAGTTAGAATAGTGTTCCTAGGTGGGAGGTAGTCCCGGAGAGGCTTCCGGGTGCTGTGAATGTCCTCTCCCTTCATATGGGTACTGATTCCACAAATGCATTTACTTTTTTAAAAGTTGCCAAACTGTACACTTCAGAGTTTTGCACTTTCTAGTATGTATAACATATTTCAACAATAAAAAAGTAAAATTTTTAAAAAATTCAATTGATATTCATACTTTTCTGTTTTAGCCCCATGTAAAGTATTATAGGGAATACTAGAAGAACACAGGGGTCCCTATTCTCTGGAGATGTAGGGTATTGTTAAACAGCCAAGGCTAACATACACATATTAAATAAAAATTAATACAAGATGTATTTGTTTCCTATAGCTGCTAGAACAAATTACTATAAATCTAATGTCTTTTAAGAACAGTAATTTATTCTCCCATAGTTCTGGAAGCCAGAAGGCTGAAATCAAGGGGTTCACAGAGCCATACTCCCTCCACAGGTTCTAAGGGAGGATCCTTCCTTGCTCTTCCTGGTGTTCCTTGGCTTGTGACTACATCACTCCAATCTCTGCCTCCATCTTCACATGGCCTTCTTCCCTGTGTGTGTCTCTGTGTGTCTTCCTCTTTTTCTAAGGACACCAGTCACTAGATTTAGGGCCCACCCTAATTTAGACCTCACTGTAAGTAATTACATCTGCAAAGATGTAATTTTTTTGTAAATTATAAATAAGGTCACATCCAAGGTTCCAGATGGACATAAATTTGGGAGAGGGACACGACTCAAAGCAATTTTAAATTTAAGGTAAGTGCTGAATTATTTAGCCATAGGAATTCAAAGGATGAGGTGATGGTTGCGATCTGAAAAAGTTAGAGACAGCGCTGTCGGACAGGCAGCCCTTGAGTTCTGCTGTCGAAAATGAGCAAGATTCAGGTGAGCCTGAGCACAGCATGACCTGGAGATAGAAGGGGAGGGACACGGAGGCTGGCCTGACTGACAGGGAGAGTTCTGGCTGAGGAGTGGAAAAAAATAAGATTGAATAAATAGAGTGGAGCCAGGTTATGAGAGTCCTTGAAAGACTGGCAGATGAATTTTGACTTGATCCAATAGGAAATAGAAAACTGACTGTAAATTCTTGAGCAGAGAAGTGACATGGTAAAAGCAGTGTTTCAGGAAGATTATGTTGGTGACAGTATGCTGGATGGATTGGAGGCCAAGAGACTGAAGGCTAATGTACTTTGTCTTTCTGTTCTGAATGAATCTATGGTAGCTACAGATATGAAGTTTAATTTTAAAAAAGAAAATATACCACTATGATTATTCTCCTAAATCTTAATAAAATTCCTAAACTCTTTCTGAAGTAGCAAAGTGGTGTTGCATTTGAAAATGCTAATTGTTTCTCCAGTTTGAAATTCTTGTTTGGAAAGAATAGGCAAGGGCTTACCTCGGGTCTTTGTTACTCAAAATACAGCATCAGCATCACCAAATCAGCATTTTTACCCAAATTCCCCTGAGATTCATATGCCTTTAAACTTCATATTACAGTTTGAGATGTACTGCCATGGCAAATTTCTGTTGAACTTCTGTAGTTTGTGAAAGTGTGGATATATAACTGTTGAAACTGTTAGGTTAACTTAAAAGAAAACAGTTATGAACTCTGCGCTTTCTATGACAAGGCTGTCACTTTGAGGTACTGGCAAGTCTCAGAGTTGTGGGGCTTGTTCACCCACTTACTCGTCTCGTGGGGAATACTGTTACACGGATGAAATGGAGCATCTGGTTGCCTTGCGAAATGTGTCATTTAGTACATGTAGTTGAAATTGAGACATCTGTTTGTCTCCCCACCATTCTGTGGACTCTTGCTCTAAAGTGACATCTTTTGTCTCATATGAAACGTAGCTTCATACTGCAGTGGCTTCATTGCCTTACTGCACAAGTATGAGAGAAGAGAATAGCAGATTAGTGCAGATAATGAAAATCAGCAGATAATCAATTTATCTAGAGCCACGGATGGACCACTTGCCTTGAGAACATAGTTCCAACCTAACTGAGCAATTTTTTCCTCTCGCACTCCATTCCTCTACTGCAAGTGTCAATGTTTATGCTGAGAATATCAACGAAGTGAAAAATATTTAGTAAGTGTCCCCTAAGCATTCAGGTTGGTAGGAGAAACTGAGTTTTCAAGGCCATAAGGGAGCAGAGCTTCTCAAACTTCAACATTTGTACATATCACTGGGAGATCTTGTGAAAACACACATCCTGAATCAATAGATCTACAGCGAGAGCTGAGATTCTGCGTCTTTTTTCTTTTGTTTCATAGCTTTATTGGGGTATAATTGAGAAATGGAAATTATATATATTTAGAATGCACAACTTTATGTTTTGATATACATATACATTGTGAAATAATACCACAATCAAGCTAATTAACATATCCGTCACCTCACATTTACTATTTTTTTTGTGTGTTGGGGGGAGGGCGGCAGTAAGAGCACTTAAGATCTACCTTCTCAGCAAATTACAAGTATACAATACAGTGTTTTAATGATAGGCACATTGCTGCACATTCAATCTCCAGAAATTATTCATCTTACATAATAAAATTTTGTACCCTTTGACCAACGTCTCACCTGATCCCCCTACTAATAGGCTGACAGATGATGCTGATGCTGATGGTCTGAGGGCCACACTTTGTGCAGCAAGGCCATTCGCTTAGCAAAGTTATATCAGGCACACAGAGAAAGAAATAACAAAATGAAATCATGATAGAAATATCTGTGTGCATGAGAAGAAATAAAGTCAAAAATAATAAGAGGTACAAACAAACTTGGAATGGAAGAATGGAAAAGGTAATTTTTTTTAAAGTTAATAAAAAGAAGAATTTATAAAGATGAAAATATCAAAGGAGTTTTAAATATATTAGAACTGGGTTAGTCTAGTAACCTAGAATTTGGTTGGCAAACCTTCTACTAAGGAAACCACAGCTAGCTACTCTTGATGGAGATTTTCAAATCCCTGAGCCGTAGGGATGATAGGGAAAAAATATTGACTCTGGCAGGCAAGATTTTCCTCACTGATCCTGGACATCTGGTCACTAAATCTTTCAGAAGGGCAGCTTATAGATGGTGAATTGAAATCCCCTCCAGCAGAGGCACCAATAGTGATTTTTAAATGAGTATGGAAGCTAGCCAACCTCTTGTCATCAGATCTGTAAAACCACATTACATATTCAATCTTGCAAATAGAAACAAAACAAGAAATTTTACCAGACCACATTTTTTTATCAAAAAGAGTGAAATAAAGACTTATTTACTCACCCAGAATGCATCATGATTCAACTAGGTCAAACAACTTTTAGTAAGGTAACTCTCTATGGCAATAGGGAATCTGTGCAGCAAGTTTAACATAGAAAATAATTACTGTGTATCCTGAAGATGCTCACTGGGTAATGACTTTCTAAACTGGACATTTGGCAATCAGCAAAATTTACACTTAGGTTTTTATAATGAAGTAAACAAACAGCTCATAATTTTATTTGAGGTTTCATGACATAACTTCATCAGGAACTGAGAGCAGTCCTAGACTCCACTCATGATTTGTCTTCCTGTAACAACGCAGCAAAAAATAAAAAATAAAAAATAAAAAAGGTCGGGGGGAGATAAGACAACATAAAAATCAAAGATCAGTAAACCAGAGAAATCATTCAATGCCATCATCCGGCTATTTAATGCTGTCATTATCATGAGAAGAAGGTGATAGAATCTAATTAGCAACACAATATAAGCTGTCAGTAAAACTCTATTTTCCAATGGGAACAAGGTCTACTTAAATTGAATGCCGAACTGAATTTACATGCCTTCTTATATATTCTGATTTTGCCTTCCCGGATTCATCTTCGAGGTTAAAAACAGGCCCGACCTATTTTACTCAAAGGAGTAAAGGATCCTGCATCTGTCTTCCTGATCCTATTCCATGCCACCCCACAGTGGTGACTCAGTGCCTGCATCTGACAGTGGAGGTCTGCTCCCCTCCACTCACCCCCACTCACAGTTTCCCATGGTGAATCTTCAACGGTGAGTAGAAAGAAGGGGAGGAGTGAGCCACAAACTGTAACCTCTCCTTTCCTTTCACTCTGTACCTGGCGGAGACAGCATGAGAGACCACCAGAGCATTCAGCCCACCCTGTCTTGTGACATTCCCATAAACCCAGTTCTTGATTTAAATGTGAAATTGATTATGAGGCATGGCCCCAAAATCCAAAAATACATATAACAGCATCTGATGTGGAAAGTGGGGAACATCAAGAATGCAGCTAGGGTAGAAAAATATGAAGACCAAGATGGAGCTCTTCCCTCTGGGTTCAGATCTCATTCTGTCACTTAGCAGCTTTGAGAAAAGAGCACTGTACATGATCTCTCTGAACTTCTGTTTTCTCTTTTGTAGAGGCAATGATGCCAATCACAAGTATTTAAGGATCAAATGAATGAATGTTAAAGCAGTTAACACACACGGCCAGCCATCTGCTCTATAAAGTTTTTAAAGGGGTTCCAGTGCAGAAAACAAAAATGGAAGAATGCTTACGGTTAGAATCAACAACTCTTCACTTGTTCTTTTTTAATCCATCTTCGTCTTAAGACTTTCTTCTTTAAAAGACAAGAAAAGTACAGAACTTTTCTCTGATGTTCTATACTCCTTTCAGATTGATCTTAATGATTAAGTCCTATATCTATAGCCATTATAATTTTTTTAGGTCCTTTAACATTTTCTGAGAATTTTATCAACTTTGGAATCTCTGTTAACATATTTGAGGGATTAAATTAATGGTTATTGCTAATGGTTAGGCATCCTCTTACCTAGTATATGAATTAAATTCTACTTCTAAAATGATGAGGACTTTTTCTTTCTTCATCATTTTCCAAAAATAGGGCATATCTCCTCCTTTCCTTGCCATAGCCTTGCAGACAGTGAATAACAGCTCTTCCATCTCCTCCCAAGCACAGAGACTGCACTGAACAGTGAACAGATTGCGAAGGCTGCTTTAGGGGAGGAAACCGTCAAGTCACAGACTCATGGCTTAAGGAGGAATTCAGGCACTTATGCTGGAGGCGGTGCTTGCCAGCAGCACACCAGACATGTTCAGTTCAGTGACAGAAGCTACACAGCGTGCCTCCAGTGTCCAACACGTGGCATCCCTCAGGCCAGCCTGTTCGCCACACATGCTCCTCATGCCCCGTCCCCATCTGGTTGGTCTTCACAACTGCCTTGCTGACTTCATGCTCAATGTCTGGGGCTTTCCTGCTATGGACCCTGGGACCTTACTTAGAGCAATTTCTTCCCACCAAGGAGTTAATCGTACATTTTTTCAACAATACAACCATCTGGGCATCTGATGCCAGTCACCAAGTAATTAGTGGGAAATGTTGCAACATATCCAGGGATATTTAATAAATATTTCTTGAGTGAATAAATAGGTTCAGCAACTCCACATTTGCTCTCTTCATTAGAGAATAATAGAGAAGCTTCTTATATTTATCTGGGCCCCTGTCAGACGTCCTTTCAAGGCCTGCATACCTGGGTCCACACTCTAAGTGTTAGCTATTCTCTAGTGTCCCATCTTTGGGCTACTGCTCTTCCCAATTTCCCCACTCCTCTTCAGCAATCTCATCCATTACTTCTGCTCTAAGTATGGCCCTTATTCCAATAATTGTCAATATTTATTTCTAGTCTACAGCATTTCCCTCAAAAATCAAACTTTCTAATGGTCATTTCTATTAAACATAGATGGACATCTCAAATTTCACATATTGAATACTGAGTTCACCATTTTATCTCTAACAAGTTCTCCTACCTATACAGTCTATCGCAGTCAGTGGCCCCATCATCTACTCTAAAAAATCTGGAAATATTTTTCAACTTCTCTAACTCCTGCCCCTACTCCTATACAGTCATTTTCCAAGTTCTGCTGATTTTATTTCCCAAGTAGTATTTGAATCTGACCCTTCTCATCCCTTCCAGTTTCCCCAGCTCTGCCTCAGGTCCTCATCATTTCCATTCTGGAGTATTGCCTTAGCCTCCCAACTGGTCTCCCCATCTCCTGGCTTCAAGCCCACAGAGAAGTCAGAGAGATCTATATCAATGCAAACTTGACTCTATCATTTCCTTGTTTGAAAACCCTCAAAAGGTTTATCTTGGCTTAACTGCAAAGCTCATGCTGGAAGGTTATGTACCAAACTACACACAGCACACCTTCCTGAACTATCAGTTTTTCTCAAAGAGTTGGCAGTTCATTTTCATATGAAAGTAAGCACCATTATATAATAGAGTACAATGCAAAATTTGTATTAAGCTTAATTATAACATTTGGACATTGAGTCCACTATCTTAGTAGCCCATACCTGTGTGTAACATAACTTCCTTCCCCTACAAAGCTCCATTTATTTCTTGTCATTTTCAAGGATATCTCCCATATAGTCCATAGGAAATGAAGTTTTATATATTTTGTTCATTACTGTATCCCAGAGCCTAGAATAGGATCTGTCACTTAGTAGGCACTTAATAAATATTTACTGAATAAATAAAAAGGCCACAAAACAGTCTGCCAGCTGAAGTCATCACAGAGCTAGAGAACTACCTATCTTTTCTCATTAGTTTGGTTCCCACTTACCCAACTCTGCAGCCTACACAGCCACTCAGAGAAATTTCATGGCTATCAATTACCATCAAGGTTACACCATCAAGGGTACACCATCGCCCATGCTAAAGGGCTAAACTCAGAATGAAGTTGGGTTCCAAGCAGATGCAGGAAAATAGTCACCTAAGCTCTATATCAGTATCTATGCCTGGAGTCTCAAACTCCCTTTTACCACCAATTCCTGGTCCCCTTTCTCCATAGGGAATTCAAAAATCAATCCACAGGACCTTGTAGACTCCATGCCAAACTTCCTCTCCACAACCAGTTATAAAAAAAGACACTCATGCTTACAAATGAGAGCAAACATTTTAAAGAAATTAGGTAACCAAATGTGCCCTATTATAAGTACAAGACTAAAAAGAAATTCCATGATTTGGGCAAGCCCCTCTGCAATTTGAGGAGTTTATCTGGAAAACTCTTAGTAACCCTACAGACTTCAAATTAAGTATTTCCTCTTTGGCAAAGCATTTAATCGCTGTCTTTCCCTTACTACTCTCATTCAAAGCTGCAAAACCCCTCAACAGCTAGTGCCTAGTCTATCACCACCAGGGCAGCTCAAAGTTTGTGGGGCTTGAAGCTAACACAGTTTCTGCAACCCTAAGCGAAAGAATGCAAAATTACAAACACAAAACCAGATGCGAAAATGAATATTTGTGAGAAAAATCACATCAAACTACAAATTTTAAAGTCAAAAAAGAAAAAATATCAAAAAAAGAAAAAAAAACATCATATTTAGTTAATTAACAGTCTGATATCTTTAGAATAAATACATTTCCTATGTGTTTCCTAACTCACTGATTGCAAGCTATTTATCACCTCTTTGTATGACAATAATATTGTAATATCATTTTCCATAGGGAAGAGAGAAATATAATTCAGTCTTTGCCACAGTTGATCAATATTTGTTTTTTATTACTGGGCTTCATGCTATACAAACTCTCTTGTATTGCTACAAACACAGAATTTCTGATAAATTATATTTCACATGACTCTCATCCAAAAAACAACATATGGTATGTTTATAACTCTATATGAAAGATCTTCCTAGATATCAATGAGAATTGAAACCTTCGCTTATAGTTTTACGCACTGGATGACTAGGAGAATTTTCCACAGACTGGCTTCTGGTTCCATTTATTTAAAATCTTGTTTTCTCTCTACTCACGTTCTTTTTGTGCCAGGACTATGAAGCACATTTATATCATCTCACAAAGTCTGGCCTCACACACTCATGACACAATGTCAGACAAGATAACACGATAGGCAATACAAGCATTCCTAAAGCCATTTCTATACCAAGATGATTAGTAAAAGCTTAACTATACATGGAAGTGATTGAAAAACACATAGTTTTAACCCACTAAGCCCCCAAAAATGTATCCCCTTATCCAAATATCAAAAATGCCTGCTGCTCTTCTTATGCTACATAACACAAGGGTAACTGAGATGCAAGGGACGTCAGAGTAGAGAAAATGCACTCCTAACAGAGTACAGTTAAAATAGCGAATATTTGCAAATTTCACAAAAACATATAACCATGTAAACCCACTGCGAGGGCTTTGGAACAGGCCCAGCAAGTAAGAGTTCTGAATCTCAAGCTTCATTAACTTCACAGATTATCCATTTCTAATCACTGCACTTACCAGATTGTATATTAATTAATTATGTGTCTGTTTGCCCTTCCAGATTCTAAACTTCTTAAAAATAGAATTGTGTCATATCTACCCTTGCATCTCCAGTACTTAATATTGTCTTGCATATCATATGCACTCGATAAATGTGTGATACCTGAGTTGAGCTGAGATGGCAGGGAAGCCAGAACATCCGGCAGTGCCCATCTATGTCTTTTAAGGCATTAAATCCTTTCCTGCCACAGAAAGAAAAGCACGTTGGTGTCAATCAGACATTTCACATTTTGTGAAAGGTGACTGACCAAGCACAAGTTTAACAAGGGAAGAACTATGTATCCACCTAAAACATCATCTGAGAATCATGAATTTCAAGCCGCATTACCAATAGGCATTATTTGCTCATCTGGCCATAGTACATAGCACATGAAGAGTTTGTCAGCCTGGCAAAACAACATGTGCCTAAATCAAAGACAACAGAATGAAGAAAGAAATCACAAAGCAGTTGTAAATGAGATTTGGTAAATGTTTTTTATGTGTTTGTTTACATTTCCCGTCTATTCATTCAGCAGGTATTTAGTGAGTTCCTGCTATGTGCCAGGTATTGTGATAGAGACTAGGGACTGCAACATGAGTCAGATCTGGAAAATTCCCAGTCATATGAAGTATAGAGACATATGAAGGAGACAAACATGAATTGAATCATCACACTAATAGCATTATTATTATAAACTGAGGTAAGTGCTGACGAGGAAGGAAACCAGGCCCCATGAAAACATAAATGAAGGGTCTTGACTTAGGAGTCGGTTAAAGATAGCTTCCTTATGAAAAAAATACTTGAGCTGAGGTTTAAAGGATGAAAAAGAATTAACTAGTTGAAGAGGATCAGTATGAAAAGGAGAATTCAGACAGAATGTGAAAAACTGCCATGCTAAGAAGGAATTGGAGATTATCTATCGCCTTTCCTAATTTACTCTCTACTCTTCCTTACCCTGCTCTGTACCCTGAAAACTTAATCTCTATGTGTCAGTCAGGTTCTTTGCCCTCTGGATTCTGCTAACTTTTAGCCAATTGTATGAGGCATTTTTTTCCTATTTTCTCTCCACTGAGTCCTAGGTTGGCCATCACGTGATCATCTCTCTAACAACACAGCTCCCATTGTGCAGCCTTATCCCATAGCTACAGCTAGGGCCATCTCAGGAACCTATAATCATTCCTTCTTCTGCTATTTGCAGAAACTTGCATTCTTAGCAACAGCTCTGAGGTGCTTCGTCATCTCTCTAGTCCCTCATAAATGCTCCTCAATTATACAGTTTGAATATACCATCTCGTTCCTGCTGGGAATGTGATATAATATGTATGGAAAACTGAAAGAAGACTGTTATAGTGTGAAATTTGGAGAGTGGTGCAAGATGTGGCTGGAGATCTCCTTAGGAGCCAGACTGTCTAGGGCCTTTTAAACCATTTTGATAATTTGAATTTTTATCCTAAGAGCAATGGACAAACCTAGAAGAGTTTTAAGCAAAAAGGACACAATAAGGTTTGTGGTTGAAGCTAGACTAGAATGAAGTGAGAGATAAGTGGGAAGTGAGGAAATGAAGATAACAAGGATCATCATCGTTCATAAGAAGGTTGACTTTGAAGGAAGGAAAGTTTTAGAGTAGTAGCTAAAGAAGAGATGAAGTATTACTGGAGAGTTTTATTAAAAGGTAAAAGAGAAAGAGAATGAAAATGTTCCAGGTAGAAGAATGCAGTAGAGTATTCATGAAAGAGATAGGGATCATTTGTATACGGGTTTTAGAGGGCAAGAAAAAGCATGGATAATGGCACTGGCCATAAGTAGAAAGTGTAGTCCTGTTCCATTGTAACAGAAGAGGAAGGATGTAAACATAAGTGGTAGGTAACAAAAAATTTGATGGTGAGGCTTTCCATACATTAATATAAATTTATTTTGTAAGGTGAAAGGAAAGGTCATCACTGAGCATTAGAGAAAATACTGAGGTAAGGTGAGGGAGATTAGAGGTTTCGTAACAATTAAGATCATTTAAAATATTTGTTGTTAAGAGTGGAAGTGTGACACAGACCAAAACACTGTAGTGGGAGTACCAAGCAGTTTTGAGAACATTTTTGAGTTTGATTATTGACATGGATGTTCCCCCTCCCACTTCTGTAATGCTTTGCTAAGCCCAAGAGATTTAAGTGGACCTAGCCTAGACCTTGACTTTAAGCATAGGTTTCAGACTGAGACTTGAGTTATTAGTCCAAGGATGAGCATGTGACCCAAGCAAGGCCAATCAGAGTATAGCCTAAAAATTTTACTACCATTATCAGGAAGGATGTTCTTTCCCTCTCACTGCTATTACAAATATAAAGATAATGTAAGCTTAATTAAGGCTGGTAGATGTTATCTTGTCATCAAGCTGGAGAGAAAAGCAGAGCCCTGTGGATAGTGTTTGAATATCTAGATCCAGCCATGCCTGAAGCTTGCCACCCCTTTAGCTTGCCACTTAAATAAGCCAATAACTTTCCACTTTTGCTTAAGCTAGCTTAAGTTGGATTTCTGTCTAACTCACATATTAATTACACAGGAATGATAAACTTGTAGTCCTACCAATCTTTCATCTTGCTTTCTCTAGAAATGCCTCCCAGCTTGAATGTAGGCAAGGAAAAATGTTGGTGACTACCAGGGTTATATAGGCGAAAGGTTTTACCAGGAAAGTGCAACAATAAGAAGAAGGTACAAGAGAGTTAGCATAGGCCTCATGGCCAACTTTCTTTATGCCAAATTTCATTTGTCTAAGGTTAGGATTGCAATTGGATGACCTATGTATTCAAGGCTAAGTCCTCATTGAGAAAAATCTATTCACCCCTCCCACTCCCACCATCCCCAACTCCACTGGCCAAGGCAAAGAAATTTTGGCAATATTACATTCACTGCATGCAAGGCTACTTCCAGAAAGACATGCTGCCGATATTAAAGAAGGAAGAATAGAGAAGGGAACTAAAAGAGGTGAGAGATAATAATTAAACAATGTAAATAAGTCAGTCTAAAAATAGTATAAAGAACTCAGCCTGTTGTGTTTATAGATATAATAGCCAGCAATTGCTGAAATCAAGACAGTACAAAGGTTAGTCTTTCCAACTGCATACTCTTCATAGTTTTTTATCAGAAAGCAGAGGTAAGTGCTATAGGTCCATGAATCATCTACACTTATACCTGGCAGGAAACTTCTATTAATTTATACATTCCATCTGGATGCAACTTAAAAGACTAATTACCAGTGATACCAACTAATACATAGTAAGATTAATGGATGAAGATCTTTAAAATGAGGCCAACAGGAGCCCCAAACTCAGCATGACTACAGACAGAAAGTTTTCCTGCAACATAAACAGATGGTATTTAGAGCTTCCAATTTGATACAAGTGAACAACAGTCCCCTTGTTGAGTAAATTATTTAAACTTCACTCTAAGATCAACAATTTAATTTAAAATATCACTCATATCTCTGCATTATCACCTTTACTTTTTGAAACTAAGAACATAAAAAAAAATTTCTGAGAGAAAGAAAGGCCATCTGGTCCGCTCTAGCTACCACTTATGGTTAATTATTATTAATATTAATAATTTTACAAAAAAGCACACAAACCTTGAGGCTTCAAACTTCTTCAATAGATATTATAGATCAGGTAAGTCTTGCCAAGCCACAAAAATGTGGAAGTAATTAACCAATTTATTCCACTGGGGGGGAAAAAAAGCATTTAATCAAAATAAAAGTTGATCTTCTATATAGCACATAATGACATTTTTCTGAAAGACCATATATTCCATAGTCCCATTTTCATACCAGATCCAATTCCCATTGCCCTTTGAAGTCAAAGTCACCTTTGTACACAGAAGATACAGATAGGAATTTGGAAGCAAAAGAAGAATAGAGTTCTAATTTTATCCTAAGTAGCTTTATGAAACATCATCCATGCTTTAAAAAACATATATGTGTTCATTTAAAAATCATAAGTAAATGCCCTTTTCACAATTATACTTTGTTCTACCATGTTTGTAATGACTTATTTTCAAAATATTTTTATAGAGTATATAACAGCCAAAACTTTATTCTATCTTACACTGAAGGTCAGAGAATTTCTGTGACTTGACTGACATTACACTATAATAGTAACCATTGTACTATAATAGTAATCATTATACTATAATAGTAATCTTAGTGCATTATTTAAACTACTGAATCGGCTGTTCTCAAACTTTTTTGTTCCATATCTACTTCCTTTTTGTTTTTAATCCATAATATCCATGCCTTTATTGCTAGTATTCTGCTAATAGTAGACATACAAAATTTTAAAATTCATCACAATTGTTATGTCTCTACAAAATAATCTAGAGCATGGAAAGAACTAGACAATTTTCTCACTCATAAAATAGAAATAACAGTCTTATGAGATAATACAGGGAAAGCACTAGCACAGTGCATGGCACATACTGTTTGACAAATAGAAATAATTATCAAAAACATAGTTTTGTTGCTTTCCCCCCTTACTTTGGTCTACTTTTCCATATTTTCCTTCCCTAAGTCAAATTTTTCTGTCTTACTCTTACATATTACACATCTCTCAAGAACTGAGAGAATTATTATTCCATGATAATTATTGTTTACTTTCCTCTTTTTTTAACAAGATTCCACATAATCTTTCCTTTGACCCAAATCTTACTGTTGTCAAGCCTCTTCTATTTGTAAATAATCTCCAAAGGTCTTTAGCAATTCTATTCTCAAAGAACACTTGACCTGTGTCCCTGCTGTCAAACACTTGACTTTTTGCTTCACCCTCCCATAAAGCCTGGCAGCTTCTCCCCACCTGTATAACACTTACTAACTGACCTCTCCACTTGTTCTCCTCTTAACTCAATAATCTATACACTTGAAGTCAGGTGGAAATTCATCTCACATAAGTAGATTTTATATCCTTCAAACATCAGCACTGCCTCATCGCATGCTCTTCTGGCCTCAACTACTTTCATGCTGTTTAAAATGGAAACGGAAGGAGTGCAGGATCGCTGAATCAAAAGGAGGCAGCATCTAAGCCCAGTTCTGATTACAAGTGTCAAGTTCTTTCTGAAATATTTCTGAGGAGTGAGAGAACAAGCAGATTTATAGGGTACATACTTCACTGGTTTTTATTTTGGTGGTGCGCGTAGATGAGAAAAGATTAAAAGCCCAAACAAATATCTAAATCATTGTGTATGCCACTGAAGTACATGTCTCAGCCATAGGCACCATAGACAGCACCCTACAAAGGAAAATAGCTCTTGGCCTGTTCCTCCCAGGAAATGGAAGAAGAAAAAAAATCCCATAGAATTAAGAGGGAAGTTCCAAATTGTCAAACTATATTTCATGAGCAACAGTGATTCAATTTTTAATATGAGTTTTCTTTGAAGTTTTAAGTGCCAAAAACTAATTCACAGGTTTGGGTATGGTGTATTTCAAGGTATGATTTATTCTGAAGATTTAAAGGCCCAGGGTGTTATTCCTTCCAGAAATATGAGTCTAGAAGAAGAATAGACAGTGATTAAGGAATCAAGTTTCGAATCTCATGGTTCTGAAATCAAATCTCAGCTTGAACACTTTCTAACCGAGTAAAATCAGACAAATTACTTAACCTCTCAAGTTTCTAAGCATTATGTATGATACTTAACTTCTCAAGCCTCTCTAAGCATCATCTATGAAATGGAGGAATTAGCACTTTGTTCTTAGATTTAAAAAGCACAATGTATAGTGTTGTTTGCAATCATTAAACTAGTCAATAGCAATTGTTATGAGAAATTTACTTTTTAAAGGAAAATTGTATCATAAAGAAACAAATGCCTACATTTCGAGTTTCTATTTTACTGAGAGTAATATTCCCAAGCTTTTGAAATGACATCAAACAAGAAGTAGTTACTTTCTCCACCCAAAATCTAGTCTCCCTTCTATATCTACCTCTGAATCAGTGCCACTCATCCCTGGCATCCAACACCTCAGTACTTTCTTTCCTTTCCAACTGATGATATCCCTGCCTTTGATAACTGGTTTCTATTTCAGTGATTAAATACTGAAATTCACTGTGTATGCAGCTGTCTTTCATATACAAAAGAATCTAGCACTCAGTATGAAAAGGAAAGACATTATTTCCAGAGGTTTAGAGGATGGTGTAATAATAAGGGTCAGATTACATGTGTGATCAATTTTGGCCTTTTGCATGTCAATTAACATATCGCACTTGGGTGTTTATTGATGGCAAAATCCTATAGAGGGGTGTTATTACGCTCATATTTTAATGTCTTAGGGGTCAGCATCTTGCACACAGATATCCACTGGCATATATTCAGATGCAGAATTGCTAGCTTTATCATTTTAAGTGATTTAAGCCAATGAAAGGACACTCCATTTGTTTGCTCAATAGTCAATTGAAATGGAAACGGTTAGCTGAGTGCAGCTCCCTTGAAATTCTTTTCCCCTCTAGTGCCAATTACAGAATATGAAAGGTACACTCTGCACAGCTTGCTCAGGATAATAAATCACTAAATTGGAAGCTTCAGTTACCTTGCTGATTTTGATAAGAAAATTAATAGAATTAGCAGCTTATCTGCCTAACCAGGAGATTCACATTGTGAAAAAGAAGAGAAAGAAAGAAAATAGAATGAAAAAGGAAAGAGAAAAAAAGAAATCTGTTTCTATGGCCAGGACTGCCTGTATTTCTTCCTGGTGACAGGGATACAGTTTGGATAGTTTCTTTTTGACCACTATGGTGATAAAGCTCAGTTGAAAACAATGCAAGAAGCACTATCAATTATTGTCTACTCGTTTTGTTTTCATGCATAATTAAAGCTGGACAAAGCCAACACTGGATCAGACATCACATAAGGCTAAATCAAGCAAAAGCTACATCAAGTAAAGTCCAATTTTGATAAACAAAAGTTCTAAACAGCCCAAAATTGAAAAGTGGTGAGGCTGAGATTATGTTCAAAAAGAAGATTTACTGTCTTGTGTTTTCTTGGAAAGAGGGTATTATAGTGCTTCTTTTTGTCTAAGAAAGGATAATTGTTTGCAATGAAGCTGCTGCTCTCAAAACAGAATGGGAAGACAAGAGTTGTTTGTTTAAAAAGATCCTTAGCAGCCTTTCTCTTGCTCCTTTTTTTCTTAAATATATATGAAAATCTGTAATTATTTCTTTGAAGAACATTTTTCAACAGCTGTAAATTATGAGTCAATCACTGTGTGCTTCTTTTTTTCCTCCAGCAGCTGCAGACCTCTCCATTCAAAGCAATTAATTGATATTTGTAAAGTGCTTTGAAACTGAGAAGTGGTGCCTCATAAGTGCTAAATATTGTTCTTATTGCTGCTGCATTAGGAATTGGAAAACCAGCCAGCATCAGCTCAGACAAGGCTCGGAAGAACAGCAGTAATTCTAAGTGTTTAAAACAATCACCTAAAACTCCAAGGCACCCCAAAAAAGATACAAATTAACAGATCTTTTTAAGACAAATCAGAGGTTAATTACTAAAGATAATAACATCACTGGAAATTATGCATCAAGTTTTGAGCAAAGTATATCTTTAGCTCTCTGATACATTTATCCTGTTCACAAGTTTATGCCCTCATGCTAACTTGCACCACACTTTTTCTTAAAACACACTTTTCAAGAAATATATGTTTGAGAAGATAGTGTTTGTTTATACAATGTGACCAAGTTAAGACTTTTGTAGATCATCAGGCCAACTTAGAGAAGTTTTGACATTGTATTACTTTTTGGGGTGGAAAATCACTTTACTAAACGAAAAGATATTCTGGATTATCTCAAATATTTCTTATTTTCTAACAATATATAGATTTTGGAAAATGCTTGAGCATGAGATATTGGTGTAGTTTCCAGCAGATTTCACTGTTTTCATTCCATATTTCAATTTAAAAAAAAAACTTTACTGATACATACACCTCTGCTATCTACATTATTGACAGTGTTGATCATAAGAAGGGTTGGTCTGTTGACAGTATATGTTTCAAAGCACAAAATAAAAGAGATATTTCACAGAGATAGCTACAATTGAAATATTATTTCTTGGGGCAATAATTCTAGAGATGAAGTCATAAACCTGCTGGCATCAATTGCTGTTAAAAAGAGCTATGGATAACAAAATTCTGTCCCAATCATAGACCATGTACATGGATTGGTTTTCTTTTATCTCTGATGCTTAAAAGCAGCAGCTTGCTTAAAAATCCTGTGTTGCTAAGCAATTAATTGTTGACCATTCAATGCCATTTCTTTATTGAGAAATGAAGAAAATTACAGATGGTTAGCACCACTCAGCAATGCTTACACACACATTTTGTAACCAAAAATAGATATTTGTGAGTCAAACAATGAAACTAGTGAGCATGCGTACATAACTATGCAGAGTAAAAAACCACATACTACATGATAGCCATATATAAGTCAATCTGTTAATTAAAAAAAAAATTGCAATTCATGCAGTTTGTTTTTAAAAACTGTACACAAACTTAGCACTCTTAATTATAAGAAGATAATATTTTCAAAATAGATGGCTTCAGTAAAGACTTTGAACACTAGAGAATTCAGGGTTTGAAAAAAAATAACTTTCTTATTGTCAAATTACTTGTCCAAACAAAACTACAAACTATTGTAAAATTAAAGCAAGGACATGTGGCCTCCTTTTTTCTGTCAGCCTTGCTATCCTAAGTTTGGCAAACAGGGCCAAGTGATTCTCTCTAATAGTGCAAGAGTGGCCAAAAATGGCCAATGAATGACCCTTCATAACTATGCACAGATTAAAGTGAAAAACAGAAGGAAATAATATTAGAACTCTTCCCATTCCAAATTTCTTGAGAAATCTAATGTCGCTCCCTAGAACAAAAGCTCCGCACCTGAGTGTACGCTTTTAGAAGATTTATGTCCTTTCTCCTAACATAATTTACACTAGTGTCTCTCCTGCCAAGAGGAGGTTTTATTTAAAGCAATTAAACTAAACAATTTTAACAATGCCCTCTTTTACAGACACATGAGATAGAAAGAATTACCTAACCAACCTTTTCTCCAATTGGAACTGGGTTTTAGTTTAAAATTATGGAAATCAAATCACATGATTATGTAACAAAAAATAGGATTTGAGAAAGGATAGAAAACTAATTTTATTGCAATGATAATCTGATTTAATTTTCACAATACTGTAAGAGGGGTATCATTACCAGCATTTAAAAAGTGAGACATCTCAATAATATTGTAATATCTACATATGGTATCAGGTGGATACTACACTTATCAGAGTCATCACTTCATAAGTCATATAAATGTCTATTCACTATGTTATACATTGTGAAACTAATATAATATTGTATATCAACTATAATTAAATTTTTTTTTTTAATTTTAAACTGAACTCATAGATACAGAGAATAGATTGGTGATTGACAGAGGCAGAGGATGGAGGGTAGGCGAAATGGGTAAAGAGGCCAAAAGGTAAAAACTTACAGTTATAAAATAAATAAACTATGGGGATGTAATGCGCAGCACAGTGAATATGGTTAATAATATTATATTGCATATTTGAAAGCCACTAAGAGAGTAGATCTCAAAAGTTTATCACAAGTTTATTACAAAAAAGTTTTGTAACTATGTGGGGTGATGGATATTAATTAGACTTATTGTAATGATCATTTCACAATATATATAAATATTAAATCATTATGTCATACACCTGAAATTAATATAATATGTCCATTATACCTTAATTTTTAAAAGTACCATCTCAAAAATAAATAAATAAATAAATAAATAAATAAATAAATAAATAAATAAAATAAAGAAAGTAGGACATCTGAGATTCCCAGATTAAGAATTTTGCTTAAGAGAACACAGAGATGGCACTGTAAGTTGGATTTAGGACTGCATAACTCCAAAGTGCATGCACTCCTACTATGCCATGTAGTCTCCCCACCTGCCACAAACCAAACAACTTTTTAAGTCAATTGCCCATAGCAATGCTTGCAAAGTAAGAGACATCAGTGTACTATTGTGGTTAAGAGACTGTTCCCTTCTGTCATCATTTCCTTAATAAAGAAACTATATTTATTTTTAACTAATAAAGAAACAGAGAGTAGGGTAGCAGCTTCACCCAGGTGTCTGACTAATCACCTGAAACATTCTCCCAAATAGCACCAAATGAACTTGACCTCAAGAACAGTTTTCATCCATTCCTGCATGAGCACACCTTTCAAGACTTAGAACATTTGTTCTGCACTAATAATAAAATTGGATTATACCTATTTCATATAAGCAATAAAAATCTAATCCTTCATAAAGCACTGTTTAATAAGTTCTTTTTTTTAACCATGAATCAACTAATCTGCTGACCAAGAACTCTCACAAATGCCTAGTGAATACTACTCCTTACCTCATAATTTACTTCCTGCCTCTGTTCATTTCCCATAGATGAACTCAAATCACATGTGAAGCATGTTGAACCTGTGCTCATAAATTTCAGCTGACCTATAATTTGTGATACCAAAAAGTCAATACAATAGAACTAGATTCTTCTTTCATAAGCTCAAAAACTTTCCAGGTTCACTAAAAACAAACAAACAAACACACACCTGTTCTAGAAATGTACCAGTGTATTCAGACCTAGATCTTGTTTGCATTGCCATGTCTACAGTGAAAAGGCAAAGGAAAAATTTAGTGAGCAATATACACTGCCTCAAAATCCCTTTAAAATAGAACTAAATAAGAACAAAGACAAAATAATCCTGTTAAAGCCTCTGGAAATTGTGAAGGGTTTAATTTTGAATTGTGACTCTCAGCCCAGAATCTCTTTAAGCACGAAAAGGATAAGGACTGTCTTCAATACTCTTCCACTGTCAGGCAATGTTACACTTATAATATAGGCTTGGTTGACCCTTACACATAGACAGGGCTGCTCTTACACATAGATAGTTTTTCACTCACAACGTGATTTGAGTACCATTCTTATAAGGTGATTTATGTCCCCACAAACTTCATATATTAAAGTTATATAAGTGTCAAATCACTATGTTGTACATCTCAACCCCTATAAATTCATCAGAACCCCTATAAATTCATCAGAACATGAATTTAATTTGGAAATAAAGTCTTTACAAAGGAAATCAATTGAAAATTATATTATTAAGGTGACTTCCAATATGACTGGTGTCCTTATAAAAAAAAAAGGGGGGGAAATTTGGACATAGATCAGACGTATAGAGAGGAAAAACGATATGAAGAAACACGGGGAGAAATGTCTATGTGATCAGTTTGGTGCATCTACAAGTCAAGAAATGCCAAGGATTCCTGGCGAACACGAAAAGCTAGAAGAGGGAAACATTAGCACCTAGAACCATTGGAGTGAGCGAGGCCCTGCTGACACCTTAATTTTGGACTTCCAGACTCCATAACTGGGACACAATAAAGTCCATCTTAAATCATTCAGCCTTTGGTGCAGCAGCCCTAGGAAATTAATACAGCCACAAAAATGGCTCCATTTCTTCAATGTCTGTTTCTCCTAGGAAAAGAAAACATTGTTCCAAGGGTGGAAAACTAACTCCAACCCACATGCCAATTCTGATAAATGGTTAGGGACTCCCGGAGTGCTGTGTTGAAAAAGATTCTCAGGTCAAGCTCAGGATCAGCAAAAAAAAGAAAAAAAGAAAGAAAAAGAGAAAAGAAAAGAAAGAAGGAAGGAAGGAAGGAAGGAAGGAAGGAAGGAAGGAAGGAAGGAAGGAAGGAAGGGAAGGAAGGAGGGAGGGAGGGAGGGAGGGAGGGAGGGAGGGAGGGAGGAGGAGGGAGGGAGGAGGAGAGAGAGAGAGGAGAGAGAGAGAAAAGAGAGAAAGAAAGAAAAGAGAGAGAGAGAAAGAAAGAAAGAAAGAAAGAAAGAAAGAAAGAAAGAAAGAAAGAAAGAAAGAAAGAAAGAAAGAAAGAAAGAAAGAAAGAAAGAAAGAAAGAAAGAAAGAAAAAAAGAAAAACAAAACAAAGAAACAAAGACGGCTTACTTTAGGTGCAAGAGAACACACATTGGATGAAGCCATGCATTTGCCATGACTACATTAAATTCTATACCTTAGTATAAATTATTTTCTCAGAGTCTTTTCGATATAGACCAGATGATAAGAGAATCTGGAGGAGATGGTTAAAAAGTAAGTTTAGAGAAATTGGTATTGCCCCCAAAAGAGCAGGCTTGGGGAAGGGTCTCGTGTCGCCTGGGATTGCATGAAGACCCTGGAATCCTAGAGATCTAGAAAGGCTGTCAAAGAAAGGAAATAAGACTGCCTCTTTCACCTATATCACAGTTTTGTCCAGAGACGCCTGCTGTTTATCTCTAACAGGCTATATGTTTCTCATTAATAGAGCCAGAAGCATTATATTCCTATCCAATTGCAACAGTCTATTATTATAGAATACAAGGCAATATTTTTGTCACTCTGTAGTTCTATATTAATTATTGCATATTGCAGTAATTAAAATAATTGGGGCATTGGTGCAAGAATGTAGAAGACCCATGTTTATAAGGAAACAATTACATAATAAGGTTATATTTCAAATCAAAGGAGGAGGATAGATATTCAATAAATTGTGGTGAGTCAATTTGCTAATCACCAAGAAAAAATTAAGTCAGACCCTTAACATCACACAATATAGAACAACAAATCTGGATGAATTAAGAGTCTAAATATTAAAAAATCAATTTATAAAAATACAGGTAAAACTATCCAATGGTATTTTTATAATCTTGGCTTTGGAAGATCTTTCTAAGCAAGACTCAGAGGCCAAAGGAAAATGACTGACAAACTCAACCAATAGCAAAATTAAATATTCCTAGGGTTAAAACAATCCTACAAAAAATGTTAAAAGGTAAAGAGTAAACTTAGAAAAATAGTAAACATGTGTAAATCTAAGTGAACATTGACAATAAAGACAGTCTTTTAAAAAGAAGGATAATAAGATCTTCTACAATTCAAAATATGTACAGCACTACCACATGACAATAATAGCAGACAAGGACATTAAAAGTTTTATAACTGTTCCTTATGTTCAAAATTAAATACAGACATGGAACAAAGTTAAAGACAAACTGAATTTTAGAGATGAAAACTACAGTGTCTTAGAGGAACACACACTGGATTGGATTAACAGTAAATTAGATAAGGTAGGATAAAACATTTGGAAACTTGAATACATGCTAATAGAAACACAGAAAAAAATTTCCAAAAAGAAAGAAAGAAAAGAGCATCTGCGTTCTACTGGACAAATTCAAGCAGCCTAATAAATATGTAACTGGGGTCCCAGAAGAAAATGAAAGAGAGGAAAGGGAGAGAAAAAATATGTGAAGAAATAATAGTCAAATATTTTCTAAACTTTATGAAAATTATAAACCCATAGATCCAAGAAGTTCGAAGAAACATTAGCATAAGAAACAGGAAGAAAACTATGCCAAAGCATATTATAATCAAATTGCTTAACACTAGTGATAAAGAGAAATCTTAAAAGCAGCCAGATTTAAAAATACATGTTACATACAAAGAACAAATAAAAGGTTGACTGCAGACAGTGCAAGCAAGAAAACAGTGGACCAACATCTTTAAAGTCCTAAAAGAAAATAAAATTATTAACCTAGAATTCTATACCAAGCGAAAATAACTTTCAAAACTTAAGACAAAATACACTTTTACAAACATAAAATATCTGAATAAATTTATTGTGAGCAGACCTACATTACAAAAAATGTTAAAGGATGTGCTTCAGGCAGAAGGTAAATGATATCAGATAGAAATATGGATCTATGCAAATAAAAGCACTGAAAGAGATGTCTATATTAGAAAACATGTAACATTTATTATTATTTTATCTCTTCAAAAGATAATTGGTGACTCCTAATAGGTATGCGGTTTCTTTTTGGGGTGATGAAAATGTTCTGAAATTAGATAGTGGTGAGAGTTGTACAACCTTACGAATATACTAAAAACCACCAAATTGTATACATTAAAATGGTTTTTTATGGCACGTGAATTGTATTTCAATGTAAACAAGAAATGTTTTAATAACTGATTAAACAAAAATAATAACTGTGTATAGTAGAATTTATAACATATATAAAAAAGAAAAATGCATGACAATAACAGATGTTAATTCTCCCAAAATTTATCTACAGATTCAGTGCATTCTCATTCAAAATTCTAGCAGGATATTTTTGTAGAAATTGACAAGCAGAATCTAAAATTCATGTGAAATGCAAAAGATCAAGAAGAGCCAAAACAACTTTGCAAAGAAAGAACAAAATTGGAGAACTATACATCCACCAGAATATAAAAATTTTAAAGACTGATAGTACCCTCTATGGACAAAAATACAGAGTAACAAAAATTTTTATGATTTTTTGGGAAGTATACATTGCACACCCTCTGAACCAACAATTCCACTCCTAGTTATATACCAACAGGAATACATGCACAAGTGTACTAAGAGGCATGTACAAACATGTTCAAAGCAGCCCTCAGCACCATAACCAAAAACTGTAAACAACCCAAATGTTCAGTAGCAGTAGAAAAGATAAACTGTGGTGGATTCATACAATGGGTTTCTAAGCAACAAAGATGAATGACATGGATATATCTCAAACAAAATCAGATCTACCTTATGCATAATCCTGTAAAATTTAAAACTAAGCAAAACTAATCTATAGTGCTTATAGATCCCTACTTAAAAACTGAAAAGTATAAGAAGAAGCAAGAAAGCAATTACCACAAAAAAAAAAAAAGGATATTGGTTATCTTTGGTAGGGAAGAAAAAGAAAGAGAAGGAATGGGCACTCAGGGAATCTTCTAAGGTTCTGGCAATGCTCATTTTCTTGATTTAAGTAATGGTTACACGACATTCATTTTGTAACAATCCATTAACTTTTTACATTTTGTTTTAAGCACATTTTCATGAGGTATATTTCAAAACAGAAATGCCTAGAGGGAAAAATCCCTTTATTTTCATTGTAGTGGAATTTGAGTTGTGGCTATATGTTGAATCGGCTCTCTTTATTCCAAATAGACAATAACATTTTACTCTTTATAAATCTATACTATGTGAGGTATTTTTAAATAATCATGTATTATTTTGTGATTAAAACCAATAATTTGTGAAACAGAGAGAAATAAAAGATTCGAGGATTTCTGCAAGTGAGTAAAAGTGGATAAAAGGAATGCAAACTTAATCAAAAAGGAAGAAATAGCTCCTATTCTCAGCCAGCTTAAAAACTTTTGGAAAAGTAGTGGTAAAGAACAAACAATTCTTATGCCTCTTTCTTTGCACAATCAAAAGCACTTAAGCTCTTTCCAGGAGTATAATGTAAATATGAGTAATGGAATTGATTTTTTATCAAACATACCAGAATAAATCAGATGGGTTCTATTCCCTTCAAGGTATTCATCTCAGGAAGTTAGACACTTTTTCCAATGAAGTTTTATTAATGCAAACATTTTGGTATGCCTCTTGGAGAATTGCTTTCAGAGCCTATGGCATTCTTTTTTAATAACCTCAAGGATGGTAAATTCACCCTTTGAGAATGAACCGAGAAAGTTATTTGGATCCATGCCTGATAAATAACCTAAGTAAACTCACTCATTCAGAGTGTATTGATTTGGTCAAAAATTGAAATATGACTGTAAAGGAATGGTACTGGTCTTAAAAGAAATTCCCATAGAAAAGTTTTTTTCCAAAAAATAGTTTGAGCAATGACAGCATTATTGAAATGTTTGGAATCTTAGTAACCACTTTGGAGATAAGCACGTATTCCATTCATTCACTCAACATATGTTTATAGAAGTCCTTCTGTGCACCACACCTTGTTCCAGACCCTTTGGGGATATAGCAGGTAACAGACCAAAAAAAAAAAAAAAAACCTGCCCTCATGTAGCTTATTTGAATATATGCTTATTAAAAGTTCACCACATAATTTACAGTTACTTTCACTTTCTGAATTTGTGTATGTAATGATTATGATAAACATCTCTGTATCATCTTTACAGTATTTTTAGTGTCATTGGGATTTAGCCGTTAGAGAACAAATCAGGATTTAAATCTTGTCCAACACATGCTATGTGCATGCAGCTGATAAATATCCAAACTGCTTTTGCAGTGGAAAATCAAGAGAGATTTGGTCAAGTCTGTCCCCTGATTGTGTTGCAGTCATACTGAGAGGATTTTCCAAGGTGTCCAAGGAAGACAGCATCACACTAGTCCAGTAGCCCACAACTTAGCACCTGAAATACCCTAAGGGAACTGGAAACAGGGTGTCTGGAATTAGTGGCTACACGTCTCAGGCTCTGAAAAGGAAGTTGGCATCCTAACCGAAATCTCAGCATTCAGGCCTCAGAATTTGGGAGTCCCGCTGCCCCACAGCCGCCATCACCAACACCTCATCATTTCTAATCTTACCTCATCAAAACCTGTTCCTCGTTTTAAGTGAATGGAAAAAGCTCTGCTGACCTTCAGATTTTGTGGTCCCAACCTCTCCGCCAATAGGCGCAGAGTGCTATTTATCAATGTAATGAGAGCTGCGTTTTAATGAGGCAGGAGTCAGTAAGAATGCGGCGCTCGGCAGGCATCAGAGGGTGGGCGCATGTCAGGCCCCGCGGTCCCCAGGGGCCCAAGCGCAGGGAAGAGCAGCGGGGTCTGGCGCCGCGCCCGGCTGCGCTTGCCTCCCAGCGGCGCCGATCTGCTCCCTGTTTTCTTAGTCTAAGTGCTTTTTAATTAGCTTTCATCACTTCCCCAATTTGACTACAACCATTACTGGCTCCTTGTTGAAAGAATGCCCACCAGGCATCCCCCATGCCACACCTTTGCCCAGCCCAGGCCCACCGGTCCAAACTATCCAGCGTCCATACATTTAAAATGCTCCTGAATATCCAGCGACTCCGCAGATTCCGTTCACATTTGTCCCTCTTTCCTTTGTGCTTTTGAGGAGAAGGTGAGAACCTTATTGTTACTGTGCTTTTCTGCAGGTGAGAGAACCTTATTATTACTTGTCTGGCATGACTTTATTTCTTGCCAAGTCTCCTGAATATTTTCAACAGTTTATGTGCCTAGAAATACATACAGATTATATATATAAAGAAAGAATTTGGAATTGATTTTTAAATTCACATGCAGAGCTTTTAGAAGGGTATGCTTTTTCACATCTGTAATTTGTTATTTGTTTAATTAATGTTTTGTAATTAATTTTGTAATTTACAAATGTTATAATTTGAAATTTATTTGTTTAAAAACTAAAAATGCTTTTTTTTTTTTCCTGGAGAAAGAAAAGCAAAGCTTCAATAGGACAGCTTCAGTGGGGACCTACTATGATCCCAAGAGCCTTCGCCTCCTAGGAAGAAAGTTCTTCACTGGCCTCTCAGGAGTCCACTGAACACTTCTCTACCTTACTTTCTCCTACCTGCCCCATGGGGCCATCTGAGGCCCAGAATTGCAGCAGGTAAGGCCTGGAGTGGGGAGGCCTCTATTAGAAGAGTTTTGTTTAGCCTGATCAGTAGATAAGAAACACACACACACACACACACACACACACACACACACACACACACAACTCGTAGTCCCTTAAAAGCAGAAACTCTGTTTGGGGTAGGAACCATTTTTCTTTTTCCTTCTCCCCAACCCACTGGACAGTAGATCACTATAATGCTGAATAATGAATGAATTGATTAGTTAATGATAACCATATGAGTGAACAATGAATGATTAAAGAATATGCAACTTATTCCATTTAATAAATATTTAATAAGCACCTACTATGCATATGTCAGGCACTGTGCTAGAAGCAGTCCTTGCCATTGAGAAGCTTACACTTCACTGGAGAACACAGACAAGTAATATCAGTGTCTGGAGTTAAGTGGGCTAGATGCGATCAGAACACAGAGGGAAGGGCCTGGACTAGGGCAGGGATGGTAAAGAAGGGAGAGACAGTAAACTAAGATTCATTACCAGAGCATAAAGAGTAATGGCAGGGTGGTGAAAAATGAGGATCAAGAAGTAAGGAAAGAGTTCTGCTTCTACTCAGGCTGCAAAAGGTCACAAGACAGAGAGAGGTAATCCTTCCCAGGTGAAAAGAGAGTGACTGCTTTCATCTCTGGGAGCAGAGTAGGCAAAGGCCCTACCTGCTGTGGGCAGAGGACTTGGTAAGGACAATAAGGAACCACTGGACTGGTAACAGCCATGCCTAAGCTGACATGTGGACTGAAACCAGAAGGAGCCCAAAAGACACAGAGCCCATCTGTTTTTTTCACAGGACTTTCACAGGATCTGAGGCTGTGGAACACTGAGGACTTGCAGGCAGGCACAGAGAGACCTCCATCCAGATGCATGGAAAGCTGAAGCTAAGCTCAATGGTGAGGGAAAGTGCCACAAACGTCTGGGGGCTTAGATCTCAAGCCTGCTGGAGGTAGGAACCAGAGCCCACTGGCAAAAATTTGGGAACCACTGGAAAACTGAAACTGGCTGGAGTGTGCAGCCCAGACCAACCCGTCTCAGCCCTGGAGTCCACCAGAAACATCACCTCTCAACCTACTGGAGCAGAAGAAGGGAACAGTTCTTCCAGGCAAGTGTTATCTATTTCATTCTCTCCCATTTATACCCAACGGCCATCATATAATTTTTAAACACAGGAGACAATCAGGAAAATGTGACTCACAATTTTTTAAATAGGGTAAATATTAGTACTTCTATGTGACAAAGACTAAACGTCTCCTTTAACTAAACTTGAGTCGGGTTCCTCTGAGTCCTCTTTTTGACTAGGCCTCACCTTAGGGCCCTGTCTTAGTCCAGTTTCAGCAAGAATCCTTCTGGGTCAGTTTAGTGAAAATCTTCCATCCTCAATATCTTATCACCCTGACCTGCCTTTAGTAAAAATCCTGTCCAGGTGGTTTAGCCAGAATGTTCCCTTGCCCCGATGTTTCCTCTTGGTAATTTTCCTTTCACTGACCTCCAACCTGATCCTTGTTATAAATCTCCACTTGTCCTTGCTGTATCGGGAGTTGAGCTCATTCTCTCTCCCCTAATGCAAAATCCCATTGTAATAGTTCCCTGAATAAAGTCAGCCTTACTATCTTTAACAACTGCTAGAATAATTTTTCTTTAACTTATCACAGGTTTAGTGTGATAATTACATGAGTTGATAAATGTAAAGCACATAGAATGATTTTTGGCAAAAGAAAAATGCTAGACTGGGCCAGCTCCATAGGGCACAACCTATGCAACTGTTCAGGGACCCACACTGAGAAGAGCCCAGAGTTTGGTTAAGGCTCTACTGTCGCATTGAAATTCTCAATAGTTCTTTAGTAAGGGCCCTGTATTTTCATTTCGTGCTGGACCCACAAATTATGTCACTAGTTCCGACACTATATAAGTGTTTGCTACTCTCTCAGCTCACTCATCACTTGCTTCGAAAGAATTCTTCAACGCTCCCATCCAATATCCAACATGGCTTTCTCTCTCTCTAAGCACATATCGTAGTTTGTAATTATACTTTATCAGTGTAATTATTTAAATAATGTTTATCTCTTGACCAGTAAATAAGCTTCATGAAATCAGGGACTGTGGGTCTGTTTACCATTATATTCAATCCATAAGTGTCTTAAAGTGGAGCTGAGGAAATTTTTTAGGTTTTTTTTTTTTAATTTATTAACAAAAAATTCTCTTTTTCCCTCCCATATTCAAAAGCAAAAAAAAAAAAATTTACCTAGTTATTGATTAATTTTTTTTCCTATGTTGGACTATATTACATATTGAGAAACATATCTTTTTCTGAAAGGCCAAATGAACATTATTTCAGTGCTTTTGGGGTAAAGATTATTAATCCATCAGATGAGCAGATTTTAGTCCTTCCGAGCACTTGTCAAACATGTTTATCATTTGGACAGAGTTATCCTAACTAAATTTGAACAAGACCCTTAACTTCTCTGGGTTTTAATTTTCTCATCTCTAAAATGAGCTGGACCACATGATCTTAGTTCCTACTAATGTGTCAGTGTACAATAGTGAATCTATAATAAAGAAAACATAGCATGAACTTCAGAAATGGGCTACTTTGAAAGAAGGAAATGTTTTTTAAATGTGGAAACAATTTAGAGTTTTGGATGCTACCAGAACAAATGCTTTAAGATGAAAGAGAAATTCATAATTTCATTACCAGTCATGTAGCAACAACAAAAAAAGAAATCTATCAAAGTAATTTTTACATTTGGAAATAAAATTGATAGAAAGTTCTTAGAACATGTACCCTGGTTGTAGTAACTGGTACCTAAAGATAAAAATTCCCTTTAGCAAACAGAATTGCAAATATGGTAACCTTTGAATTATCTACTGACAATTTGATTTAACAAAATAACTAAATACACAGTCAGGCTTTCAATTTGGATAAGTAAAGACAAATCTGCCAGTGGCTTAAGTTTTTATGTATAAAACTATGGACAGGGAGAAACAATATAAATTGTCTAGCAAAATAAATAAATAAAATTTGGCCATGAAAATGTACAGTAAAGGGAGATGTTTAGAAACCACTAACAGGAAAGTTGTTAGAAATAGTAAGATCACCTCTTGTATGAAACTTTCCGTATGATCTCTAAGTTTTAGATAAAAAGAAGATAGAGATATCAAAGATAAGTAGATACAAAATGTTTGACACAAGACTGTTTAAAATAGTAAAAACTTAGAGATAGCCAAAATTTCTAGCAATAAGGAATTAAAAGTATATACAAATCATTAAAATAATTATTTTGATTGACATTATTAGCACATAAAGACCTCACATGCTAATCACACAACAGGGGTATCTTCAGTCAAAAACAGCAAGTTTAAAAACTGTTACGTAAACTAATCAAATTAGAACATGCACATTTCACTGTATTTAATTTTACCTCAAAAAAGAAAAAACAAAAAAAAAATACTGAACTCCAGTTTATGATATGCATATTGAAGTTTTTATAGCTTAATTCACTAATATATGCAACTTAAATGCTTCAAAAAGATGGATCAATGAATAGGCAGACAGATAGAGAGATATAAAGATATACATTAGGAAAAATATAATAAAATTTTAATCGTGAGGCAACAACTCTATATAATAGTAGTCCACTTTGGTTATATATGTTTTTAAAATTATATGATCCAACTTTTCTCACAAATCTATAAAATTGAAATTATGAGAGTGGGATGGAGACTGAAAAAGTAGACCAAAATGTGAAGTGAGTTTATCTATAAGAAGGAATACTTTTCTATGTTTTCCGTATGTTTATACTATATCTGTATATTTCTTTCATAATTAGGAAAATGAAATTGTGGCAGAGACTACCAGTTGCCTTCCATATCCAGTCACCCCTTCTTCCTTGACAAGAGAGCCCTGATATTTTAGGTGGGCTCATTATTAGCCAACCAGCAGAGGCTTTAAACAGCTTCACATTCACTTCGATGTGACCTCGTGAATGAGTTCTAACTGAGACACAAGTGGAAATGTTGTATAGTACTTCTAGGAGGGAGCACACTTTTCCACAAATGGAAGCAATGTATGACATAATCAGAAAGAAGGATCTGGGTCTCTGACCATGTGGAACCACTATCCAAGTCCTGGACCAACCACACACTACTGAGATTCTTTTGCATGTGAAAAATATAACAGGCATCTTGATTTAAGCCATTATTTTTTAGATCTTTGTTGCTCACAGCTGAATGCATCACTAACTCATATAAAAGAATCCATTTTGCAAAAGTAAAAAAAAAGAAAACATCAGGGCTCTTTAAAAATCTCAATTTCTTAACATTTAGATTCAAGAGCTGCAAATAAAATAATAGAAAAGAAGTAATATTTGAAAGTAAGGCTAAGTTTAAAGAAAATGGGATAAAATTTGAAGGTAATTCATTATTCAAATAAATGGATATCTACTCAGTACAAAATGAGAGAGATTGTGCATAACAATAATCAGTGACCAATAAGTTGTCATATTAGTTTATCTACACTACACTTGAAGTTAGTGGAAGCATGATGGAAAGGGTAGATGAGGTGGGAAAAGACCCAGTCCGGTTAAGACATCTCAGCTCCTGAGGTAAAGATGGGGACTTATAGCATGAAGGACCTGGGTGCCTGGGAAAAGGACCTAGAGCTTCGAAAAGGGAAAAAGAAAGAAAAAAAAGGAATTAAAGGGAAAAGACAAACACTTAACCACCTTTACAATTTTGCCCAAGGCTATGTTTTTCACTAAATCTCACCCGAGCTTCTGTGATAAATAATATCAAATTATTTACTCAAGATCTCATGGTGCAATAAAGGATAGACAGGTAATAACAGAAAGCAGGACTGAATAGGAGAAAAGGGGATACACTGTAAAGCCACTCTACAAAAAAGAAAGTTCTTCATCAGGTAAAAGGATTTTCAACTTCAATAAAAGAAAATCTTATTATCTGATTTAGAAGAAGAAATGTTAAAAGTACCGTTTGAGGGCCTCACTAAGTGACACCTTTAATCCTCATACCTACTCCGTAAAATGGTGGCAGAAGAATCTTGAAGTTTGTACACACACACACACACACTCTTCCACAGGGATTTGCTGCACAATTGTGAAGCTTCCCTACATGTGAAGTATGTGGCAGGGCTGGGAATTGAGCCCAGGCATCAAATGGACCAAATTTTACTCTATTACTAGTTACTATTGGTATTAGCATCACCCAAGAATGGAGCAAAGAGAATGAAAGCATGGATCATACTGTTGGAGTGCTCTGCAGATCTACCTCAAGAGACTCCAGCCAATGACAGAAAAAGGTAAGGGGAAAATAGGATTAGGGCCCAGAAGAACATGAAATAACACCTAACAAGGAAGCTATATGGAAAATCTTAAGCAGGAACAGAAAATCAGACGGGGATGTACGTGAAACCACCATGTAAGGGCTTGACTATGTGTAATCTCATAGACAAACAGGTCCCTCTAACAAGAGCTGTGGATATGATGCTACCTGGTGTGTTACCTTGTTGGAGCAGTTCAGAAAAAGCTACTGATGACTAGTTTTCTGCCGATTAGAAATAAAGCATTGTAAGTAAAGTTACATTTGTATTTCACCTAACCAGTATTAGGTTTTATATTGCTTTAGTGCAGAAGTTCTAAACTCTAATTAAAGAATCTACCCCAAATATAAAGCCCCATATTTACTAGAGGGTCCCATAGTCAATAATTTTGAAAAACAGCAAAATTAAACATTTTACTTAAAGACTTCGCAGAGCCTTTACTATAATAACATGTACTGTGATGGCAAAGAAGAGGATATAGTCCAATCCGTTTTATCACAGGACCTTTTTTAGAGGAGAGAGGCATCTCAATATCCAGAGGTTTCATAATTCAAACTTGGTGAAATATTGATTGAGAGTGTGAGGCAAAAACACAAATGTTTTTCAAGGCTCACTCTGTGTAAAAAAATAATAAGAACTAAATTGTTATAAGTACCCGAAGATGCTTGTGCTTTGCAAATCTCTAAATCACAGGTGCTCCCAGAAGAAAGAGTACAAAGCTCATGTCCTTATTGGAAAATTGGAAGAGGATCTTTTTCGGGGAAAGTTCTTGACCAAAGATCTAAGAACAACCTACTTTGGATAATAGGTTTTATTTATACGCAAAGTAAACAGTAAAGACTTCTAAGAGACAAACATCAGATACATCTTAACAACAAGTCCATTTCTCTAGAACATTTTTCCTCAGATATCTCCGCAGCTCTACTCTCACTTCACTTAGGTCCCTTCTCCAATGACATCTCCTTGGAGAGGACTTTCCTTGTCTAATATGGCGTCTCCACTAATTCTCTAGCCACTTACGTTGCTTTACTTTTTATAGCACTTATCCACTTACATATTACATATTTATTGTTAACTTGTTATTGTCTGTTTCCTCACTGGAATATTAGCCCACTAAGGCCAGAGATTGTGTTTATTCACCTCTGAGTGACTGGAGCAGTGCCTCTGTCACATAGTAGGCCTTCAAATATATGTGTTGATTAAATAACAAGATAAGCAACATTGGTTTCTCAGTCCTTTATTAGTGATGGTTTCCCTTGAAATAATTTATACACCCAAACATTTAAAATTCCTACCCCTATTCTCAGTGAGAAAGAGTGAAGAAAAAAGGGTTTGTCCATGGTCAAGCTCTCTGGACTTCTTAGGATTATGGTCAATGTTGGATCTTTTATTCTTGAGATGATGAGTAGTGCTAACATTCAGTAATAGCATCATTCTTTTATTTGGAGGGTAATGAGAGATAAGGTTATTCTTTCTATCATAAATATATATTCCAAGTAGCAAGCAAGCAAAACTACTCACGACATAGAGCAAGTACAAAAGCTGCAGAACATGACAATACTGTGTTACTGCTTTGATATGGACTGAATTGTGCCCCTCCTCCCTCAAAAAATCATATGTTGGAGCCCTAACTCCCAATGAGACTGTATTTGAAGATGGGACCTTTAAGGTGATAAGATTAAGTGAGGTCATAAGAGTGAGGCCCTAATCTCATATGACTGGGTTCTTATAAAAAGAGGAGACACCAGAACTCACCTTCTCTCTGTACCTGTTACAGAAGAAAGTCCATGTGAAGACACAGAGAGAGGTGGCTATCTGCAATCCAAGACAATCTGCCTCATCAAAAGTGAAATTTTTCAGCACCTTGATCTTGGAGTTCTAGCCCCCTGAACTGTGAGAAAATAGATTTCTATTGTGTAAGCCTCCCAGTCCATGGTATTTTGTTATGGCAGCCCAAGCAAAATAATGCACCTCTTTTTATTGAAATGTATATATATTTGCTTGAGGGAAAATCAACAATTCAATCTCTGCAAATTCGAACTTTCCTCATGATGATTTGTTTAAGGATCCATCTTTTTCATGGATGAAAGAGTATGTTACATGGCAAACAAATGGGTATTTCCTAGGCAGGACTGTTCCAGGCAGTGTATTTCTCAGCACTAACTGGAACCATCCAAAGTGTCCATACAGGGAAATTTCTGATAGATCGATGTTTTGAAAGGGCATGTACCAAAGAGAGAAAGAAAAGTGAGTGGCATCTGTAAGATTAGGACAGAAAAGTTAAATAGTACAGTGAGCTGAAGCTTAGGAGAAAATGCTATGACAACATTAAGGTTAACCATGTTCGATAAATCAATGAAAATGGAAAGAAGAAGCTCACTTTTTTAGAAAGACTGTGTAATAGTCATATATGACTGAGAAAGAAGAGAACACAAGTCTTTGACAGGCTCTGTCTTCACCAAAAAGAAACTCGTTCAAATTGAAAAAAGAACAAATAATGGTTACAAGGAAATTGAACAGCTAAATAAATTACAGTGCTTCCATCTTCAGTATATTAAGCAGCCACTAAAAATTATATTTATGAAGAGTTCTAAATAGCATGGGGTGGGAACAAGACATAAGATTAAATAGGGGGGCAGGAGCAGGATACATAATTGAATCACAAATAATCTCAATTTATGAAAAAATAAAATCGGGGGTAAAAAATGCCAGATGGCTGTATGCCAGAATAACACTGGTTGCCTCTGATTGTTAAGATTATGGGCATTTTTCCTCTGTGTGTTATATTTTTATGAACCTTCAAGCAATGAACATTTGTTACTTTTATAATCAGAAAATAGAAGTAGAAGAGTAACAAGAAACACAAAAATAGGAACCCAAGACACATGAGGCTATTACAAAGCAACTTCAAGCCAGTTTTTAATGAGGCCAAGATTCAAGATTCAGGACCTGAAATGAGGGCATCGGTATCAGTAATACCTGAGGGCCCATAAACATTAAGTAAGAGGCCAGAAAGCTCTGGTTTTCAAAATTATAGGTATCTCAAACCCTTAGGCACAAAATCTCTGGAAAACTCTTGACTTGATAGTTTTGAAACTCTGGAAAAGTTGATAGAAAAGGAACAGGCTTAGCTTTCTTCTGCCTGCCACTCCCCTAGACGAGAGCTTTGTGTTGCACATGACTATTACTAAAACCCAATGGAAACAAGATGCAGGGCCCACATGAACTCTGGCACTGTGATCTATAGGTCCCAACATTTATACTTAATATCATCTGGGTGTTGGGACATAAATTTACGGTTTTGTTTGTTTGTTTTGTTTTATTTATTTAAATTAGCTTCAAATATACAGTACATTGGTTAGACATCTATATAGTTCATAAAACAATCCACCTAATTGCTCCCTCCCTCCCCTGGCCCTCCACCTAGCCATCATATTAATGCTAACTACATTCCCTCTGCTGTGCTCCCCATCCCCGTGACTGTTTTTTAATGAACCAACAGTTTCTCCCAGAACTCCTTCCTGTCCTCATAGTATTCTACGGTCTTCCTCTACTGGCCTTTTCAGTTCTCAAAGTGTTCTAATCTGCCCCAATCTACACTTTATATCAATTCTTTCCAAAGCTCTATTTGACCACCGACCACTGAGAGCCAGCCCTGACAACACATTAAGATGTTTCCCAATGCATGCTTCTTATAGAGAGCCCTGAAAGATATCCATGGCATTCTATGACAAGGGGACTGATGATTTAAAATTTAAGAACCTCCCTTTAGAAGATTCAAAATGTCTATTCACATATTAAAAGTTTTGAAAATGCCTACAATAAAGAAATTTGTTTAAATTTGACCATGTTTTATGAAACCTTGTTTTTAAAAAATCTTGTTAAATCCAATAAATTAGTACATTTTGGCGAGAGTTACATTAGAATTTTCCTTCCCAATTATCCTTATGGCCTATTTTTTGAATTTTATACCTGAATTGTGTTTATTTATCCATTTATCCATTCATTTATTCATTCAAATATATAGTGAAAGATTATATGTTCTAGGCACTCAGGATACAGTGGTGAGCAAAGTCAGATATAGTCCGTTCCCTCATGAAACTTGTTGTCTAGTGGCCAGATAATACAGCCTAGTGATCTGCAGCTCCCATGATCTTATTTAATATTCTGATATTGGAATTAGGACACCGATGGCCTTGAGAGCATCAAGCTTCAGCCTCTGCATCACCTCATTATGGATATCCAGCCTGCCTAAATGGAAATGAATCTATCCTACTGCAACCAATGACTGGGGTCCTGGTCTCTCACTTTATTTCTTCTGACTCTTCTAACTATGTTCTGCTTCTCACATCCCTCATAGTATCTACCAAAGATCACTCCATATAAAAGCTCAGACAATCAGCAGAAATTAGCAAAGAGGTAATCAGTCAGTCTGTTATCCAGGCTTGCTCTTTATCTATCTTTTCCAGGAATTTTTTAGAAGACATCTTAACATCTTTTTGTTTTTCTTAATAATTAACTTATATCTCAGCTCACTAATCACTTCTTCAGAGATAGCTCCATGATCATATTAGATTCCCATCTTATCCCCATAAGAAGTATCATATCCTATTATGGTACCATGTACCTCTCCGTGAAGTTCCTATCATAATTATCATTTTACATTTATTTATATGAACATATAATAAATGTCTGTCTCCCTCACTAATACTAATACACAATAAATTACTATGTTCCATATACTATGATAAATGTTTTTACATTTTTTTTTCCATTTAATCCTCACCACAATTCAGTTAAGCATAAAGGTTTGGTGCTACGGTTATTATCCCTGTATTATAATGAAGAAACTAGAGCTTAAAGTAGTCAAGAAACTTGACCAAGATTACATAACTAATAAGGGACAGATTAGAATTTGAATCCAAGCATTCAGATTCCAAAACTCTTAATCACTAGGCTGTATTATCTGGCCATTAGATAACAAGTTTCATGAGGGAACGGACCATATCTGACTTTGCTCACCACAGTATCCTGAGTGCCTAGAACATACAATCTTTCACTATATATTTGAATGAATAAATTAATAGATAAAAGAGAAATAAACATAATTCAAGTATAAAATTCAAAATTTTTAAAAATATACACTCTATAAAGCAAAGTTGTCCCTAATCCTACCAACATCCATCCCAAAGAAAACTATTTTCAGTAGTTTTCTAATCATCCCTTACTCTGATTCCATGAAATTTTGAGATTTCATAAGAATAGGAAACTTTTACCTCAGAACACTGTCATTACATTGGTATACTATTTACTCACATTACCTCTCTCACCACCACCACAAACACGTTGTGCTTAATATTAACAGATGATGGATAAGAAGATATTTATCTCCAAAGCAATAAACAGCATCATTCACAGTATCTACAATCAAGAAAAAGAACTGTAGGCTGGATAAGAGTACAGATATGTAGAATCAAAACCGAATAAGTAATAAAACTCAGAAAGCAATAATTAATAAATGTTAAAACTGGATAGAGGACCATAGTATCATGCCACATAGCTTTGTCCCTGTTTTTGGCCTGTCCAACATTTCTTATAACCATTTCTGTGAAAACAGAAAGCACATTGATCATTCTGAAGATATCACTAAACTGAGAGAGAGAGATAAAATTTCAGACAACAACATCAGTCTTTAAAATTATTCCAAAAGATAGAAACAGTGACACAAAACCAACAAGATTAAATTCAGCAGGATTTAATACAAAGTCTGAACTTAAGTTCTAAAACTTAATAGTATAAATTTAGAATTGGGGCCTCATTTTCTGGTTAACTTATGAAAAAAGCCTCTTTGCATCCAACGAATGATTAAGAACAAATGAATTCTTTCTCTTTTTACAAATCTTTTTTTGTATTTTGGGTTATGAATAAATATATTTTCACTATAACATATTTGAAAAATATAGGAGGACATAGAATAAACCTGGTAGTCCCTGTTCAACCCTATTCCCTCTCTCCAATTCCCCTCTTCCAAAGTAATCCACATGGACAGCTCCAGGTATCTGTCTATAGATTCATTGTTTGCAATTTTTTTCATATGAAAACCAAGCAGTTCATATGTCATAACCTCCAAGAATCCTTCCTTGATCCTCAAAACAAGCTAAGTTTCTCTTGTACCATCATAGCACCGGTGCCATCCTCTATCCTTGATTTAAACATAACATATAACTTCATCTATTTACTTATCTGTCTTTCCCTTTAATTAAACTGTTCTTTGAGGATAAGAAAACTTTATCTGGATAAACACATGGAGACTACATAGTAAGTTCAATAATGTTTGTCAAACTGAATGGAATTGAAATTTAAAACAGGCAGATTTTGTTCAATGAAGCCAAAGTCAAAGATTTAAGCAATTATCATTCAAAGCAGAACCAAATACTTAGGAATTAATCATCATTAAAGTCAAAGAGTTTTTTACATTGTTGAGGGACTTTGACTCTCCATGACCAAGTCTTCTTAACTCCAAAATTTTAATATCCTATAAATCTTTGTTACACTTAAAACAACATTCCTTGTATTTTCCAAAGAGCTACAAGACAGAATCAAAAATCTAATATTCTCTCCTTCTGCAGTTATGGCTCTTCTCTATTATGATCCTTCCTGGATCTTTCTTTGAGACTGTAAGCAAAGACTATAATTTAGACCTCTTATTATAAAAAAAAAAAGTAAAATGTCTAGATTCTATTTTCCCTGTGTGGTTTAAACAGTTTCCTCTTTTCTTCAATGAAAGAGGGTGAATATGGTTACCTAGTCAAAATTTTTTAAGATTATTCTTATAGATGTAGAAAAATAAGCATTCTTTTAAACATACTAAATTCCTAAAGGTTGATAATTTTATTTTTCTAAAAATAGTATTTGATAAGGAACCACACTTTGATAAAAGTGATAATTAAGCTAAAATATGGTCTTCCTCTTTTATGAGTAAAGAAGAATTAGTTTATATTTGACTTAATGGACTTTGTTCTACTCTTTCACTTTCTTCTTCTAGATCTCTTGCTCCCATTAAATTTTCATAATATCCCATTAACGGAATGAAAAAGAATTCTGCATGGTATTGAGATTGGAAAGAAAGTATTTCCTTTCATTATTATCACAAGAAATTTTTTTTTTTGGCAAAAGTTTTTTTCCTGTGGACCTTTAGTTTGCTCTCTTTCAGGATTTTCATAATTATTCCATCGTTATCGGTTTCCCCTTCAGGCCAAATTGAATTGCTTTGAATTTATTTCTGACTTTTAATATTACTTTAAAATTATTGGGCATCTAATTAGAGTAGGGTTTTTTTCATAAATAACATTTCAAAACTGTACCACTGAACGGCCAAATACCTATCGTTTGCTCTTCAATCTTTTTTCTCCCGTTCTCTTAAAAACAGCTTTAGCTGAACAGCGAACACCGTGCTGTGTTGCAAAGATGAAAGCAAAATTCCATGTGTGAAGTCCAAATTGAAATCACAGAAGGCAGGATTCACACTGCTAATTGTTGCTTAGCAATAAAATGTGCAAAACATTCTAATGGAACAGTGACATCCGGCACCAGAGGCTTTTGTATCGACATTGGCAGTAAATCAGGGAATTAGAAAGCCAAGACTAACAGCAAGAAAAGGGATTCTATCCCTTAGGAGCCAGAGGAGGGTTTCTGTCCTCATTCCTACTTACTGCTCAGTTGAAAAGAGAGAAAGTCCCTTTATCCATTAGATACTCCTGTTGTGGTACTTGAATATTGCATAGACACTAAAAGGCTCATATTATCCTAAAGGAGTCCCTGGTGGATCTGCGCATATCTACAAGAATAGATATTGTTTTCTTTTCCTTGTTAAACAAAAAGATTCTCAGTGAGGATAAATGTTCAAATCCCAGTCTGGGTGTTTGCTAAGGGAGCATAGTGGGACTGGCAGCTTCTACCTCAGTCACCCTCATCCCTGTGCTCTTTGGCTAACAGTTATGCCCAGTATTAAGGTTATGTCTGAAGAATCAAAATGAATAAACAGAGCCTACAGTGTATAGGAACAAACTAATAAGGGGTCTTAACCTGAGAACTGACTCCAGCTTCTTCTTGTGTTTTGTTTCTGTTCTACCTTCATTTCTTTCTAAAGGGGTTTCCAAGATAAAATGTCCCAAGTTGCCTTAAAAGGAATCTGAGTTTACTTATTATCTCCAATCTCTCTGGTGGTATTACGTGAACAGAATGATGGTAGGACAGGGATGTTCGGGGACTAAATAAATAGAACCTCAATTCATAGCAAATCAATTTTAAGAGAAAATCATGCCAAAAAAAAAGACATCATTTCAGAGTGAGAGAAAGATTCCTGTATACCATGACATGATTGTTGAGAAACAACGCTGGCAAGCCAAGCCACAATTTGCTTTTCCTCAGTCTCTCTCTCAGAAAATCTTTATAAAGAATATGCACATGTCCTGCTCTTTGCTAATGCTTCAGGCCATACAAATATATCATACATGGTCCCTAACTTGTTACCACTGTAGAAAAGATAATATGCATGAGCCAAAACAATAGATTATAATGTAACAGTTAAAGCTCTGCATACTGAAAACAAAATCATTTACTTTGCAGTTACCTAGCATCCTTTAATCTGCTATTCTTTATATTGATGAATGGGAAAATCCAGATGCTTAGCATCCAACAGACACTTTTTAAAACTTTTTCATTGATGTATAACCCTGAAAAGTGCACAAATTTTAATGGCATATAGCTCAATAAATTTTTTACTTATATAGTGTATACCCACGTAACCACCACACAGACCAAGATGTAGAACTTTCCAGCACTCCAGGATGCTCCCCTAATTAATACTGCCTCAAAGGTAACCATCATTTTGACTCCTACCACAACAGATTAGTTTTGCCTGTTTTTGAACTTCATATATATGCAGTCATGGAATACTCTATTCTTCTAAGTCTGGTTTTTTTTCACTCAACTTTACATCTGTGAGATTCTTCCATGTTGCATGTAGCGGTTGTTTATTATTTTTTCATTGCAGTGTAGTATTCATTGCGTGATTATACCACAGTTTAGTTATCTATTTGCCTTTGATGGACATTTGAAATTTTTTTCCAGTTTTGGATTAACATGAATAAAGATGCTATAAACATTCTTGTACATATATTTTGGTAAACATAATCACACATTTATGTTAGGCACATACCAAGGAGTAGAATTGCAAGGTAGGTATATGTTTAGCTTTGGCAGATACTACCAATTTTTCAAGTGGTTGTACCAGATCATACACCCACCGGAGATGAAGTTTTGCATGCCCTGTATACTTGCTAGCATTAGGTATTGTTGGTCTTTTGATTGTAGCTATACCAGTGAGGTATTGTTGCTTTACTTTGCAATTTCCTAATAACCAGTAACGTTGAATACCTTTTTATATGTTCATTGGCTATTTGAATATCATCTTTTGTAATAAAGCTCCAACATATATTTGAGAAGGTTTGAAATTTCACATGATCAGGATGTAAGTCTGCTGATTTCGCAGGCCTCAGAAAGTCAATGATTTAATTAGCAAATGATACTGGGGCCATGACTTTTGTAAAAGAAGAAACGTCAAGAGTAAGCTGCCTGTCACTAGAGCTATTTAAGCAGAGACCAGACAAAAAAGAAATTTGGAGAGAAATGTAAATACCAGCTGCAAAGTGGGACTAAATAAATTTAAATATCTCTTCCAACACTGGTAAGTTCTACAAGGATTTAACTATTGGTAAGTCAGTAAAATTTACCAATAGTTAAATTAGAAAGCAGAAGGTGGAAGCCAAAGGATGAAGCTTTTAATTTTTGAGTATCTATTGTGCACCAAGGGCTGTACTAAGCCTCTACAAGCATTAATTCATTTAATTCTTATAATAATCATATAAGGTAGTATAAGGAAAAACTCTATATTTCTTCCCTCTACACACAATACTCACACTGCTGCTCACCAAAAGTGTGGAGGTTTTTCCCAC
Source organism: Pteropus medius (assembly GCF_902729225.1). Classification (NCBI taxonomy): domain Eukaryota; kingdom Metazoa; phylum Chordata; class Mammalia; order Chiroptera; family Pteropodidae; genus Pteropus; species Pteropus medius. The sequence continues at coordinate 6,292,638 of NW_024349519.1, read as the reverse complement.
ACTGACCAATTCCCAGACACCAGCTGGGTGTCCTACAATTCAGTTCAGTCCTGACACTATTTACCAGGAGTTAGCATCAGATTCCACAAGTTAAGGGCTCAGTCCCACAAAACTGCCTGCACTTCAGATGCCAGTGGCAAGTCCCAGATTGTCACTTGTACTTCTGACCAACTGGCTATAAATTAAGGTTCCCACAGCCACCTCCTTGGGTTCTATATTTTTTTAAATGACTCACAAAATTGAGAGAAAGACTTACTTATGTTTACCAGTTTGTTGTAAAGTATGCAATAAAGTGTATAATGAACAACCAGAGAAGGAGATACATTGGATGAGGTCCAGAAGGGTCCTCAGTGCAGGAATTTCTGTACCATTGGAGTTGGGGTACACCACCCTCCCAGCACGTGGATGTGTTCACCACCAGAAGTTCTCAGAATCCTGTCAGCTTCTGAGGATTTTTATGGAGCTTCATACCTAAGCATGACTGAGGAAATCACTGGCCATTGGTGATTAACTCAACCTCTAGGCCCTGTTCACTCTCCAGCGGTGTATGGGTAGGGCTGAAAGTTCAAAACTTCTGATCATTTGGTTGGTTGTCCTGACATCCAGCCCTCATCCTGAGGCTTTCTAGGAGTACTCAGCTGCCAGTCATCGCATTAGCATACAAAAAGACACATGCTTTGGATATTTCAAGAGTTGTTTAGGAGCTATTTAGGAGTTATTTAGGTGCCATGAAACAGGGACAGAAGCCAGATATATATTTCTTACTATGCCACAGACAAGATACTATCTATATTAGTTATCTATTATTGTATAACAATTATTGTATATCTATTATTATTTAACCACAAACTTAGCAGCCTACAATGACACACATGGATTTTCTAATAGTTCTATGGGTCAGGAGTCTGTGCATGGCTTACTAAGTCCTCTGTAATCAAGGTGCGGGCGAGGACTGAGTTCTCACCTGAGGCTTGCTGGGTAGGGCAGGGAGTGAGGAGGTGTGAGTTCAGCCTCTAAGATCACATGATTACTGGCAACGTTCAGTTTCTTGCAGACTGTTAAACCGAGGGCCTCAATTTCTCATTGGCTGTCAGCCATTCTGAGTTCCTTGCCACAGGGCGCTCTCCATATGGCAGCTCACAACATGGCAGCTTGTTTCTTCAAAGCCAGTAAGGAAGAGAGTTTCCTAGCAAGACAGATGTTTCAATCATATGTAACATAATCATGTGTATGCAATTGCATATATTCTGTAACCCTTGCTGTATTCTATTAATTAAGAGCAAGTTACAGGTCACACTCACACTCACACTCACACTCACACTCACAGGGAAGGGAATTACACCTGGGTGTGAACACCAGCAGCAGGGATCTTGGGAGTCACATTAAAAGCCTATCTACTACACTACTATGAGTCTCACGTTACAGGTGAAAAATAAACTAAGAAAGGTAAAATAAATCACCAATCAACAGGTAAGTCAGGTTTTGAACACAAGTGTATCCAAATCCAGAGTTTGCCTTCTTAACCACCACCATGCCAGGGAAAGTTTCAAAGAAGAGGTGGGGACTAGAGCAGAAATTGCTGAATCTGAATAAACTTAGAGAATGGCTTGGGGGGACCAACATGAGCAAGAAGGCAGGGAAAAATAGGTATATTATACGAGGGTGAGGAAATGGTCCAATTATAATAAAATTTACTAGGGTAAATGAAGTGGGGGAGGGGTGCTTGATAGCACCAGAAGTCTAGAAAGTCAATGCATCCATCTAATGTATTCAGCAAAATTATCGTAGGTTTTTAAGCAGAAGTTTTTAAAGTATTAAGATAAATCAAGTATCATAGCTTTATTCAAATCAATATTTCTGAAACTTCTTAGAAGAATAAATCTGATGTTAACCAAAGTAGATATCCATCTCTACTTGGCATTGCCTTTTAAAACCTGGCTGTAAATGATTAAAACAAATAAATATTGACTATTAAGTTAAAAATATTTCTCATAGGAGCATTTTCGGTTATATCTAAATGGAAAATAGACCTTGCAATAAAAAGAGCAATTCTTTTTAGGAGGCTTTTACCACCCTCGCCAAGTCATAAATCCTAGAACCTGTGCACTTGACCACAATTCTCAATGGTGAGTTATGAGGCCAAACACCATGGAAATCAGTTATCCTCTAAGCACTGGAGCACACGGTCCTCCAATCCATAGGAAAGCTAGCCAGACACAGGCTAGTCTGACTCTCTAGAAGTCATGGTTAGAATAGAAGAAAAACTTAAGGTTTTAGAAAATAAGTCTATTTAAAAGAATCACTGGAAATTATAAAATGAACTGTTTCTTCTGTCCAACACTCATGTCACTTGCTTTCACACCTTACTTTCACTCCTTTTAAATTAACAAGTATCACCATAATGTTTGGCACGATGAGATGAGATGATTGTTTATCTGTTCACTAACAATCCTGAGTATGGACTTAGAGGCAAACTGCCTGGGCTGGAATCCTCACTCCTTCACCTACAAACTCTGGGACCATGAACAAGCTACTTCACTTCCTCAAACCTTAGTTTCCTCATATGTAAATGGGGGAGTAAAAATGAGATAATAAATAAGATTTGCAGAGATAATACATGAAAAAAGGTATAATATACAGAATGAAACATAGTAGATAATGAAACGTTCATGATTATATCATTAGTGCATGGTGTAATGATTTGCTAATAAAAGAACAATGAATTTTGTTGATTACAAATCCAATATAATAAACACAATCTTGAATCCTTTTTCATCTTGTGCTTTTCTTAAAAGCGCACATGTACCTCTGGGGCACATAGCCACAGTGTTAACTATCATGCAGTTTCTTCCTGTAGTGTTTACTTTACTGGAAGACGTGGGGGAAGGAAAAAGAAATTTAACTCATAAGTAACATTTTAATTATCTTTATATTAAATTTATAAGAAATATCTCATGTGATTGGATATATGCTATTTTCCTAGAAGGACTGATTTAAATATGCATGAGTTTACTTATAAATCCACAGTTGAGAATTTATATGTATGGATTTAAAAGTTATAATACATGATTTTTATATTAAGTATCTAAATGAAAGATTCCATTCAAAGCAAAGTTTGACACATTATTTTTTTTAATTACACTCATTTTTTTTATCTAGTGGTTAAAATACTACTGCAACTTTTTAATCAAAATAGATCTTACCACAGATCATAAGCAGTTTTTAAACTATGTAAACATCTGTCTTCTTCACTAGAGGAAAAATTGGTGGTGTAGAAGAAGAGTCAGACAGGCCATCTTGAGGGCCACAATACTTAGCCTATAGCAGCCTATAGCTAAATAGATTGAACAACTTATGAAAATTCTCAGAACTTGATTTTTGGAATCTGACCTATTTCATGGAAATGTTGATAGATTTAAATCATATATGTATGTCAAGCGATACATAAGAACCTTAAACTTTAGTTCCATTTCCTAGTCACAATCTTCTCTATTCCCCATTTCAATGATCACATCTTCCTACAAAAGTCAACCTCATGTCCCACCAGTCATCAATCAGTGTGTTTTTGCTTTTTCAGAGAATGCGAACTTTATCTTTCTTTTTTTTTACTTTCTCATTTAATACGTATGTTTTAAAAATTAAGATAAGCCACAGACTAGGAAAAAATGATTGCCAAACATATATTTGACAAAGTACTTAGATGTAGAATTTGTAAATAATTTCTAAAACTCAGTAATAAAAGGAAGACTCAATAAAAGATGGGTAATAGGTTTAGAGAGACACTTTAAAAGAGAAGATATACGAATTATCAAGTGCATAGAAAAGTATGTATCATTAGTCATCAGCGAAATGCAAATTAAAAGCATAATAAAATATTGACACCCATCCAAATTGTTAAAATTTTAAAAATTGACAACATCAAATCTTGGCAAAGATATGGAGTAAACAGAACTCTCATAACCTATGAGCCAGCAATTCCACTCCTAGGTTTTCAACCAAGAGGAACAAAGCATACATTTATAGAAAGACTTGAACAAAAATGTACATAGCAGCTTTATTCACAATAGATAAAAACTAGAAATGGCCCAGATACCTATCAATAGAATGGATAAACAAATTGTAGTATATTCATACAATGGAATACAACTCAGCGGTGAAAAAGAGCCAATTACTAGTACATACAATGATATGGATGACTCCAAACTATTTCGTCGATTGAAAGAAAACATTATATATTATATGATTCCATTTATGTAAAAGTCTGGAAGAAGCAAAAGATGAGAACTACCTGAGAAAAGTGATGAAGGAACAGTCTGAGATGATGGTAATGTTCAATATCTTGATAAGGGTCTGCATTATATAAAGGTTGAATTTATCAAAACTCAATATATACTTAAGTTGTGTGCATTTCTTTGTATGTAAATTCTACAGCAAAAATATTGTAAATAAATCTTGCAGACTATGTACTGATGTCTGCAGTTTACTTTGGAATGTGTCAAAATTTAAGATGGATTAAGAGATGAGAAGATAACTAAAAAGATATGTGTTAAAACAGAGTAAAATATTAATGATAGAATCTAGACAGTGGGTATACGAGTGTTCATTGTAAAATTAGTTGTTTTCATAATAAAATATTGGAAAATTTGTTTGAGATGATGCAAAACTGAATTGTAAAAACTCATTAGTGAGAAAAATTTTACAGTAGTTACTGAAGGCATTCCATGAAGGGCGCAATTTTTTTAAATGATAGATACATATATATAGTCTTTTTAATCACGATGGAGCTTCACAAAGCATTTATATCATTGTCGATTGCATAACTGTTTTCCTCCAAAAACACAACAAAAACAGTTTTTAAAAGTTACAGCGATCGTGAAATAAAAGTATGTAAAGGAATATTAGCACAAGATCTTAATCCCAGAAAGAGTGAGTTAGGTTCTTTTATCACCAAAAGTATTCTTTAAAAGGAGAGGATCTGTAAGAAAAATCAGACTGCAAAGGTTATCTTCAGATTACATTAACATCTGCTATTTCTTAGGTCAGACACTGTGCCTTTGAAGTCACATAAAATTTTTAATGCTTTTTGCTTAAAGTTTACTTCACAGGCTATATCAGTGTTTTTCAACATTTAGTAGGTTCTTGACCTACTGCATCAGAATCACTGGGAAAAAATTGTTGAAAATTTATATTATTGGGCCCAGCCCATACTAACTGAATTAGGAAGGTGGGGTAATTTTATCTTTCTGTTTTTATTTTCATATGTGATTGAGCCAGAATTGAGAACCATGGCTCAAAACCATGCCATTATTAGATATTAAATATGCTCTGCAAGCAATGGGCACATAATCAAAGACTCAATGGCAATCTACCCACTAACTTGTGCCAACTTCCAAACAGCTCCTAGTGTGTGTTCCCCAGTTACTCCTCCTCCCCCATTCAATAACACACTTGTTAGTGGTCTCTCGTGTGTTAGACGCAAGCTTCCTAAGTGCAAGCTCATTTTCCAGCTGATTTATACAGTAAATGTGCTGCCTACATTACAGGATAATATGAGATCACTTATGGTGCTATTTCTACAACTCCCAGCCAGGGCTGGTGTAATGGAATATGCAGAGTATGCCGTGCATGAGGATCCCCAAAGAAAAAAAGGACCCAGAAAAGGATCACTGCTTTTAGTCATTTAGTTATAAATGTTTTGGTGCATCTACAGTACTGAAGCCAATACTCCTTTTGTTTTGTTTTGTTTTGTTTTGTTTCGTTTTGTTTTGTTTTGCTTTGTTTCTGTCCCTTAAGGAATGTCCCTCCAAAGTTTCCAATGGAGACGTGTGCATTACATATTTATACATACGGTTTAACGGTAATATTTCATCAGGGTAAAAACTAAGATGTAAATTGAAGGCAATTGTAAAGAGGAAAGCAAGGAAAGACATGACCCAAGAAGTATTTGGAGGTAGGGATGGGGATAAATTCAACCCCAGAGTCATACATAAAACAATGCCTTTGGCCTATAAGTAAAGAATAGTGACATTCTCTAGCCTTTCATTTAAATAATCCACAAAGCCTAGTTTCCAAAGCTACTGGTAAAAGCAGGTCTCCTTGACCTGGGAGCCCGGAACTATTGTCTCCATTTTTCAAACTTGTTCCAAAACTGTGATTTAAAGAACATCATTCCTACAAATCCCTAGCCACAGTTAAGTAAATTTGGGAAATGCTACAAATGACATCTCACTTGCATTAGTCACAATGCTGCTCCCCAAAGTAAGGAGAGAATTTCTACCTTGAAAAAACATATTTAACTTTCTGAAATTTGACTAGTAATGCCTTTTCATATATAACACATAAATGAAATGCCCCGAAGACCAATGTTTTGGAATTCCTGTCTCAGGATTGGCTTTGCTTCTTTGTATTCTCTTTCCTATCTGCCCAAGACACCTAATATCCTTATACCACCTTCTGGTTAGCCCAATTCCCAACTGAGATGTTAATTCCAAACCCAGGAACCAGCTACATAATTTTCTACAAAGGGCTACCCAGTGTGAAATGGAAGTGTGGGGCCCTTTGTTCAAATGTTATTAAGAATTTCAGGCCACAGCAGAGCATAAAACCAAGCATAGGATCCTTCAGAGTGTGCTCCATACCAGGCTTTGTTCCTTTACCTTTCAAGTCATCTATTAAAAAATGAAAGCTATCTAATTCAATTAATTGTTTGAGTTAAAGAAATTAATCATACTAATAGAAAAAAGATGTGAAGGGATTTACTTGACAGTGCACAAAAAACAACCCCCTCCCCATGCAAAAAAAAAAAACCTGCTGAAATAATGGGTTGATTTTCAGAAGTAAAGAAAGAATATTTAAAGGAAGGTTGTGAATGGTGAAGCATTTTGAAAGCATTTCATAAGGGAAATAATCGATTTAGTCTAAAATGTATCAAGTCCAAGAAGAGAGAGCCTGGAAGTTAAGAAAGTATGGCATGGTACCCATCTGCTATGAAGGCCTCCTGGAGATAGAACATGAGCTAGTTTCTAATATCTGAATAGGATTTGATGAGGACTAGAGGTTTGAAGGACCATAGGCAGCAGACCAATATGTGTCGAACAGCAGGAAAACTTCTTGGTGGCTCTTGCCACTTATAAGGAAGAAAAGGTTCCTATTTCCCTTATGCACTACCCATAGTTGTATCACATTCAAACTGCTGAAAAGAAAAAGCAAAACTCTGGAAGGTAGGCAGAAAAAGAAGACATTACATATAAAGGACCATGGGTGAAATTACAATAGACTTCTCATCAGAACCTATGGAAATCAGAAGACAAGAGAGTAACTTATTAAAAGTGCTGGAAGACAAAAGCTGCCAACCAAAATTCTATACTCAGCAAAAGTATCTTTCAAAAATGAAGGAGCAATAAAGATTCTCAGATTTAATTAAAAAAAAAAAAAAAAAAACCTAAGAGAAACCATTGCCTGCATACTATGGTTATGTAAGAGGTCTCTTTATTTTTAAAAAATACACACTGCAATATATAGCAGTAAAGGAACATGATGTATCCAATGTCTTCAATTTATTCTGAAGTGATTCAGAAGCAAATTGATGTGTTTATATCACATACCTACATATATAAACAAACAGAATGATAAAGCAAATGGAGCAAAATATGTACAGAATTGGTAAGTCTGGATAAAGAGTATATGGGATTTCCTTGTTCCAGTCTTGCAAATTTTTTATAAGTTTTAAGCATATCAAAATTAAGTATTTTTTAAAAAAATATTTAAAAATGTAGCAAGACCTTAAATTCTAAACTATGCCATTAGGATTATATGACTGATAGAGACCAGAATCCTCAGCTTGCATTCGGAGAGTGTCATTGCACAAGGTTGCATATTTTTATTTTCAGTGAAAGTCGTATATATACAAACTTAATAAGAAGAAATTATTTCTTTCACACCCTCAGTCAAAAACCTTCGTGGAAGGAGAACTACAGCTGTTGAAGATCTACCACGTGGGTGGCAACATGGTAAAAGACCATGATGTGGAGATTATAGACGTAGATCTGAAGCCCACCTCAGCTGTTTATTAACCAAGTAACATTAACAAGTCACTTAACCTCTCTGGTCCCTCATCTATAAAATTGAAATAGAGTATTCATCTAGCAGAGTTGAGGGAGAAATAAAAATAATATATATAAAAAGTATGGAGGAGGTGCTCAATAAACATTACCAATGTTTTGTGTCACATATTATCACATTTAGTCTTCACAATCACACTGAGAAAGGTGTTATCACTTTCATTCCTACATTTTAGAAAGTAGACTCATAACAGTTAAATATTTCATACAATTTATAAGTAAGCCACCTTAGCTTCCACCACTAGTGTGACAGATCTCAAGGCCCATGCTCCATTTACTAGGCCATACTACCATGCAAAATGCACAACATGCATATGGAACAGTGTGTGGCAGGAAGAGGAAGACAGTGACAAGGTGCCTTCTGCACCAAACTAAAGTTAAAATGACCCTGCAGCTAATGACTCAAAGAGCATCTATTAATCTTAACCCGTATTTTGAGAACTTCATTTACTTCTCCTTAATAAATGATAGCATAACTTGAAATGACATTTTCATTATTACCTCAGACTATAATGCCAAAGGACCGAAAGTGACATGTTAATTACTACGCTGCTATAGTTATGAGTCTTTTCTCATCTATTTCTACTAGCATCACTACCAGCATTGCCATTAATAAAAGAATGTCAATGATGGCCTAGAAATCGCTATTATCGAGTTAGTCATACTTTGCTTTTAAGAATTACATAGGCTAAAGTTTTGGCCTTAGAAAGCCATCAACCAAGAATTACAAAGTACATCTCTAATCACAAATTTCAGTAAAATTTTAATAGTGTTATTTCCTAGATGAAAGAACTCAGACTCAGTAATTCTAAGCATTTCTGAAAACCTCATGCCTACAGTTCCCTGAGATTCAAATCTGAAAATCATTAGCCAGGCTAGTGTAAATTATTTTAATTGCCATGTTAGCAGATGAGGGAGAAAAAAACTTCTAAGAAAAATGGGTCACAAACTATCTTGGCTTGTTTTAATCAGTTATGTAAATTGGCTCTAGACCCACAAACTAAGCCCGTGGAGAAAAAGAAATCAGGCTAGCCAGAAAGGCACATGGCCATATGCAGAAATATTTTAAATTAAAATGTATTTTAAAAGCACGTTGGTCTGTACATTCCACCGCTTAGCTGCACACAAGAAAGGCCAAATGAATGTTTGCGAAAGGAAGGGAAGGAGGGAAGAAAGAAAAGGCAGTGTTTTCTAAAACTGTCAATGTTGATCGATGACCAATGCATCACTTCTAACCCTAAGAAGAATACAAAGAAATGGTAAAAAAAATTACTAACTCCAAAGTTGAAGGGCTTAATAATTTTTAACTCATCTGCATCATAGATTAAATTTACCAAATCTGACCTCTTAACTGTCTCCAAAAAAAATCACTAAGATTACAAAGCATAATGTAATTTTGCCTATTCTCATAAAAGCTGCTCAATCTACATTCTTTTTCAAAAGCAGTTTTACGAACCTGGTGAGTTCAACCAAAATAATGGGAGAAATAATATATGCTGCACCCACAGCTATGTGGCTACTACAATGAGGAAAACACCTTTATACCCACACATACATTTTGTTTGAAGACACTGGTTAACTGTAAAGAACAGTCGATATGCATCATAACACTCAGCGAGGTCACCAGTGGCCTGGCCTGGTGCTCTGCACTATACAACTTTAAGGGAGTATGTATTATGACTGTTGTGGTTGTTTTCACTTTTATTGTTATTATTAAATATTATTCAAAAAATCCACAGCCACGACACTAGGGAGTATTTTGCTCAAAGTGCACAGACAGTACCCACTAGACCAGAACAGAGCAAAGCTCTTTGTTAATGTGACTTTCTTGAACAGCAAAGTTCTTTGTGTACATATGAAGTGCTCAGTATGTGTTTGATGAACAGACCTAAACCGAAGCACTCACTGACTGCTTTCCTCAAACAGCTCACTCTGATGCAGCACAATACGAACAATAAAAAGAGCAACAAGCACTGTTTATTAACACTAACTATGTAACAGGATAAACATGCCAATCACTTTACATTCATTACTTCATTTAAATCCCCACAACAAACTTAGGAAGTAAGTACTGTCATTACCCCCATTCCACATATGAGAAAACTGAAGTCAGATATATCAAGTCATTTGCCCAAAGGCAATGGTAAATGATAAGTAATGGAAATAAGTTTCCATCCAGGTTTCTCTGACTGCAGTTCCTGTGCCCTAAATTCAGATGAGGCTGTAATATCCATATCTATCCTTCATGTTAAAGAAAGAAATATAGCCCCAAAGAAGCTAATAAAAATAAATAAATAAAAAGTTAAAAGGATGGCTAGCAGTCCAAGGTTTCCTTGCACTTGAAAAGCCCAGGGCATTAAGTCTGCCTGTTGTAAGTGGGGATTCTTTAGTGGACATGCAAGTTCGTGGGTCCTCTTAAATGTGCACTCAAAGTCAAACATCTTTAGCCCTCACTAATGGTATATTTATCATGGTTTCAAGGTTCAGACTTACACGTCTCACTCTAGTTTAACAGGTTTCTACTTTTTGCCTTTTGCTAATGAAGCAAGATCTTTCCCATTCCACTCAGGAGAGAAAAAGCCCAGAAGAGAACTCTGGCAGCATGCCTCTGAAAACTAATGGACTTTGAATGGTCTGGTTAGAGAAACTCTGGAGTATCTTGCTCACCTTCATCCATCAGAGCCCTGAAGTCTTCTCTTTTAGAGAATCTTCTGTTAAAATGCAGAAGTCTTCATCACTGCCAGACAGAATGTCAGAGCCCTATTGGTTTGGCCAAGTTCCGGACTTGGCCTCTAGCCATTGTATCCATGGTACCTGCCAGGGCTTCCCTATCCAACCGCATTCCCAGCCCAGCTCTCTGGCCAGCCCAGTTCTCTGGCCAGCCCAGCCCTGTTGCTGCCCAGCCAGGACTTGGCAGGACTTGCTCCCTCATTATGCATGTTCACTACCAAATCTTCAGTCTCATGCTCTCTCCACTGGCTCATTTCTCTCAGCTTTCAAATACTGCTACACCATGAGATTTATCATCTACACCAGGATACTTCTGAGAGTGAAAAAGAAACAATATATTGATACTACACTGGGACAACAGACATAATTCTGCAAATCTAGATCTAGTCACTTCATCAAACCCCACAGGATTTTCCTATCCTTAAAACAAAATTACAATTCAGTCTGGTGCCTTTTCTAGAAACTGATTAATTTTCTCCTTTCTTCTCTCTCAAAATTCTAGAATTTGTTGTCCACAAACATGTATTCACCATCTTCCCTCTCTAATCTCCAATCAATTTGTCTTCTGCATCTACCATTCAACTGAACAGACTTTCTGCTAAATCAAATTTTTTTTTTTAGTCCTCATTCTTCTAGAACTCTCTGCTCTATTTGGTTCTATTCAATCTTTCTAACTTTAGCTCCTGAAAGTCTCACTATTTCATCTGTTCTTTGATTGTTCCCTATTATAAAAGGTGGATACCTCCAAATATTTGAAAAACCTGCCTTTTCTGAGTTAAATCTCAGTCATCCTTGACTTTACATAATTATGAGATGCTCTGATCCTGGCTGTTTCCTCTGGTCAAGCTCTAGTTCACCAATTTTCTTCTTGAAATGTTTCAGGCAGGCAGGAACACATGCCGTTCAGCCTGAAGAAACTCAAGACTGCTTCTCTCTACTCAGCCTCTCTTTACTATTGCATCCTCATATTATCTTAGTTTTGTTAATAGCCTCTTCACTCTGGTCACTTCTATTACGGTGACAGTCAACAAAATCTCCTGGATCTTGGTTTATGAATTCTTATGAAGTTGTTTTCTTCCATCTTGACATTGTGCAGTGAATTCTTGTTGTTCGCCCAAATATAGGATTTTACATTTCAACATCTTAATTTCAATTCTATTTCACACCCTGTCAAGACCCTTTTCAGTTTTAATGCTATCATCTATCATGTTAACTCTTCTTTCTATTGTGTTGTCTACAAATTTGATAAGCATCTCTTATATGATTTTCTCTTTACTATGTCAGTTTCAGCTTAGAGACAGCTGATTTTTCAAATATAGCGTTAAAGACCCTTTTGCTGCCTCTCAGCTGCTCCGTGTGACACTGTGTCACCAGCAGTTCTTGTCTACCCTACCCTAGCCTAGGGTTATTAGTCCTGTCATTTGGAACAGTGATTCTAAACTTTATTGGACATCAGCATTATCTGGCATGTCTGTTAAAAATGCATATTCCCAGGCCCAAGCTTCAACAATTCTGATTCGGTAGACTGGAGAGGCCTCCAAGAATAAGTGCCTTTAACAAGCACCCCAAGCGACTAACAATAATCTGCACATGATATTTAAACACTTCCTTGGGATACAAAAATCTGTGTGCGGGGACACAGGCAGTGGGAGGTAATGGTGGTAGGGACGAGTTAGATTTTCTAAACGCCCTGTCAGTCTGCAAATGTCTTTTCAGGGAATTGAACATAATGTCATTCTGCCAACATTCAGTTACTCTTCATTCACATTTTCTAGGTAAATTCATATTCTACACACCAAATGGCTCCTTAAAGGACTAGACATTTAATTTGAAAATACTTAATAAAGTGAACATATTTAAATGGCTTCCTTATAGCCATAAATTTAAATAGATTATTTTGGGTCTTAATTTCTATGTCTTTGATGTGACATTTATAAAATAACTCTTCTGGTCAGACATTTATGCAATGTTATATCTGTAGCTGTTAAAAAAATTGAAATATTTCTATGCTCTGTTTTTAATTTCTCTTGTTTTGAATTTCATTTCTTATTTATTGTTTAACTCAGCATTATTTTTTTGGTTTTTAACCTCAGAGGTTTAGTTTTCCTTTAAGCTTTTTTACATGCGGCTCTTTAAAAGTATTTTATTTAAAGATGCATCACTAATGATAGGTACCTTAACTTGTTTTTAAAATTTTTAGCTTTAAGACTGCCTCACCTTTAAATTCTTTCATTTTGCGTTTAACCACCCCTATTCTCATCTTCTGCTTTTCTATTTTTGGTCTCTTGCTTTCACAGTGTCTGACAAAGAAGTGGGTCATAGGAATGCTCAAAATGGAAGGAATCCAATTACAACCAGGAAAGTATCAAAGCTGCCCAGCCACCTTGGCACCTGCTCCTCTGGTTTCTAATCATTCCTTATCCTGAAGACTCAAGAGACTCACAAGTCATCCTGTAATAGAGACTTTCAAATAATCTACCCAGAATATTTTGCGTCATTTTTCTTTTGCTATTAACTTGTTACTTCATAACTGCTAGTATTAAGATGTACATGTTCCAAATTGTTTTTGTTTTTGTTTCTTCTCCTTAACCTAAATTTTTGGTATAACTATCATTCAGCAAAATGATCCATTAGGTGTGTGTTGATTCATTCGGCCCAGGTGGAGAGAGATAAATACTAGTGGTTACCATTTATTGAGTATCTACTACATGGCATGCTCTGTGATAAGTTCTTCATATATATATATATATGAAGATTATGTATATAAATATGAAGATTATATAATGGAGATTTTACATCTATACAGATAAATAATCTGATTAATTTTCACAATGAAGCTATTATCTTTATTTTACAGATAAAGAGCTGAGACTTTTCTTCTCCTCTGCTATTCCACAGACATTTGGTCAAGGCAGTTGCTGTGGAGAAGTAGAAATGCTACTTGTAGAGGATACTGGGATGCTGAGGACTCATTGTCTGAGTGGCTGAGACTACTGCCTAACAGCCCTCACTGTCAGACCTCTCCAAGAAGTGCCCTCAGCTGAAGAGGGACACTCTCCCAAGGTCATACCTCTTCCCAGGGCAGCCCACATTCCACAACTCATCAAAAGGGGAGGGAGCTTAAGGGCCAGCCTCCTTGCCCTAAACCAGGAACACTCTGTAGGGCCATCCCAGATCCAGATCTCCTCTGGGGCTGGCTGATGGCTTGTTATGACGCAGCCCAACTTCTCTGTCTGTCCTGCTCCCTTCCTTTCTCCGCCCTGTATGGACCCTGAGAGCATGTCCTCTTAAACTTCTTGCACACAAAATTTCTTATCAGGGTCTGTTTCTTGAATAATCTGACCTACAGCATTAGTTTTGTGGTGAAACACAGCAATTTTTATTTATTCCTCCTCTATAACAAAAAAAAATCATCAAAGGCAATTTTCTTAAATATGTAAATACAAGTTAAGATATTAGAGGTGACAGAGAAAGGATAAAGAAATACAAAAGAAAGAAACCAAGGGAAAGGCCATAAAACAGAGCCAGGCGTGTGACTAACACAAAAAAATAAATTCCTTAGCAGGGCCATAAATTCGGCTTTTTGCCAATGCAAAAAAAAAGTAAACTCATCAATTCTATAATTCACGATAACCTTAAGATGTTTGGTTAAATACAGAGTTGCTTGGGAAAAACTAAGACCAAAGAGATATACTTCCTGAGAGCTTATATAAAAATCTTCATAGCCTTATATTAGTTGCACAAGTGAGTTTCATGGAGATGTGTTTGCCTGGCTGATAAAGTGACCAACAGTTCGGGTTTGTCTGGGACCTGGAAAATTCTCAGGACATGCGACTTTCAGTTCTAAAACTAAAATTGTCTGGGGCAAACTAGAACAGTTAGTCACCCTGGTAATCATACAACTCCAACATCAAATCAGTAAAAAACAAATCTCTAAAAGACCAATATAAATCAGTCCAGGAACACAGGTTTATGCAGGCTTGGCTTAACCCAGGAGTATTTTAAGACTATCCAGAAAAATGTTTAAACTGCACAGCCTTCACACAATTTTCTATGTACTGTTGATCTCGACTGAGCTTTTGAGAGATGAGGTACAATAGTCCCTCCTTATTTGCAATTTCATTTTCCATGGTTTCAATTACCCACAGTCAACCATGGTCCATAAGTAAACAATTCATAAATTTTAAATTATGTGCTTTTCTGAGTACCATAATGAAATCTCATGCTGTCTCACTATATCCTGCGTGTATTCACATTGCACACGCTACCCACCCATTAATCGCTTAGTAGACCTCTAAGTTATCAGATCAGTCGTCACAGTATCGCAGTGCTTGTGTTCAAATAACCCTGATAGTAAATAGCCTAATGCTACGACACAATGCCTGCACCATTCACCTCACTTCATCTCAACACACAGGCATTGTATCATCTCACATCATCTCAGAAGAAGGGTGAGTCGAGTGCAAAAAGATATTTTCAGAGAGACCACCATAACTTTTAGCACAGTATATTGTTATAATTGCTCTACCTTATCATTAGTCATTATTGTTAATCTCTTATTGTGCCTAATTTATAAATTAAACTTTATCATAGGTTTGTATGTAGAATTTATAGGGTTTCATACTATCTGCAGTTTCAGGCATCCACTAGGGGATCTTGGAACATATCTGCCATGAATAAGAAAGTATAGTGTAAACAGCAATGAGTTTAATGTTGCACTCAAAAAATACCTAAAGTATGGCTATTTTATGCCATCAATTCAGTACAGACCCTTATACTTGAATAGATAGTTGAGATCAGGATAGAGTTAACATTCTTAGGTGAAAATTGAAAAGCCGAACAAGCACAGAAAGGTGATTTCACTTCTATTTGGTGCTGAGCTAAGGGAGAGTTTGAGGTCAGGAATAAAATTCTCCTTCGAAAGTAATTTTGAACCTTCTCTGATACATAATTGCATGTATTGAGGTAAAAATATTCTACTCAAGGAATTGGGTCACCACAATTTTAGCCTGGAAAAAAACAGAAACTGAAAAAGGCAGATGTTACCAAAAATCAATCACAACAAAGCATCTATACAATAATTAACTTGACTCTTTGCCACTTTCAGGTATAAGTGCCATGCTCAACTATCTGAGGAATTAACTGAATGACTGCCCAGGACCTGCATCTCTTTAAAATGTGATATCCCATATATTCACCGTCTACTCCATAACTAAAATAATAATCCACTAGTTTGTAATACTGACTTGTTTCTAATGGATTGAACCCAAGACTTACAGTCAATAATCCTGATTTAGGAGTTTCAGTTTAGCAGCTGTCTTTCAGCGAACAACCTTTGGAAGTCATTTAATAAATAAATATTCCCTATTCCTGAGTGATCTAATCAGCAATCATATGGATTTCCTTTTCTGGTTAAGTTCTATTTGTCAATTGTAATTTGTAAAAGAAACTGGGAGGAAGTTGAAAACAAAGATAGCAATTACCCAGCTAACTTGGGTTTTGTATACAGCTGCACACACGTCAGATGTGTTTGAGAATATTTTCTATTTCCATTGACAAAATTTCCAGATGATCACTGATATTCTTTTTCATGTTCTCCTGCATAGAAGATCGCACGTAAAACTGAAATAAAGACTTTCTGTGAAGCCTGATCCAATTTACAGGTAGTGACAATCGTCTCCTGAATTCAAGTTATCGATAGAGATACAGTCAGGGTATGTTTTTAACCATTTTTTCCTCCTCCCTTAATACATGAGCTGGTTGAAATATCTGCATAGTGAGACTAAGAAATGTTGGCTGGAAAGTTCAAACAGGGAAGATAGTCTTTTCGGTGCATTATTTGTAGTTTTCCAGGGAGGCATCAACTCTCTTACAAAGTATCTCAGGCATTCACCTCACGAAGGCTGGAGGACTGTCGTCTATCGGGGGCTCTGAGCTCTGACAAAAATATTTTCAGCTCTGAAGAGCTTTGTTTATATTTCTTCATTGCCTTAGTCACCAACTAATTTCCAACCCTCAATTTCATTTTGTGCCGAGTTGATCCAGGGAAGGGCAGAATAGCTGAGTGTCCAAGAGCCATGTACTAAGGCACACAGCAAGGCATTATGCTTCTGTTCCCTGTGACTTCTTCACAGTACCCTACCTGCTTCACAGCTACCTAGATTCCATTAAATGCCATTTTTCTATTTGCATCTGTAGCTTTAGTCATTAAAAGGAAGGAAAGAGCACTCTTTGCTGCACAATGACGTTATCCGTTTTCTCGGTTTAGCACAAAGGCAAGCTTTTCTTCTTTCTGGATAACTAGTTTCATCTGTGACTAAGAGGTCTGAAATTTTACTACTCAACCTGCTAACTTTTGCATTGCATCAGAGCGAAGGTCAGTAATCTTCCTGACAGAAGATTTAAAACATAAGAAGCTTAGCATTTGGGTCTAGGAACTTAACCCTCTGTGTCCTCATGGGGCACTACTAAGGGAGCTCCATTTCAGTTTCCAGCTGACTTTTCAAAACAAGCTGATGATGATAGAATGGCTCCAGCATCCTCCCCTCCCACTCTGTAGCTAGGCATTTATGCACCTCCAAACAAGACTAATGAGCAAGCTCTTCGTGGTGAAAGGCAGGACTGCTACAAGTCTCCCGGCTTCCATGTTGGGAACTCTTGAATCAGAGTAATTTCCAAATACATCATCATCGGAATACACCTTTAGCCTACCATGAAAGAGCCCAGAAATTGGACTTCCACCTCGTTCTTCTTTTCTAAAGGTGAAACGACCTTTTTTAAAAAAAAGAAAATAGTTACATTTTATTGTGGATATTAAGTTTTGCCCTGAACAAATGAAGATATGTAAGCATGTTTCATTCTCTAAAGAAGAACATTACTATTTCCAAAATGTACATGCATACATTTGTTTAAAAATAGCTGCCTTCATTATCATAATGATTTTTCCCCCTGTGTTCAGGAGCTCAGGAAATTAGTGATAAATGTAAATGTAATCAAGGACACTACCGTGCTTTTAATCTGGCAGGTAAAAACCATTTATACCTCCCATCACTGTGGCAGGACAAGGTATTTTTATTATCAAAAGAAGCTTGGAAGTAATCTGATTGCCATCTGGCATTTTTTTCATGTTTATGTCTTGCCTGATAAAAATGCTTATCTTAATATCAAGCGTCAATACTGTTCTGAGGGAAGGCACTGTTGTTAAGAGTGGAAATTGGTGCTACCTTTCTGAAGAAAAATCTGCCAAAACACATCAAAAATGTAAAATTGATTATTCTTTAACCCAGAAATCCACCTTCTATAAATTTATCCCGATATAGTTTCACATGTAGAAAAAGATGCATGTTTGCTGTTTTGCTATTTACAACAGAAAAATGAAAATGAAGAAGGAAACATCCTAAATGTCCAATAAAAGGCAATTAGTCAAATGCATTATGGTATGCAAATATAATTTAACACAGCTATTTAAAATAATAGGATATTTGAAATATTGTTTAATAAGAAACATCTTATGTAGTATATAAAATTTATCCATGCAATAAATATTTGTCAAACATTTACTAAGTAACAGACATTGTTCTATAGCAAAAGTCGACTAACTTTTTACTGTAAAGATCCACTTAGTAAATATTTTAGGCTTTGCAGGTGTATGCCATAGGTCCCTGCCATAGGTGCTTAACTCTGCCATTATATCATGAAAACCTCCATGAGCAATATGTGAGCAAATAGGTATGGCTGTGTTCCAAGAAAATATGATTTAGAACGACAAGGCTATTGAACAAATTTGGTTCCTTAATATTAGTTTGCTGACTCTTGTTTTGAATAATTGAAATATACAAGTGAAGCAAAACATAAAAAGCTCTGACTCCATGGATCTTACATTCTACAGCTGTGTGTGTGTGTGTGTGTGTGTGTGTGATCTTATTAGATGGATGTTCACTCATCAACTAATTATTCATTAAGCACATCTTTGGAAATTGTGCCAGATACCATGCTGTAATTAGCTGGTGATTCAATGGTAAATGAAAGAGATTTGGTCCCTGCCTTCATAAAGCTCATGGTCAGGTAGAGAAGACAGGCAAGAAAGCAAATAGAAAGAGCAATTACAGTTTGTTAAAATTGATAAGAAGCAAATAAAATGATTAACATTGGTTATCTCTGGGTAGTGAAATGTCTAGTGAGTTTTTCTTTATTCCTTTTTATTTTCCTCTATTGTTTGAAGTTTTTACCATAAGCATGTTTTATCATTTCCAAAGTAAAAAAGCTAGCCTCAAAAAGTTGTAAGTAATGAAAAGGATAAAAGTTTAATTTGTATTTTCTATTGAATATCTAATCCTAATGGATTTAGAACAGCAAATGATCTCTGCCTTTTTTTACAGCAATTTGTTTTGTCTTTGAAATTGTCTACCTAAAATAAAAGGTCTTACTATTCTCTAAATAAATAAACAAATAAAAATCTTTGTCTTTAGGATATGGATGAAAGTCTTAGTGAGGGACACAAGAACCTAAATTCTACTTTGTTTACTCACTAATCTCAAGTGTAAAACAAAGCGCTTAAGGAAGTATAGGAGAGGAATAAGCCAAAGACTGGCAATCCTTCCAGATGACTGGCTCTGAAAAATTATTTCTTTTCTTTTATTTTGAACAGAAATTGTGTAGTAGAAAATATGCCTTGCCCAAAAAGATGTCTGGCCTCTGCCCTTAGCTTCTGGGAGGTTACCTCTGTCATATCTGGTAGTATTTTTGTTTAGGATGAGAGCTGGCCACAACTAACAGTCATAGATTGGGGGTCAGCCATGCCAGAAAAAAACAACTATTTTATTTAGAGTGGGAGCTTTGGGTCTCATAATCTCAGTCAACTGGGTAACTGAGTTCAACTGCATAGGCAATCAACCAATCAGGCTTATGAATACAGCCTCAGTACCAAACTCCGGTGAGCTTCCCTGGTTGACAGCACTCCATGTGTATTGTCATGTATTGATGCCAAGAAGACAGTGTGTCCTGAGGACAACTGAAGCTTCATGTTTGGATCACTCTCAGATTCTGCCCTGTGTTTCTCTTCTCTGGCTGATTTTAATCTGTATCCTTTCCCTGTAAAACCATAACCATGAGCATAGTTGGTTTCAGTGAATTCTTCTGAGTCTTTCTAGTGAATTATGGAACTAGAGGGTAGTTTTGAGAAGCTCCCAAACTTGAAGCCGATGTCAGAGTGAGGGTGGTCCTGTGGAGAACTTTGTCCTCAGAACTCGCAGTTTGGCTAACTCCGTGTAGGAGCAATCAGAGGAAAAAAAGAGAAGACAATGTGTTGGTGGAACTTCAACTCTTCATTTGTGGTAAGACTATATTCTCTGGGCTCTTTCTCCCTCTGCTTCTTCTGAATCTCAAACACCATTCACCAGGTTTAACAGAAGGAATAATCTGGTTTAACAGAAGGAAAATTCCGAATGCACTCTGCATTCAGATTTTACAAAGATGCACAACCGTCCTGATAGCAGGTATGTCTTTAAGGCATATTTTCATACTATACCTGTAACTTTGTCTTAGAAAGATTTAAGTGCAATGTTTTTCTCCTTTAATATATGAGAAGCAAAAACTCAAAAACTCAAACCAGTATACTTTCTTGATATGAAGACCGTAAATTTTGTCCAAATATTTGCTTGACTGCTTTTTAGTGAGTTTTCTAATTTATTATACTAAAAAATATATTTCTTAAAACACCAGGGTTTAGACGCATTTCATTTTTTCAATAGAGCCATAAAGATTATGTGTTTGTGAAAGTTTAGGTGTGTGTTTGTCTCTGCGTGTTGAGATCCTTGATAGCCGATAACTTCTACTGAACCTTTCTTAGTAATGTCAGCCTCTAGTCCATTTATCTTTAAGGTAGAAAACGAGAAAATCCCCAAAATCTTAGTCTGTCATTTCCTTAAAGTTGCCCTAGTGTCTCTACCAGTCGAATGTGTACATATTATTTTTTAAATATCAAAAACTAATCCAAGAGAATTAACATTGTGAACCTCCATCGACAACTTGGTCTGGAACTCAAAAGCATTTCCTCCTGGGCTGGATTTCACCTGCATAAGTCATATGTTATCCATTTTGAGGACTTGAATTCAGAATAGATTCAACCTCTGAAAACTCAGTTTAGTTCTGGGCTTGTCCTTGACTCCAAGTTCCAGTGCCTAGCACTTGAAAAGATCAGGTACAATTCAATTATGAAGTCGTGTTCGACTTTTTGAAGTGTAAATCTACTGCACTTGAAAATGGCAAGTGTAAAATTCATTCTTAAAGAGCACT
Source organism: Pteropus medius (assembly GCF_902729225.1). NCBI lineage: Eukaryota > Metazoa > Chordata > Mammalia > Chiroptera > Pteropodidae > Pteropus > Pteropus medius. The sequence continues at coordinate 6,271,495 of NW_024349519.1, read as the reverse complement.
TGACATTTTCACATACAGCACAGCCATAGAAATGTGAAGAGGCTCCAAAGAGACCAACTGGCTTTTTAAGAAAAGAAAGAAAGAGAAGGAAGGAAGGAAGGAAGGAAGAAGGAAGGAAGGAAGGAAGGAAGGAAGGAAGGAAGGAAGGTGAAGGAAGGAAGGAATGGAAGGAGGAGGCGGGAGGAAGAGGGGAGAGAAAGAGAGAGAAAGAAAGAAAGGAGAAGAGAAAGAAGAGAGGAGAGAATGAGGAAGAAAAAGCTGGAAGAGGAAGAAAGAGAGAGAAAGAAAGAGAGAGAAAGCAGGAAAATAAAGGGGTTCTAATGCTTGGTCAGGAGCATCAGACTTCTGTCTGATACTTAGCTCTTTGTTTTGACTAGAAAATTAGAGCTTCTCTAAAAGTTGTGTTTTGTAAAACTCATCTGTGTCAGCTGGACTTGCCTGATATGTTAACTGATGGTTTGTAATCTCACATGCCTTTCTCTTCACAAGGATTTAATAGGTTGTCTTTATTCTGCACTTGCAGCCTGAAATGATCATATAGATTAGGAGTTGGCAAACTTTGTCTGTAAAGGGCCAGACAGTAAATATGTTTGGCTTTGGAGGCCATATGGTCTCTGTCATCTCTGCTATTGTAACATGAAAGCAGCCATTGACAATAAGTAAACAAATGAGCATGGCTGTGTTCCATAAAACTTTATTTATGGACACTGAAATTTGAAATTTGAATTTCATATAACATTCATATCACAAGATATTATTCTTCCATCATTAAAAAGAAAATAAAAGCCATTCTTAGCTTGCAGGCTGTACAAAAACAGGCAATGGGCTAGATTTCTACTCCCAGTCACAGTTTGCCAATCCCCCATATAGACAGCAAAAATAATTTAACAAAATAAAGCATTAGTGGCATAGCATATGTTCTGAAGTCTTACACACTCTGTGGAAAAGATCTGTTGGAGATCCTCAATATCTCTCAATACCATTTGATTCTATCAGTGGTGCAACAGGCTGGTTGTCTTGCTGAAGCCAGCCAGTCAATGCTCCAGCCTACCCAGACCCTCACTGAGCTGCAGCCCCTCCACCTAGCAGCCCAGCCCCATCCTGACTCCAGCAGCATCAGCATCATCTGGGAGAATGTTAGAATGCAGAACCTCAGGTTCTGTCTCCAAATCTTTTGAATAAAAATCTTCATTTTAGTGAAAGTAGCCAGACACAAAAGTCACATATTGTGTGACTCCATTTATTTGAAAAATAAAGAAGAAGTAAATCCATGGAGACAGAGCAGACTGTTGATTGACAAGTCTGGGGAAGAGGGAGGGATGGGGAGAGATACACGGGTATAGGATTTCCTTGATGACACAAATGTCTTGCAACTAGATGGAGATGATGGTTGCACAACATTGTAAATGTCCTAAATGCCACTGAACTGAACACTTTAAAGTGATTAATGATTAATTTTATGTTGTGAATTTTACCTCAATAAAAAAAAAAGAAGAAAAAATCCACATTTTAAGAAGACTATCCCCCCCCACCCCAGCCCCTCCGCACATGTCAGGTAATTCATATGCATATTAAATTTGAGGAGCAACCTCTAACAGATGAACTATCAGATAATTTCAGTGCTTTTCAGTCTGGTTCATAGAAATACTGGGTTTGTAATACAAAGGGACAAACTATTCATTGATGTTGATGCAGGTAGCATCACGATATTCATGGTGATCTAAATATCATTGCTATATTTTCTTAAAAAACCTTTGGATTACAAAATATTCAAGTAATCTCACTTTTTAAATTATTTTTCCCAAATTCGTTCTACATAGGCAATGAAAAAATTGCTAATACCTATGATATGTCAAATATGTTTCACCTATTCAATGTTTTTGCAATTTTTTCTTGTTCCAAAAACTGTTCCCTGGCACCACCTATTTCTTCCTGTTATTTATTCGACTATAACATTCTTTAAATTTTTTTTAACTTTCACAGATTAACTCTCCAGACGAAGTGTTACCCTACTTGATATTCAGTATATATTTTCTTGTGACAGCTTTATGGTACAATTAAATTTCATACATTTTTTTCAGGCCTCTCTGAATATGCATTAGAAAGCCAACCATCATAATTCTAAGCCAATTGGCTTGATTTGCTTAGTTAAGCCCACGTCTCACAGGCCTGCTACATTTCCATACATTCCTTTCCCATCTGCACTCCATCCACCTGCCCAAAGTTACTGACTGTGCTCACAGTGAAGAAAACCACAGAGCACTGACAGTCAAAAAGTAATTTCCATTAGAAAATTCTTTAGATAACATAAAGTCCCTATTTAGATTCTGAACTTTAATATGCCAAACTGTATAGTGATGCTAGGTTATAGAAGAAACCAAAAATTGAATATTAATAGCAGACTGGGCCTGCATTTTTCAAAATCATTATCAGAGTTTAGCACATAAGAAATTGTTATCACAACTTAGCATATGAGAAAAAAATCCTGATGTTTAGATGGACTAAGTAACTTAATAAGGCTCATCTGGATGCAAAAATAAATGAGCATCAAGTTAACATTAACTTTTAATGCTTGCCATTTTATGTTAATTCGTATTTTTAAATTATGGCTGATTCTTTGCAATCAGTATATGGCTAATTATATCTCCAACATGTAAATCTGATGAAGCGCTGGGACCAAAGAACAACAAAAAATACCCAACAAAGAACTTGGAGACTCAGAATTGTCCTGTGCTTTCATCAGCCGGTCAGATCCAACCTGCACAGCAAACTTCAAGCGCTGAACTCCTGTCGCCATTCTTTCTCAAAGATCAAAGCTTAGTTTGCTTAACCATGGAAACCACATTGATGCATCCTCTTTGCAGATGTTTTTCCTGATTTCTAATATCTTTGCAACTGATGACTATTCTAAGAACACAGGAGCTATATGTTAGGTAGATGTGGACTGGATTTTTGAGAAACCTCCAAGTGGAAACAATCTAAATAAGAAAGCTGGTGTTAAATATATTCTCCCACCTGATACTAAGATTCTACATTATTTTCAATACCAGACACAAGGATTCTTGCAATTATTAAAAGACATCCAGATCTAACTCTTTTAATGAGGATATATTCTAATGGCACACTCTCATTAGAAATGTAGATTCTGATAATACAAAAACTAATAGCTACCATTTTATGAGGGTCTAACCTGATCGAAGCATTTTGTAAATACTGTTTATCTAATTTACTCTCCACAACAGTCCCACATGAGAAAACAGAAAGGCACTTAATCAAAGCTACCAACTAGTGAATGACAAAAGCAGAGTTGTCTGATTTTAGAGTCAGTACATCTGGGTTGTTCAAATCCAAATGCTACAAATTTAACAAATGTTTACATGTCCTTTGAACACTAATATTCAGACCCCAACTCCCGCATTTCACCGGTAAAGACACTAAGGCCCAAAGAGGTTAAGCCCAAGTTCGCATAGCCAGACAGAAGCAAATGCAGGACCAGAGCACTGATCTTCTGTCTGCTCAGCCATCTTCTGATGCCCAGGGTTGGGTTCCACTTGACACCCTGAGCTGCTGGGATAGGCTCCAGCCACCCAAGACTCTGAACTTGAATAAGCAGGTCAGAAAATAATTATCTTGCTTATTTTTATCACTCTTTCTTAATGTTTGTATAGCTCACATTTATTTCAATGTTTAGTATTAGAAGTGTTTGGGGTCTTTATTTAGAAGTTAGGTAATGTTTTTGTCATCAGAAATATGCCATAGGAACTTAACTCTTGTTTATATTAACCAGCCTATGGTAAAATTGGTTTTGCTATATGTCGTTTTGTTTTAAGTCACAGTTTTCAAGAACCTTTCAACAACATTATGTGAGAAGTTAATTGTTTGAGGGCTCCAATCACTCCACATCCTTATCAACACTTGTTATTGTTCATATTTTTTTATTGTAGCCATCCTAGTGAGCATATTTCATTGTCATTTTGATTTGTATGAAGTTCTTGAGAAATTCGAACAAGGGGCTCCTCATTTGCCTTTTACCTTAGGCCCAGCAAATGATGTAGCTGGTACTAACTGGAGAAAAATAACTATAAAGGAAATACCAGCACCCAGGAGCCACAGTCCCTCCTTGTTTTCCCCAGAGACACAAAAAGGCTGGGGTGCAAAAGGAAGAAGAAGAATTCACCTGTTTCTGACACACTCATCAGATACTTGGAAGAACTGTCAAGTTTACCCTCAGAGGATACCTACTGGGATTTCAGTTCACCCACTCTCCTAATCCTCTGACATTCCTCCCCTACCCAAGCCTACCGCTCTCTTACCCCTTGAGCTTGAATTCTTTCAAGCAAGATTCAACAACAGTTTACTATTTGCCTGCCAGATACTGAGCTAGATGCTGGGGGAGCCTGGCAAGCAGTTTCGAGTTCCCGGATTCTCAAAGCTGGTAACAGGCTTCAATCAAAAGTCTGATTGTTTAACACATTCGTTAAAATTCACTTACATTAAGTTAACATTTTATGAATAGACAAACATAATTTTTAGGAAACCAGTTTCTGATGGAGACGGGAAAAAGAAGATGTGGGATTATTTAAGCGGGTAGAGGGGCAGTCTGTTAAGAGATAACAGAGAGTGAAAGATGGAAAACAGAGAACATTGAGGTCTTTTATAAGTTTGCTGAGGAATGGCCCTGTTTGCCTACATCTGGGCAGGGCTGAGAGCCACTCTGCTCAGAGGTGTTTCAGTCTTGCCAATGCCTACAGGCAGTTCTGCCTGGCCTAATTTATGAAGATGAGATTGGAGCATATTTTTTTCCAGCAACGCCTCTTTCCCTGAGGATTTGTTAATTGAGGTATCACCTCTCAAGAATCATTGAGTAAAACTAATATATTACATTGCATGTTTCTGATTTCCACCAGGGCAATTATTTCACGATGTGAATTGAAGGGAAGACCATGCTCTTGAGCATGTCAAATAGAGAGCAGTTTACTCAGGACCAGGCTGCAAGAGGTTGATTTCCCTAATTTACACACTGGAATTAGACTTTATTTCATTTCTTTATCCTATTTCTAGAAATGAAATCATAAATTTCTCCTGACAGGTTAGCACAGATTAAAGTGCTCATAATTCAGTTATCTTTGGCTTGTTTTGACCAGCATTCAGCAGAGGTCCATCACGTAACTTTGTAACACCAAGACTGTACACTTAACTCTTTGTAATATCTTGGGATGCTTTCTTCCTATCTAGAAAGATTATAAAATAACCTAGTATAGTTCTAGGGTTTCCTAGACTCCTAGCAATTTGAGAAGGTGCAATGAGGGCCCTTAAGTATTTTTACGTTCTGAAAACCAAACAATACATCTGCACACGCCAACAACATCAACAAAAAGCTTATTTGCATTTCCCTGGAATTGTATCAACTCTCTCCATCGTCATACATTCTGACTGACAACCACGTGTTGTTGTTGTTGTTGTTTGTTTGTTTAATAAAAATATATATTAGTCATTACTTAATAAAATCATTTTGTAGATATTTTTAAAACTGGGTACAAGAGGGACGTGTCAATCACTAAAGAGGTCCTTAGTATTTAGAAGTCTGAGAAAAACCTGGAATAAACTATAGAACACGAGAGAATTCTGTTCCTTTAGAAATTATTGCTTTTGAATGCAAAGCTCTTTAGGAATTCATGTTCCTGCTTTCTCATTCTTGTTCACAGGTCTTTTTCCCCCTTGACCCACTCCTATCTGTGACCTGGAAGTGATCACACTCTAGGGGTAGGGCTTCCAAGAAGGTTCTCTGTATAGGTTGAACAATCAAAATAAGTTGCATTTTTATATATTTTCTTGACAGCATCGGCTTAGATTTAATTTTGGATGTTAACAGCAACTCTCTGCTTACTGGAGGGGCTTTCACCCAGTGCGGAAGCCCATCAAAATCCAAATGAACAGCCCTGCTCCTGGGAAGGTTTGAGCAAGGATAGCTCTGATTAACTTGATTCTTCTCTACTAGGAAGTTCTAGGAAGGACCAAGTTAATGAAACTTCCTAAACTGGGTCTTCACCAACGATGACTTTCATCATTCATTAGAAGTCAATTCTAGCTCAAACCCAGCCTTTTCGGAAAGTAAGTTTAGATGAGTATATCAAAGTCAAAGGGAAGCAGGAAAGAGGCAGAGATGGGCCATTCCCTCTACACAGAAGATAAAGAAGCAACAGCTTCTAGTGTGCTCCCGTTGTCAAGAGCGGTAAGAATAATAATAATAATAATACAATAATGCATAAAGCCAGTGTTTCAGTAGTACTTTTCTTTCCAAAAAAAAAAATTTAATACTTCATAGAAAGCTTCACCAGCTAGAGTTTACCTTTCACAGGGGACATAAAGTAATAAAAGCAAACTCCCATGGTGGCCTTGGCTACACTGTGTGGGAGGTGGACAACAGCTCTCTTTCATCATAGGCAGAGAGCCTCTGATACATGTAGATTCAACACTGCAAGGCCAAACAGAATAGAAAAGTTTGGATGTTGTGTTTTGTTTCGTATTGTTTTTTTAGTTAGTAAATATAGCTACCATTAGCATAAATACTAGTTATTCACATCCTTAAAAATGTTTTTAATTTTTCTTTATTCTATAAGCAATAAAAAGCCTCTAAGTTTTTCTAAACAAGCAAATGACATTCTCAAACTTGTGCATAGGAAGAAAAATCTGATAGCTGTATGAAGGATGAATGAACTAATAGAGAAACTGAAGGTGAGGCAGATAAGGAGCTTCTTTCAAAAGATGGTGCCAGGTCAAACCAGAATAAAGGCAGAAAAGCAGAGGAGGTGATAGATACAAGAAACATGACAAAGAATAAAAATCACTAGCAGTTAGCGGCTGATGAAGGGTAAGGGAGTGGGAGGCATAGAAATGATGCTGAGGAACTGACTAAAGAAAAAAGACAAGTACCGAAAAGCTATAAAGATATAGTCTGTGGTGGTTTTACAGATGCTTGTGAACCCTGCCCATGTGCCACAGTGAATCGTCAACATCCAGTAGCAACTGCTCAAATAGCTGGGCTGATAGCTGCTTCTAAACAAAAGAGGAAACGCAAGCGCATAGCACAGTAGAAAAAGCACCGATTTGGAGTTAATTAGCTGGGTTTGAATACCTGCTTACCCTTCCTTCTCCCTACCAACCTCAGGCGATTTAGGGCAGGCTACTAACCCTAGCAGAGCCAATGCTTTCTCATCTGAGGACGATATCCCTCATAAGACTGAAATAAACAGCCTTAAGCAGGATGGCACCTACTGCAGGTCTGGTACATATCAAGGGCCAAACAATTAGTAACAGTTATTATCAGCCACACAAAATGTTCCTATATAGGGCTCAGAGAAAATGCATGAGTTTCTCATAGTTGTACAGTAAATTAGTAATAAAACCAAAACTCGATGTCAGTTTGTCTGAAGTAATCTTCCCCATAAACTATATTTCCCAAATAGCAAGAACATGAAATGCTTCCTCCCACATAGTTTGATGTTCTCTGTATCCTGTGCATACTTTCTTTTCAGATCCTGAGCAATGTCCCAGGAAGAACACTAAAGACTTGCATTCTCAATAGCAAAATATTTTCCTACTTATGCAGTGTCTATTATTTTCCCTAGCTCCCATAAAAATTTTTTAAATCTGAACGATACAATGTACCACATTGTTTTTGTCATCAGTTGTTACACAACTGCCCCAAAACATACTGGCTTTAAAGGACAGTTTGTTACTTCTCTCAATCTGTATCTTGTCTGAGCTAAGATGGACAGTTCTGTTTCACGTGGTGTTGACTAGGGCCATTCTTGTGGCTGCATTCAGCTGGGAGCTCAGCTAGAAAATCCAAACAGCTTCACTCATATGTCCAGTATATCTGAAGGTGTGACTAGAACACCTGGAGGCTGGCTGGGTCTTTCTTTATCTCCACGTTCATCAGCTGTGTGGCCCAAGCTTGTTTACAAAGCAGTTGGGTCCCAAAGGGCAAAGCAGAAGTTGCCAGGAAGCTACAGGCCAGGGCTCAGAAGTCCAGAAGGTCACCTGCCCAGCCTTCTGTTGGTCAAAGCAAATCCCAAGGCCAGCCCAGGTGCAAAGGAGAAAAATAGATTCCACCTCTTGATGTACACAAGTTCCCACAAGGATAGGGGAGAATTGTTGGGAGGAAGTGTTGGTGGCCATCTTGGAAAGTATTTACCAAAAACATTATTTGTAAAATCTGGGCTTCTGAGTCAGTAAAGAATTACTCCACTATGACTTTTTAGAAAATATATCATCCATTCGTGAACAAAACTTGCTTGCGTAGCTCTTTACCCAAGCTTTCCCAGGAAACATTTATTTGAGGATCGTAGTAGGTTGGAAGGTGGTCTTCAAAAAGATGTGGAAATTCTTAAAATTTGTGAATGTGGTCTTATTCAGAAAAACAGTCTTTGCAGATGTCATTAAGTTAAGAATATTGAGATAAGATGATACTAGAATACATAGGTAGCCCTAAATCCAATGAGAAGTGACCTTACAAAAAACAAGAGGAGAAAGCATACAGAGGAGGTGATGTAAAGACACAGGCAGAGATTAGAGCGATGTGGTAATAAGCCAAGGAATGCCCAAACCACCAGAAGCTGAAGAGGCGAGGAAGGATTTTCCCTCAGAGCCTCCAGAGGGACTGTCACCCTGCTGGCACCTCGATTTAAGACTTCTGTCCTCTAAACCATGAGGGAATAAATTTCTGTTGCGTTAAGCCATCCAGTTTTCAGTAATTTTTGTATATCAGCTACAGAAAATTAAAATGATGCTCTTCCCTCTTTTTAATTAAATGTTTCACTCCCATTTTAGGATTGTGGCTGTGATTCTCAGCTGTTATTTCCCCTTCCCACTGAGCAGAGTTACTGAGTGGGGCTTTTTACTCAACTTGTCCAGGTCTTAAACCAATCCTCACATGAATACATAGGACACTAAAATCTTCTGTCTCACCAGATCCTTGTGGAAACAGTGCTCAAATTTACCCAAGCCACAGCCCCTCGCTTCACTCTTTTTGCTCATCCACCGGGAGGCTCAGGCTTCGGGATCAGACAGAGTGGAAGTTGCAGCTCTACCACCTATGACCCTGGATAACTAAATTCTTAGAGCTCTAGTTCCTTTCTCAGTAAAATGAGATGATATCACCTTCCTCACAGAACTATTTCAAGAATTAATAAGGCAAGTAAAGCACCTGGCACATAGTAGAACCTCAAGAAAGGATGCCGATTATTACTACTATTCTTATGTTCTGCTTTGTTTACCTGCCAGATGCTTAGTAGGACTGGAGCCATACCCTGAACCTCAGTCTGATAAGTGAGGCCTCTGACCCCCTTCCTAGTTCTGGCCAGCCACTCCACCCTCCCAAATCAGCTGTCCTCCATGACTTAAACTATTATCCAACTGCTACACCACTGATGCCAGGCCCCGTCCAGTAGATTTGACCTACAAGGATATTATAGTGATTCAAGTTGATTGCCCCTTTGATTTAAGTAAGCATCTCTGTACTAAGAGAAATAAGCCAGACAGAAAAAGGTTGAAAATCACATGATACCACTTATATGTGGGATATAAACCTAAAAGCAACAAATGGACAGGACAAACAGAGACTCATGGACATGGACTATAGACTAGTGGTTACCAGAGGGGAGGGAGGAATGGGGAAGGGGAATATAAGGAGAGAAAAAAAAAAGATAGAAAGATAGATAGATAGATAGATAGATAGATAGATAGATAGATAGATAAAATGTTAAAAAAATAAAATAACCCTCTGAGGAAAAAAAGGTTAGAATCCCTGGGGGCCTGGGCATTAGTATTTTTCATACTGATTCTACAGTGAAGCCTGGGGCAAAAACCCATCATAGGGAATCAAGGCTCTTTCTTTTTGGCTCAGTTCTCGTCACCCAGATCCTCCCAGTCCTAGCACCCTCCATTCCCCACTGGCAGTCGTTCTCAAAGTGTGGTCCCCAGACCAACAACATCAGCATCACTTGGGAACCTATGAGAAATGCGGATTCTCAAGCCTCACCCCAGACCTACTGACTCAGAAACTCTGGGTTAGGGCCTAGCACTGGTGTTTTAATAAATCCTCCAGGTAATTCTGACAACACACAGTTTGAGAATTGTGGCCCTACTGTATTTCAGTGACAGTTCACACCACCTGATAGCCTCTGCAATAAAATGAAAAACACTGCCTGGGGTTCTGTCAGAGATGCTGCTGGTGCCCTCTGCAGATCACGCATGTAGAGAGAAATGCACAAGACCTTTGCACTACAAGGAGCTGAATTCTGCCTCACCCAGGGCAGAGCTCTTAAGAGCTGACATACAGGGCGTACCCAGTCTGTGGCTCTCCAAGCCCACACCCAGGAGGCTGGCTACTCCACTGCAAGCAACAGAATCAATGGAGTAAAATTAACCACAAGGTCAAATTCTGAGTTTGAATTGTAAAGGTACAGCATTTGACATTTATACAGCCAACTGCTCTCTATGGCGTCTCAAGTATTTAACAAATAGCACCTCCTGATATTTATTTTTTCAGAGCTAACAATGTATTTGATGTTCATAGGATGTGGACTCAGATATCAACCTTACCCTGCTCATAAATTCTGTGTTTATCTTACCAGGACCTTGTGATCTAGGCTAAAAAAGCACACCATGTTTGCAAGATTCACAGCTGACTGCCAGCACCCAGCAGCTGGGGCCTTCCTTGCTCTGACCCACCCTGGAGGAGAAACAAAGCAGATCTTCAGACTCTGTGCCTCTCCTTGTAATGGTTCAGACGGATTCTGTTATTAAAGCTTCCTCCTTAATTACTGACATATGTGCAATTCAAGTTACTTTCTTGCAATTATATTATTCAGCAATAATTGGATTTCTAGTTTTAATTGGGCCCTAAATTAGTGATAGCTTTCATGAAAGCCGTTACAGTGACTTCTAACTACATTTTTTGCTGCTTTCGAGTACATTATATTTCAAACCGAATGATTCGCCAATAGAAGTCACAGCCGCAGTGAACTCTTACATGGTTTCCTATTAATGATTACAAGTTGGGTGCTGTTCTGTTGTTAACTAAGCATTTGCCGCAAATACTATCCACTGAGCATTGCTGTGTCACAAGGAAGTCTGTCTCCCACCCAGGGTTAGAGCACACAATTCTGTTTGTGATGAAGATTCAGCCATGCAACCAGCAATTTAGCTCAGTTAAGTGAGGAAGAAAATCTATTTCTTACCACCTGCTACTGCAGACAAACACTTGAAAATAATACAAAATAAAAGAAAATCAAATTGTTCTTGAAAGCTATTGTAATCAAAATTTTGTTTTACCTACAAAAAGCAGAATACCATTGGTGTCCTTTTCTCAAGGGACTGTCAACTCAAATCGGCCCAACAGATATGTGCTGAGTGTCAGCTCTGTACTAGTTATCACACAGGACGCTAAGTAAGTAAGAGACAATACAGCAATGTGGTTAAGAGTATGGGTCAGATCACCTGGGTCAGAATCCCAGCTCTGCTACTTCCTGGCTGTGTGACCTAGGGCAAATGACTTCATCTCTCTGAGGTTCTATTTTCTCATTTATAAAGTATATCTCGGGTTGTTATGTGGATTAAATGACTTTACTACATGTAACGGACTTTAAAAAGTGCCTGCCACATGATAAGCACTTATTAAATCCTAGTTCTACTATTCTAGCTCAAGGTGGCAAGAACTTTGCCTGTGTTTTCCTGCCTCCAGAGTAGTGACCAATAGAAGATAAGGGCTATATGGGTGCTGTCAGTCTAATAGGGAAATCCAAGACTATAGGAGATGCCTTAAGAGAGAAGGGATTTAGAGGAGAGAGTAATTGTGTCTACTTGAAGGTATACCAGTCAGGACATTGATAATTGAAAAGCACTTCATGAAATAACTACTCACAAAGGTATGAGACAAATTAAGGGAATGAACAAAAATGGTAAAGCACTATAGAATTAGCAATAGCAGAGCACCATTACTGCCCTTAGACCTGGGAGGACCTGAAAAGTTGAATGGTATAGAGAGGGGCCTCTGACAGGAGCTGCAGCCTTCAGTAAGGAGTACAGTCTGCCACCTGCAGCCATACAGGAAGGAAGCCAGGGCAATAAATACCTTGACCTTAATAATACTCTCGTCCTCTTGGCCAAATCCCACTGGAAGCCAGGGGGCAAAGAACATAATCCTTACAGGTCAGCCTCCTAGGCACAGAGCAGAGTGGAAAATGATGAGAATAAATCTGGAGAAGTAAATGGAGAACATGTAACATGGGAAATTAGGAAAAGACTCAGTAGGAGTGGAAATTAACATGAGCCTTTAAGGAAGGCTGGGTTACGGAAGGTGAAGTTGAAAGGGTGGGGGAAGTTGTCTCAGGTGGAAAGAACATGAGTAAATCCAGATAGGGAATGGCAAGACCTGTTCAGGAATCATAATTAATGCAATTTGGTAGAATAGGGCACAAGTTTGTGAATAAGAAGAGAACATTGAAAAGATAGATTGAGGTATTTCACAGAATGTCTCAAATGACAGGAAAACTGGGGACTGGATTTTGGAGGCAGAAGAGGCTGCTAAAGTTTGGGATACAGCAGATAAAATTCAAAGCTATGGTTTAAGAAGTCTGAATTGATATGGTGCATCAGAAAAACTGGAAAATGAAAAGATTAGTGCTGGTAAGGAGACTTGAGAGGTTTTTACACTAGTCTAAGGGAGAGAAAAACAAAGAACAAGTTCAAGTGGGAGCAACAGGAGTGGGATTAAGAAAACACATGGATTAAGTGGGAAGTGGTGGGTGGGGGTCAAGCATTCAGAAAGAGACAAAGATTATTCCAAAGTGTCTGACCTGGATTGCTAGATGCTTAGAAGGAGCGAGGCGAGTACGGAGGAGGTACAAGCAGCTTCAGCCGTTGGGGGCAGAAGAGCAGTAACAAGGAAGTCACCGAGTGTCGGTCCTTTCATGTATTCTCCGCAGATCTTGTACAGACACCCCTGGATTTCCAGCCAGCTGGATTCTATCCCAGCTCATTTCTACTTGCACTCATCCTTGTTATTCTGACAGCCCACCCAGTTGACCTGATTTGGTTTCTTGGCTCTTTAATCTTTGATATCTGACTCATTTCCAGGTTCCTCCCTCCTTATCATCCTGAAACTAAATCCTGGTTCTAAGCCCACCCCTAGTTAACCTCAGACCTGTGAGCTGCTTGCGTCAGTTACCCACTCAGTGCCAGACCCATCCATACTCACAGTCCGGAGCAATGCTGTCCAGGAGAACTTTATGGAATGATGGACATGTTCTATATCTGCGCAGCCCAATATAGACACTGCTAGCCCAGGTGGCTATTGAGCACTTGAAATGTGGCTAGTGAGACTGAGGAAATGAACTTTTGATTTAATTAATTTAATTAATTCTGATCTGGATAGCCTCAGGTAGGAAGCTCATTTCAGCAAGGAAGGTGGAAAAGAATGAAGGTTTGTTAGATTTTAAATTTCTAAACAGATTATACTGGAACCAGTCCTAGGAGAAACTATAGCAAGAATAAAGTTTCTTTTTAGCATATTTTCAGCTTCACTTCTACTTCCTTTCCCCAAACCTATATATTATGTCAGAGGCGACTTTCTGAGCTGCCTGAAGCAGAGCTCATCCCTGACCTGCTTTGCCCCACCATTCCTTGGAACCTCTATGATATGTGTCATAGCCACCACGACTTGTCCTTACACCAGGCTGGGATTAAGAACTAGGCAAATAAAACAAGGAGAGAAGGCAGGACCAAGTAGGGCCAGAGTCTTTTACACAAAACTGTCCAGCTGACCTCCTAAGGAGAATAGAAATTCTAAATCTCACTCTAAATCCTGCTCTAGGTTTTTTCCATAGCATTTTTCATGGTCTAAAATACATAATTTAATTATGGTATCTTTACTATTTAACTCTCCTCTCCCCACATAAAAATATAAGCACCACAAGGGCAGGAAATTTTGTATATATTGTTCACTGACATACCAAATTACCTACATCGAAGCCTGTTGAATGAATAAATTGAACCAGATAAGGGAGACAGAGAATGTGGCAAGTGGCACATGGAGGCATCAAGATTCTAGGAGTGAGTTTAAACTGGAACAGGATCCCAGACAGGAGCTAGAGGGTACAAGAAGTAGGATTTAGTTCAGGACTAGACCAAAGTGTGAAACATGTGCATCTCCAAAAGAATAGTAGTTGCCTGACCACAAGATTAGGAAAGACTGTAAAACCAACCCCAAACCCAGCAAAACAAAATGTTGTAATTGATTAGTTATGTCTGCCATGAGTGCAGGAGTGGTGGTCCAGATGCCCCCATTTTTATATCAGTCTTGACTAGTGGAATTATGAATAAGGTTCCAGCGCAGGGGCCTATGATTCAGGTCAGGTGTCCAGTGCAGTGCACACTCACCTAATCGTCTAATCTGTTAAACATGGCAGAGTAAAATTAGGAAAAAAAGAAGGCCAAGAGAGGCCTAGAGTCCCCCACAGGTACATATTCCAAGATAAGGGCAGCCAGATGCATTCATTGCTTCAATAACTGTCTGCTTATCGTCTGTGTATGAAGCATCATTCCAGGCAAAGAAGACACAGTATGAATAAAACACAAAATTCTCTGCCCTCATGGAGCTTACATACTAGTGGGAGAGAAAGATAATAATCAAAATTACCAAAATATATAGTATGATAAATGGTAGTAAGAATTAAGCATGACAGAAGGCTAGGAAGCATGTATGAGAGAAGAGCTACTGAAATCAGGTAGAGTGGCCAGGGAGAGCTTTATTCAACCGATAAATTCAAGATCCACCTCTTGAAGGCTAGAAATCCCAATTACTACAGAATTGCATTGGATTGTCCCAAGTGTCTTGGTGGGATTGAGTCTGCAGAGACCAGACTTGAAACTTATAGATCATTCTCTAGAGGGGAACAGGATTCTGGCTCTTTTTGTTGTGAGTCTGGTCTTGATTTTTTTTGTTTACACCCCGCAGCAGAGACTTCCCATTGGACTCTTTCCTGGCATAGACAATGTCATGGACTTCCTTGGCAATCTGGTGAAGCCCGATCTCCTTTTTTGAAAGCATACAATAAAATATACGGTATTACAAAGGAGGTAAAATATGTTGAAATATAGTTACCAAATATTTTTAACAAATTTGTGATATAATAATGTATGTGATTCTTCATTAATGCATTAAATAATAAAACTAGAGACAATCCTAATTCTGAAGTGGTATTAAATGAGAATATTATTTAGATATATCTGCAATAATGCGATATGAAAAAAAATCTGTGATTATTATTTTTTTTTTTTTGGACGACAAATTCTCTGGCATTTGTTGCCTACATTTAGAGTCGAAGAAAATGATAAATTTCAACAAGAGATTAAGTAAGTTCATAAATGCCCCATCCAAGTTCATAAATGCCCTAAATTAAGCACTCCTGGCCTAGTCTTATCATGCCTGTTTTCATCCCCTCAATAGGCAGATGCTACAGAAACAAAAACTTACACAGCTTGCATAGAGGAGTGTTGTCTCAGAGGGCCGTTATCTTTCACTTGGAGGGAGAATATCCTTAATCTATTAAATTTGCTGAGCCCTTCTGTTCCCCAATAAAACTTGATTACACATTCTCATGGGCAAGATAGTCACTGATAACTTACAGAGACCATCTCATTACTCTGTAATCAGTCTTCATGAAATTTGTTCATTCAGCAAATATGTATTGGGCATCTACTATGTGTCAGGCACTGTTCTAGATACTGGGGATACATCAGTGAACAAAATAACAACCCCCCAAAAAAATCTCTGCCCTTATGAAGCCTAGATTCCAGTGGAGGATGGTTGGGCAGGTGCGGGGTGGGGCAGCAGCATGGTCAGACGATAAGCACAAACAAATACATGATACAAACGTTATGTATAGGTAGATGATAAAGGCTGTGGAAAAAAATATACAGAACATTATACAGAGAGCCAGAGAACAGCTGCAATTTTAAATGGAGTGATCGGGATAAAGTTTATTAAGAATGTGAAAGTGAAATTTAATAAAAGACGTAAAGAAGTTGAAATCAATGACATTCCTGACGAATGAGTTATCTCAACCAAAGTGGCCATGTTCTTGTATGTCAATAGGAAGCATGGTTTAATGAAAGAATTGAGGTCCTTGTCCTCTCCCTGCCAGTTGACTTTTCCTGGACTTGGTTTCCTCAGCTGTGACAGAGAGCGTTGGCGTAGGTCAGAGGAGAGAGTTGCGCTAGGTCAACGGTTACAGAACTGTGATTGGCACAACCCTAGGGTGGTGGAGGTACTCCAGGGGCCCTGGAGAGAGACGATACTAGAGGATGCCAAATAGGCAAAGATTTGAATCACTTCCCCAACTTCAACTTTTGATTTGTTTTATGAGGCTGCAAATCAGATTTTGTTTGAAAAAGTGTTTCATCAGAAACCAGAAAAAAAAAAGTCTGAAAACCATTAAATAGTGATTATAGGGTTTTTTCTTTTAAATAGTTGTCATAATTAAAGAAAAATTTGATGTTGTTGCACATTGCCGCCTTCATTTGTCATTTCTCACGGCTTGCCATGATTTCACTACTTCTTTTGGCTTTATTTCATTACTTTCCACACAGAGGTTTTTATAGTGACAATAATGAGTTTCAAAACAAATCTAATGAAATGTGCACTTTCGTAGGATTGTGAGTTCCTAGAATTAACAAGCATTGATTTAGGGAACCAAATTACACATCTATCATGAGCGAAGGCTGCCCCAGGAAGGTGAAGAGCAGCCTGCATCTCCTTGACTTTCTGTCACCGCGCTGCCCTAAACATCCCTACCTGCTCCACTAATGCATTCTAGATTGGTTTTATTAAGAGATCATCTGATTATTTCCATTTAAAATAGTCCTCCAACACACACACGTGCACACACACACACACACACACACAGGCGTACACACACAAGTGTGTGCTCTCACGTAGAAGAATTTTCTAATTGGTGATAGATCCTCAGTCGAGGGTCCCCTTCAGTCAGATGTCAGACAGAGCATACCCACATAACTGATTATATTGCTCTCTCCATAAATATTCCACCACCAAGGAAGAGATTTACGATATTGTGTCTTCAGTTCAATTTTCAGAACGATTTACAGCTCACACACATCTAAAAACTTATTACCAACTGCATTATTTGAAAACAACGTGATAACTTGCTCTCCTCTGAGAGGACCAACGGAGCCTTCAAAGGCATGCTCTGTCTCTCTCTCCACTATCTCTGCCACTCCTCTTGCTAGACTATATATAACAAAACTCTTAAGTGAAATTACAAAGCACACATGCTACATGGTGGGTAGTAGTAGTCTATTAAGTGGAAAGCCTTCAGAGGATCACATATTTGTCTTCACATTGGGAAACTTGACAGTACTTTTCAAGGAACCGAGAGGCCTAAAGCAGAGATTGTGCTAAGAAATGATGAGGCCCTCAGAGCATACTCCTGCTGATAATAACTGGCTTTCTAAAATCTGACACAATTGCACAGATGCTGCGTTTAGCTGTCCATAGTGTCCTATATTCACCTGACTTTGTAGCTTAGACTCCTGTCCCTAGCCAGTCCAGTGTGACTTTGAAGCAGTGTCCCTAAGCCGAAGCTGCACATCAGAATCACTATGAGAACTTTAAAAGAAAATACTGGTCCTCAGCCCCATATTTAGCAATTCTGGCTTAATTGATCTAGCATAGAACCCAGACATCACTGTTTCTGAATGTAGACCCTGCCAAGATGATTCTAATGTAACCAAGTTGAGAGCCTCTGACTTTAAGTCCCTAAGCTTTAGATTCCCCAGCCGTGACCTACAGTTAGTAGGCACTTACTTTGACAACTTCTGTGAATGGTACACACGGATCTGGCTTGTTAGCCATTGTAGTTCACACTTGCCACACGTTAGTGACCCAATAAATGTGAGTTGAATTAACCAGAGAATAAACATCAAGTTCTAGGTATGGTACTACATGGTAATTATCAATAAATGAAAGTTAAGAGATTCAAGATGGCATAGAAGGTAAAGGCTGTACACGTCTCCTCTAGAGCAACCAGTACGTGGAGTTGCCAGAGGTCTGGCTGAACAGAAACCCTACAACAAGGTCACCTCAAATAACAGACCACCTCAAAATGGTAGCTGGGGCAGAGATGCAAAACAGCCTGGTCCCACAACCGCCAGTGGCAATTGAGGATCGGAAGGGCTATTTTGGCTTCAGAGCCTCCTCCCCGACCTAAGGAGCCAGGGGTCTCTGCTGCACACTGGGCTCCCCAGCTCAGGGTTCTAGTGCCAGGAAAAGAAGTTCCCACAACTTCTGGCTGTGAAAACCAGCCGAGATGCAGCTGAGTGAGACAGATGGTTGCGGGAAGTGGAGACCTTCCTCTTAAAGGGCTCCCACCCAGCCTTACTTACTGACGGACTCACTCGCTCTGAGCTCCAGCGCTGGGGCAGCTGCTCGAGAGATGCCAGGGACATACAGGGAGGTGCTGAGCTGCTGGGATTCAAGGGTGGCTGGCTCCCAGACAGAGGTGCAGGCAGAAGGCATAGTTCCTTTGTTGAGTCCTTCCCGCTCCCAGCCTGCAGAAGCAGGATCCATCGGCCTGGATGACACAGGTTGCTCCACTCAGGGGATTGCCTGAGACTCCACCTCTCCCAACTTGTGGCCCCACCCAAGCCACTTCCAGTGATTTGTTCCAAACAAACGGCTGTGTTGGCTCCCGCTGCAAATTTTCATAAAATCTCTCAAAGGCTCACAAAACCCAAAGAAGCAGCATCTGGCCTCAGCATGCCCTGTACCTCTTGCTGAGAAACCCCAGGCCCTGCATTAGTGGCAGCCAACATCGCTTTTAGACTTGACCCCTTGAGACATCTATAAGCCCAGCACAGGTGGAAGCCATAAGTAGATTGCTTGGTGACTCTTACCAAGTGGACTCGGAGGTGCTCAGGCTGCAGCTGAACTTGGCCTATACTCAGGTCTGTGCCAAGGGGCCCCATAACACACCTACTACATAAAGTCACTCTACTAAGATCAGGAGACTTAGGAGCTCTACCTAATAAAGAGAAAGAGACACTGGGAGGCAGAAATGGGAAGACAAAGAAACATGTCCCACTTGAAAGGACAGAACAAAGCTCCAGAAAAAAAGTTCACCAAAATGGAGACAAGCAATATACCAGAGGCAGAGTTCAAAACACTGGTTATAAGAATGCTCAAGGAACTTAGCGGAAAAGTAGATATACTCAGTGAAAACTTTAATAAAGAGATAAAAACACACACACACACATAAAAACAGGGGTGGAAATTATAAAAAAGAACCAGTCAGAAATGAAGAATACAATATCTGAGATGAAGAGTATATTAGAGGGAATCAACAGAGTGGAGGAAGCGGAGAATCAAATCACCGATATAGAGGATGGGGTAGCAGAGGATGCCCAATCAGAACAGTAACAAGAAGAGAGAATCCAAAATAATAAAGATAATATAAGGAGCTTATGGGAAAACATCAAATGTGACAACATTTGCATCATAAGGGTACCAGAAGAGCAAGAAGTTGAAAACCTATTTGAAGAAATAATGATGGAAAACTTCCCCCAGCCTAGTGAAGGAAATAGACACACAACCCCAGGAAGCTCAGAGAGTCCCAAAAAAGATGAACCCAAAGAGGCCCACACCAAGACACATCATAATTAAAATGCCAAAGTTTAAATACCAAGGGAGAATCTTAAAAGCAGCAAGAGAAAAAAATCTTAAAAACAGCAAAAGAGTTCCCATAAGACTGACTGGCAGCTGATTTCTCAAAAGAAACTTTGCAGGACAGAAGGGCTTGGCACAAAATATTCAAAGCAATGAGAACCCAGGATCTACAACCAAGATTACTGTATCCAGCAAAGCTATCATTTGGAGTTGAAGGACAGATAAAGAGCTTCCCAGACAAGAAAAAACTAAAGGAGTTAGTTCATCATCACCAAGCCAGCATTACAGAAAATGTTGAAAGGACTTCTTTAAGAAGAAGAAAAACTGTGTAGCAAAAATATAAATAAAGAATAGCAATAACTACCTATCTATTAACAAGTACTTCAGATGAAAAAGAATTAATAGAGAGGGTGGCTGAATGGATAAGAAAACAAGACCCTTACATATGCTGCCCATGAGAGACTCACTTCAGATTAAAAGACACTCACAGACTAAAAGTAAGGGGATGGGAAAAGATATTTCATGATGGACCTAGAGGATAGTGTGCTGAATGGAGTAAATCAGATAAAGGACAAATGCCATGTGATTTCATGTATATGTGGAATCTAAAGAACAAAACGAACAAACAGAAACAAAGTCATAGATACAGAGAACATTTTGAGGGTTACCAGATCAGAGGGGGATTGAGGGGGGTCTGTGAAAAGGGGAGAGATTAAGAAGTACAAATTGGTAGTTACAAATAGTCATGGAGATAGAAAATATAGCATAAGAAATATCGCCAATAATATTATAATAACTATGTATGGTGTTAGAGGGGCACTAGATTGATTGGGGTGATCACTTTGTTAGTTATATAGATGTCTAATCACTATGCGGTACACCTGAAACTAATATAGTATTGTATGCCAAATATAACTGAAAAATTAAAAATTATTATTAAAAAATAAATAAATGAGTGCTAATATTGTTACTCATAATGCCTTTTAAAACCTTTTAATATACAGTTTTTATCAACAAAAGTGTTCTTATTTAACTCTTGCTTTCCCATACCAAAGGCATTGTTCCCTTCCAAGACCAGTGTTTTTGTTGCATGATTACATAATAGGGAGAAATATGAAATCAGGTATAAAAAAAGTACCATCTTCACGTATCTTTTTACCCCAAAATATTTTCTATTACCTGTTTCAGTGGTACTTTGGAGAAGAAATGCTCTTTGCCTCCATTTGTCATTCCTCATTTATTGAGGACATATTTTCCCCCATGACTAACTTCTTACCATCATGGAAAAAGAAAACTAGATCCCTAAATTCAATATTCTTGCAAAAACTGAGAGAATATCTTTGTTCATAGAGGCAAAAATCAGAAAATAAAAAATCTTTAATTAGAATATTCTTTTTCCTTTCAGTTCCAACAACATTAAAGTTCTTTGCTATTTGAGTAGCCGTGGGACACCAGTTATTCCTCCACATGGAATTCACCTCCTCATAGCATTTCAATACAGTCATTTTGGCCCATTTCATTGATCGGTGCCATGAGCCACACAATCGGTTTGCTGGGGAAGCAGCCCTGATGAGCAGCATTGGTAATGAAGGCACTTGAAAGAGTTACTGCCACTGAGCTGAGTTCCAGGGACAATGAATGGATCTAACTATAGGCTCAATTAAAGGGGAATTCTGAAAAAGT
This sequence comes from Pteropus medius, assembly GCF_902729225.1. Taxonomy (NCBI): domain Eukaryota; kingdom Metazoa; phylum Chordata; class Mammalia; order Chiroptera; family Pteropodidae; genus Pteropus; species Pteropus medius. Next base: position 6,250,065 of record NW_024349519.1, on the reverse strand, counting down.
AGCCAGTGATGTGGTCCGCCCAACTAATCAAAAAATAATCCTATTTTTTCCTTTTGTTTTCTCAGTCTGAATCTCTCCACATCATTTAGGTGGCCCTGTGAATCACTTATACTAAATCTTTTTTTAAAACCAGGTACTTCATAGTCATGATTTAAAACTTTCGGGTTTCATTCAGATTTGGTTCCTTTGAAAGCCAACTTGAGAGTCCTCTTTAAAATATGAATACTTTTCACCCTCTCAGCCAATCAGGTTGGCCCCTATGGCATTCTTTTGAGGTGCATGTTCCCCCAAGACTGCCTCCAACGCTTGCATCTTTGAAAAATATCTGTGATAAAAATTCAAATACATTCAAAAATGAACATAAATAAAACATAATTTCCTCCAAATGATTTATAAAACACTAAAACATTCACTTCCCTGTCTTTCTGCCTGTCAAGAGTATAGCGGCATACATGTCCTTAGGGTAGTGGGCCTGCTCTGCTTTCCCCAGCAGAGTCTTCCACAGACACTGCCTTGACAACAGAGAACACCCAGAAGCCTACCAGTTATCACAGAATGTCGATCTTACTTTACCCATCAAAACATCAGGATGATTTTATCCATGGTGAGTTGGTATAACTATATTTTCTCCTCAGAAGTCTCTAATTTCAGCAAAAATGCTTGGATGTAAAAAAGTGTGTCAGGACGGCAACAGGTGGGAGCAAAGGAGTGAATGACTCACCTTCTCCCAGGGACTTTACTGCAGCCGCAGTCTTAATGAAGGCACTATGGAGTTAGGTTTACTCCTCCACCCATCTCAGCCTTCTTCCATTCTCGCCAAAGGCCAATTTCCTGCCTTGGTAACCACAGAGACACCTAAAGTGAGTCAAAGGCAGTACGTTCCCAGAAGGACATATGTAAACACAGATTACTGGGGCTCCCACCTGATTTCCTGATATAGGAGGTCCGAGATGGAGCCTGAGAATCTGCATTTCTTTTTTCTAGTTTTATTAAGATACAATTGACATATAATATTGTGTAAATTTAAGATATACAATGTGATGATTTGATATATGTATATATTACAAAATGATTACCACAGTAAGATTTGTTATCACATTCATCACCTCATATAGTTGCCATTTCTGTGCGTGTGACAAGAACTTTTAAGATCTTCTCTTTCATCAGCTTTCAAGTATTCAGTACAGTATTGTTAACTATAGTCACCACACTGTGCATTACATCCCAGGATTTATTCATCTTATAACTGAAAATGTGTACCTTTTGACCACTTTCACCCATTTCCCCCAACCTCTCAGTTCCCCACCACCCCTGACAACCACTAACCTATACTGTTTCTATGGGTTCAGTGTCTTTAGATTCCACATATAAGTGAGATCATGTAGTATTGTCTTTCTCTGTCTGACTTATTTCACTTAGCATAATGCCCTTGGTCCATCCGCAGTGTCCAAAAGGGTGGGATTTCCTTCTTTTATGGCTGCATAATATTCCATTGTGTGCCTGTGTATACATATATATGTTTGCATGTGTGTTTGTGTGTGTGTGTATCATAGTTTTTTTATACCTTTATCTATCCACAGACACATTGTTTCCGTGTCTTGGCTATTGTGAATAATGCTGAAATGAACTCGGGATGCAGATATCTCTTTGAGTTAGTGATTTTGTTTCACTCGGATATATATCCAGAAGTGAGATTGCTGGATCATGTGTTAGTTCTATTTTTAATTTCTTGAGGAACCTCCATACTGTGGCCTGTGAATTCTATAGTGGCTGCACCAATTTACATCCCCACCCAACAGTGCACAAGGACTGCTCTTCCTCCACATCCTTGTCAGCACTTGTTATTTCTTGTCTTTTTGTTAATACCCATTCTAACAGGTGAAAGATGATATCTCATTATGGTTTTGATATCCATTTCCCTGATGATTAGTAATGTTAAGCACATTTTCTTGTATCTGTTGGCCATTTGTATATCTTCTTTGGAAATACATCTATTCAGGTCCTTTGCTCATTTTTTTAATCAGTATTTGGTTTTTTGCTATTGATTTATATGAGTTCTTTTTATATTTTGGATATTAAACTTTTATCAGATATATGATTTGCAAATATTTGCTCTCATTCTGAAGGTTGCCTTTTCATTTTGTTGATCGTTTCTTTTGCTGTGCAGAAACTTTTTAGTTTAATATAATCCCATTTTTTTATTCTTCTTTTTGTATCTTGTGTTTTTAGTGTTACATTTAGAAAATCACTGCCAAGACCAATGTTAAGGAACTTTCTCTAGGTTTTATGGTTTCAGGTCCTCACTTAGTCTTTAATCCATTCCAAGTTAATTTGGGGGGATAGTGTAAGATAGGGGTCCAGTTTCATTCTTTTGCATGTAGAAATCAACTTTTCTCAGCCCCATTTAATGAATACATTATCTTTTTCCCATTGAGTATTCTTGACTCTCTTGTCCAATTTTAACTGATGATATATGCATGGGTTTATTTCTGGGCTCTCTATTCTGTTTCATTGACCTATGTGTCTGTTTTTGTGCGGGTATCATACTGTTCGATCATAATAGCTTTGTAGTATAATTTGAAATTAGAAAATGCTATGCCTCCAGCTTTGATATTCTTTCTCAAGATTGCTTTAGTTATTGAAGGTCTTTTCATGTTCCATATAAGTTTTAGGATTTTTTCTATTTCTGTAAAGCATGTCATTGGAATTTTGGTAGGGATTGCATTGAATCTATAAGTGGCTTTGGGTACTGTGGACATTTTTAACAATTGGCGTATTAATTCTTACAATCCACAAACACGAGATATCTTTCCCTATATTTCTGTCGTCTTCAATTTTTTTCATCAATGTCTTACAGTTTTCAGGGTACAGATCTTTCACTTCCTTGGTCACATTTATTTCTAAGTACTCTATTGTTTTTATTCCTATTGTGAATGGGTTTATTTATTTCTTTTTCAGACAGTTTATTGTTAGTGTATAGAAATGTACCTGATTTTTATATATTGATTTTGCATCCTGAAACTTTACTGAATTTGTTTATTCTAACAGTTGGTTTTTTTTTTTTTTTTGGTGGATTCTTTAGGGTTTTCTATATATAAGATCATGTCATCTGAAAACAGAGACAATTTTACCTCTTGAAAACAGAGACAATTTTACCTCTTCCTTTCCAATTTGGGTGACTTTTATTTCTTTTTCTTGACTAAATGCTCTGGCTAGGACTTCCAATACTATGTCGAATAGGAGGAGTATGGGTACCCTTGCCTTGTTCCTGATCTTAGAGAAATAGCTTTCAATGTTAGTTGTGGGCTTGTCCTATATGGCCTTTATGATGCTGAGCTACATTCCTTCAATAACCAATTTGTTAGAATCTGCATTTCTAACAGGTTCCCAGGTGATGCTGATACTGCTGCACTGGGAACCACACTTCTGAGAACAACTCATCTAAGTTCTCTATTTGAGCAATAAAAATCTGTCACTTAAAAGAAATAAACTTTAGCTACCTCCAAATTATTTAGATAACATACCTTGGTCATTCATTTATTCATTTATTTATTTGTTTATTATTGAATATCTATCATTGTGTCAAATATAACCTAGGCATCAAGAAACAGAACATAAAAAACCTCTGCACTTCTAAAACATACATACTAGAGGGAGAAATCAGACTATAAACAATAAATACAATAAATACTTATTATCATATTATCATATTTTATATATTGTATCTACCATATAATAATATTTTATAGCATACGTACTAATTAAATAGTATATTAGAAGATGATACATTTTATGGAAAAATAATCTTGATGCTAGAGGCCAAATGCAAACCAACACATCAGGTTCTGTGGGTGTGGGTCCTGGCATCAGTATTTTTCAAAAGCTCCACAAATGATTCTAATGCACAGCCAGAATTGAGAACCACTGCCTTCGTCCATGGAAATTATCACTATGGCTCTGTAGAAAGTCTTTTTTCTTGTCTTATTAATTTATTCATTCATTAATTCATTCAATAAACACTTATTTATTTGTTTGTTTGTTTACTAAAATGTAGAACCTCCATTTCCAGCTTTGTGCTGAACACCAAGGATACAATAATGAAGAAATGAGACAAAGTCCTTGCTCGTATGCCGTTTGCATACCAGATGATTGTTTTTCTTTTCATTGTCTCATTTAATTCTCACAACACATGTATGCAGTGATAATTATTATCCCCACTTTCCAGGTGAGGAAACTGACCCTTCGTCAACTTAAGAAACTTGCCCAAAGTCATATAACTACTAAGTGACAGCTTGGACTCACACCAGGTGTGGCAGAACCAAAAGATCATATTCTTACAACCTCTCTCATAATAGCATTACCCAGTGAGAGGGCTTTATTCATGCTTCTTTCTCTCTTATTTTCAATACTTCATGATGAACAAGCTTCCTGAAAGAATTTAATGGAATTAAATTTGAACAGCTCTAAATTGTGTAATTGATTACATTCAGTTTCATCACAAATTACTAATTTGATTCACACCTGCTAATGTGACACCTGAGGGAGGGAGTAGACGTGGGTCGGTGGTTGGTTAGGCCTTAATGATCTACGATATATGTGCTAACTAATAGTGCAAAATAAATGTTATTTTAAATTCTCAGATGGGTTGTGATTAGGGAAGCCACATAGCTATCATCAACTTGCCTGTTGGACACCTGAAAATTATTGTAATCAAGCCTAGTAAATTCTGAAATTAATTTTCATTAAATCTCCCTATATGGGAGATACATTAAGGATATCAGTATACACATGAGATATTCTCAGTGTATGTCTCGTACATTGAAATATGTATCTGATGTATCATACATATGAGATCATACATTTATAGAAATTCTAATTTTTTGATCGGCATTTTATATTCAGTACAACTGAGTTATTTTAAAGATATATGCTGTCATGGGCTGAATTGTGTTCCTCCAAAATACCTATGTTCAAGCCCTAACCCAATATCTCAAAATGTGACTGTATTTGGAGATACGGCTTTCAGAGAGGTGACCGAGATAAAATGAGGCCATTAGGTTTTGCTTAATCCAGTGTGACTAGTTTCCCCTAAGAAGAGGAAATTTGGTCACACAGAGACACCAGGAATGCTTGAGCACAGAAGAAAGATCTCTTGAGGACACAGCAAGAAGGCAGCCATTGGCAAGCCAAAGAATGAGGACTCAGAAGAAACCAAACCTGCTGACACCTTATTCTTGGACTTCTAGACTTCAGCACTGTGAGGAAATAAATTTCTGCAACTTTAAGCCACCCAGTCTGTAATATTCTGTTATGGCTGCTATGGCAAACTAATACACATGCATATTACATTAAACTTGAACAAATAATCACCACTTTGTGTCTGACATAAAACTATATTGTTGGGGGATGTCACAAACCCTTTCTTCAAGGAGATTACAATCTCTTAGAAAGACATACACATGGATGAGATGATTAGAGAGTAATAAGAGGTCCAGTAGAAGAAGTAAGTGCTACACTGAGAGGATCAGAGCCAAAATAGATCAGCATGGACCACAGAAAGAACAGAGTTGGGAAAGAAGGGAAGGCATTGAGGTTGGGTGGGGTATGGAGTGGAAAGAGCAACAGCACAGAGCACAAGGGGTTATGAGACAGTAAAACATAGAGGTGAAGAGTATGTGCTTTGGAACAGCCATTGCCACTTACTAGATATGTTACCTCCAGTGAAGAAATAACACATACCTTGTGGGACGGTGGAGAAGATTAGCTGTGACAGACTATAAGAGCAATTTGCTGGCATGTATTAAGCTCTCAATAAGTGTAATAGAAGTATGGGAGTTTAGTAATGAGATTCTCACTCAGGAAAAATTAAAAAAAGGTAAAGGATGTCTTTGGTGAGAACTTGAGACTAACCTAAATCCTCCCACTAAAATAGATTTTCCCTGAAAGGAATATTTTGCTTCCAAATTTATAGGACATCAATATAGCCGAATGTGCTGAGCACTCAAGTGTGCCAGGCTCCATTTTAAACACTTCGCATGTATTAACTGCTTATATGCTCATAATAACCCATTGAGATAGGTCTGATAATAACAATTATCCCCATTTTATAGATTAAAAACATGTAGAACAGGTGACATAAACAGCCCACAGTTGCATCGTTAATAACAGAGGAGCTGTCAGGTCCAAGTGATTCTGCCCAGAGCCGCTACACTATACACACATTGTACCCATGCCTTCCTCAAAAGCACATGCAGTGATTTTCCACACAGAAACCTCTTAGAATCCTCTCAACTTATTAATGAGGAACTGAGACATAGAGAGAAATCCTGACTAAATTACCCAAGCTTGTGTAGTAGGCAAGTGGCAAAGCAAGAACACGGAGTCCTACTAATGGCCCCACGCCCTTCTCCATACTGGTTCTCTTTCCAAAATATGTAAAACTAAAAATCTTCATGGATTGTTGTATTTTTTTTTCCAGAAGAATATATACTCTATGACCCTTCCAAAGAATTCTGTTGATTTTCACCAGACTCTGGGTACTTGCTACCTCTTCATGTGACTTAGCGACTATCAGAACGAAAAAGAGAGAGAGACAGAAAGAAAGAAAGAAAGAAAGAAAGAAAGAAAGAAAGAAAGAAAGAAAGAAAAGGGAAATTCTCAAAATACAAATTCTATGACTATGAAGAAAGAAAGAAATTTTAAATACAACTTTTCTTATGTATATGTAAGTAAAGCTAATGTTTCTTAAAGCCCTAAGAGATGCTGAGCACATTAACTGCATTTTCTCATTTAATCCTCACATCAACCCTTGCAGATAGATGCCATTATTATCCCGTTTTAGAGATGAGGAAACTGTATTAGAGAGGTGAAGTAACTCGTCTAAGTCTGTAAGGTTGCCAGTGGTGGAGCAGGAGGATTCAGAACCAAGTCTGTCAGAGCTCAGCATCCACATTCCTAACTCCATGCTCTATAACCTCCAGCTCACGCTCTCCTCCATACTCCACTCAAAGCAGCCTCCTACTCCCGAATGCCTTCTCTTCTCTCCAAATCCTAATCATGTTCTGAAGCACCAGTCCCCATCTTCCCTGCCACACCTACAGCTCTTTACACCAGAACACAAACAACAAAATCACCCAGAGTAGCTAGCTAAACTGTAGATTTCTGTACCACACCCCCAATCCAATAAATTATAATCTAAGAGAGCAGGGTTCAACTCCGCATTTTAAGGTCGCTGGGGAATTCTGAAGCTCATTAATGTTTGAGGGCACTGGTATGCACTACCTTGCATGAAATTTGTGTACTAATTACAGGTTGACCCAGGGGACACTTGGAGTCTGTCAAGAGTTGCACCAGCTCCAAACAAATTTGGTTACAAAGACAGCTGGTTGACATTCTCATAAAAGCGAGACTATAAATGTGTATTGCGCTATTAGGCTAGCCATCTAAAACTGCTAGATTATCCATATGTGGCTTAACTATGGAACCAGTTAAACTGTGGTACTAATAACTAAAGAAAGAGTAGGTACAGAACACAAAGAAAGAGAGAATATGGTGGCTCACAATACACTTATTTCCTGGGTTTCATGTTTACTCGGAATTTACAAGTCAAGGAGTATTTACACCTTTTTGGCATTTCCACTCCAAACATATAGATATATAAGAGAAAAAAAAGAAATACTAGAGACTTTTTTTATTATTAAATTTATTGGAGTGACATTGGTTAATAAAATTATATAGGTTTCAAGTGTACAGTTCAGTAATACATCATATGTATATTGCAGAGATTTAAATCAAGTTCTATAAGAAGCCACTTCTAAAAGCCAAGTGGCTAATTCAAATTAGAATATGTTTTGATCCTTTTCTGAATAACAAGGAGGAGCAGAAAAGACATTTTCAGTAACATTTATAGAGCATTGATTTCCTTTGCTAACCCAAGGATGCTCCGATTACATCAGAGATCCCACCCTGAATATGAGCATGATTAACAATGATGATTTGGTGACAAGTGTATTTAGAGTAAAGCAGCTTTCTTATCAGTATTAATAAAAATTTACTGAGCACCTACTATGTTCAGAGCATAAAATAAGATTTGAAAAATATTTAGGCTTCACACCATGAAGACCTAAAATTGACAGTATCTGAAAGAATGATTCTCTGAGTCCTGGAGCAGATCTGGAGCATTTAGGGAGCATCTATATCCAGTGTGACCAAAGGAATCAGAAAGACAATAGAACGTAAGCTTTCCTCAACTGCCTCATCACTAGCAGGGTTGAGTGAGCAGGAACTGCCTTCTCCTAGTCGCATCTCTCCAGAGCATCTATGATTGAACAAATTGTTCCTTGGCCCCATCAATGACTCCAGATAATTTGAGAGGGAAAAAAAGCCCACACATCTTCTATTATATTATTTTTTAGTGTCTGTTAAGGAAATGCATACCGTTGAAGGGTACCATAAATTCAGTATTATCTTAAAATAACTTGTATTTTATTAAGCACAGCAGTATCCACATTCTATATATACCTAAAAAGTAGTTAAATCATGTGTTTTATTCAGTCTACAGGCAATGCTTGGAGTATCAGAAAATTTGAAGATCCCTTTAATAATTTTAATAGTCTAAAGCAGAGGTTTGAATCCCACAGGCTGAGATTGGTGGCCTCAGCCTATTATCTCAAGAGATTTCCTCCCAGACTCTTCTCCTTAACTGGTCTGTGGAAAGAGAGCCCTAGTGCCCCATTGAAAACAAGAAGGTGAAATCTATTAGGAAATGGGAAGGCTCACAGCGAACGCTGTGCTTCTACAGTTTCTTTACAACAGCATTTTCAAAAGCTGTCCAGGTCTTCACCATGTTTAGAACTGGGGACTGAGCCTAGACTGACTGCCTTGGAGCAACTCCTTCATTCTCTGCGAAGATCTGATTTCACTCTAGAGGACACCTTGAATGGCATAAAGCATGGTGGGTAGTAAAAGGACAAGGCAAAAAAGCATTGTCAAGTGGGTCATAAATGTCCAGTTCCCTCCCAGAGAGGCAAGCGTAGGCCTTGGGAATAGTTATACTCTAAAAGCAGGGTAGACAGCAGAGAAGTGGGCTAAAGCAGATCATTCTTAAGGTTTATTCCTCGATAGTCAAACGTGATTTCAGTTTGGGGTCATCCACCAAGCATGAAGGTTGTGGATAACGGTATTATTAATATTCCATAAATTCTTTACATAGTACTCAGTGGAAAATCATCATTTGTAATATTTATCTGGTGCTTGAATGAGAACATGCGATAATATGACAATTCAATTTTCTACTTTGACATTTCAAATATGACCAAGTCATTATAATCAATCAGTAATACATTTATCATCTACATGAAGCCAATTATGCGCCAATAATCAGTGAAATTTCGAACTTGTAACCTAGACCCATATGCTGTGGTGACAGCGAAGGTGGAGGCATTTGCTATAATTACACCGTTATTGCTTCTAACAAAATGTTTTATACCTGAAAGGGCAGGCAGTGCTTTTAAAACCTCAGTTCCAGTCTGGCTCTTTATTACAAATGGCCTTTTGAATCATAAGCTTTTCAGAAGGGCAATAAGAGATGCAGTCATTATAAGACAACATGAATATGAGCCTTTGGAATCAAACTGTAGTTCAAATCCCGGTTCTGCACTTATTAACTGAGTAACCTTGGGCAAGTAATTTAAACTCTAAGCCTCAGTTTCCTCATCTAAAAAGGGGATATTAATAGTTACCTCGAAAGGTTGTGCAAGGATTCACCATCATGTAGGGCACACAGGTACTCAAAATATAGGAGCTATCATTATAACCAAAAGAACATAAACAAAGCTTAAAGGTTTAGATGGTGTTTTTAAAGAATAAGTATAAAACTTTCTCTGAATCAATGTTGCAAGAGGAGAAACATTTAGAACAAAGCATTCATTATAATCAAGTGTCCTTAAAATATTCTGATTACTAGACAACAATTATATGCACTATTTTAATAATGTCATAAAATGGTTGCACTTTGTTCTTTGTTTATTGCATTCTGAAATCCCATGTTAGAATTATAGGCATATAAACTGAGGCTATTAAGAATGCCTGCAGAAGGCACTTACGGATGCATCATTTAGCCTGTATCTTGTCTCTGGAAGAGAGAAATCCAAATAGCTGCTTCTTTCAAATGTCACCCAGATACATAGTATTCATTTGAGATCATCTAAATAGTGAGAGTGCGTGTGTGTGTGTGTGTGTGTGTGTGTGTGCACGCCCTGCATGCATTTTAACTCAGCTTTCCACAGTATCTCATAGGAATTTTTCTTCCCCTTTGAGACAGTTAAGAATACTGTCTGGGACCAGCATGGATTTGGAGATAGCCAGTATGCATGGGATATGTCACTATAGAAAGCTTCCCAGAAATCTCTTCTTTCATCCCAAATTGTGGGCCTCAGACCTCGTGGAGCTACAGTTATTTCAGGGATCCTTGAATCAATATGAGCACAATCATTTGCTGTGTGCAGAATACATAAAGCATATTTTCAAAAAGGATGTGTGTTTCCATTATCTATCATGTAACAGACCACCTCAAAACATGGAGGCTTAAAACAAAAATTATTCTCTCATAATTTTCTGGGTTGATGAGTGATTCCACTCCACGTGGCATCTGCTGGAGTGCCAGGATGGTTGCAGTTGTCTGGGGACTTAATTGGGCTGGAACGTCCAAGATGGTTCATTTACAGGTTCACTGCCTGTTGTTGCCTGGGAGCTTAGCAGAGGCTGTCAACCAAAACACCTACATGTGGAATCGCCATGTAGATTTGGCTTCTTACCATTTGGTGGCTAGGCTGCAAAAGATACTCAAAAAAGGGGGCATTACAAAGAGCCAGATTGGAAGCAGCAAAGCTTTTAACGACCTTGCCTTGGAAGCCACCAGTGCCATTTCCACCTCATCCTATTGGCCAAACAACTCACAAGGCTAGGCTATTATTCAAGGTCAGCGCTGCTATTTTTCAAGTGTTTTTCAATGTGTAATTGATAAAACACAAATTTATTGAAGGACATATTGAATTCTTTTCTTTTTTCTAAATTACTTTTTTATTAAAAAGTATTGGGGTGACATTGATCAACAAAATCCAATAAATTTCAAGTGTACAATTCAACAATATGTCATATATACTTTGCATTGTGTACTCATCACCTATAGTTAGATTTCCTTCCATATTCAATTCTTAATAAATTTTATTCATTAAGTATTTTTTTCAGTCAACTCATAAAAATGCATAAGCCGTGTAACAAGATGATTAAAAGTTTAAGCTTGTCAGTCAGACAGGTCTGAATTTAAATCCCTACACATATGGTTGTATAACCTTGAGAAAATCACTAAGCCTCAATTTCTCTACCTTTAAATTGGCTATAGTAATGGACTTCGAAGTTCCATTACTATAGTTCCAAGGATTGTATGAGAAAATGCATGGCAGATGCTTAGCATTCAGAAAAAGTTTGCCATTGTAGTTACTTTAATGCCAGGAGGCACTGCTCTAGCTAACTTTTTCCTCTGAATCCCTGCTCCACCCCTCATCTCTTCCCTCACTTGGTCTCATATTGTATTTGAATGGATGCATTGCTACAAAGCCTGACACATGTGCTGTGGCTGGGAAGTGTCTAGAGATAGAAACTCACTGGAAAGGTGTATTTTAACATTTGTTTATGCAAAAATTTATTAATGACAAGCAAAATTTAAGGGGCAAGATGTTGATGAAAGAAAAGGAAAAACTGAAAAAGTAGCCAGGGTATTACAATCAAATATCCTTTAAAAAAAAAAAAATTCTTAAAAGCCCGCTACCTGGCAAGGCAGGAGCCAGTTCCTACCTATTAATCACGCATGGTGAGTTAGTTTTGGCCCACTTGCCATATCTCCTGGGACAAAACTGACCAAGAGGCAGAAGTGGGCTCTAATGTATAACGAGTTAAAAGCAGTTATCTAAGTGCACAGTGGGTAGATTGGGTTCCAAGCCAAGGAAAGCAGGTGCAGGAGGAGCTGCAGGTCAAAGCAGAGCAGACACCTGGGAACCGAGGAACTTCTTAATCCAGCCTATGTAGTCAGGGTAACAAGGGTATATTAAATAAATTAGAGTCAGGAAATCGAACTGTGTGGAAGCCAGAGGTCAAATCATAGAACTGTTGGAAGTTCGCAAAAAGAATTTGACTGACTTCCTGGGGCTGTTCCTCTTACTGCCTGCTCTAAGCAACTCTTCCCTACCTGGAGTACGAAACTGCACTGTGTGGCTTCTGACCCAAGCTTAGCCCAATCACGTCCAAGTTTAGCCCAGCCAAGTTCATGGTAAACCAAGAGCTCAACGCAGATTTCAAAGTGGAAATGTTGCTAAATTCAACTATTTTATTGTAAGGAAAGAAAGAAGGGAGTTCTCTGGCCCTGAATTGTGCAGGTGACTGTATAATGAAGTGAACTGGTTCAGCATACATAAAGCATGAAGTTCCTCTCTCATATTCTGAAGCCAACAAGAGTTATGCACATGAGGGGAGCCATGGAATCTGCATTATAAAGTGTTTAGGAAACTCTGAGGGTGAAAATATTTATGAAAGTTCAGTGGACACAGTCTCTCTGGGTGACATAGCTCTGCCATGGCATAGGTGAAATAAGGTTCTAACAGAGCTCTCCTGGTATCCCCAAATATAAAGCTTTGTTAAAAAGCCTCTACATTCCACACTGTAATAGATCTTGTTATATATTAGGACCCCAGTGGATAAGGCCTTCGCAGTGACCACTTTCTCTCAGTTCTCTGACTACACCTACAAATTCACCCAGCTACCCATATTCATCATTTTCATGTTTGGTGCAATATATTAACCATGGGTTTATCGGCAATGCATTAGCCACTAAAAATAGATCCACACTAAGACTTTCACATCTCATCATAGTATTTGTGATACTGTTGAGAAAATTTTCTATATGCTAACTCTTTCTTAATTTATAAGTTGGAAGGGAAAGCCATCATTTAACATTCCCGGTGGTGTATTTCACATTCTGTTAGTGCAGGCAACAAGAAAAAGCTTGCCAAGACCTCTAAGTCCCTTTGAGAATTTCTCTAATACACTGATAGTCACAGCAACCATCTAGTCACTACTAATGTGAATTGCTTATATATTTTTGTTTAAATTCAAGAGATTAGAGTTGGATGGCTGGGCAGTTTAAATGAATCTCATTACTTTTTTCCCTTCTCTCCTCACCCAGGGAGATGCTTTTCCAAAAATTCTCACTGGCCAGACTATATTTTTATTGATAAGAAGGGTCTACCTTCTCTAATCTGTGATAGAAGCCTGCCAGTAATTCACTGATGATACTCAAATAGTTGCCCCACACTTTCAGGCAGCCATTTATTACTTAAAACCATTATATCAGAGAAAACTCAGTTTATATCTTATAGAATTAAATTCTGCTGGCTATACCCTGCCAGCTACTTGCATTTAAATGTACTCTTAATTGGATAGTTTAGCCAGGCAAAGGTGACAGATCTGCAGCCACCAGGCCATGTGGAATTGACTGTCACTCATTAAAGTTATCCTTAAGATAAAGATTTAGATCTATTTCATTTCCTTGCTCGGTATCACCAAAGTAAATAGGGCTAAGACATGGGAATTAAAGGAGATTTTCTAGCCAAGAACATTGACAGCTGAAATATAATCAGTTTCTAAGATTTATAATGCTATTGACTTTCCTTTTGCATCATAAATTTCACTGCTGACTCTCTGCCTGGGTTTTATTATAATATCATATCATATTAGGGAGATCAGCTTTGTTGGTGACGAATGAAAATCACTGATATGAAAAAAAAATCCCATTATCAGCTCATCACCTAATCATATTAGCATTTTTGTATCCTATTATCAACTTTTTTTATATAAAATAACATTTCTTAATGACAGGGATTTTACTAATGCTGTATGAGTGGTACTAATATCATTTGTGAGTTCTCATCATGCATATCCTTCTTGAAAGCAGAGTATATTTGTTTTCTACACAGACTTCAAAAATTGCAAATGGTGTCTAGCAATTCAAGCAAAAATGATGCTTTATGGAAAACTATCCCTATTGAGGGCCCTTCACAATTTGGTCCCAACTTTCAATTAATAACATGATGACTCAAAATGTGAAAATTGTTACAGTCGATAGGGAAAAAATAAAAACTGGTAACCTATGTAATGCAAAGTAAAATATATCTAGTTTCTTAAATTATCACTCATCCTATTCTCAAGTCAAAGCAGGATAAAGTTCAGCCAAGTTAACTGTTATCTAAAACTGCAAACGTTCTATACCAAGTGTTTGCCAACGTTACTGAGATTTTTCCTATTTCTTAGCAAAGTTGCAACTTTCTTAAACAAGTTAAAAGCTGATAAAGGGAGGGGGGAAATAACAGCATTTCTAAAATTCATTTTTTAGAATGCGATCAAGTCATTGGAGTTTGTGGCTATATCTGCAAGATGCTGAACCAGTCAATCACCTCAGCGATTCAGTATGACAACCAGTCAATGCAGTGAGAAAATCAATTTTATCAGCTCATTGAACTGAACCGATGCCTGTGGACACATGCAAATCAAAGGCCCTTCGTGGTTTCCCATTACTACTATGGCAGCTGCTTCTCTCTCACCACGGAGAATAAGGTTCTCGCCAAGTCAGAATTTCCACAAAACAGGAGCCCAGCTCTTTCATGTATTCTCAAGTTACCCTAGCATCTGGCACCAAACTATAAGACACTTGCTAGATGGCACCAAATACCTCTCCTGGCCAAGTCCAGCCCTAAGCCGAGTAGAGCAGACTGGGCTCCGTTGACGAGTTCCCTGGATGCCCTATTTATCCCTTTTAGAATTCAGGATTCAGTTTTACCCTGCTATAAGAGTATTCTCTCAATGTTTCACAAACTGACAGAACAGCTTCTCTCTAGCATTTCTTCCAGAGAATTTATTTACTAGGTCCTCATGATGGAGCCTTGTATCTCCAGAGATTCCTAGAGTAGTTAAATAGCTTGACTTCTCCATGAACCCTCTGTACATGTCACTAGCTAAAATATAAGTCCTTGAAATGGAGGGGTCAAATCTTTATAACTTATGCACTGAATGGTAGATCACAGGGTTTATAAAATATTGAATGACTGGATTAATTAATAAATTAATTAAAAGTGGTAGCTCTCAAACTTTAGTTACCATGTTTTTAATCACATAAATTCTTGTAAAATATAGATTCCTGGACTTCACTCCCCCTAAAAGTCTTATTTAATAGGTCCTGGATAAGGTGCAGGTATCTGAATTTTAACAAGTACCCTAAATGACATTTAATTTAAAGTTTCAGTTGTCTCCCATGCATCCGACTCATCTCTTACTTTTAAAAACAAAATAAACAAACAAAAAAAACTATGTAAATGTTTGCTCTTAGAGACCCGTTTCTGCTGTAAGTGTCTATTTTTGCTGTTGTTTGGATGAGTCATTTATTGAAGCCTAGGAGAATGGTCAAGTATTTAAAACGTATTTTCAGCTCTTAGTTTCCTTGGAAATTGAGACGCCATCCCTAGTAAAATGTGTGAAAATAGTTTCACACAGAATGCCTGAAAGTCTTAATAAGTGTCTCCCTTCACTTGGCTTTTCTGAGTTAACTTCAGCCTCAAATATTTCTAGGCACCCAGCATTAGAAAAATTTTTAAAAAACACCCAGTTCCTGAACAGTTCCCACCTTTAAGGAGAGGTGACAGAAGTCATGGAGAGACCTAATTAAGCTGTCAGGCTAAAGAAGAATATTCAAGAAAGCCAGCTTCTTGGGAAGCTAGGTAGAAGCTAAACAATATAGAGAAGGTGAGAAGGTGAGAAGGTTTCTCAGGTCCTCCTAGCAAAAGGATTTGCTCTCAGTTCTGTGCTCGTGTTCTAAGTGGATATGTCTATATGACAGTGCTTTTTACAGCTGAGTGCGCTTAATAGCTCACTCTAAGGTGAGTAAGCTCCTTCAGGGTGGAGCCTACCATCAACAGTGTCCCAATTAAGAGCTTATTCTAGAAGTAGACCCCAAATTCAAATCCACATCTGCCACTTACTGGCTGTGTGAGCTTGACAACTTATCTTCTAAACCTCAGCTTCCTCGTCTGCAAAATGGACAAAATAATAATCTCCCAGGGAGAATGGGTATATGAATTAAGTGAGATAATCCATGAAAATGCTTAGCAAACTTGCATTCTAAGTGTCTGATAAATGTTAGCCTGCGTAAATTATGATTCATTTTGGGTCCCCAAGACAACTTGTGATAAATGGAATGGAAATGAGGACATCTGATACCCATCCTACCACAGCCAGCCTCCAGCTCCAGTGGGGTCCCTGAGGAAGACAAAGTCAAGGTCAGTCAAATGTTCGCTACTGACTAAGTAGTTCCCACAAGCCTTATGTGAAACACCTCATGCACCTGGACCAAAAATGCAGCCTGAGTGACTTCTGTGGCCTCTTCGCCAAGGTCTACCCTCTGATCTTAGCTCTTGAATTTTCCCCACCCATTGGAAAGAAAAGGTACAAAAAATAGATGTCAACGAACATAGCCCCAAGACCAAGGCCATATCCCTAGGGAGAATGACCCATTGCCTTGGCTTGCCTGGGGCAATCCTGGTGTAATTATTAATAAGACCCCCTCTCTCACACACATCCAGCTGTGGATGAAACAATCTGTGGTTATCTAACCTCTAACCCCTAGGCATTGGAGGACAACAGTCCCTCCAAGTCACTTGCACCATGCTGGAAGCAGCTTGAGCCTACCCTTGTCCACTGACACCGGCCTCAGAGGCTAACAGGAAAAAGAAGCAATCAGGAAGGAAAAGGATCTCCAAAGACAAACTGCTGGCCTCACCTCCATTCCAAAAGCCCTGCTCTTGAGCCTTGCAGCCCAGGTATATCCATGAGAACCCCTTTGCTTGGACTCTCCCAGGAGAATTTTAAAGAGTCTCTAAATCCTGCTCCTAACAGGGTTCCCAATCAGTATAAGAAATTCAAACTATGAACTTTGACTTTAGAAAACCCTTCTCATGGACTTAAAAGCTAATCCATTTTTAATGGTCATAACATTCTTGGATAAGGGACAAAAGGCTAAAAATGGTGGGCAGTACACTAGTGACAAGGTATTAAAAATACAAGTCCAAAAAAATCACAAAAATCACAGCCATAATAATCAATTCCTGACAAGCAATTTATTTTCACAATGTGCTTCCAGACATACAGCATCACTTCTGCCTTTCACAAGCACCTTGAGATCGGCTTTGTTAGCCTAAAGTCCACAAGTGAGAAAAAGGACACTGAGAAAAGTTACATGATTTGCCAAGATCACACAGCATATAAGTGGCAGACCTGGAACTTGAATCCAAGTCTTGTGATTTCAAATCTTGTGATTCCCTCTAATACAGTCAGTCACATCATATTCAGATTAAACTTGAATTCAATTATACAGAAAAAAAGAGAGAGAGAGAGAGAAATACAGAGAGAAGGACAAGTCCAGGAGAAACCACTTAAGTAAAGCAGGCCATCTCTCTGGTCCATCCTTTTAATGGCACAGAATGAGAAATGATTGGAAACAGGACCACAGTAATCACTCAGTTTGACTCTGTTCTCAGATGCTTTTATAATGAGAGCATCTCGCTCACTGACTGTGACTCTAAGATATAAAGGCATGTACTTTTGGATAACATAACCCCTAAACACACATGAACACAATTGGAAACATATTAGATGTTGGAAAAAAAAATCCTACTAAGGGACAATGTCAGGCCCCCCACACGGTACCTTTCTCAGAGCTGTGGCTCCTCCACTATCCAGTATTGTATAGCTGAGAAAGTGCTTTCACAGACCTCACCTCACCTAATCTTGTCAACATTCCTGAGAAAGGAGGTAGGAGAGTTATGGTTGTCCTCACCCTGTAGATAGGGAGAATAACATTTGAGAAACTACACTGTATTTTTCCTCTGCATTTTATGCTGTAGGGCAGGGGTCCCCAACCCCTGGGCCCACGGACCAGTACCGGTTTGTGGCCTATTAGGAACCAGGTCGCATAACAGGAGGTGCACAGCCGGAGGTGAGCAGCAGGCCAGCAAGCGAAGCTTCTTCTGTATTTGCAGCCTCTCCCCAGCACTAGTATCATCACCTCAGCTCCACCTCAGATCATCAGGCATTAGATTCTCATAGGAGCCACCTGCCCCTGGTGCCAAAAAGTTGGGGACCGCTACTATAGGGGATAGAAGTGGATACATGCAGATCACGCCACTGATAGTAGGGCTTTCAGGGCTAAAAAGATACTTGTGCCCAAGATTGATCCTGAAGCCACAGAGCTGCCTTCCTCCAAGGCACAAGACTTGCACAGCACAGATGCCAGCTGTGACCATGCTGCACTGAGGCTGAAACATCCTCCCTACAAGTCAAGGCACCACTGAACCTCTTGGATTCTTGTACAACACAAGGACGTGGGAAGGAGCCCCATTAATGACTGTGTATAATTTCTTGCTCATCTGGAAGAAGAGCACAACCTGTCTGTTTTGGCTTTTTTGTTTGTTTGTTTTTAATTGCGACTATTTTTTTAGAGCAGTTTAAAATTCACGTCAGAGTTATGGGTAATGTACAGAGATTTCCCATGTACTCCCTGTCCCTATACGTGCATATGGAGTCTTACAAAGTATTTTCTTTGCCCTAAGAATGTTCTGTGCTCTGCCTAGTCATCCCTCCCTCCACTCGCAACCCCTGGCAGCCATTGATCTTTTTATTGTCTCAAAAGTTTTGCCTTTTCCAGAATGTCATATAGTTGGAATCATACAGTACGTAACCTTTTCAGATTGGCTTCTTTAACTTAGTAATATGTATTTAAAATTCCTCAATGTCTTTTCATGGCTTGATAGTTCATTTCTTTTTTGCCCTGAATAATATTCCATTGTCTGAATGTACCACAGCTTATTTGGCTACTGAAGGACATTTTATTTGCTTCCAAGTTTTGTGTTGACTTTTTTAAAAAGAAGATAAAATTTTTTCTGGATCTCATTTCGTGATTATAAATTTCTTCTTACCATACGCATGAGGGAAAAACTAAGCTGCTAAATATTCATAAAAACATGTGTTTGAGGTATAAGAGCAACCTTTGTTCATAATGAGACACTTGGTTTATTAGGCAGCCTGTTGGCTACTTTATGGTTCTCTCTTTGTTTCTTATACAGGCCTCAATCATTTTAAGTGACTTTGGGGTGCTCCTGTCCTTTACTGAGTGACTTGGCTGTCTCAACACCAGTTATCATTCTAAGTATATAATGCCAAAACAATGGCTCCTTTTGGAGAGAAAGGATTCTCAAGGCACACAATCATTAAGCAACTTTTTGTGCCTTGGTGCTAGGGCTTTCATTAGGATATAAAAAGTAGTTTAGTTTAATGGTTCCTTGTCGTACAAGAGTCTATGAACATAAACTCACTTGATGTTCACCTACCTGAAAATGTCTCCTACACAGGTCCTGCTCTGTTTCCACTCTGCAGCACACCAAATTTGGACTTTTGCTCATTTTCTAGCATTTGAAGATTTCTTGTTTTTCTTTCTGTCAAGCTCTGCTCTATGGTTATGGGGTTCTCTTACATTTAATTCAGCGTGTCTATGTGGTCAGAGCCCAAGAAAGGCTTCCCATGGCACCTCAGTTTGCCATTTTCAGGGTAGTCTCTATAAAAAGTTCATTCATTCATTCAACATTTTTGAAATCCTCATGAGGTGTCAGGCTCTACACGAGGCACAAGGGATGAGACAAACATGAGTGAGACAAAATGCCTGTTCCCAGCAACCTTATAGTCTGGGGAAGACAACGGGGCGTGTGCCCAGCTCAGGTATATGCGAAAGTGAACAGGAGCAAAGAGTGATGATTAAGAAACTGGGGAAAGCTCTGCATGTATGGCTGGCTGTGTGTGATGAATGTGACCAGTCAAAATCCATCCATGATCAGCATGTCAGTGACACAAATTATCTCTGACATTTCTGATCTGAACCTGTTTTAAAATGCAATCGAGCATAAGGTAAAGTGGGTTGTTCAACTACTCGAGAAACCCAGGTCAGTTCTCGTTATATAGCTATGTGAACTTGAACAAGTCATTACATATTTCTCTGCATCAGTTTCTCACCACATTATTTAAACAATTGGGTTAAATAACCTCTAAGATCTTATCTAGCTGATTACAGGATTATTATACTGAAGTGTCATTATTTCCCCACAAAAAGCCTTTTTTATTAAATTATTTAAGGAAATGAAGCTAAATATCTCTGTTTTGCCAACATTAACAAATGCAAATTTAGCTAAAGTAACAGATCTGTAAGAAGAAAACAGACATGAATGAAAAGACTCAAGAGAGGAGAGACTGCTGGTGAGCCTTGGATGTAATTAGCACAATAATGCTGGAACACAGCAAAACGAAACTGTGGTTGTTTAGTATGAATGGGCAGAAAGTCGTTTTGATTGAGTACCTGTGGTTCACCTCCTTAACCACAAACTTCTCAAAGTTACAAGTTGCATCTTTTCGTAGCATCCTACTACAGAGCACCAAGGGACCCTTAAATAAATAAAAATCGGCTGTGAGGAAGAAGAGAGCTTCCGTTACCTGGTGTTGGGTGCTGCTGAAAACATTATTTTCCTGCCACAGCAACAACTGGGTCCTTTCTCCTGACAAGCATCCTCTTTCCTCAGTGATAGGGAGCCTAGTCAATCCAGCACCCAGAGCACCTAGATCAAGGCTAACAAAAATTATGTCCCCTAGGGCACTAATCGGTATGAAGTGAGATCAATTATGATGCCAAACTCGTAGCTTCAATTGCTCACCCATTTCTGAAAACGTTATTTACCACCTTCAGCTCAGTTCTGCCAAAGTTACGGATTCCGTCCCAGCACCAGAGGCAGACAAAAGGGGAAACGCAGCGCCATCTGCTGTCCGCCTGAGGGGACAGTCGAAGCTGCGAAGGAATTGCTACAGTGTCCCGAAGGGATTCCTTCCAACGGGACTGTGACTGCTTTATAAATCAATTTTCTTTACTATAAAGGAATACACAAAATTTATTTGTTGTAATATGTTTTATTATTTACGATTGTTTTGTTTTTGTCTGAGACTTATCTAGAGTCTCAGACAAAAATGAAGTTTAAAGTTTTAAACCTACTTTATAACATAATTTAATTTATGCACTTCATAAAACTACAACATACATTTTTTAAAAAGCACCTGATCTTAATTAAAATGGTTTCCTTTGCATTCATTTTAAGTACCCTAAAATTAATGCCATACACACAAAGAACTATTAAAGAGAGAAAATGTATCAAACAATGTTATAAGAGAAAAATGTTTTGAATTAAGATAAATATTTTGAGTTAAGATAAATATTTTGTAATGGGATTTAAAGAAATCGATCCAAAAGTAGTCTTGTTTTTCTAAAAAAAAAAAAAAGCTGAAACTTTCCACCAAGTTTACTGATCTTTTCTCAACAAGACTTGGTATGTAATTCTATTTTTGAAAAGCCTATTTTCAGACTGAGATTCTTTCAATTAATGAATAAGCCCTGGTTAGGACAAGACATTAGCTTTCTAACCTGGGTATTTGGGGGCTGGTGAGTTAAGACCAGAAAAAAAATGGTGAGCATGATGTCAAGGACAGCCACAAATGTCTCAGAACCCTTACCTGCCTGCCATACAGCCACCCCTACAATTCTGATTGCTACCACACAGCAGCAGCACAGACAGAAAAGCACAGAGGCAGCATCCTCTGGCCCCTTCTCCCAACATCTGATTTCAGTTGATTTTTATTAATTAAGCTTCTATTCCTATAACTTAAGGTAGGAGTAACAGCAAGACATAAACAATGTTTATTTTTTATTACAAATATTCCCCTCAATATTGAGACAGAACAAGGTACTAGAAACAGTATTCATGAAACAAATTGCAGATTGAGCCATAAGAAACTGCTGCTACTTAAATATATATATTTTTTTTTATCTAAAATAAAGCAATTTCACACACTACTTTGGAAATACTTAGGAAAGTCAAGAAAAGATACACCAACATAAACATGACTAGGAAATAAAATCTCTTGGAAGTGAAATTTTTAACTTCGCAGAATTTGTTTATGACTGTGGCCATGTTTATGCAACATTAAGTTGGACAAATGCTTTAGCTTGCTGTATGAGTTATAAAGTAGCACCATCACTTAGCAGAATGCATCCTTTCAATAGGGACAACCAGTTTGGGCGTTAAGAGTTAATTTCTCATTCTTGTTTACTAATTAAGTCTCTGTCTTATTATTAGATAGATAAGAACTGCATATAAAATTAACATCTTCATACATCAACTAATAGACATGCTCTGTTGCAAAAGCATTTTTAAGGCATTTGTGTGGAAGTAAGAAAGCACCTCCCCACAGAAACAAAGAGATTAAGCCCCCAGGCCAACTCATGAGAGTCTGCATAATTCACAATGCGGCTACACTACGATGTTATTTTACAAACCTGAACTGCAAGCCCAGGAAGAAGAAAGACAAAAAGGAGAAGAAAAAGGATCAAAAAGTGACATAGTGATACTTAGTGTTTGTGACACCATTTCCACTATTCTGGTATACTGTTATTTTTAGTACTGGCATATGTATTTACTTCTGGATGATATTGTTGTTTTAGTGTTTGAAAGAATATGAAATGAAGTCTGAATCACTTATGTATTCAAAAATTAATGACTTAATGGTTCAGTTTATGCCACAAAACCACACCCATAAAGGTTGCAATAAACAACCAGATGTGCAACTGCAAAGCTTCCACTGAAAGGATAAGTTTTATTCCAATCCAAAGACTTTCTGAACAAGTGAAGTATGAATGTGTCGGTATTGAAACTGATAAAGATTCTTCAATCTCAGTCTCTACATGATGGAACTAATAAAGACAAACAAACCCAAAATGCTTACTTCAAAACAAAATATTACAGCTTACCATAATTTCACTCTGGAAACAAAAGTACAAAAATTTTCAAAAATACTCCTCAAAGAGATGGGGTTATTTGAAGATGAAGGAGTCAAAAGTAAAAGTCTGAAGTTGGCTTCTCCCCTTCCGGAAGTGTATGGAATCAGAAGGAACAGTGTCAGCAGCTGGAAATATTTGTACAAAACTTTGCTTACAACTGAATGATACATTTTTTTTTAAAGTTGATACTTCTTAAAAGAACTATAAATATATCAGATATTTGATTTTATACTTTATGATTTAATTTTCTTCATTTTATAGAGACCATTTTAGTAAGGAATTATTTTACATATTTCATCTCTTAATAATATATTCTTTTATAATGTATGTTTATTTTCATAGATTTAGATTTTACTTGAGGTTTTCTAAGTTTATAAGTTTTACATTTGAAATGTATGAGGTTTTCAGTCTCGCTGAATTTTTTATAGAAATTCTGAAGTTTTAAATAAATTATAAATAACATATATTTCGGTGTTTGTTTTACTTAACATCAAAATAAATACTGAAGTGCCAGAAATATAATTTTTCTGGTATATCAGAATGTCTAGTGGTGCTCTGACAGAGAAGGGATGTTGAGAAAGACGGAACAAGAAAGTAGGACTAAAAGACTCATATATCAGGTTTAAGTAGTACCTGCAGAGGTCATAAACAGTGAATGGAATCCCCTCACCAATATATAACAATTAAACATTAAAACAAAACTAAGCCATAAACTAAGTCCAACAGAGTCCTTATTTTTTCCATAATAAATAGTATTTTTGTTAAACATTTGATTTTTCCCCAAAAAAATATGATGCGTTGATTCCTTAAGTGTATAAGAGATGCTACACATACCCGCAGGAAGTCCAGTCCTCTCCAGCCTGTTGTTCCTGATTCTGCTCCCATCCATCAGTAACTTCACCTCTCCAACCCTCTTCATTTAATTTCAAAACAAAATTTACCCAAGAAAATTTGAAGATCTAACTGGCTTTATTAAGAAACTCATGAATCAGACAGCATCCCACCTTGCAATTTGAAGGGGTTGATAAAGATTCCTCAACCTCAGTCTCTATGTGATGAAACTAATAAAGACAAACAAACCCAAAATGTTTGCTTCAAAGCAAAATATTAGAGCTTACCATAATAAAAAGATTGTCACTCTGAAAAAAAGAATACAAGATGGGTTGTACGAAACTAAAAGGGTTTTTTAATAGGAAGAAGGGTGGGCGAGAGAGTATTAGCAAAAGAAGAAAGGATTCTTTGTAGGCCAGGACAGGTGGAAAGGGGCCAATAAGGACTTTAAATGCAGATTGCCTCTTCTTTCTTTAAGTGGGGTAGGGAAACAGAGGAGGTCCCTGTGACAGATCACCTTACGGGTGCTAGACCAGAAAATTCCACACTGGTTGATTAAGAGTACATTTCTGATGAAGGTTAAAAACTGCAGTTAGGTCAGGTATTAAGTCTAGTTTTGGTATTATGGGTTTAGCACAAGTGATGCCATTTTGAGCCTGTGTTTTTCTCTTTAACATTCATCGACACAATAAAAAGTTTTGACTAAATGATATCCAGCCTTCCATCCAGCTCTAAAGAATTACTCCCTGCTTCCAGTCCCTGCAGAGTCAGTCCTAGGCAATTATGATACTGTGATTTATAATGAAAAGTACATATTTGGTCTTCGACCCCATTTCTGGCACAGAGCTCCTGAAACTCTTGGAACTACCTCAGTGATGAGAGAGAGCAAGGTGTCTTGTTATGTTAAGTAGGTGACTTTTGGGAAATATTCAAAAATCAGGGCTGGTCGACAGAAGAGCCAGCCACATGATTAGAGGGTTGGAACTTTCAGTCCCACTCTCAGACATACCAGGAGGGAAGAGAGGCTGGAGATTGAGTTTAATCACCAATGACCAATGATTGAATCAATCAGGACTGTGTAATGAAGCCTCCGTAAAAACCTGAAAATGACAGTTCAGGGAGTTTCTGGGTTGGTGAACACGTGGAGATTCGGGAAGAGTGGCATGCCTAGAGAGAGCACAGAAGCTCCACACCATTCCCCTATACCTTGCCCTATACATCTCTTCCATATCTAGTAAGTAAAAGGTTTCTCTAGATTCTGTGAGCCGTTCCAGAAAATTAATCGAACCCAAGGCAGAGATTATTGGAACTTTGATCTACATCCTGTCGGTCATAACCCCAGGTGACAATCATTGGGATTGAGCCCTTAACTTATGGGATCTGATGCTATCTCCAAGTACAGAGTGTCAGAATTGAGTAATTTTGTTATATCTTTCAAATTTTCAAAGGTATGTATCCATCGAGTAGGTAATTCAACTTGAGGAATTTTTCCTATAAATACTCTTACAAAAAGCAAAATATGGGTAGAAGGACCTATATTGATGCTGATTATTAAGGTGTAGACTGTGCTAGTTATCCTCAGCCTCACACCCACCCTTCTGTACTATGCCCTGTACTTCTGAGACTGGGAGTGTACGAACTACATTTTCCAACCTCTATTGTTAGCTGACTTCCCATTTGGTTCTACCAGAGATCCTGCGGGGGTGGGAAGGATGTGATTAGAAAGATGGGGAAAAAAGATAAATATTCTGCTTCTGGCTCTGGCAGTGTAGTAGTTGCTGTTGGTGGGTGAAAGATACTATAATGAGAGCAGAATGCTAAACTCAGAACCATAGACAGCATCTTTTCAGCTATTTTGGTGCTGATCTAAGTGCACAGCTTTAGCAGGTCCAGAACCAACGAGCTGCAGTAGTATCTCCAACATGCAGCAGCTGGTACAGGCTGCTAATCCAGGAGTATTATAGCAGCTTCTAACCTCATTATCACACCATCTTCCTTTTTTCCCTAAGGCTCCCTAAATCTTTTTTTTGCTATCGCAACCCTTCTAAGACCTTTCTAACCAGTTTTCTATATTGTATTCCATCTGTTTGAAATACACAGTAAATTCTGTTTTTCAAAATGAACCTCAAATGATACAAAGGTCATTCATTCCGGTATTATATTGAATAGAAAAATATTTTAAAGCAATTTAAGTATCACTCAATAAGGGACCGGTTAAATAAATTATGACACATATAAACAAGGGAATACTATGCAGCTATCAAAAAGATTGATGTATCTCTGCATGTACCAATATGGATAATCTCCAAATTATTACAGTAAAAAAAAGCAAGGCACAGTATATTATGCATAATAGGTTATTGTTTGTGTTATCTCTCTTCCAGTTGAATTTTAAGTGTACAGGCCCTGTATTCTAGACAGCTAGCTTGGTTTAACTGGCTTCATGGCCATGCTAAGGCCATAATACATTTCTCATTTTCTCTTTACCATTTCCTCTGTTTACCTCCTTTCCAACAAAGTATTAAGTCATGGCCTATGGTTGACAAGATTAATGTTAGTCTATAATATAGAGAGACTAGATATTCAAATTATAAGCTACTACTTTGAGGTTTTTTGGTCTGTGGATTTTGTTGTATTTTTTTTAATTCTGTGGATGATGCAGTGTTTTTATGTGTTTATGACCTCTGAGTCTTTAGAAAACTGTAGCATATGAAAAGATTCCTTTTTAGAAGTTCTAGAGTAGAGATCTATGGTACGACTGAGCACTGCATAGTACCTAAGGAGTGACCAACCTTGTTCTAGAAGTATGAGTAAGAGTCTCTGACTATTACTGAAAAAAAAAAATGATATGAAATGGGAGGAGATAGTGCGAGACATTAATTTTATTATGGTGATGAGAAGAAAGAAAACTTACTTTTGTGCTTTGGTGGAACAACAGAAGAAAGATTTAATAGTCAGTTGTGCTTTAGTTTTTGATAGGGAAAAATACTATATTAATGAGAAGAGAAACTTAAACTTTTCTGTGAGATCAAGGTGTTTACTTCACAATCAAATCTGGGGCATATTGTATCATTGGCATATATGTCCAGCAATCTAGAGACAAGGGAAATGAGTGAATCTCCAGGGTAGAGAGACCTCTACCTCTACCAGAATTTACTGTACATGTAGCCGTCAGGTTTCCTTAATTAATGCCCTTCCTTGACCCATTTCAGAATTTCTGGGAGCAACATAAAAGAGGAATTTATAAAAGGCCTCCTGAGACTTCACTGCCTTTTTAATTAGTCCCAAGAAGTGTCTAAGATTTTTGAAGTGGCTCCAAAAAGATCCAAACAGGATATATCGATCCGGATTTGGTCAGAAAATAGTGGCTACAAGTATTAAGAAATAAAGAGTTTAACTTAGGAATTCAAGTCTGCAGCTAATAAAGAAGAAAAAGAGTCACTAACAAACAACCTTGGCTTAAACTAAAGCAGTGGAGGAGGAGAAGTAGCCAGAGCTTACAGAGAAGCCCAAGAAACTCTTGCAGCTTGGCCATCACCGCTGCCACAGGGAGCTCTGGAGAAACCTGCAGAGCCACTGCGTGTGGCCACCATGATTTCCTGTAAATAAAGGATTTTGCTTCCGCTTCCACCATCTCAGTGCGAGCTTCTCTCTTGCCCAATTTTAGCTCCAAACCATATAGGGAAGAAGATTCTGGGGAAAAAGAGTTCCAGCTTTACATGATTCTGAGCTGGCAATGGACAGTCAAGTACACAGAACTTCACTATTTTTCCTCCACTGAAACCTTTAGCATTTGAGACAGTTGACTATTTCCTTCTTTTCAAAATACGTTCTTCCCTTAGATTCTGAAATACATCACTTTCTGTTGAGTCACCTTTTACCTAGCTTCCTCTTCATCTCTCAGAAATCAGTCCTAGGAATTCCTTTCTGATTTCATTCCGTCTCATGACTTTAAATAACATCTGTGCACTGATGACGTACCCAAATATTTACCTCCAGCTCCGACCATGCCCCCAAACTCTTGACTCATGTTTCAAGTGCCCTCTTGATTTCTCTGCTCAAATGTCTAATAGCTCAAACCAAACTTTTTGCCCCAAGAAAAACTTTTCCCTCAGTCTCCCTCATAGCAATAAATAGCAATTCTGTTCTTCTAGCTAATTATATCAACAGTCATGCTTGATTTTTCTCTTTTTCTCATCCCAAATCTAATCCATCTCCAAATTCTATCAGCTCTATGCTCGAAATATGAGAGAGGGCATGTATCTAGCCAGATCTCATCACCTCCACCTCTGCAACCCTGTGTAGCCTCTCATCTGGATTTCTGCAATGGTCTTCTAACCCAACCCAACCCAAGTTTATTCCCAATACAACAAGCTGAGAGATCCACCTAAAACATAAGTTAAATCACATCATTCCTCTGCTCAGAATTCTTCAATGACATTTCATTTCACTCAGAGTAAAGTCAAAAATTTTACAAGATCAAATTATCAGAAAGTCCTGTGCTAACCATCTTATATAAACAGCAATCTCATCAGCACTTTCTTCTGACCTTACTTTGTTTTTCTCCACAGTACATATCACCATCTGACTTATTATGTATTTATTTAGTATTCTATATGGAATCCTGCCGTGGACTGAATTGTGTCCCTCAAAATTCATATGTTGAAGCCCTCGCCCTCGGTGTGATAATATTTAGAGATAGGCCTTTGGAGGTAATTAGAGTTAGATGAGGTCATGAGGGTGGGCTTCATAGAATTAGTACTCTTATAAGAAATTGAGTAGTTGCTTCCTCTCTTTTTCTCTTCACCATGTGAGGTCCTCACTTTAAAGCTAAAGCAGTGCTTTCCTCATTTCCTGAGGAGTGCTCTCTACAAATCAGAAATCTCTCCAGGAACCGAATTTTCCCCCACCATGATCCTGAACTTCTCAACCTTTAGAACTGTGAGAAAATTAATTTCTGTTAAGCCACCCAGTCTGTGGTATTTTGTTATTGCAGCCTGAGTAGACCAGAACAAGCACACTCTCCCCAACTGGATTATAAAATCCATAAGAGACCAGATTTTGTTTTGTTCACTGCTATATCCCCAGCACCTAGAGGCCACTCAGCATACAATGTATTTACACAATGAATAAATGACAGAATGAATGAGTTGCCAGTGTCTTAGCTAGAATGTGGCAGAGATTTAGCAAGCTCAAGTGCTAGCTGATATCTACACAGTGAAGTGGGATAAGTTTCTATCTTAATTGTGTGAATCTAATTTGCAAATGACAATATAGGCAACCCAGCTTGAATATTCTAGAACATTTAGAAAATGCAAATACAAATTCTGCCTCTCTGGTTTTCTCCTGTTTGAAGGGAGTGATCGTCTATTTGAGAAAATCTCATAGCATATCTATCCGCCACAGACTTCACGCAGTGAACAGCATTTGGGGATTCAGAAAGCCCAGCATTAAATTCCACTTCCCATCTAAACCACAGAAATGTGTTTATTTCTTGAAAGCTTTTGCAGAGCTAATTCTCAGTATAAGGGCCAACCGACACACTTAAGGTCCTGACTTTGAAACGGAGGCAGTGCTTTCTTAATTCCCAAAAGAAGGGGTACATGTTGTTAAAGAGACATAATTCATGATGTGAATTAGCTTTTGATAGTAATTCATCTAGTTCCACTAACTTGGAAAGCTCAAAACCATTGAGATGCTTTTCCTCCAGACTGCTAAAATAAGAGTTCTCTCAAAGCAGGAAAATGTAATTATCTCTGAAAATCAAAGCCAAATGGGCCAGAAATGAGAAGCAGTTTGTAAATCTGAGTTTGGGTCCACCAGAGCCAATTACTTTAACAGGGACAATCTTGGTGTCTTTGTTTGGACGCTTGAAATAACCTGTTTACTACAAGGTAAATGAATTGATGTGCTCTGTTGGTATAATTGAGGAAAAACTTGTTGGATCACAAATTCAACCAGTGATTACTTTAGGATTCCTCTGAGAAAGCACTTAGATAATTTCCTTTGTATATGCTTTCCAAAAGGACATATGTCTCCTATCCAGTGTTCTCGAGACCACAAATGTACCC
The DNA here is from genome assembly GCF_902729225.1 of Pteropus medius. Lineage (NCBI taxonomy): Eukaryota > Metazoa > Chordata > Mammalia > Chiroptera > Pteropodidae > Pteropus > Pteropus medius. The sequence continues at coordinate 6,220,140 of NW_024349519.1, read as the reverse complement.
CATTGATTTTCTCAGTCTACAGTGTGTTGATTTTCAGCCTATAGTGTGGAAGGTGAAAGAAAACAATAACTGTATACAGAAAATATTGATCTGAAACCATTGATTCAAGGCCTCATGGTATCAAAAGATTAGTTACTTTTAAGAGAAATACTAAAGGTGACTTTCAACTACTTTTTATTGACTAACACAGACCAGATAAACTCTTCTATTCAAAGCCATAGACTCTTCTCCAGAAGCCACAATGAATACACTATTTTACGCCTTGCTTGAGATCTAAATAATACTGTTAACATATTTTCCAAATACATGTAAACATAGGCTATAGTGTTACCAAATGTCATGGTACTATAATTTAATTGTACTAATAACTAATACATTTAGCGTTTACTATGTCCTCAAAATTTTTCCAATTGATTTACATGTATTTACTTATTTAATCTTCACAACACCCCACTGAGGTAAGTACAAATATGATCCCATTTTACAGAAAAGGAAAATGAAGCACAGAAAGGTCACTTGTGTTACTTGTCCAAAATAACACAGCTAATAAGTGGGAGAGCCAGGCTTTGAAATCAAATAGCCTGGCTCTAGAAATTAAACTTTTAACCACTACATATGATGGTACCACTCAAATATTAAGAAAAATATAAGAAACTTCATTGGTCAAAATTGCAAATGAAAATTATTCAAATACTAGCCATTATTGTGCATTCATGAAAAGGGAAAGATGGCTTTTTAAACTGTAAGTACTTTTTCTGGTTTATTTTCAAAAAAATAATTTAGAGAATAACAAAAATTAAGTTACCCTCTCATAACTTAATAAAGCAGTTAGGGAAGATTTCATATCCGGAATTATAATTTTAAATCCTCTAGACTTATAATCTAGAGAAATCATTAGGGGAATGAAAATCGAAACCACAATGACCTACCACTTTGTACCTAGTAGGATGGCTTACATCAAAAAAACAGAAAGTAAGTGCTGGTGAAGATGTGGAAAAACTGGAACCTTTGTGTATGGTTGGTGGGAATATAAAATGTTGCAGCTCTTCTGGAAAATACTATGGAGGTTCTTCAAAATATAAAACAGAACCTACGTATCCATCAACAGATGAATGGATAAACAAAATGTCATATACACATACGATGAAAATATTATTCAGCCTTAAAAAGTTAGGATATTCTGACATATGTACAACATGGATGAACCTTGAAGATATTATGCTAAGTGAAATAAGCCAATCACAAAAGAATAAATACTTAAAAAAAAAAGAGTCAATGTACATGAGGTACCTAGAGTAATCAAACTTACAGAGGCAAAAGGAGAAGTGGCGGTTGTTAGGAGCTGGGGAAAGGAGGAAATGGGGAATTGTTTTTCAATGGGTATAGAGTTTCCACTTGAGAGTAAAAAAAGTTCTGGAATGGATAATGGTGATGGTTGCCCAACAATATGAATGTACTTACTGCCAGTGAATGCACACTTTAAAAATCATTAAATTATGAGTTATATATATATATTACCACAATAAAAAGGACCCCATGTTGGTTTGTGTGTGCATATGTATGTAGATAGATAGATGATAGATGATAGATGATAGATAGATGATAGAAAGATATAGATCATAGATAGATAGATAGATACGTAGATAGATAGATGATAGATAAAATATCTTTTTTATGCTAATAGAAGCTATCGACACTGTTCTATACCTTTTTTTCTTAATATAACGATATATCTTAGGGATAATTCCATATTAGCACATTGTTTTGAAAAGCTGTTTGATATTTTATAGTTTGGGATACTATAATTTATCTAAGTCACCTGCTAGCGATAATCATTTAATTAACTATGGTCTTTTGTTGCAGTAGACAATATGGCAACAACAACAAGAAAATCCCCTAAAACAGAAAATGCACAATAGTTCTTGCATTAATCAGGAAAGACTAGGTAGTATGGTAATAAAAACAACCCAAAACCCTTACTAAACTATGAAAAAACCCTCGAATTCTCTCACCATAACAAGAGTTTATTTCTTACTCATGTGACATATCCTACAAGAATTAGCAAGAGTATTTGTTCTACAGTTTCACTATCTCCTGATTGCATCATCTAGAATTTATAGCCTCACTCCTTGATCATCAGGCTTTCCACAGTCTCAGCCCAGAGGTAGACTCATAGTTCGTTAGCCAGAACTAGTATTTGCTCCCTCCCAACTGAAAGAGGCTTAAAAATGTAAGGGAATAAAATGAATTATTTGATGAATGTTCTGACTATTTCTACCACACTTCAATCACACAAGTAGAAATAATTTCCTCACTACAGGTGAATTCAAAGTTTGCAAATTATTTATGGAAAGCCTCTTAACTCTCAAGTGATTATATTTCATTCAACAAATATTTATATCATACCTACTACATGCTGTGTGCAGGAACATGGTAGGCATTCAATACATATTTGCTGAATAAACAAAGGAATGATCCCTAATTATACTAGTAATTGCTGCCATTTCTCCCAAAGCATTCCAACTACTAAAAATGGGTAGGAAGAGTAAATAAGAAATAACTTCTGTCTTTTCACCTAGTCATGTGGCCAGAGCCCAAATTACCCTAACTTCCTGTTGGAGAGCAAATCTTGACCATCAGGAGAACCAGAAATCTAATTTGAGCTCTAAGCTACAATTAAGCTATGATCACTACCCAATTCGAAATTCTCATTGTTTCAAGGTCAATTCAGGAGCCATGGTTGGCACTTAAACATTCCAGTTTACAGCTCGCATTTGCATTTTACACAAACATTATGCATAGGTAAAAAGAAGAGGTATGATTCAGCCTAATCCAATCGCTAATTAGCAACACCTGCACCAAAGCACTATTTGTATCTTGCTGTTAGGTTACTGTTTGCATTACAGGATAAGTGATTATGCCTGTCAAATTATGACAGGACTTGCTTCATTTACAAATTTAAATACCATATTTTTAAATATCCCACAAAATTTTTAGATGACATTGCTATTTTTGAATTTCAGTTAACAGATTCCAATTGTCAATGACAGAATTAGAATTCGATTTTTAGAAAATTAGAAAATTGTATTTATATGTATAAGCATATCCTTTTAATCATTAGTATCAGTATCTTCTCTACTTGGTCTACTTAGTTCTAATGCTCATCATTATCAGCATGTGTAGGTATTCAATACATATTTGTTGAATTAATAAAGTCAATATCTGCCTCTGTGTGTTGGTAATTCCCAAATCTCCACTCCCAACCACTCTTTAGCTCCGGGCTTCTACTCACTAAATATTTTTCAGTATGTCACCAAGTTTACAATCATTCAAACCAAGGTAAAAAATTCACAGTATTCCTTGTCTACGCATGAGGAAAATCTTTTTCCCTCTAATCCTGGAGGGAGTGTCCTGCTGTCAAATGGCCTTTAGACCAGCAGTCTTAACCTGGGACCACAGAGGTTCTGTGGAAATTCAGGAATCCCCTAAAATTCATACAAAATTTGTGTCACGTGGATTTTCTCTCTCTCACAGGGAAGGAGTGGGGTCGCTGCAGGATTATGTCTGTAGCATTGACACAGTGACAATCCCAGTTGCAGCAGAACATGTCTGTGGTGTCAGTGTGGTGACAGTGGCTATTGCTTCACACCCATGTTAGTAGAGTCTATGTAGAGTTGGTGGTGGTGGTTATAGGACCAAGTGTGCAGTCAGGGCTGGCTACATAGTTTGCAAGGCCCAGAACAAAAGGAAAATGTGGATCCTCCACTCAAAAACTACTTAGAATTTCAAGATGGTGACAATAGGACTTTAAACCAAAGGAGAAGGGGGGAAGTATACAGGGCATAAGGGGTCAAATATGTGGTGACAGAAAGAAATCTAACTATGGGAAGTGAATACACAATGTAAATATATATATATGCCTTACTGTTTAAACGTACAGCTGAAACATCAGATTTCGTTAACCAATGTCACCATAAAAAATTATTTATTTATTCATTTATTTATTTATAAACAATTTAATTTATTTATAAACAAATAAACAAAGTGTGGTCCATCTGAACATAGGGCCCTGTGTAACTACATATAAAATCACGAAGTAGGCCCTGTCTGCAGTGTCAACGTGGTGCTAATGGTAGCGGCCCTGAGTCCATGTTTGTGATGTCAACAGGTGTCGGTGATTGCTGCCGCAGGACCAAGTATGAGGGATTGATGTGGTGATGGCAGCAGATGCTTCAACAGCGCCTGACTAATGCCAGCCCTGGTTCTACAGCTGTGCAAATGGTTCCATGAGCTACCAATATCTTAAAAACATAAAGCCTCTCCTATTTTCTGAACCAGATATGCTCCTCTAATTCATAACAAAGAACCCCAAACTGATTTGTGGTTATGTACATTCACTGGGATGGGGATTATGGCTTTTATCAGATTCTCACAGGGATTCTCTGCCTTACACTCAAGCCTAACTGAATTTCAGCTCCAACTCTGTCTGTTATTTGCATCATGACTCACTTTCCTCCGACATAAAGCAGTATTAATAAAACCTACTTTGCAGTATTGTTGTGAGGAACAAGCAATAATGCGGAGGAACTGCCTGTTATACATACATTGAAGTTTAATTCTCTTTTCTAGACTATTTTAAACTGTAAATAAAACTTAAAGTTTCACTTTAAGAAATGGGGTTGTAAGATGGAATTAATAAACAAGGAACAGTGATAGCTCAGATGTGTTTAATATTTATTTTTAAAAAGCAAGTAATCTAAGTTTACTACAGATGTTTTGATAAGACAAATATAAATCTACAGAAATCTGAGATAAGATAGAGCATTCTGTAAATAATATAGAGAAAGACGAATGAAAAAGTGGATTTAAGAGTTAAATAACATTACAGTTCAAGATCAACACAAACGTTTCATTTCTGAGACTGATAGGTCAAGTGAAGGCAATACGCATCATATTTCTGAATTTCGGGATGGCATTTGACAGGGTTTCGTGACATTTCATGATGCCTGTATAGATATGAAGAGATAAGAGATGTGTACTAGAAATGACTCACCTCCATGGGTCCTGAGTAACTGGTAAAACAACCATAGCCTGAAAAACTAATTATGGATTGAGGGAGCAAGGTTTCATAGGTCATATCACAAAGCAATCTCCTTGGTCCTGTACACTACACATGATTATTACTTTGGTGAAGCCAATTGACTCATTTAATTATTTATTCAAGAAACATATAATAAAAACCTACTAGATGCCATATATTATACTGGGCACTGAAGATAAAATGGTGAAAATATATATATTCCTATGTTCAAGGATCTTAGAGGTCATGAAGAAAAGAAATTAAGACTACAGATCATTATGATGTGGTTCGATAAGTGACATAAATACAGAGTACTGTGGCAGCTCAGAGGTGGGCTATCTCTTACAATAATAAGAGTCCTGGAAAAGTCAGTCAAGCTTTGAAGAATATGAAAGAGTTAGCAGATGAAAGAAGAGAGAGAAAGTATTACAGAACTGTATGTGCAATGGCTCAAATTGAGACAAAGCACGGTCTATTCCAAAAATTATATTTCTGATTGTATGTACGGAACAGAGTATACGAGAGTGGGAGTAATAAGAAATGAGAATGGAGGTGACGTAAAAGAGCTTTAGAGGATCGTTAATGATATTAGATTATATAATAAGGACCCATAAAGATTCTGGTAAGACAAAATGATAAGCTAAATACAAGAAATTTAATAGGGATAAACACAAATTTCAAAATCTAAATACTCAAGGATGGGGTGGAGATGTTTAAGAGCATGCAAAAAAGACACAGGGATTTTAGCTGACTGTAAACATAATGTGATTCAAATAAGGGACAGGGTAACCAATAAAACAGATCTCTTCAAAATCGAAGTCTTAAAAGGGAAAAATCAGAATCTGACTTTATGGTGTGGTGCTAGCCACAATTTTATATCATTTTATTTGCCTTCAAATGTCAAAAGGGTCAGATTTGTTCTGTGAGGCATGGGTAAGTTAGAGAAGAGCATACGTTCACTCGAGAGAAGAAAAAGTCTCTGCCTAAGCTGTCAAAACCTAAACGGGCTGACCGGTGCGGTGAGGAGTTACTGTGTTGAAATGTGTTCCAGCAGAGGCTTGCCCGTGATCATTTGCTTGGATGTCTTCAAAGATCTTCATTCAGTGCTGATTAGGTGTGGCAGAAGTGGGAGGGTAAAAAATGAACCAGAGATGTTTCTGCCTTCTAGGCACTCTCAATTATATAATGCTCTACACTCAAAGGTACATGGATATTAATAAGGCACATTAAAATTATACTTTCACTCAACTTAGGGGAAAAATTATTTCCCCTAAGTACTAGCTTTTACACTCCTCACGTGTTAAAAAGAATTATATTACTAAAATATTCTGTATTCCATTGTTGCACTTAAAACAGCATTGATTTATAACCTAACGTAAGCAAACCCACACTCTCACTCTAAAGATTGAAAAGCTGTTCTCTGTGCATGCCACCATGGGAACCCATCCAATAATCAAGGCTCCATGCTTTCAGTGAAACAGACTCGGACTTTGCCTCCAGCTGTACAATATAGAGCCCTGTAGACAGCATTTTAAAATTTACCATTAAAAGAATAAGGCCATTTTCCAGACTCTACAGAAAACTACTCTTTCAGACAATGGGAGTCACTTTTTTTCATAGCACTAAACTGAAAAAAGCACTACGGGTCAAAGTCTTTATATTCGGAGAGCACATATATTCATTAATTTCAACTTCTGTCTGAGAATGAACCACAGCAGTGGTGACCTACAATTTCTTACAGACATATTTATCCTGAAAAGATATAAAATAGCCTTTCTACTCAGCATTCAATATCTACTCTTCTATTATGAGAATTTCATCTTTGATGCATATTTTCTCTAGGTTATGGATATTCTTTGCAATATTCACTGGACTTTGATCAACAAATTGATAGCTAACCTCTACAGCAGAAAATATTCTCCAGTTTAAAAATATAGTCAAATAGAAAACTGTAACAGATTTAGTCAAAGCAAGATAATTTTTATCTGTTTTAAAATCTTTAAAGACTTTTAAGAATAAGACTTTTTGAACTTGCTCATTTTTATGGTATTTTTAAAAAATATAATAAACTAATTTTATAATGTACTCAGTAAAAATAATAGTTGAAAACCTTCTCTTTTATATCAAGGAATTAGAGAAGTTTGGGAAGGAAGAAATAAAGCACAAAAATTTTTAATATTTCTCTTGAATGGGGTAAGAACTTAAAATATACTCTCCAAATAAATATCTGTTTTTCAGAAGTAAGACAAAATTGGCTCAGTATAGTCAATAGGGCTTGGAAATTTTACTGTTATGCAGACTATAGGAAAATTCTTTAATTCTATATAATATAAATCATCTAACAGTATTAAAATTAAATGTAATTTGAAATTATAATGTGAAGAATTTATTTCTTTTAACATTTAATCAAACTACTTTTACAACTTAGTTATTCATCTTGGCTTCCTAGAACCTAATGAAAAAAATGGCTCCCCAAATGACAGAGGAGATGGACTTTGGTATCTGATCTTTATCATATACCAATCACTGATTACCTTCATAACCTTGGACAAGTCATTTCACTTCCCTGGGCTCAGGTCCTCATCTGAAAATAGGCACAATATTACTTACAGCATAGATTATGGTCATCTGTATAGCAAATACTTCTCAAATGCTCACTAGGAGCTAGTCACATACATACTAGAAATTCAGTCAAGAACAAGATAGGGTCCCTATCCTTATTGATTTACATTATAGTAGAATAAGAAAATAATCAGACAAATAATTACAAATGATGGTGACCACATCTAATACTCTGACTCTGATCCCACTTCTAATCACCAGCAAAGATCTGCACCTAATCCCAATGTGGGAGAAGGGGGATTAACACATCACCTAGTAGTTCTCCAACACTAGCTGGGTGTTGTCCTACAATTCAACTCAATTCTGACATTATCTACCCAGAGATAGCATCAGATTCCACAGGTTAAGGGTTTGATCCTAGAGACTGTCCCTCTCTCTTCAAATGCCAATCACAAATCCAGGTTGTCACCTGTGCTGTCACCTTGGGTTCAATTAATTTGCTAGAGCGGCTCACAAAACTCAGAGAAACATTTTACTTACTAGAAAACAGGTTTATTATAAAAGGACATAACTCAGGAACAGCCAGTTGGAAGAGATGCATAGAGCAAAGCCTGGGGAGAGGGTGCGGAGCTTCCATGCTCTATCCAGGTGTGCCACTCTTCCAAATCTCCACATGTTCACCAACGCAGATCTGCAAACCTCGTCCCTTTGAGTTTTAGTGGAGGCTTCGTCTCACAGGCAAGAGGCATGGTTCATTAAATTATTGGCCCTTGGTTAGTAATTCAACCTCCAGCCCCTCTCAGAAGAGTGGGACTGAAAGTTCTCCTGGCAACCAGCCCCTATCTTTAGGTGAGGTCTAAGTGTCACTTCATTAACATAACAAGAGAACGGTTTTAAGAGCTCACCAGGATGAAGACCAAATATATATTTCTTATTATAAATCACAATATCACACCACTATACAGGATACATACAAGGAATAAATACAGAGAATAACAGATAGGATCCTATTTATATTGAGCGATAAGTGTTACAATAAAAATGACAAGTGTCGACGTAAGAGACATCCAAAACTGTAGAGCATTTTAATGAGTTTATTTGAGCCAAACTGCTGACAATTGCCGGAAAGCAAAATCTCAACCCAACTAAGAAAATGCTCCAGAGGATGGCAGTTTTGCAGCTCATTTTATACATTAGAAACAAAGGAGGAGACATAGGATGGTTACATAAAGTCATTGGTGGTACAGTTACATAAAGTCAAGGGGGTTAGGGGAAAGCAAAGTGAGGAAATCTTTGAGATTGGATAAAAAGTAAAATGGAGGGACACACACTTCTTTTACATTGGTGGGTACAAGAGAGTTAATAACTAACATTTACAGTACATAGAGATGGTATGCAGGGAACGATATAACAATGAGGGGGTTCTGTGGTCTCCTGCTCTGTGCAGTGGGCTGTGCTCAAAGGGGTCTGGCAGAAAGGCATTACTTTGACATCCCAAGTGTGTGTTATTTTAGATGTAAAAAGACAATACACAGGCTTATTTAAGGTAAAGACTGAACTTTGTCAAGAAAGCTACAGGCCCAGAATGTGACTACCAGCCACGACCTGCTTTTAGTTAGGAATTTTTATGTTCAGACCATCCTATGTGGTTAATTTCGGTCTCTGAGTTTGTAGGGTCTGCCATGCGACCTCACCTGAGCTTGTCAGGTTTAGTATGTGGTCTCTTTTTCATCCACACAACAAAATGGGACTACAGATATAAAGTACTTGGTACATAATAGGCATTCAATAAACAGTAGGTTTTGTTAGTACATTGTTTCAGGACAAGATAAGGAGAAAATTTTGGAATGCAAGTAGACAGGATTTGAAATTTAAAGGAATAGTAGACCAGATAATTTCAAAAATTCTCTTACAAAATACCTAGAAAAACAGAATAAAATATAACTGTCAGCCTTTCTAATGCATAGCTGAGTTCATTTAAAAAAAAAAAAAGTAAGGGAAAGTCTCAAGGGCCAAGAGTAAAAAGCAAGCTGTGTAACCCATAGTTGTAGGCTGACACACAAAGTGCAGTTGGCTTCAAAGTGATTGCCAGTTTCTGGATACTTGGGTTTTAATGGCTGCCTCGGAACAGGAAACAAGGCCTTGAACTTGCAAAAGGTAGAGATTTGGAATTGAAGTCCAACACAAATTGCTCACCCTCAGTAAAAAAAAAAAAGAAGGCTAGAAAAAGCCTCTTCCAGCAAAGAGGGAACACAAAGAGATTTGTCTGTCTTGGCACAGATTCAGGGTGTTTAAAAATAAAAATCTGTCTAAGATTATAATCTCAGGCTTACCCTCATACATTTGGGATTAAAATTCAGTTTCTGATTGGTTTTAGGAACTCCAAAACAAGAAATTAACATATAAAATGCGGGTAAACATGATCTCACGATTCAAAAATTACAAAACACCAGAAAATAAACCATGAGCAAAAGTTAGCAAAAATAAGAAATTAAGCTCTCAAGGACTTCAGCTATTGGAAATATCAGATAGAGAGTAGAAAATTAGAGGACCTGAACAGATATTTCTCCCTAGAGGACATACAAATGGCCAACAAATATTTGAAAAGATACTCAACATCACTAGCTATTAGGGAAATGCAAATCAAAACCATAATGAGATACCATCTCACACCTGTTAGAATGGCTATAATCATCAGGACAAGTAATAACAAATGTTGGAGAGGATGTGGAGAAAAGGGAACCCTCATACACTGCTAGTGGGACTGCAAATTGGTACAGCCACTATGGAAAACAGTATGGAGGTTCCTCAAAACACTAAGAATTGATATACCATATGATCCAGCAATCCCTCTACTGGGTATTTACCCCAAAGACTTAAAAATTCATATCTGAAAAGTTATTTGCACACCGATATTCGTAGCAGCATTACTCACAGTGGCCAGGATATGGAAGCAATCAAAGTGTCCTACGATAGATGATTGGCTAAAGAAGCTGTGGTACATATATACAATGGAATATTACTCAGCCATAAGAAGAGATGAAATACTGCCATTTGCAATAACATGGGTGGACTTTGAAATAATCATATTAAGCAAAATAAGCCAGACAAAAAAGGTTGAAAATCACATGATATCACTTATATCTGGGATATAAACCTAAAAGCACCAAATGAACAGGACAAATGAATAGAGACTCATGAACATGGACAATGGACTAGATGTTACCAGAGGGGAGGGAGGAGGGGGGAGGGGAAAAAATTAAAAAATAAAATTAGGAAGGAAGGAAGGAAGGAAGGAAGGAAGAAGGAAGGAAGGAAGGAAGGAAGGAAAGAAAGAAGAAAGAAAAGAAGGAAGGAAGAAAGAAAGAAAATTAGAATGCACAGAAGAAGTGTATAGTGACCAAAAGTAAAAAAATTATGGAGGAAATGGGTGACTGTAAAATATAATAGAATTGTCTGGAGAATCTCTGAAATTTAGGTAGATGTTCCAAACATCTCTGACAGAATGAAATTTGTACATCACAAAATTTTAGAAAGGTTCAGGTCTGAAAATAAGCCTTTTAAATAGTCTTTTCCTCTGTGAAATGAAGAATCCTGTTCATTAGGATTATCTTATTATAAATGAAACAGCTATTCATTTTACAATTTTGATCAAGGATAATTTTTACAAAAAGCCTCTCTTAGGAAATTAGCTTCATAAAATTGGTATCTTGTTATTTGATGTATATGTTAAGTCAAGAGTTGATTGGAAGTGTCTAAAAGAACCAGTTGTAAAAAGTGCGGGTGTGTATAAATAGGGGCACTGCCATTTTGTTCTCCACTTGACATCTGCTTAGAAAGTGGTCTTGCATATCTGTTCCCAGGCTGGGCTGAGCAGAGGAATGGGAAAAAGAAAGAAGAAGCAAGACTAAGAGAAGGGTAAGAATAGTCAGCACTTGTGCTACATGGTATGAATAACATAATTTTCCTGTGTGTCTGGCAGAGCCACAGAAAGTACCTGGGCCTGAGTCATCTAACCAGAATAGCACCCAGGGAGCCATTTGCCAAGAAAGTGGTCTACCAGGAGGAACAGGTCAAGAAAAGAGCCTGATCTAGAACCAGATTCCACATGAGGGAACTTCGCACTGGGGAGCCCTGTCAGAAAGCCAGCATTTACACTCTGCTTGGAGGACCTCATCTACCATCGGTGTCACAGGAAAAGCAACAAGGAGAAGATTGCAATCATCCAGAAAAGAAGTTTTTTCCCTCCCCCTCATCCCGGTCCCCATGTTCTAGATAAAAAAAAGAGGAAGAGCAACAAGTCTGACCTGCACTAGGGGACAGTTTTGAATCGGATATGAAATTGAAGTTTTTAACTGGACTAGACTGTTTTAATATCAAAAAAGTGACCAGAAAGTTTTGGAATCTGCCCAAGGTGCTGTTAGGAGGATGAAATGTGGGATTTGGCATAGAATTATTAAAAGTAGTTTACACCCAATTTATTCTGCATCTCAATAATACAGTTACAATTACATATGAGAGAAAAAATGATACAGTACTATTTTCTATCCTTCAATTGAATAGTAGACTTGCATTAGAAAAGATATTTTTACTTGTGGATTAAAGTTTACAATCTTTCTAGAGAGATGGGGTATGTGGGCATTAATACAAAATATTTCACATAGCAACAAGGGATTAAGGGCTTACTGAGTGGCACAGACTATGAGTTAAGAGAAGGAGAAATACTGTGGACCTACCCAATGAGGTTCGTGGACAACATAGGACCTAAGCTGTACCTGGAGAGATTAATATAATTTATATCGATAAAGAGACGTGGGCTTGGATTTGGCAGGAGGAAGGGGTAGCATAAGCAAAGGTTGAAATCCAAGCTACGATGCTATAAGATTCATGTGGGGAAGCAATAGGACCTAAGTATGGAGAAAGAGTTCAAGGTCAGATTTCAGAAGTTATGACATATCAGCCAAAGGATTTTGCATGTGATAAATAACAACAACAACAAAAATAAAAATTAGAGGTTTTGCACAAAGGCTTTTTAGATATTGTCAAAAGAAGACATAGGGAGAAGCATATAGAAAAAGAGGGCAAGAGAGTCAGACTTCAGAAATGACTGGTCAAAGTATTTAAATTTGAAAGCGGCAAAATTACCCAGGTTCTCAAGCTTACATTTAGTCTGTCTGTGAAGGAAAAACGGTAGCTTTCTCACATGACTCCCATTTTCAAAAAGCCAAGATGTATCTTCAGACAGCAATGTGGCATATAAGCATGCATGAAATGGTTTACAGGAAATAGTCAAGGTTTTACTATGGTAGAGAATTAATGAAGGTAAACTTGTTTTTAGTTTATGTCAGGTGCACATTTTCTCTGTCATATATATAAGTCCTTAATATATTAAAAGCACAGCAAAGTGTCAGTTTTTGCTTCTGCATGATCAAAGGAGAATTTGGGGGCAATAAATTGACAGTGGCGTTCACTATGGGTTGTTGAGATGAGCAGAAGGCTATGTAGGTCTGAGCTACATGTGTGTTCCAGCTTCACCAAAAAGAGACTGAGGCAGATGGGTCAACTGACCTGCTCAACAACATATCACACAGTGTAGCTAAGCCACAGCATGCAATTGATTGTACAGCCTTCAGCCACTTGTCCCGCCCTTCTGATAAGCCTGCTGAACCATTTTACTTCTCTTCTAATAACTCCCAGTAAATTAATTCCAGTGTCGGTGTGTTTCGGAGTTACTTTCAACAAGACAAATGATGTGAGCCTCACAAGCAGTGCTCATAATTTAATTATTCGTAATTAGGCAGCGCTGGTCTAAGGAAGAATCATCCTGCAAGATCCCTGATGCCTCCTTGGATATATTGGCATTATTGTCAGAGCATCTGCCTCCTTTATTATTAATTCCAAAACATATGATTTACCTCTCATTTATTATATCGTGGGGTCTTTCCTCTTGAACCTGGAAAGTGCAGTTGATGTCCTATTATTACATTTTTCATCTGGCCACGGAAGGAGCAATGCGAAGTTACAAATATGCCTCAGTGGTATCATACTGATTCAGATATTAAAAGATTCTCATTATTTCTGCTACCTGGCTCCATCTGCTTCCATGCTGAGAAAGGAAGCACTTTCTAAAACTTTGACTGTATTTCTTTAGTTTTAACTACACAATGGGCTTTCAGTTATTCAATAATTATTAAGCATAAAAAGGTATGATATTTCTAAATGATATGATTTATAAAGCAGAGAATTATTTCCATATATATTATTCAAAGAGGCAAAATTCAGACTTTCTCCAGTCTTCATTTGTGTTACACAATTGTTTTTTTTTTGACAGAATGTTGACTGAGATTTTTCTGTTATCCTGATATTGCTATTAATTTAGTCACTGATCTACGATGCATGGGAACATCTGCCAAAATATACACTTAGCTCCATAACTTTGCAATTACAATTCTGTCTGTAAACTTATGTACAAAACTGCATTAGGGCAGTGAGATTTGGTGGTAAAGCTAAGAAGTGAACAGAAAAGGATAAATTATAGATGTTTTGGACTCAAGAGTAAAAAAACTATCAAAATGTTCTAAATAGAATTATTTTTTGTTTTTTTTTCCTTATATAAAATAAGTTTTTACTATTCTTTGAAATTATAATAAACATGGTTACATCAGAGATAATATCTGAATAGGATTGAGAACACTTCAAAGATGTTTTGCTCATAAACTGCCCACTTAAAATTTAATTTAAAAACTAAATTGTAAATTAGTACAATGTAACTTAAAATACAAATAAAACGTTTCCTTTAAAAGTAATTTTTGAGAGCAACGCTTGTCCTTGGAATTTTTGTCTATTCCCCACTGGTGGCAATATTCACCTAAGCTGATTTTATGGTATTTTACTGAGAAGCATCATGTTGATAAATAACAAGAAACCATTATAGGTTTTGCACAAAGGCTTTTGACATGATTGTCAAAGGAAGACATAGAAAGAAGCATTTAGAAAAAAAAAAAAGAAAGAAAAGAAAATATTTATTTTCTAAGCAGGCAAGAGAGCCAGACTTCAGAAGAACTGGCTGGTTGAAGGAGAGACCCTAAGGCAAGAGGGACCCTCTACTCAAACCGGATTCTGGAATGGGAAGCTGAAAGCCAATCGGTAAGGCCTTTATTGTGTATGTGGTAAAACATGTATAACATAAAATTTAGCATCTTAAACTGTTCAGTAGTGTCAAATACATTCACATTATTCGGCCACAATCTCTAGAACTCTTCAGCTTTCAAAACTGAAACTCTTCAGCTTTCAAAACTGAAACTCGACCCTTTCAACAACTCCCATGCCCTCCTTTCCCCAGCCACTGGCATTTATGCCCTTTTAAGCAACCCGTTTCATTTCCTTTCAATGCTATCTGATCATCCCCACCAGTTTTTGCTTCTGGGAATTAAAGTCATCAGCTTTGTCATCTTTAACTCTGTGCCCATCTATACCCCTCTTAGCTTTGTCATACTCATCTCCATTTTTTTCCTCACTATCACTCCCCTCTTCATATTCATAATCCTAATCAATGCTCTCTATTTCTCCTTAGCTTTCATATTGGCTGGTGTAGCTCTTCCTTCTACCAAAATTTCTTTTAGATGGATTCTCAGTCAGTATTTTAAACACAGGTTTAAAATTTTCCCAAAGGCTGTGTTAGCGACAACGGGAGGAGAAATAGGGGTGTAGACAGCTACAGCAAGGCACAAAACAGATTGAGGAGACAACGTAAAGAGAGATGGCTGTTTAGAGCACCGAGGCTAGAGCTAATTTATAGAAACGACAGTTTCTTTGGTCATTCTCCTGTAGTCTTTAACCGTACGTAGCTCTGTACATCCACCCTCTTCCTGCTACACACATACTCCACTTTCCAGACCAATGGTTATAAACAACAATGCATAGAAAAAGTATTCTAAGAGATAGAAGGTGGGGGGAAAGGCTTCTGTGAGTATACAGTTTTAGGAAATGCTGCATACTCTTTTTCTTTCTTGAAAATGCCCAACGTTCATTTGTATAATAAAAGCTCTGAGAAGTCTCACAATGAAGGAATCAATATAATTTTGTCTAAAAGAGCCCTTTTCAAATTATTTGACCATGGACCTCTGACCATGGTGATTAAGAACACAGGATTTTGGATTCACAAAGCTCTAGATTCCAGGACCAATTTTGCTACTTGAGAAACTACAAGTTACTTACCCTCTCTTGGCCTTAGTTTCCATATCTCTGCAATAAGTTAAATAACTCTACCCTTACAAGGCTCCTGTGAAGTTTAAGTTAGATAATTATGAAAGCACCTGGCATACAGTAGATGCTTAGTAAACAATAGTCATTTGTGGTATAGTAATAGATATACTAAATCAGCAAAAAGAATTAAGTATATATCACTTGATATACATGTAATTCATATTTTCTGTTTTCCTAGGCCAAACTTGAGCAATTAAGATTTGAGCATCAATCATTTCTAGCATTTAAATCCTAGCCACCAATATCCAGTATTGTTAGAGACTCTTATGTCCCACTACCACCTGTCAAATAAATTGAATTTCTACAATGTATTTAAATCACTTTATTTTTTATAAATAGAATTCACAAAGAGAAACTGTCTTTAATTGTTTCTAATTTTAAGAATATTTGCATCATCCTTTTATACTGGGTGAGTTCATTATAACTAAATCAATGATGTCATTGATAATTAATTACCACCATGGTCTATGGCTCAATTCATATGCCTACCCCTAAGACAGCTTAAACTTTAGGTTGGTCAACTCAACCTCCTACGATAAATATTCTCATAAATGTAGTTTCTTATAGCATATTCTAGTCTCAAGGAAACAAGTCAACAATCTCTGAAACTATTAATGTAATTTTTTATTATTACAAGAAAGCTCTTTGCCTTTAGCAAAAATGAAAAAGAATAACATGGAACAAGAAGAAGGGAAGGAAGGAAGGAAGGAAGGGAGGGAGAGAGGGAGAGGAGGAGGAGGGAGGAAAGAAATAGAAGGGAAGAAAAGAAGGAATAGAAAGGAGGAGGAGAAGGTGGGAAGGAGGAGGGAGGGAGGAGATCCTGTAAGCTCACTCTATGATGACATGGATGTGAATATAAGCAACTAAATATAGTAATGCAAAAAAAAAAAAGTCAAGATCAAGAAAAACTAAGAGAAGCTAAGAAAATGTTCCAGATTAAAGAAGACTAAAGTGACATGACAATTTAATACAACATATGAACATAGATTAGATCTTAAACCAGAAAAAGAAAAAACTATAAAGGACATTATTGAGACAGTTGATGAAATTCGAAATGGAGTTTTGTATAAAATAATAGAATTGTATCATTGTTCAATTTCTTGATTTTGTTTATTGTGCCATGGTTATGTACGAAATATGCCCAAGAAGTATGAACTGATGTATTTAGGTTAAGGGAGGCACAATGTGTGAACTTACTTTCGAAGACTGAGGAAAAATAAGGGGGCAGGCAGGGAATGAGAGGAATAAAGCAAATGAGACAAAATGCACAAGAGTTAAGGGTATATAGAAGTTCTTTGTACTATTCTTGCAATTTTCCTAGTGTGAATTTATTAAAATGAGAAGATGCCTAAAATTCATAACAGATATAAACACATATAATAGTTAGCTCAGGGTTTATCTTTTCAACACCTGACTAATGTTACCTTGTGCTGGGTATATCCCACTGGCCCCTGCAGATCAACCCTCCACAACCTTCCTCACCCAGATTTGATCTCTGGGAAGCTGACTTCTATCAATGGGCTCTGTGCCTCTGGTCTTTAATTGGATTTGCCCACTGGGAGATGCTCTCTGGGTTCTTTAGCTTCCTTCTTTGCCCCTTTAGGCTTAGAAGTGACAATAGTTCATGACTATTATGAGCCCTGGATATTCCACCATCCGGTGTTGTTTTCCCTAAACTGTTTCTGTAAACTGTTTCTTCAGTAACCTCTCCTTAGCTACCCAATTTGAACATGCTGTCAGAATCCTCCTATGACCCTGACTGACACATTCCAGTTCTTTCAAAAGTTCTTATTAAATAATCTGTCAAAAGCCAATTTCAATTATAATTTCTAGACAAGTTTGAATTTTAAATATACGAGACTTGTAATTTTTCTGCTTCACACTCCTAAGTTCTTTTTCTTTCTGCGTATAGGCGGATACATGTTCTTCTGCTGATATTGTAACTTAATGACTGCACAACTTCAAAGTGGCCTACCACTCCTTCCAAAAAGGGGCTAGCGTTCCTGCTGGCCGGGCTTTTGGCCTCCATTATCTCTCCTGCCCTCTCAGCCCTGCTGGGCGTGCCCTGGTACTTCATCTAATGTTAGTGCTGTCCCAATTTAGTTCAATATTCTACACACCAGAGATACAAAGATGGCTGAAGCATGGGCCGTGCTTTCCAACTGCTCACAATCAAAAGCCCAAATGTAATTGAATACTGTTAATTAAATGCACTGTGATACCCCCAGTCACACCCTGAATACTAAGGCCCCTTCTCCCGATCCTCTCAGTTGGAGGTTGGCTTTACAGTTTGGAGGTTAGTCCTTCGTAAGTTGTATCCAAGCAGAACCTGGGGAGAGCAGGACCACCTCATGGACATCTAGGAAAGGAGTCTTTGGTCTCTAGTACTTTAGCTTCTTCATGCCCATGTTGCTGTGTTTGATGATGATGACATTTGTAAGATCACCATGCCAATGAGCCCAGTTAATGTGGCCATCACTCCTTCCTCAGAGGAATAGTCTTCCTTTTTAATCTCATAATAGTGCCCCAGAGAAAATGTCAATTTTAATGAAAATTTACTAAAAGTCCTGGAATAAAGGAAGATTGTAATTTAAGAACTACCACTCTGCTCTCGGCTGTCCTGGTGTCCTTCACCTAACTCACCACTTCATTCATAAGAAGCATCCCAGCCTAAACCTGCGGTGTTAAACAATTGAGAAGATTAACAAATAAATCCTCTAAATGCTGGAAGACTACGCAGCTATTAAAATGATACTAAAGCTCTATATAAACACTGATAATGTTTTAAGTAAGATTACAGAACACCTTATATTAATTTACATATATGTAGACACACATATACACATATGTATATATACATGTATATACATGTATATATACAAACATATATACACATCAACATACACACACAATCACATACATATCCCCACACACACTATTGTCAACTTTGTGAACCTGGGAACTATTTCCCAGAAGCCCCTTCCCTGTCCGTCTCTGGGTTAGTTGGTAGCCATACTCTCTGAAGGAATTTTCAGTCAGATACACTGCCAGACAGACATATACTTACCTGGTCGATTCCAACTTGTCCTCACTCCTTTTGTTTCACATCGAACTCTTCTGCTGCTGCCACAGCAGTCCCCTCCCGCTGTTGTTCTGACCCTCCAGAGAAGGCAGCTATCCAGAGACCTGACCACAAGCCCCGCTTTATAGTGGGACATGGTGAGGCTTCTCTGATGTCCCCACAAGCTCTGACTGGTCCACCAAGCCAGCACTTCAGGAGAGCTAATTAGTGGCACTTTCTTGATCCTCCAACTCCCTCTTCTGGACTTTCACTTCTTCAGTCCCATCCCACCCCAAACTGAGTAAGGTCTAATTCCTATAATCAAGCCCTTACTCTATAACATTCATGGCGGCTCTGCTTCTCTGACTGAACCCTGACACAATATATGTGTGTAGGAAAATGTCTGAAAAGGTTACCAAACTCTAGTTATCTTGGAGTGGTAGACTTATTTTCTCCTTTCTGTGTTTCCTACTTTAAAAAAAAAAATAATGACCATGGGTTAACTAAGTTTAAATGATTAAAGAAAAAAATCTCTATTTACATGACAATTGAGTAACAACCCATTCTTAATTATTTGTTAAATAGGAGCCCTAGCAGGAATGAATGGAACTCAGACTGGTTGGCCTCAGTTTAAGAACCTCTTCTTCAATGTATGCAGCTGGAAGTACTCAATTTATTCCCTAGGACAATTAAGGCATCTCTGAAATAGTATGGGATTTTTTTTTTTTTTAATGATTAAGAATAATCATAAATTTTCAGATTTTTGATCACCTTTACATTTCTTCATTGATTCTTTTCTCATCCTGGCAAAATAGATATATGAATCTTAACTTTACAAAGGGAGAGACTGATACACAGGGCAAAATGAGTGGATTTATAGTGAAACTTTTATATTTAACGTTTTCTAAAACCATTCCAAATAAAGATCAAAGATATTTGTGAACACATAGAAATTCTGTATATATTTTGGCAGTCTTGGGTAGGAAAGTGGTTGGTTATCAGGGGGGGTTGTTTGCTTTTATAGGAAAGGTTGATTTTTCTATAGAAGTGGGCACATGTTTGGAATAATTTATGTAAATTTTACAAATTAATTTTACAGATGATATTTTGGTATCAAAAGTTGGTTAATATTTAGCAAATGACAATTCTTTAAAAATAAACATTTTATCAGATTAATCTGTAGTGTGCATTTAATTACAGAGCTGTGGATATGGTGCTAAGGAAAAGTGTGAGATAAATTGGCCTCCTGGAGCATGAGGGTGGTAAAAAGCACATTATAGCACCCTAATAAATTACCCACCTCAAATAATTTGAAATGACATTAATATTAAAAAAGCAAGAGAAAGTCCTTTTAGAAATGAAAACTAAATGATTCAGTAGTTAACTATAATTTCCCCAAAAAGACAATATAGTAATAGAAAAGGAAAGAATAATGGCAACAAAAAAAGCAAAAGGATGCATATTTGTTGATCTAAGGTTTAGAATAAGAGCACTGGAGTCTGCTTTGCCACTTTTAAGTTCCTCTGCTTAGGCAAATAACATACCATGTCTCTGTTTCCTCATGTATAAAGTGAGGATAGTACCCTCTAACTCCTAGAATTGTCATAAAGATTTTGTGAGATAAATATTAAGCAAAAAAGCATCACACTTAGTGCTCAATATTAGAAAAGGCTTGGCTCTTTGAATAAACTCATGTGTGGAATAAAGTAAGGAGCACTGTGGAATTAAACAGTGAACTAAACTCACATATTTACCTTTGCTTCCACTACAGTGATAGTAAAGCAGGAGATAAACCCACACAAAGGAAAAAGGACAAAGGAAAGGAGATCAAAAGCAACCAAAATTTGAAAGCTGGAACAGGAATGAACAAGTTTTGGCACCAGCAGGCGGGGAGGCAGCGGTAGCGGAATGGAATGTAAGCAGGCAATGGGAAAAGCCTGGAAAATAAACTACCTGAATCAAAGAACTTTGTTGAAATATCAGGAATTGACGTATAAGGTGCAACTGAAAGCAGGGGAACTGGTAGACTCTACAGGTGTGAATTATATGAAGCTGTTAGGCCTCACCACTCTCCTCCCTCAAACCCTTGCCTCTGTATGATGCCATTCCTCCATTACAGCATAAGCCTGGAGTTTAACCGACTAGAGAGTTTGAACGAAAAGGTCCTAAGACTCTGAATTTGGGTACATCAGGCTCGACTGATGGTGAGGGGTACTTAACCAAAAAATAAAAAAGGGCGGGAGGAGGGTTGTGAATTAAGTAAAAGGCAACAGTCCCCTTCCCTCACTTAGATCCCACAATATTGCAATCAGGCTCAAACTACATAAATAGTTCTTTTCTGAAAATTCTGACCAGCCCAAGAAAAAGGAACTACACTGAGAATCAGGAATTCCCAATAAAAAAGCACAGATTACCCTATAGTAAAGTCTATCAGGTGATAAATCTCAACTACCACAGATTTTCCACTCAACTTTGAGGTACCTTAATGTTAAATAAGATAAAAATAGCCAAAGATCCCCAGACATTAGAAAGATTCTATCTAACATGAAAGACAGAGCAAAACCAAGAATAAAAAACAACTTTGTGACTGTGATAATACAAAATTAATCTCCTTGGGGAGATAAAAAAGTGCATCTTTAAAACAAGAACAAGATGCAATTAAAAGGAACATTCAGAGAGCAAACACTGTTCTTGGAAACTAAAAATATGAAAACAAGTGTTTTGAAAAACTGAATAGAAGTGTGGAAGATGAGTTATCAACTTTTAAAAAAACAGGAAACGACAAGATTATTAGAGAACTATTACAGTAGCAGAAAAATAGGTGTTCCAAAAAGAGAGATAAAAGGCATAAAGCATTCAAGACAATTTCAAGAAAACTTCAAGAAATGAAGGACCAGGTGTCCAAATCAAAATACACCCAGCACAATGAAGAGAAAAAGGCTCCCAGCAAAGTGCATCATCATGAAATTTTAGAACTCCAAGATGAATTGCCCAGCAGAACAAGGCAAAAAATCTCCAGGGAAACGAGATTTTCAGTTTCAAGAAAGAAAATTAGGTCACATACAAGAGCTTAATTAAGCATTAGACATCTCAATAAAGTGATGGTTAATTGTATGGTTAACTGTATGTTAACAGTTAACCAGGACAAGGTGTTCTCTGATTAAACATTATTTCTGGGTGTGTCCGTGAGGGCACTTGGGAAGAGATTAGCATTGGAATTTAACTCAGTAGACTGCCGCCCACCCCGTCCCACCAATGTCAATAGGCACCGTCCAAGCCATTGAGGTCCTGAATGGAGGAAGGAGGAACTTGTCCCTTTTTTTTTTTCCTGCCTCACTGTATGAGCTGGAATATCTCATCTCTTAATGCCTAGGGACTGGGATTTTCCGCCCTCCCCCGGCTTTACTGAGGTATTATTGACAAATAAAAATTGTATATGTTCAAGGTATACAAGATGTTGTACACCTTAGTTACCAATTCATGTATGTGTCGTAAGAACACTTATGTTCTACTCTTACCAAACTTCAGTATACAGTACAGTACTTCTAGCTATAGTCACCATGACATTAGATACAGAACCTATTCTTGTAACTGAAATTTTGTACTCTCTGATCAACATCTCCCCATTTCCTCCACTCTCTGGTAACCAGCATTCTATTGTTTCTATCAGTTCAACTTTATTTTTTTTTTAACACCTACAGCACCCAGTATTCCTAGGTGGTTTCCCATCCAAGTACTCACCAGGCTTGACCTTGCTTAGCTTCTGAGATCAGACGAGATTGAACGTGTTCAGGGTGGCTTGGCCGTAGACTGGTTCAACTTTTTTAGATTTCACATATAAGTGAGATCATGTAGTATTTGTCTGTCTAGTTCATTTCACTTAGCATAATGTCCTCCAGATTGTTCCATATTGTTGAAAATCGCAGGGTTTCCTTCTTTTTGTAACGCTAATTAATATTCTATTCTATATGTGACACTTTTATCCATTCATCCATCTATGGACACTTTTACTGTTTCCATGCCTTGGCTATTATGAATAATGCTGCGAAGAACATGAGAATGCAAGTATCTCTTGGAGATACCGATTTCATTTCAGACTAGGATTTAAACCATCAGCTAGTTCTCCTGGTTCTCAGGCCTTTGAACTTGAACTGAATTACACCACCAGCTTTCCTGGGTCTCCAGCCTGCACACAGCTGATCATGGGACTACTCAACCTCCATAACTGCACAAGCCAATTCCTTATAATAAATATATACACATACATTGGTTCTTTCTCTGGAGAACCCTAATACAAACAATATAGGAAATTAAAAGATAATAGACCAATGCTTTGCAAATTTGAAAGGCAAACTGTCCAAATAGAGTTCTATATCCAGCCAAATTATCCATCAGAAGTGCAGAAAAGAATACATTTTCAGACATGCAAAGTGTCTCAGTGATTGTTTTCCCTTAATATCTATTCTTGTTCTTCTTCAGTACTAGACATGACAATTTTTATATAGGCACATGTGAAGAATATGTAAAAATATCCCAACCTCTTTTGCAGCTAGATAGCCCACATGAGTAGGCTTTGGGCCAAAGGAATGTAATTTGTGATACTCCCCAAAAGTTGTATAAAAGCTGGGAGCAGGCCCTTTTCCATTTCTTTGTCCCTGCTAGCTGGAAGGCAGACATGCTAAATGGAACCAGGATGACATTCTGGTACCACTCACTGGTAGAAGCCATTTACTGGAAATGACAAAGGAGAAGGTGAGAGATCAAGTCTCTGATATTGGAACCTCTAAATCAGCGCTGACAATCCACATTTACGTGAGAGAGAAATACACTATCTTCAAGTTAGCATTATTTTGGATTTGTGTCACTGGTAGCCAATTCTCATCCTAGGTAACCTTACCTAATACACAAGTTTATTATGGTTTTCCTTCAGGTTACTAAATCTATAAATATAGATGTAACGTGAATACATAACATAGTGTTTGTTCACAGCATTATTTAAATCCTCTGAAAACTTTTACTTTTGGTCTTCCTGATGTGCAAATTCTGAAAGTTTATTAACACGACATTATGATGATGGCTTTACAATTTCTTCTATTTCTGAAAGAATCTACTATGTGTAAATATGTTTGATAAAAATTATTATATATTTTGGTAGACTACTATACAGAATTGTTTTAAAACATTTCTTTGTCCTATTTTAAACCTTGGATATTGATTTTACTTCTATTATATTTTGTTTTTATTTTTCTTCTATCCCTTTCCCCATTCCTTTATTTTCCTTCTTCCTTACACACTTTGCTTAGGTGTTACAGAATCAACCTCAGAGAGCTCTGAAGGCTAATTCTTTCAAAGGATGCTAGGTCTGCCTGGGAAACTGCCCTTAGCTTTACTCATTCTCATGGCAATCATTTGGAAACATGTTCAAATTATTCTGCTGCTGGTAACTGGCATTTGATTTACTGTGCTACACTTTTCCTCTATATCAGCAATTTAATTTTCAACTGTCTTTTCTGTTCCTATTTATCATATTTTTAATGGCATCCTTTTGATCCTTGTTTCTTAGGCCTATAATCTTTTTTTAATCTCATTCAATTGTTTTATCATTTCATATTTGAGGTTTACCTTAATGAATTCATGACCTTAATAATTAATAAGTTGGTCCACACGTGAGGGAACATGAGGGAAATCTGTTCCTTAGGATATAGTTTCTAGACTTCTAGTTAATCAAGCATCCTATCCTAACTCAAAAGATTTCAAAATTGTTTTCGATTGCTAGAATCCAGACACATAAAAGAAATTAAACATTTATTAAGTAAATATTTATTTAGTAATGGCAACAGTTTCTCAAAAAAAAGATGAGTTCAACTCTCCCAAAACAACTTTCCATTATTCTGAGGTAACATCCAAATCTATAATTCTATATTCACCTTTAATGAACTTCAAGATACAAAAAAATACCTGGAGGAAGATATTCAAATTATCCTAAAACCATATCATTTCAAGGTAAAAAGCAATTTAAGGGTAGTAATTTTTGTATGTCACATTACAGCAAAATGCTTTCCTGCAGCTTACAGCTACCACTACTCAAAGTATTAATATGCTTGTGCAAAATGCTTGTACAAAATTGAAACAACTGCAATTTTTTCCAGTTTCTGGTTTCAGGAACAGGTGCAAACCATCATCTCCTTCATAGAGCTGCTGTTACAGCACCCATTAAAAACCACTGACCCAACTCTCAAAAATGACAATGAATGGGATACATGTGTGTTCTGCTAAATTTTAAATAAATGACACAATCTGCAAGTTCTGAATTACTTTTGCACAGCTTTCCAATATTCCCTGAAGAGGTTTTATACAAAGATTGAAAAGAGCTATTTTCTATCATCGTCAAAGTCGATTTACTTTTTAAATGGAAAAAGTTGTGTTCTCTTCAATTTTTAGAGTTGCTATTGTTATGTGTATGAATATGCTCACACATTCAGATTGTGTATATAAATGAAAAAGCCTCTACATCAGTTAAGTTTGATATCGAAATGTCTGACCACAGATCCTCCAAAAGAATTCATAGTATTTGTGAGAGAATTTTTTTTATTTTCTTTATATCTTTTCAAGGGTTCTCTTTTGTTTGAAAACTGAGTTTACAGAAAATGCTAAAGAAATAATCCCATTATACATATGGAATTATTAATGGAGATGAGGTGACAATACACATTTTTCATTTAAAATATGTCTGACATTGGTTTGTAATCAATTTTAAACTGCCTAGTCCAATATGCTATTTCATGTTCTTCTCATAATTCTGTTGAATTAACATATTCATTTTTAGTTTAAAAATAAGGACATTCTTGTACCACCTTTAGACTTGTCTTAAGTTTACATAATTTTATAACTTAGTTTTAAAAATCTAGTTTCATATTCAATGAATTAAGAAACAACAAACACCAGAAGAGTTTGGCCAGAATTTAATAGTCAAAAAAGGGATGCTTTGGCAGTGCATAAAAAGATTAACTGTTGTTACAGTACAGATTATTTAATCTACTTTTATTAAATATTAAAAGGAAATTGTTACGACATATGAAATTACATTTAAAAAATGGGTAACTGATCCCACATGTGACATATTGCTCCTCTACTTTTCTTCACTTTCTCTAAAGAATCAAAAATTTATTTAAAAAAACAAACATCAATGGTCTTTCTAAAACCACTTCAAAAAGGTTCTGATTACTACTAGGTATTTATTACCTACAATATAAACTTCTGAAAAAGACGACACTGAATACTATTTTAAGGTTTTTTCCCTTTAATGTATTTCTGCTATCTCCTGTTCTCTTGAATCCATTCATAACAGTTCAACTGAAAGTATGCCTATTAAGAAATCAATAGATGGGATTTATTGCTTAAGCTGCCATTCAAGGTAGGGCAGCGATTCCCAAACCTAGCTTCCTACTAACAGTATCATCTTGGAAAACTGCTGCAATAAATTCTTGGGCCCCTTCAGACCTAATGAAGCCATCCCCTCCACCCTAACCTCCCATGTGATTCTACGTGGTTAGACTTGCATAAGCCAACATTTGGAATGACTAAAACGACGTTAAAAAGGAAGATACTTGTCATCATGTTTCCACAGGTCCAAGCTCACACACTGGGATCCAGTAAAATAATACAATGTTGAATCATTAGCAGTAAATAACCAGTGAGTACAGTGACTGGGAAACAACTCTAGTATCAACAAATGAAACCAAGGTAGCTTTGCTGCCCCCTTCCATGAAAGCCTGCACCCTTCCTGACCCTGGAAGGCCTCATGCACTGAACTAGAGGGAGGCCAGCAGACAGTGGCACAGGGTTGGGGGCTACAACTCAATAAGTGACTGTTTCCACACCATTCCTCTCCATCTCTACGTCTCGATTTTCCCACCTCTCATTCCATCTTTCACTCTGCCTTTTGCCATTCTGTTATTCCTTTCTCTTTCTTCACTTTTCTCACTTCCTCTCTTTTCCTTCTATTTTTTTGATCATTCATGTACATCATTCTTTTCTTCTCCACTTTCTCATCCTTAAAAACGCTTCCTTGCATAATATAAGCAAATTCATACTGGATATATAATACATGTCAGAAACATTCGGCCTAAGGAAACAGAATGATCTGTAGAAGAGAAGACAGGGCAAGAGAGAACTTGGACAGTAATGCTGATGTAGCATGATATAAGCCATAAAGAATGCTTTCAAATCTTTCATCTCTTCTGAACCTCAGAACTTCATAACTCATGACCTCTGAGTCTTCTGAGGCTAGAAGGGCATATTGATTGTTTACAAACCAAAGGCACAGAAAAGGTTAAATAACATGCCTGGGATCCCTAACCAGGAAGAGAGTCCAGATCTAGTTCAGTCTGATTTTCCTTCCATCACACCAATAATATCTCACTGAAAGCAAAATGAGAGCAATAAGCAAGCAGTAATATTGTTTCAGGCTCCAAAGTATCCAAAGATAACTGAGTTACCTTATATGTTCGAAACTACTCCTAAGGGGAAAAAATTATTTTCTTAAAATGTAAATCACAATATATATTTCTAAAGATTTTCCAAGTTCTTCTAAGATGATTACTTCACATAAATGAAGTCTGACTACATTTAAGTCATTCCACTTTGGTAATACTATAGCCCAGAGATAGTTCTGAGGTCAGAATTGTTCTAACACACAGACTCAAAGACTATATAATATAATTTATATAAACTGCATAGATATAGTGTTTTGTGAATAGAAATATTCTCTAAGTTCTATAATTTAACCTCATTAACACTGAGAATTGCATTTCTTGAGAATTCTCAAGGAAAAGGTTACCTTATCTAAAGATAAATTCAGAAAACTCATTTTAATATTGTTATGGACTTTCTGTGATATCCTCAATTTTAGATAAAACAGTCACTAAGTGGAGAGTTTTCACCATAACCCAATTTATGGTAAAAGGCCCAATTAGACCAGGTCTGAATAAACCAGACGAAGACTCTTCCAACTGATCAACAATGCAGAATGTATGACAATGTAAATAAGCCGCAACATGTGGGGCCACATTAAACTATGATCATGCTCTACATAGTCCCAATCAACCAACCAGATTCCGTGGGTCTGAGATTCTCTGTTCACTGAGGAAATTAAATCTAAGTAACTTACTATTAATATAAATTCATATCTTTTCAATAACTCCAAGTACTTCCTCTAATATTTCAGAATCACAATTACAATCCACCAACTGTAACAAGAATTGTGATATCCTAACTTCAACCTTCAAGTTGGCAAAATTATTTCCAGTAGTTCCCAAACTAGCTGACATCAAAATCATCTGAGGGGCTCATGAAAAATAGAATCCTAACAAAAACAGAATCACACTGTGACTTATTTTTGCACCCTGATTCTAACATTGGAGGCAATCGGGGGAATTTGTTTAAAAACTGGATATTCATTTAATATGGAGGAGGTATGTCATTGAAGTTACCAAAATGTCCATGGCAGTGAAATAACATGATGTCTGGGATTTTCTTTAAAGATACTTTAGCAAAGAAAAAAGGGGTAGATGATGCAAATATGGTTAAGCTTGCTCTGGACAATCAGCACCACTACATTATTCACTCTACTTTTGTGTTATTTTTAAATCTCTTCACTAAAAAAAAAAAAAAAATTTTGTAGACCCCATCCTACACACAGCGGACCCAGAAATCCATTCTCAACAAGCTCCCCGAGAGTCTGATACAGCCAGGCAAGCAATTGTCTTATTTGGGGACTGTTAGAAACAATCTTCTACATACCCTCCAAACTTGAAAATTCTAGGATTCTCATTTTCTACTTAGCAAACTCAACTTCAACACAGTTCATAAATTATTATATTCACCATGGTAATTCTGTCAAGGATGTACAGACTGTGCTCTCTAAATGCATCTAAGAGAGCTAGGCTAGTTATCAACTAATCTGCCTTCCTTACACCTTCTCTCAATGTGTCCTTGACTGAACTACAAAAGACAGGAGACAACGGTACTGATCATCTTTCTGTATGTTCTATGTCTGCACAGAGCACTGTGTCCTCATGAAACCAATCATCACTATTTTCATAGAAGTGATATTTTTCCTTCATGATTTCCATTTCTCTATTTAAGCATTAAAATATCAAAAAGAGAAAAAGAATATAACCATATAGCACTTGGTAAAATGAGGTATGTGCCATAGCACGTGTTAAGTACTCAGAATCCATAGTTATATTAATTAGATAGCTGTCAAGAACACTACGAGAAGTAATATTTCTCATATTTTCAACATTTAAAAAAGTCTTAAGTAATATTCAAAAAAGAAAGATACCACATTAACCCAATCAAAACTACTTTTTGTATAGTCAGAGGTAACAATTTTCTTAATCTGAATCATTCATGAAAGTTATCTGACTTATTTAAAGTAAGGCTCTATATAGTTGCTTCTTCAAAAATACCTTGCTAAGCCATTTTGAGGTAGAAGAAAAGAAGTTTAAATAGATCATTCATTTTCTGTTCCACTAAAACTAAAATTACTGTTCACCGGAAGTATATAGCTTATGTATTTTGGTCCATCACATTTTCCACCATCATGTAATACCATGTAGGTTCTCACTTTATTATCAGCATATTTTTTATTTCCAGAATGCCCAGTAAAGCTGAAAATTTTCATTTAAAGTGATAAAAAAAAATTTTCCCAAAGGATCTGTTTAACAATCTTAGATCTAAGTTTGGCAAGACAAATGAAAACGCCATGTTTCATAAACACAGAGACTAAAACTCCAAAGTTTTCAGTCTTCCTTCTTATATAGCTCAATTTTAAACGTGCAGCTTACTTACAATCTAAAAATAAATTTAAACATGATTGTCACAAGAA
The DNA here is from genome assembly GCF_902729225.1 of Pteropus medius. NCBI lineage: Eukaryota > Metazoa > Chordata > Mammalia > Chiroptera > Pteropodidae > Pteropus > Pteropus medius. Next base: position 6,190,281 of record NW_024349519.1, on the reverse strand, counting down.
ACGATTTTAAAACGAGATGAAATCTATAAAGGCACATGAAGATTGTCGATGGTTACATCACATTTCTTTAGAAACAGAATTTTTTCTGCTCCTGTAAACAACTTTTTTCTCACACATTTAAAGTGAGGTTAGTGCTGACATAAAATTATTGCTATACTCACAGTTTGTTTCCACTGTGTATGAGGTACATTCTCTCCATCCATACACCCCTACTGTTCTTACTCTCTTGAATATAAGTCAACCAAAGTCTGTAGGCTACACAATTCAATATATTCATCAACACTGGAAGGATAGCAAATAACATTACAACACATCAGAGATGAAAAATGTCTTTTTGTTGGGGTCCAAGACTTTAATTTATTCTTCATTATATGAATATATTGCTCACTTAATTTCTTCAGGAAAAAAATTATTCTGAAGATGAATAATTCCTTCCCGTACACTTCGTTCAAGACTATTCCTTCACATATATCTTCTAATGTTTTGTTGTTTTAATTCACTTGATTCGGTGGTCACCAAGAATCACCTTTCCTTTGGTGGTCTATCATAACGGTCTCGTATGCTTTTTGTTAGCTGTTTGATAAATATCTTGTAAATTTTTCCACAGTATGTATGTACTGTCTTTTGCAGTTCCAGTTCTAAAGGCTTTAACAAGGAACGGATGTTGTCATCTTCAAAAGAACACTAGAGAAAGAAAATAAGAAGACAAAAATATATGTAAATATGTACTTAATTCCAAATAACTTCACTAAATTTAATACTGACAATCTCCATTTAAAGTCTCACAAAAGTATATGCTCAACAAATATTTTCAATGAATAAAGTAAAAACTTTAATCTCACATTATAGGAGGGAGAAAATAATGGTAAATCACTGGGAGTATGAGGGAAAGCTTTACAGAGAAGAGGCAATGAAGGCAGAGCATTCCAAGCCAAGGCAAGAGTTCTTCCATGTTCAAGGGCAGAGAATATCCAGAGATACTGACTGGTGTGAGATGACAACCAAAAGGTATCTGAGAGAAACCAATGAGAGCCCCAAATCACTGATAACAGTGTTGAGGCTGGACTGAAAAGGAATGAGACAGAGGTATGGAGTGGGAGGAATGTAAAATGATACCACAGGTCTGCATTTCCCAAAGAACCCTAACTGCACGAAAGGGTCTCAACGATAAATACGTCTGAGAACTGCGAAATAACATACACTCTTGGTAGGTATTCACACTGACATGTGAAAAACTAAAAAGTAAAACAAAAAATACATCTGTTGAATGCTGTTTGGCCCACTAGTTCCAAAATATATTTTGACCAGAGTCCTTTGTTATTGTAAAATAACATATATAACCTACGAAATGCATTTTGGGAAACAATGTGGCAGTGATTAAGTTGTGATCTAGGTATTTTCAACCAGGTATATTTTTTGATTTAGCATTTGCAACTAGGTGTATTTTCAATTACAAATATGAATGGGGCTTGAAAATTGAACATTTTTATGTGAACGACTGAAGTCAGTGAAAAATGCTAGATACCAAAGGAAATTCAGAACCTGAAATCTTGGAGGGCTTCAGATGACCCGAGGTTATCCCTGAGGTTCACTACCAAGACAGAGAGAGGAAATGAAAGCACCATTCAAATCACAATTAGTGAGTCTGCAGAAAACTGAAGTCAATCTATGGAGAAAAGGATGAACTTAGATGCTAATTTATTACATGGATTTTTATCAGTTCAGAGATGCAAAGAGATCCTAAACCTTGGTATTGCTTGAGCAATAAAACTGTGAGCATTAACTGCATGAAACTATCACTTTTGGGGTGATTTTTTTTAAACTCAACCACATATACTGAAGATAAATATCTAAAATCGTTATGAAGACAAAAGAAAGGGGAAGTCTAGTTAGGAAAAATGTAATGAAAACAGCAGCAGCTAGTATGGGAGAAACTACTGAAACCTGGACTGGTTTAAAAAAGGGCACTTCCTACTTCCTACATGCCAGACACCAACTTTAAGAAATAGGTAATATAATTATCTCCACTCACAATGAAACAACTAAGGCGGGCAGAGATCATTTTCCACAGTTACAAAGCTAGTAAGTGGCAACACCAGAATTCCATCCCAGCTGCCCAGCTCCCGAAATGCAATCGCTTCAATACCACACAGCACCGCCTAATCCAAATAAGCAACAAAACCATGCCAAGTCAGTTTCCAAAAACCTGTTGAAAGATCAAGCTCAAGTAACAGTGGGAAACTGGGAAAAGTGCTGTGCTGTACATAGATATGCCTAAATTTGTTTGAGGTTAAAAGTGGCAGCCAAATTGAAGGTAACCTTTACCAAGGGTTATCACATTTATCAAGTGATACTGTCAAGTAACATTTCAATGTGTACAAAAGCATACTTAAACAACTGTGGTTAAATCCCAGTGTTCGTGGTTAAAATTTTTTTTCTTCACTGGGAAAGTCTTTTGATGACTACTTTCCTGAAATTAAAACTGTGCCTGATGAATTATTAGTCCACTAATATAATACAAGCAATTTGACCTTCAAGGAAGAAGAAGATAAATTACTAACATTTTCACCTACACAAATATTGCCTAAAGTCACTGCATTTTGCCATTCACATAATGAACAATACCCAGAGTTGGGCAGTATGTAACTTGCATCTAGGTGTTCCAACCCGACTACAGGCCTCCTTCCCACACTACGTGCTGTGCCTGACTCGTCTTCACCTTCCCTTCTCTGCCTGGTACTCATCCTTACGGCTCAGTTCAAATGCCAGCCCCTCTGAGAAGCCTTTCCTAACACAGCTCCTCGGTCCCTCGTCACTGGCACAGCAAGCACCCAGTACACAAACTCTTGGGAAGGTCAGGCTTTGCATAGAGGACTGTCAGCTGAAAGGCAGCCAAGAGTGAGGCTTTGATGACCATTATTACATAACCCAAGGCATTTTCAAAGAACAGAACATGTTTTAAAACTATGGCAGAATGGCAGTTCAAGCCAAGAAATGCTAAGTACCAACTATATATAAGAAGGTAGTTTAGGAGAGAAACACTCAAGACTCCCTTGCAGATATAGTTATGCAAATAAAGGCAGGGTGTGAAGTAAATCAAAGCTAACACCGAAACACCAAGAAATATAATAATTCAGAATGAAATACGTTAAGCAGAAAATACCTTATAGAGCAATAAAATGTTTTGTTCCCATTTTGAATTTGCAATTTTTACTCAACATTTTTATTCATTCAACAACTGATATGTAACAAATATGTATAGATTGTAAAAACTGATTTGCTGGCAGACATAGCCATGTATTTACAATTTAAAGATGATTCGCATCCTTTATAATTCATATTGTTCATTCCATTCGATGGCTATGACTAAGCATCTGTCTGAAACTTGCATAAATACCCTTGTCTGAATGCAATTCTTTTAAAAATTATGCTTCTCACTGAATTATAGATAAGAGAAGATAAAAAACACTATCCAAGAGCACCATAAAAGACTGATTAACTTCATTAAGTTGAAAAATGGATAATTACCACATAACCAAAACAAACACGAAAAAAATCATTAATTTGTATTTGAAGTCATTTTAAAAGACTTATTTTTTAAAAATCAAGTGTAATTAATCAGCTTAAAACTATTACTCAGCTTTTTAAAGGTACATACTTATAAAAGAGCAAATAATTTAGTAAGATTTAATTCTTTAGTAATGTATTTCTTAATGCTCAAAGGAAACAAAGAAATCACATTTTTATAAGAATGCATTTCTTTTCTGTCCTACAAAGTCTCAAAACCCCCAAATGTACTTTTATTCATTTTTATCACCTTTTGACCACTCATGATAAAAATGTTTAAAATAAAACATTGATTTCTGTAGGCATACAAGGTCTGCTACATTAAAATGAACACCAACACTAAATTTTATAATTCTTCAATGAGTATAGCTATACTGTGATAAACTGATATTCAGAATCCTTATGTGTCAAGTTTATAGGACAGGAAACTTGGCAAATAATACACTAAAACTGTAACTTACAATGCTGTTAGCACTTTACCTACTACTAAGTTTGAGAAACTGATTTCCAGGAGAAAACACCAATTACTTATTGCCACAGATCACCTTAACACAGCACATCATCACATCATCACATCAATCCCAACCCAGCCATTGCCTACCTTCACCCATCACTCCAGTCAAACTGAAGGGCTCAATAATTAACCTCTCCTGTGGATTTTTCATAACCCCTGAGCCTTTTTTTAAAGGCAGTTCTTGGCCCAGGCAATCCCTGCTCTTCTTGTAAATTCTTACTCATTCTTTAGGACCCACTTCAAATGCCCTCTCATGAAGAAGGCCTTCCCTGGCCATTCAAAGCAAATTGTTACCCTCTCTCACAGTTTTAGTACAGTCTCTGTCACAATGGATTACAGTTAAGTATTTTTATTCTCATTCTTATTAATGAAGCTATACTAGACCAGAGGTTTTCAATCATCAGCGAATGAGAATCTAGCAAATAGAAGCATCAGCTCTTCTCCTGACCCTCGTATTTAAACCAAACTAGAACTCTTATTATTTACTTATGTTTTGTCTTTGCATCCACATAAGATTGGGCACAGTCTAGCAGAATAAAGAGCACAGCTGCATGAGAAATGAGTGGTCACATATACTTCTCCCCAGGTATCAATGAATTAGCTGCATGGATAGTGAGTGATACAGCTCATTAAACAAAATCACAAATTTAGTCCTCATTTGGATTTGCCCCATGTCTTGGTCCCCAACATATTCACGGAGACCTGGTATCATTCTAGAGGTGCGTGAAATATAATCATCTCCCCTTATTAAACCACCTTAACACAAAGGGGAACTGTAAGAATGAGAAAAAAAGAGAACAGATATCTGGGGCAGGGGTGAGAGAGGGGCAGTATTGTTCCCCAAAATTCACTATAAAACAAATGCTTTAAAGAGAAGACCTCATTTACAAAGGCAACAAAAAAGATAAAATACTTGAGCATAAACTTATGTTTAAATTCTCTCTGAGGAAAACTATTAAACTTTCCTGAAAGGCATAAATGGCAAAACAGCCCTTGTTCTTAAGATGTCTCAACACCGTCAAAATGTCAGGAGCCCCTAAGTTAATATATGAAGCTGATACACTCCCAATAAAAATATCAACATGATTTTTAGGTAGTTAAATGAGTTGATATTTATGTAGAAATAAATATATAACATCTAGGAAAAAGCTGAGAAGGACAGGCTATGAAGAGGGGGTGGCTTTATACTAGATATTAAAACTCAATACGAAGTCTTTAACATACTGTGGGGTATTAGTGCACAAATAACCAAAATCCAGAAATCACAAATGGAGCTTTAGTATATGATAAAGTCAGTATCTCAAATTTTGGGGTTACACAGAGACTTTTAAATAAAAGGTGTTGGGGCAACACGATAGCCATTTGGAAAAAGATCAAATTAGACACATTCCAAATTGAGCAGAAGACTAAACATAATAAATAAAACAGTATATAGGTGAATTTTTCTATAACCTGAGTACAGTTGGGAAAAGGCTTTCTAATTCTGACTTTAAAAAAAAAAGGTTGACAAACCTGACTACGCAAAATTTTTAAAAGACAAACCACTATGAATGGCAAAATATGCTATAAACAAAGTCAAACTGGGAGAAAATATTTACAACAGATATCACAGATAAAGGACTGATATCCCTAATATACTAGTAACTTACAACAGTTGTCGGGGGTAGGGGGGTGAAGACCGAACTCCTTCACAGTGATGGTTGTATAACTCTGCAAACATGCTAAGAATAACTGAATCACTTTAAATGGGTGAGCTTTGTGGTATATACAATATGTAGCAATAACTTTTAAAACATCAAAATAAGTGACAGATTTGAAAGAAAATTCATCAAAAAAAGATATAAAAATGGTTCTTAAATATATAAAAAGAGGTGCACTTTACTCATAAGAGAAATGCAAATTAAAACTAAACTAAGATTCCATTTCTCACTCATTTGAATGGAACATTTTAAAAGCTTGGTAACACACTCCACCAATGAGACTATAGGACTCCTCATGTATTGTTGGCAAGAATGCAAACAACCTCTATGTAGGGAAAATAGGCGGTATCTTCAATCCAATAATCCCACTTCCAGGAATTTACCCTGCAGATGTCTCCCGACAATACAAATAGGTATGTGGCAAGGTTAAGCAAGGCTGCATTATTTATAATTCAAATGTTGGAAAACTATCAAAATGTTCAAACATAAGAGATGGGTTGAATAAGCTTTGGTATACATACAAAACGGAGTATCATATAGCTATAAAAAAAAAAATAGAATGAGGAAGATATTTATAAATACATGAATTTCCAGAATATTTTAAGTGAAAAAAAGCAAAGAGTGAATAAATATAAGCAGTATGCTTCTTTTTGTGTAAGAAAAGGGAAATTACAAAAAATACATGTATCTGCTCATCTATACAGGAAGGACAAACCAGAAAACAAAGAAATTGATAACCTATGGAGTGGGGGGTCTTGGGGTGAAAGAGATGGGAAAGGAGTGATACTTCTGAGGTAATAAATTCTTATATAGTTTAACGTTTTGAAGTATATTATATATTCCACATTTCAAATTAAAGTTAAATCAGCATGAACGAGGGGAGAAAAACTTAAAACTGAAAGTATATTGAAACAAACCCAATAGTATTTCAAATGAATAAAATAATCTCGCTAAAAGAGAATAAAAGAACTAATCCAAGTAACTCCTGAACAGAGTATTGAGTATACACCCTTGTCTGGGGGCAGGAAAAAGGAGCAGAAATGACTGGAAACACATCCTGAATTCTTTTTAGTAGGCTGGTTTTTTGCAAAGAGGGGAGTGGAGATAATGGTATGAATGAAGCATTTTTCAAATTATTTTAAATATTTAAGTATTGTAGGATTAAGCAAATGAAGAAATGTTTTATGTTAGGAGCCAAGATTCTAATTCTGGAAGAAAGGAGATAAAACACAGAAACACAGAGTAGGACAAGGCAAGGAAATGGTACTTGGAGAAATGGTACTGGAGGCACTGGTATGAGAACATAATTATAAGCGTGCGTGCGTGCGTGTTTCCTAGCTCTGTCAATGAAAGGGCTAAGAAGAGAAGACACCCCTGTTGCAATAAGCATGCCTAGCACCCAGAGCCCACCAAAAGGAACCAGAGTTCCTTTGACAGACAGCTAATTTCAGGAGTAGGGTAACAAAGGTATACCAAGATGAGCCTGGAATATTTTGTTGGGACAGATAATGAGGTGGTACTCAAAATAATGATGGGAATATGTCAAAAGGGCACAAGAGGGAGCCAAAAGGGCTCTCAATGGCCAAATGTGAAACTCTGGCATCAACATAAATAAAAGGAATAATGCATTATAAATCACTGAAAAAATACATATTAATGAGTTCAAACTGATAATGTATGGATCAAAAAATGGGCAAAAAAGGAGGGCTCTTCCTTACAGCAGAGTGCCAAAATTATATGTGGAAGGAGTGCTTGAGCTGTACAATCATCAATTTGCACCTACCATAGTAAAGACTGGTTTGTGCAAGAACGACGATACTAAATCTAGTACAGAAATTTTGATGAGCAGGGCATTTACATGATTTTAAAGAGCCTCCCCATAGACTGCTTCTAAGAGGAAAAATATACAGTGGAGAAACTGAACATTTTAACGGAGTGATCAAAATCAACATCACCAATGTAAGGCAGACAAAAGTGACTGTGAATGTTATACCCTGAAAAGGACACAATATCACTTATACAGTATCCAAAAGGGCATACCCTGAACCCCATCATAAGGAAACATCAGATACGTCAACATGAAGAACATTCTAATAACATGAGGGAGATGGGGCTCTATCATCCAAAAACTGTCAATGCCATAAAATATACAGAAAGACTAAGAAACTGTCCTAGATCAAAGAAGAGTAAAGACACATGGATTAAAGTACGGTATCAATATTAAATTTCCTGAGTTTGATATCTACACTGTAGTTGATAAGAGAATGTTCTTGTTTTTAGTGAAAACACACAGAATTTTTTAGGGGTAAAAGAGCATGATGTATTCAACTCACATTCAAAGGGTGAGAAAAAAGCAATGTATACATAAAGAGAACCAATGATAAAGCAATGGGGTAAAATGTTAATAACTGATGAATTAGAGTAAAAGATATGAAAATTCTTTGTACTATGCTTGCAAATTCCCTGTGAGCTTGGAAGTATTTCCACATAAAAACTTTTTTAAAAAATGCTTACATTTCTTAGTGCTTCATAAATAGCTCTAAATGCTGGTTGCTTATCATCATGGTAAACACCTCTGTTCCCATGAAGAATAAAGATTCCTTCTTCTTCTGCTTCTTGGCAATTGCTTCCATATATACAATGATCTGGTCGATAATTCCATTGACAGGGAAAAACAAAAAGGCTTTCTATGTGAAGAAAGACAAAACAATGAAGCAAATAACCCTAATTCCACAGAATTAACATTTTGCAAAAATTTTAGTTTAAAAATATAGCTCTTACAGAATAAAATTCAGAATACTAAAAAATGTTTGGCATTTATAGCTCTTCTTACTAAATCAGTATTTAAGAAGTTTTACTGTCTTAAAAAGAGTGATAACCATTAATACAAGCCAAAATCAATTAAATGCATTTCTTCATTTTTGACTAAATATTATCTAAAATTTTTACAAATACAAAGAATTAAAGAAATTTAAATGATTACCTGGATTATGAAAAAATATGATATTCAACAGATCTTGATCACCCCATGTGATATTTAGTTTGTATTTTTTGAGCAATGGCATAAGTATATCTCCCCATCGTAGTCGTGCAGTTGTCATATCATTCTGTTAGTAAATAAATTAAAAAGATCCTCAGGCTTCCAGGTTTACAGTGGTGGCATAATGAAAGTTCACAATTCTACCTTTAGCAAACATTACAGAGCAACAAGAAATGTAAACTTCTTTTGTTACAAAACCCAGTGACCCTAATGTAAACCTAAATATGAGTAAGACTGTCCTGCTGGACAAAAAGCAGCTCTCTAACCCTGTATGTAGAAGTGCTAAAACTAATAAAAGCCAGGAAAGAAAGGGAAAGAGAAAACAGGTGACAATTTAAGTCCTGTATCCCCATCTTAAAATGCAGAGCATTTTCGTATCTCTGTCTATGTCTATGTCATAGAGTTGGTGAGGATTAAACCTGTTAATATGTAAATAAAAAGTACTAGGAACAGTACCTGACACACAGTACATACTCAGCTATTACTATGGTTGTCATGATCACTATTACTCTTACACTGATTTGCTAATCTTTTCTAACTGGCACTTCATAGAGATCATTTGAAATTGATAAATCAAAAACAGATACTGAATTTCATCAGGTGCCTTTCCAAACTCTATGGAATTGCTCAAAGCTCACTGTTTTAACACAAAGTCAAATATCTAAGAAAACAAAAGAGGTGGATCATATGAATCTGGGGTATAAAGGGGTAAATTTGAATACTAAAACCTCTTGTACCTACTGACCCTCCTAAACTCCCCAGACTTAAACCAGTATTCCCAAAGTACAGTTTGCAGCATGGCTATTGGTGAAATTTTTATGACCTCTATAAGATTAAGAACAGAAATTAAGAGCAAAATTTAGAAAATTTTATAGCAATTTAACAGAAAAAATTTTATGTCTATTTAATCTTTTCTTGTAACTTATTTATATCATTTTTAGAAAAGTATTGGCTCATGATTGTAAATTTTTAAAAAATTGATCCTTCTCTATAGATAGTTTGAAAAACATTATAAGCTATTCTAGGATACACTGTAAACTTGATGGAGGTATAAACAATCTATCCTTTAAGAGAAAGAAAAGCTAGAATTCTTGGGAAAATATCTACATATTTAACTAAATATGATCTGCTATGATTGTACTATCCTTGTGTGAACTTTCTCAGAATGCAAAGTAACTATAAAATAATCAGAAATCCTCCCTGCAAAAAAAATCTGGAAAGTGACTGAAATAAGCTACTGAGCATGTTAACTAAATGTCCTCAGGATGTGAAAAGGAAAATATGAATTGCACAAGGAAAAAGACCAGCAAGACATTCAATAGATGGGACTGGTGGACCCAATGTAACATGTCGTGCTCAAGTCTTCACTAAATTCAATCTATTCAAATATAGAAAGACAGATATAAAGAATACCTATTCAAAGGAAAATCAATGAAAGATATATTACAAAGTCCAGTGCAGCCTTATGGAAAAAAAATCAAAGTGCAGGGTCGGGGGGAGACCTTTATAACTGAAAGAAAAGTTCTACTAGAAAAACATTGGATAAGAAGCAATAACACTAATATTATCTGCTGATGATATAACCCAGAATATCCAAGACAATAAATGAAAAAACAATTAGAAATGAGCTTAATAAAGAGGCATTACATATAAAAGGAGTTTAAGTCAATAAAAATAGAAAAACAACGAGGTAGAGAAATAGTCCAAGGATATGGACAAATGGCCATTCACAAAGGAAGAAACAGAAATGGGTAAAATTATATGAAAAGATTATTATCCATACTGGTAGTATAGTTAGGAAAATACAAATTAAAATATATGAGCTACTTTTCAGCCATATAACTACATGTTCATACTAAGACATACAATGAAATCAAATCATCTATTCTCTGCAATACCATAAACACATTAAAAATGTGACAGACTATGTGTACTGACATAAAAAGCAGTCAATTACATATTTACTAAGTAAAAAAAAAGCAAGCTGAAGATGTATAAAAGGATGCTATATATAAGTGCTAAATGTACACATACATCAGTTTCGAAATAATTTTTAAAAGGGTCTGAAAAATATGGTACATAGTAAAGTTTATCTCAGTGGGCAAAGAAATGAAATTGGGGAGAGTATGTCTTTTTATTCTACATACAACGAATTGTTTAAATTTCTATAAGCATGATTTAGTTTTGTAATTTTTTAAAAATTTACTAATTTAGCAAACCTACTACCAAAATACACATTATATTAAGATCGATTAGATTCATTTTTAGAATTATGTATGTTTTTGAAAATAGATAGGCTCATTATCATTATCAGTCTATTATATATATAAATATAAAATGGACAGGTGGCTATTCACATTATGCTCAAACAATGCTAGAAACTGGAACTCATTAATTCCTAAAGATTAGTCACTCTACTAAGCACTAAAAAGTTCTATCTCTCTTGGTAAAATATTCGCTGATACTCTGTTTTCAGAAGCTATAGCATTCAATAAAAGTTCTCCATCAGTACATATTTCCAATATGTAAAAACAACCATCACGTCCACCTAATAGTAAGTGTTCTCTTTTCCAGTGTTTCCAATAATTCATTAATTATTAAGTTTCTAAAACTTTCATCTGTCTTCTGCTAGTAATTACTGAGTTGTCACTTTATGCCAGAATCCATGGTAAATATTCTGAATACAAAGTTGTACAAGAGAGACAACCTGCCCTCAGTAGGTGGAGATAACAAATAAAAATTATTCTGCATAGTAGTATTTGGCAGGACATAAACAGGGTAAACATACAAGCAAAGGATTCTCAAAATGACTTATTTTTTTCCTTTGTTTTTTTCTCTAATAGAAGAAGGTTAAGAAACATACTAATATTCAACACTGCACATATAATCATAACACAAAATACAAAAAATAGCTTAACCAGTTTTATGTTATCATTTACCAAGCATTATAAGAAACAAAAGACAAAAAAGCACAATATTTATTTGTTTAATTTTTAATATATATAACTATAATACATCAGGTTGGAACTCAACAGTCATGAATGGTATGGACTGGGAGATAGGAAAGCAATAAGAACTTAAAACATGGCAATTATCATAAATGGGTAGTCTTACAGCTTTTCATGTGATAAGAATCATGGGACAACATTCATGAATCTATATGAAACACTTTGGAAAATGATTACAGTAAATCAGTTATAATACTAGAACTCTACAATTTAAGATATGTGCCAGAAATTGTAGAATTAGTAGGAAAAAACAAGGCAATGTCTGCTACAGTCATAGTCTGGAAAACAATCAGGAAAACAAAAAAAGATATATGAAAAAGGAATTTTAAAAAAATCAATAAATTTTGTAGAGACAGCTTAGCAATCAGGAATATAATAATATTTGAAAACAAAGCAAATCTGCATTGTTCCTGCGGGGCAAGAATAGGGTTGTCTGGAATAGAGATAGGTGTGAACTAAATTGTACCTATGAATTAATCTACAATCATGCCTCTCAAATTTTTCTTCATTAAGTCATTAATGCACAGAAGAAAACAAAAGTTTGAAAATGTCAAAATTATTTCATCTCCCATATCTATATTTCTAGCTGGTTTAGGACATGCCACAGACAAAAAAAGGAGGGAGGAGGGATACGGAGAAACTGTTAAAGTATTTAAGAATGATGTTTAAATAAGTAAAAGGTAAATAAAAATAATCATAGATTTGAACCACATGGCTGTATTTTAAAATTATTTAAAAACTGAATATGGTGTTACACTAAATTATCTTTAAGGTTCTTTGCAACATTAAACATCTCATATTTTAAATGAAGAGTTATTGAGAAGGCACATCATTCCTTAGCGGATAATCTTACAGCACCATCTTCTGGTATAATGTTACTGTGCACAGTCGAACAACCAGAAAAGGAAGAAAACTCATGCTATTATTATTATCTGTTTTATTTAGTAAAACTTTATGATAAACGAAATTTTAAAACTCAAGATATATTAACAAATTGGATAACTGAAGAAAGATATTCACTGTTAAGCAAGAGCACAAGTTACACCAGCCTCATTAATGAACTCAATTGTAAAAGACAAAACAAAGGAAATCAAGATTTCGGAGAAGTTCAGAAAATGAGTAAGCTGAAGAAAAACAAAAAATCCTAGGTTTACTAGGTCTACAGAAGGTAAGAATGATGAGCATGAACTGTCCTAAGACTAAAATGTCAGGATGTGGGTGGTGATGGCTACAAGCAGTACTGCTGCCTAGACCAAAGATAAGAGGCAACAATTCTAAATGAGGTAAAGATTTAAATCAGACATATAGAAAGGAGTAATAAATAACGGTAAAAATTCTGGTCCACCAGAAGCCATAAGAAAAATATCTGACAAATATATGTGTATACAAACATACATATATACTCATATTATAAAAGACATAATATCCTTTAATGTATACTTTAGTTCTAACTAGTTGTAAAAGGATAAAAGTAAGTCTATACAGGTGTTTCAAAAGTCACTGTTTTTAGCTAACATTTAAGTGCTTACTTTGTACCATGATCTGTACATTTACTATGTGTTAGCCACTGTTCTAATTTCATTCTTACAAAAGCCCTATGACATAGGTACTGTTATCTTGTCATCCTCATTTCAGGGATGAGAAAACTGAAGCCCAGAGATGTTCAAAAGGTACCTAAGGCTGCAAAGTGTGAACCAAGCCAGCAGGCTCCAGAGTCTTAACCACAACCCTGTGTCCCCGTAAGATCTATCATACTTTATTTTAGATTCAAGTATTCTACGGCTGCACAATTACAAAATGACAACTACTGTCTGGAATAACAATCTAGGAAGATGATGTTTGCATTTACTTCATTATAATGCCATTTGATTTCACCTACTGTAATGCTCTAATAAACAGAATACTAAGAACACAAATTTCTTCAATTAATTTAGATGAATGGAAAAAGTCTGAATAGTTCATTCTAGTGTTTAACAAAGCAAATCTAAATTATAAACCAAACAATTTGGAAGAAAAACAGAGAACTGCTAACCAACTACCTGTATCACTGACTTACCTTGAAATACTTCCGTCTTATTCTAGTCATGTTCATCAACATAACTCCAGAGTTTACTCCAGTTTTGCCATAGTATGGATGTCTGGCAAAGCGATTATACCATCCTATCCGAGGCTCTTCATGTTCTGGTGCCATTGCAGCAATTTGTGTGGAATTAAATTTCTTTAGTAAAGACCAAATATCATCAACGGGCCGCAAAAAAAGGATATCAGTGTCGACATACAATAGTGAGTCAACTTCCTTCAGGATTAACTATGAGGAGAGAGATTTAAATCATTAACTATACTATTTATTTAATAATACATAAAAGAGGCTTTAATTATTTAAAAAATGCCTAAGAGATAAGCTAATTAACATTAACTTTTTAAAGTATTTTTTCTAAACTTGTCACTTTTTACGATAGCATATACAGAGATACTATGCTAATCTTTGTATTAACTTTTAGAGAAGAAAATCTATAAAAAAACAAATCAGAACAAAAACTCAAAACAAATTCAAGAATAAAATAAAAGCAACATGCTGAAAGAACAGAAAGAAAATGTTTTTCACAATGGAAAGAAAATTAACTTAGGTGAATTTATATCTCAGATTTTAATTTCTTGAGATAAATATAGAAATAAACCAATACGAATGAAGATCTGAACTTGTTCCTTCAGCCTGTAAGACTAATGGCTGGTACCTTTACATCATTTTGGTCTCAACTAGTAAATTGTAGAGCCAAAACTGGAACCCAGACCACCTAGCTCCAGAGTCTATGCCCTTATTTCTGTGCTTACTCTCCTCCGACAAATCAAAAAAATGTGCACACATTTAATAAGGGTGAAAACAAGAGTTTGTCTTGGGAAGAAAAACTGTCTATGTTGTTACTTTCTGTGAAATCTCCAACATTTCTTCTGCGGGGATTTTCAAGGATAATATTTTTATTTCTATCTTACCCATCGACTTTAGAATCTGATTCCTGCAAATTTAAATTTACTGCCTATCCCAGTGTATTAGTAAGGCTCAATAATTTCCTTAACCTAAACCTTTTTAGTTAAGAATATAATGAGAATAAGAACTTGATCCTCATAATGCTCCTTTTCAAAGATGCTACCTTGTCTTGCAGCTAAGTTTAAGCTATCACCTTAATGAGCAGCTAGGAAACTGAAATCACCCCATTTCCCCTATCAGGCTGAAAAAAAAATCTGATGGTTTACTGCAGTGCCTGAGTAGGCAAGGTTCATTTGTTCAAAGACCCAAATTAAAAGGGTATGTGTGTATGTGTCTATCTGTCTCTGTCTCTTTTGGGGGAAACAGGAAAATGAGGGGAATTGTTTTGATATTGACATTCTGCTTCTGTACTATAATACCATGTGTGTGTGTCTACAGCTTACTGTACTGTTGCAGACTACAAAGACACTGCATAAAGCTCCAAGTTCACTGTTGGGAGCCACTGCTAACTGGAGATCAAACATAAAGTTAAATAATAACCACATCAGTAATTTTCTATGGTTCCTTTCAGGAGAAAAAGGAACTGGCAGAATTCACATTAGTTCTTTTCATCCATCTATTTTAAAAGAAGAAAAACTCAGTTTAAAAGTTTATCATTTAGAAAAACAAAGTATTTACTTAAATCTGATTAAAAAGATGCAGAAGTAACAGTGAAGTCTGAGGACAATTTGACAGATTTTAAGTATTTTATTTTAGTATTTCAAATTCCATTTAGGAATTTAACCAGACTACATCATTAAATGATCTGGCAAATCACATCAACAATTAAATATGTTAATAATGCAGAAGAAAAATGGCTATAAACTCATGCTTCTCTTATCACATTGTTTTCTCAGTAATGTATTTGTGTTTGTTTAATGTCCTATTGTTTGTTTAATGTCTGTCTCCTACATCAGACAATAAGCCCTATGAAAACAAGAAACCTAGCTGTTCCATTCATTTCTACATAACCTAGCACTTCAGTACAGATACTTGGCCAAAAAAAAAAAAAAAAAAAAAGGGGGGGGTCACTCAAATTATGAATTAAATGAATGTGACACTGTAATGCTTCAACCTAGAAAAAATTTTAATTTATAAAGCCTACATGAAGTATCTAAACTTCTTCGGCTTTTTTCCTATCTTAATCCTTTATTTGTATACTTCTTACAATGGGAGTGGAGAATAAGAAAGATTCTAGAATCAAAATTTTTTATGTACAGCAACAAAGATATATTAGGCAGACTCAGCTATCAAAATTATAACTTTAACTCTTACTGACACCCTGGTTTCCATAAACTATATTCTTAACATGCTAAGAATTTCCTTAATCCACTTAATACTAATAAGTAACTGAAATTTCTTCCCCATAATTCATATATTTTCCAGAAACTTGTGAGCTTCTTAAATTCTGTATTTCTGCTGTCGTAACTATTTTAAACGTTATAGTGGTTGTAATTTAACTACTGTGAATCTTAAAATTGTGAGTAAAATCAAATCAAAATTAAACAGGTATCCTCGCTTCTGAATATTTTTAGGATAAAATAATAACAATTAGGGTATATAAATAGAAAATAACACTGAAAAACAGCCCCACTGACTAGTTCTCTCATGTTCCTTTGAATTCACACACCTTAGATTTTGTGTCTGTATTAAAGTATCAATTAGAAAGGTAAATTGGCTTGGTTACTTAATGATTCAATCTATTTCATTTTCCAAATTATAAATGTAGTCTGTAACTTGAAAGTGATATTGCCACTGCCTTTCTGCTGGCAAGACTTAGTTAGCTCTATTAAAATCTGACGACCTCTGTTCCTTCTTAAAAGTAAAAAGTTGATAGCAACTGATTAAATTAAAAATGTAAGAAATAGTATTTCAGCAGAAATCACATTTTTCATTTTAACAGAGATTTTTTATCATAGCTTTTATTTGTTCTATGGGGTTTTTTCCCCCTAATGCTCAAAGGGAAAATCATATGTGTGTAAGTTTATTTAACTGATTTATATGCAGCTCTTCATTAACTCATGTGTGTAAAAGCAAGAGTCAGAACAAAAAAACAAACCCAAAACACTGCGGGGATTGGGGGGGACTTACTGGCAAGAACAATCTCTGGGAAGCGCATGGTTTAAAGAGCTTTTTCCACTCCGCAGCATTCTCACTTGGAAAAATTATTGGGTATAATGAATAGTTAAATGTTTGTAGAAATGACCAGTTGTCGAGCTAAAAAATATTAAAAAATAAGAGCTTAGTTTAGATGTTTCGATTCCCTCTGTAAAATCATAAAGCAATAGATTATTTTTTTAAGTTAAAAATTAAGATACTACACATTTTATGTTGTACAGTTAAGAGAAAGTCAGAGTCTTCTCACCATTTTGTTTTCATTCAAAATCTTAAAATCACAGTAATTATGCTAGAAAGACTCTACCACAAAACTGGAGGCATAATGAAGTTATAAGGATACCAATCACAAAATTAGAAAGCTGAGAGAGCCTTGCACGTTGTTTATCTCTCTCAGCTTTACGAGACGTATAAATCTTCTCAACCTCTAAACAAATTAAACTCAGAAAAATTAAGCACGAATTTTATTACCTCAACATGTACGATGTAATGAAAAATGTTTACATTCAAAGACCAATATGAAACTGACTAGAAAATATTTCTTTATATGTACTTTTAATATGATAGCTATTCCTGATAATAAATTATTCTGATAAATACATATCCAATGCCAACTTCTAAAAAAAATCATTACAAAAACAGATCTGAAAATCTATAATGAACACATTTACTCTTTAGTATCCTGAATGCACTTAAAGACACTGAATTGTTTCAAATTCAGTTTAAGTATTAACTATTGTTGTTTCAATAGAATTGTTGATTCGAATTTCCTACAGACCATTTATGATCAATGGGGGAAAATAAAAACTAAGTAGTTTATGTAACAGGCTAATGATGTTCTTTTTGAATTATGACTGTGTTCAAGTGATATTTTAAAACATTAATGCCTCTCAACATAGTTTAAAGAAATATCTTTACTTCCAACACTTTACTTTGATATCTGTTAGTTTAAAACACTAGCAATTTATTTTCCCTGTGTAACTTGTAAGTCATATCAACTTCAAAATGAAATCTTAATAACTTTTTATTTAACATTCTAAAATTTAGTCTTCTTTTTTACAGTAAAAACATGCTCCATAAAATATCTGATACTCTTTCATCAGAAGCAAAACCAAACATTCTCAGAGTTGACTATGATAAGGAAAAACTAAATTTAAAATGTAGTATGTATTACACAAGCAATAGGCAGCCAGATGTGAACACAATAAGGAGGCTGCATACAAGATGAAGCAATAAATTTATTTATTTATTTATTTTTTAAGTTACATTACTACCACAGTTGGTAGCAACCTGTTGCTATTTTCTGAACTGTTAGGATAAATTTAATTCCTCAGTTCATATTTTAGAAAACAATCCAGATAAAGAGATCAAGATCACAAAAGCTCATATCAAGAACACAGATACTAGAAATATTTTAAAACAGTAAGTAACACTTTATATCTCTTAGAATCAAAGATTTTGGTAGAAAACTAAAAGACTTGAGGTCATAAGTAATATTTTTCACTCAATATGCAAAATGAACTAATTTAACTTCAAAAAAAATCAAATACATTTTTTTCTAGTTAGACCAAGCATAAAAATCCAAATCAGCGTGAAAGCTTAATTTAGTGTTCACTGTGGGGGGCAGGGGGGACAGTAATAATCATTATCATCTTTACCACCATTTCAGAACACAAAGTAGTGAGATTTCAGGTGATTTTTCTTTATCTTACATGTTCTTCCCCCCTATATCTATCTGTTATCCTCTAGTAATGTTTTTTCTGTTAAAGAGGTTATATGACTGCCCCAATTAAGAGTATATTTTAGATCCTCATAGACAGGTAAATGTGGTAACATGACTAAGTTCAG
Organism: Pteropus medius; assembly: GCF_902729225.1. Lineage (NCBI taxonomy): Eukaryota > Metazoa > Chordata > Mammalia > Chiroptera > Pteropodidae > Pteropus > Pteropus medius. The sequence goes on along the minus strand of NW_024349519.1, from coordinate 6,171,464 downwards.
ACCAATGAGATATTTGCAGGAATGTCATGGAAAGTGTCCTTACAGGGAAGGAGGGGATAGGAGAGCACGGCCCTCTTCACTCTTTCCTCCCTCATGTTGGCTGGAATAGAGGTGTAATAGGTAGAGCTTGAGAAGCCATATTAGACCATGAAGTAAGAAGCCTAGTATTAAAGAAGGTTCAGCCACAAGAGAGAAGCCAGAGTGCCCAAAAAGTGGAGCTGCCATAGACCACAGACTGCCTACTTTTACATGAGAAATAAACTTCTACCTTGTTTAAGCCACTGTTATTTTAGGTTTTCTGCCAAATTAACTGAACTAATACAAAACCAAATTTCTTATCAGAGCAAGAAGCCACTTCCTTTCACATTGTCAATCAAGAATTTCCTCCCCTCAAAACAGAATTAAAACTTCTGTGCACACTTCGATTGAGGCGCGCCCAAGCCAAAGAGAACAAAATTAAATCGTAGGACTTCTCAGTCAAAACATCCTGGAACTATAGTTAGTAAATTAAAACCTCCATGATTGGCAAAGGACTTTATGTAGCCCACCCCTTTTCAAAAACATACCTTCATCTTACACCCTAGATCTGGACTCTTAGAAGAAAGTGGCAGCAAAGAACACTCCAGGAAGGCAGAGTTACAGAATATTTTTGTTCAGTGAAGAAATAAAACAACATTCTATTATCGTACACCATTAAATATTCAACTCTACAGACTTAAGTCTCAAATACTTACGATGCCTCTAAAACTATCGTGTAGTTGATCTTCAGCAAAAATATGGAATTGAAGAGGTTTGATGCTGAAAATGATAGCTGACTTGAGCATGGTGATAGTTTCTTCCAGTCTTTCACCACAGGCAACGACAGCCAGATGTATTCTCTGTACAGGCTGTATTTTCAGACTATACCTAATAGAAAAGAGAATCACATTTTCCAAAGGTTTTAACATAGAGTAACATGTCAACATGGTATTTTGACTATGTTCAAAAACCAAAGTTCAAAACTTCTATTTAAAAAGCAAAGAAACATCCAATTACAAAACAGTACAATGTTGAATCATGATGTTTCTATACCCTCAACAAGCCTTTCTCAACCAATGTTCCTCATTAGGAACCATAAAACACAAAAAAAGGACTACTTCTCAATTCTCTCAAGAATTGAAAACTAGCACCATTCTAGATGCACGGGAGAGAGGTTATTTCATTACTCACACTGGATGCCTTAGGGCATTAGGGCTTAAATCTCTCAAGGAACCCCACAACTGAGAAAGGTAACATCACGAATTTGAAGGTCTTCCATTCAATTTTTAAATTTTTTTATTTAAAAAATCTCAAAAACATAAAAGTAAAGAATACAAAAGATCTCCGTGTACTCATGCTCCAGCTGTAACAATTATCCACTCAAAAGTGTTCTTATTTCATCTAAAATCCCTGCCTACATCTCCTTTCACTAACCAATGAATCATTCTGAAGCAAACAGACATAAATTCATCAGTTAATATTTCAGTATTATATCCGATCTTCAACCACGATGATTACAAGAGAAGTTTCCTTCACATAATTTCTCTCACTGACATACATTCAGTCCCATTTACTAAGTAATCCATGAGACGTAAAAATTTCTGAGATGTTCTAAAACATACTAGTCGAACACTAGTATGTCATTTTGGAAGGAAAGATTCTCTAAAACCCAAGTTATTGGCCTAGGCTATGTGAGACCCTACTTCTAACACAGAACAGCAGTATAGAACACCAGGCCTAAGTAACCTTTCAAACTTCTTGCACCTTAATACTGAACTAATAATAATCTATTAGTACCTAAAGAACAAAACTAAGTATGTGTGACTATACTGTAAAGATACATAAAATAACATTTATAACATCAAATAAAGATCTCATCTGTAATTATAGCATAAAGTAATCCTTCTGGAACTGACAGCTAAAAGAATGTAAGAATGAGAGACAACATAAAACAAAACTAATAACACATTGAAGTATTATAAAATACAAACATTCCAAACTAAAAATATACAATGACTTTAACTCAATTTTTGCTTACAGAAACCTTTTCTGAAAAAGGTATAAGGATTAGAAGTTACGTTGTTTAACATGAATAATTCTATTATACATTATTGAGATTTGCAGTAGCAGGGATGGCTGATTATTTCTCTTAAATTTACAAGCTCAAGAGTCAACTGTAATTTTCCTTCTGGCTTTTTATTTAGATAGCATGAAAAAGCTTTCCAGTGTGTTCTTTTAGCCTTTTATTAAACTAATGCTCTCTCTATAAAAAAAAATTATAATATTTAGACAAGGAATTCACATTATGAAGTATATAAAGTCGAACTAAACAAATTAGCTGCGCCCCCTTGTGGGGCCGTCGGCTCCCTTCGGAATGGCGGCGTTACGTGACTCAGAAAGGCCCTGGGTGGAAATCCCTCGCTAACCAAGGCGATAAAACAGAAAGGAAAAAGAACTGGCACTCTACAGCCTGCGCAGCGGGCCAGGTGCCGAATGCTCAGGTGCCGAGTGCTCAGAGCTCGCGGGGACAAAGCGGCAGGAGCAGCAAGAGTAGCCGCAGAACAGCAGTGGCGGCCGCGGCGGGAGCGATCCCCGAGCCTGGGCATCCAGGGGAGTCGCCTTCCCCCGTCTCTGACCCCGACCACGAACTGCGGCGTCCGCCTTCCCTGACCTGGACTAGGGACCTCGGGAAGAGGATCGCACGGCCCGGACGGGTGCTGTGGAGCACGAAGGCTAAGCGACTACTTCGTTTGGCTTTCTATTTGAGCAATATGCAGAAAGCTATGATCAGAGAGAGAACTCCAGAAGACATTTTTAAACCTATCAAAGGGATCATTCACATTTTAACTCCATCCACCCATACACACTGGAAATGTTCAGAGCTTGGCAGTTTTGCCCACAATTTCGGGAGCTCATCCAAAAAGTCCTCATCGACAGAAACATCTAGGCCTCCCTTGAAAGCAAGAAGAAGCTCAACTGGTTTCGAGAAGTCAGGAAGCCTGTGGCCCCAAAAACAAATGAATTGGAATGATAAATGGGATCTTATCAAAATGACACCCACGGACCCACCAGGGGCCCGCGGTGGCCTTCAGTATAACTCACTGGAAAAATCCACATTTGTGTCCTTTGCAACATCCTCAGAAGGCCGACCATTGTCGTTTCAGATAAGATGCTGAGAAGTTTGGAATCAGGTTCCAATTTTGCTCCTTTGAAGGTGGGTGGAATTTACTTGCCTCTCCATTGGCCTGCTCAGGAATGCTACAGATATCCCATTGTTCTCTGCTACAACAGCCAACACTTTGTACCCCTGGTCACTCTGAAGGACAGTGGGCCTGAAATCTGAGCTGTTCCAATTGTTAACAGAGAGCAAGGGTGATTTGAAGGCTTAAAAGTTCACTTTTTGACAGATCCTGAAAATGAAATGAAGGAGAAGCTGTTGAAAGAGTACTTGATGGTGACAGAAATCCCAGTCCAAGGCTGGGATCATGGCACCACCCATTTGATTAATGCTGCAAAATTGGATGAAGCTACCTTACCAAAAGAAATAAACCTGGTAGGTGATTACTTTGAACTTGTCCAGCATGAGTACAAGAAGTGGCAGGAGAACAAGCAAGGGCGGAGAGAACTGCACACTCAGAATCCTCTGGAACCTTCTTCTATTCTCCTGCTTTCTCTCATGGACATAAAATGTGAAACGCCCAACTGTCCTTTCTTCATGTCTGTGAACACCCAGCCTTTTTGCCATGAATGTTCAGAGAGGCATCAAAAGAACCAGAACAAATCCCCAAAGCTGAACTCCAAGCTGGGCCCTGACATGATGCTTGAGGCCTCTTGGGGTGAGGCCTATGAGCCCATGGCCTGGTGTCCTGAGGAGCCAGCTGGGGGACCTCCGGTGCCTTCGACAGCACCCAGACTTTTCCTGTTCAGCAAGATCACTGCTATGAAGTACAGGAGCTCCGGCTGCCCATTCATGCTGAACAATGGGTTTTGTGAATGTTGCCACAACAGCAGCAACTTAATATGGGTCACCCCTCGATCAACACGAGGTATTCAGATCCTAGTAAGTTCCGAGCCTGCATCCAGGACATGACCAGAACATTTAATGGGATCTGCAGTACTTGCTTCAAAAGGACTACAGCAGAGTCTTCCTCAAACCTCAGAGATCCACATGGGACCCGTCACAGCTCATCCAGAGTCCCTCTCCACATTCTTGCCACAGAACTAGAAGAAAGGCCCCCTATGACTGCCTCTCTCAGGCCACACGGACTCTAGGGGACAAGATGGGGACAAGCAAGTGCAGAAAAGCTAGCTGCATATATTTTGGGACTCCAGAAAACCAGGGCTTTTGCACACTGTGTTTCATCGAGTACAGAGAAAATAAACATTCTGTTGCTGCCTCAGGGAAAGCGAGTCCCACAGCCTCCAGGTTCTAGAATGCTGTACCTTGCCTGGGGAGGGAATGTGGCACCCTCGGAAGCACTGTGTTTGAAGGATACTGTCAGAAGTGTTTCGCTGAAGCTCAGAATTAGAGATTTCATGAAGCAAAAAGGATTGAAGAGCAAGTGAGAATGAGCCAGCGCAGAGATGTGCCTCAAACCACACAGAGCGCCTCCAGACCCAAGTGTGCCCGAGTCTTCTGCAAGAACATCCTGGTCTGCCGCAACAAGGAACTCTGCATGGAGTGCCAGCACCTCAGCCAGTGTGTGGGCCCCAGAGCCTACTGGGGAGAGCCCATTCCTGAAGAGCCTCCCAAACAGCACTGCCAGGTCCCCACCTGCAATCACTTTGGCAATGCCAAGTGCAACGACTACTGCAACGAATGCTTTCAGTTCAAGCAACTACAGCTAACCCGAAACAGGTGAGCCAGCCCTAGCTGTTAGCCAACATGGTGCTATGCTCTAAACACTGATGCCTCTGGAGGGCCGGTCCCGGCAACAGTGGGCTCAAGGCTGTATTTGAGCAGAAGAAGAAATATAAGCTCTGGGTCATGGCCTTGAATTTGGTAACTGGGGATCCCAGGTGGCCGTAGAGCAAAGCTTGTGACCAGCAAAAGATAGTGTCAGATCCAGCTGGGGGCTGCACCTTCTCTTCTACAAGAGAAAGGCCAAGATGTTCATGGACTTGGAATATGTGCTTGGACTCCATCATCTTTCAAGAAAAGGGGAAGGACACACAGTGCCACTTCACCTGCCTTCCATCGACATTGCTCAGAGAGAGGAAGCTGAATCCTTGTGATTCACAGGCCCTCTACAAGAAGCTCAAGAAGCTCAGGGAAAACAGACATTTTTCAGATATCAGTAATTAATGATTTTTCCCTACTCGCCTTGTTCCTTTCCCATGGACTGTGATTCTGAGGCTGCTGAGACTAAGTTCATACCGAAAAGCAAAACAGCTGCTCTTTACAATATGCACCTTATAAAAAATTACAATGTTTTAGTGGGAAGTTGTCTAACTCTTTTGGTTATCACTTTCTTCACTTCTAAAGAGGTTAGCTAAAACTGAGGTGTACATAAAAATGTGTACATATATAATGTACCCTTATGTATGAGGGAAATTTTTTATTATGTTGAAATGCTGCCCTAGAGGTATAAGGAAACTGAATAATAATAACCTATTTTCTGGTTGTTGTTGGAGTTCATTTTATTTATTTTATTACAGACTTTAAGGTTATTTAAATGAAGGTGTTTCTTCTCTAGGGAAAACACTGTAGTGTCTTCTTGAGGTAACATATCTGCTTTGGGTCATGTTATGGAACCAGGCAAGTTCCTCACTGCAGTGGGGGCGTTGACCTTGCTGATTGATGCACTTTGGTTGCCTTCCTTAGGAAAAAAGGAATCAAATCAAGAGTAAATTTATCAAAATCTCATGCTTCTTCTTAATGAACCTTTGGAGAGCACCACTTCCCAGCCACAATATATAATTGTCTCTGAATATCCTACCTCCTTAGAGATAAGATTGGAAGGCAACAGGGATGAGATTCGAGGAAGTCACAGAGAAAGATGTGGCCTTTAATGATGGTTTATTTGCTGTGTTAATGCTGTATCCTGGTGTGCTGGGCAGTGACCGGGCATCCAGTGAAACCTTTGCATCGGGCAGCAAAGCCCTACAACCATGAGTATGAGATTTCTTTCTGTCCTTGGCCTGCAATTTCTCTGTGTGCTTTGTGTTACTGTCATACTTGTTCTAGGAAAAAAAAAAAAAAAAAAAAAAGGAAGGGAAACACATTTTCCCCAGAGGTAAAGGCTGCTCTTTTTTTGGGTCTGGACTTATGACCAGAAAATATTGGCAATCTGTAATTCTAATGTCTTTTACTTTCATTAGCTGACATGTTTGTCACTTGGGACATCATAAGTCGTTTCCTTGACATAAACCTTTATAATTTTTTTCCTAAAGATTTCAAAGAAACTTCAGTGTTTTCATTAATTCTTTTAAGGTTGATATTTTAATAGTTTTCGTGTATCAATATTCTTTTTTAATGTGAAAAAATGGAATTATTTATACTTATTATAGAAAACATTTGAAATTGGCACATGTAGTTGTCCCTAAGTAGATTTGTTTACTATGTTGTATTTCTTCAAGTTTTCCTAAATAATTGTAACTATTCGCAAAAGCAATTATTAAAAATTAAATTATTTAAGAACCAAAAAAAAATACCCTGAACAAATTAAATTTCTGATAACAATTTCCCCAAACTACAAAATAACTATCATGAACTATCTTGAAAATTTTGCAGTTGAACAAAATAGAAAACTATCTTCAGAAACACTAATGATAATTTCCTTAATGTATAGCTTTAAAAAAATGTTTTTCCTCTTACTATTAAGAAATAGAGTTGTGCTGAATTATCTACTAGGCAAAACTACATTAAAGAATTGTATATGCATCACTTCTGAAACAAAATGCAATATTTAAAAACTTCGGGATGTTATTCAAAGCATAAAATATCTAAAAATTCTACATTAAATGTAAATGTTAATTTACTAAAATATAATTTAAAATAATCTGTAAAAATATCTCTCTTAAAACTATCATGTAACCACTCAAGCAAAGACAGATAACAATAAATTCACCTATTACCATAGACTCCATGAACTAAAATCAATTCCCACCATAAAGATTAAATATTTTAAAAGCTCAAGTCATAGAAAAATTAGTATACTGAAAGATATTTATAATAGTAGTAAAATTAAGAGATATCTAAAATTAAATGAAAAGATATCTAAAATTAAAAATGAAACAAATTAAGAAAATATTGTAATCAATGGCAAAAGCAGAACTTGTAATTCTAAAAGTTCATTAAATAAGCATTAAAAACAAAAGGGAAAATATCAATACAGAAAATTTAAAAGCTAAATAAATAAAGAAATATGTTCAACAGTCAACAAAACATAAATCATAATAAGCCATCATTTTACCCTAGTAAGTGGTAAAATTATAACTCTCAATAATGCTAAGGTTATGATGACGCCTTACTACATTCACACAATGGTGGTGCAGGTTCTTTTTAATGAATATTTGACTTCCTTTAATATGCTAGACACTGGGGATAAGCAAGATAGCCACAATCCTGACCTCACACAATTTACCTATTGTGAAAAGACAAAATTTTTAAAGATTTAATCAGAAATCATGGTAATTACTTAAATAGAAAAAAAAGATCGAGATTGCTAAGGAAGCTTACACAAACATCTAAACTAGTCTCAAAGTGCTGGAGAAAATCACAACTACAACAAATGAAGAAGGTACAATCAATAATAGACAGCACAGAAATGGGAAGAGCAGTGGACAGAGAAGCGAGATCACACTTGCTAGATAAGAAGTGATGTGCATGGTAGTTAAGGGAAGAGGAAGGAAGAGGCAATCAGTGCGAAAGGAGAAGGTGACTGTGGACTGACATGTGGAAAGCCAGTTATAAACCAAGACACAAAATACAGATGAGGGAAAATGCAAGGAGCTAGACTACGAATTCAAGTTTGAACAAGAGTGTCTGAGGTATCTGAATCAGCAAAGTAAAAAATGATCAATATGCAGCTGGCAATACAGTGCTATGGCTCAGATAAGGGCTTTGGGTTGGGGCGATCAGTTAAACAGATTATACTCAACGGGGAGAGAAAAGAGCAGCGTCCAAAGGAACGTCAATGATTAGCAGTCAGGAATGGAGAAAGGAGTCCAGGAGTAGAGAGACCAAAGAGTTGAGACACTGGTCTCCAGAGACTCAAAGAGTTGAAAGAAACAGGAAATGGTAACCAGTGTTCAAAGGATAAGAAAAGCAAGATTATGTCCCAGAAGAACAATTCAGAGGCCAGAGATGACTTCAATGAGAGTAAAGTTTCTAGTCAGATGGTAGATGCTGATTATGGTGAGTTAAGGTGTGAAGGGTTTGTTTGTTTAAGTAAGTAAAGCCAGCAGATACTCTTATAAAAAGTCTGCTGGAGAAGACAGTATAAACAAGAATGCCTGAAGGAAAAAGGTGTTGAAAGCAGCTGTTGTAGGGATTTTGTGTTTGGTTTTGTTTCAAAGACAGAAGGGACCTAAGAAGTGTGAGCATTCTGACATGCTGCTAGGAAGCTGGTTAAGTCGATGACTCAGCGATGTAGACAGATTATTAAAAGCATATACACATCAAAGGTGAAAAACATTGATACATGTTGACACAATTTTTCTTTTTTATGTAATTTTATGTCCATTGTATAGTAAATTAATTGAAGGGGGATAATCCCACCAGATAAGCTTTGATCAAAATAAAATTATATAAAGAATTCGAAGTGGGAAAGCTGAGACAGGCCTGGGAAGAAAACAGTGCCAGCTAAGGGTTTGCCAGTGCCAGACAAAATATGAAACCTAAAGTGGTTAGTAAAGGGGCATTTTGAAGAAACTTTACTTCCTTGAAATGAGGAGGAGGGCAGACAAGCTCTTAGAGTCATGCAAAACGAGGTATTAGAGTAAATACTGAAATAGAGGGTGAGAATGATATGGCAATTGTATGGCATTTTGGCTGGGCTGCATGTTCGAACAGAGTGAATAAATGTGAAGGATCCCAAGTTCAAAGTAAGAAATGAAATGGTTACAAATATATACTATGAATTCGATATTACAAGTAGAGAGTATAACAGAGAAGTATGACTTTTAAAACCTGAAATTTAAAAAGGTAACAAGCACAAGGGTAGACATTATGTATTCATCAACATGTAATTCCAAGGAATACTTGGGAGCATCAGAAAAATAATTAGAATAAAGAGTCAGAGAAGTCAAAACAAAAGGAATAATAAGCAGAGGCTCTAGGATTCAGACTAGGTCAACTTCCCTGGGCTACTCTTGCAGTTGACGAGATTATTTTAAATATAAATATATACTACTAATATATATTCAGAATGCAGTTTTTCCCACCTAGAATACTTCATCTTCTGTCCTTTGCCTGGCTAATTTCCTGTTCATCATGTAGTCGTTCCATCCAAGAAGAATTCCCTGATGCCTAAAGATGATCTCATCTGATGATACACCTGTTTCTCCCATCATCATAGCTATAATATGTCACACTCTGTTGTAATCTCAAGTTTACTAGTGTGAAGCTCCAGTTAGAATGTAAGCTCTAGAAGGATGGCCATGTTAACCAGACTCAGAGTCTGGTTCTTAGCACCTAGCCCTGTGCCTGGCAAATTGAATGAGTAGAATTAAAAATTAAATAAATCATAAATACACAGGAAAAGTAGGTGACTCTCAAATAAATTTTACTCTTGGGAAGGGCATTTCAGGCTACTGCTACCTGCTCCCCTGCCACTATCTCAGGGAGACAGTCTGATACCCATTCCCATCAATACTTGTTTCTTTTATTGAAGGTCGGAGCACGAGACCTGAGAGGTCAGCCAAACCAGTGACTTCCGTAGCCAGGGAAGTGAACAAAGCCAAACTACTTGAAAGGTCCATAAGCAATGCCATATCATTTGTTCCTTCATTAAACACTTATCTTTATCCTCCCATTCCCCAATATTCAATCTCTCTGCCAATAATCAACATAATCCTTACCCAGTTGCCTCCATCCACCCACAAAATGTCTTCTTCAGTATGCCAGCTTTAAATATGTACATGTCTGTAAATGTCAGTGGAAGTCTACCTTAAATCACCTATTTATCATTTTATCACCTGTTACCTAAAATTAGATCATAAATTCTCCTACAAACGATGGTTTATCATAATAACATATTTGAAAAAAGAATATTTTATATGCAATATATACTAAAAATCAGTGATAACAAGTACAAAGTGGGAAAAATAGTAAATCCAATCAGAAAATGAATTATTTACTTAAATGATAATATTAAATTACAGGAAAAGAAACATTTTTACATCCTATTTATTGTCAAAATTTATTACCTACTATCTAATCTTACCTACACTGATCTACCAATTAAATGTTAAGTGCCTACCTAAAAGCCGCTTGCCAAAAGCAGTTCATTCCACAAACATCAGAGGGCAGCATCCAATAGGGATTCCAGTAACACAGAGAGAAATCTTTACACCTAACAGTAAGACAGAAAGAGTCCTATGTGAGTATTTCAGTTCAAAACTGACAAGGAATTTACTCGACAACATAACTTACTATTCTATTTTACAGCAACAAAACTGCAAATCCAATTTTGCAGATTCAATATTGCTAGAGTAATTCAAAGATTTTTGGAAATTGATTTCTCCCTTACTTAGGGTACCATTATTTTAAAAATAGAAATTTACAACCTTTGGGTACAATATACTACGGACTGGAAAACTTTTCCACTCAGGAACTCTCCTAATATATTAAAGTCCCCTCCTCAGATGACATAAAGTATAGTAATACATCTAAAATTTTCCTTCATGGGCTATACACATTCCCCCCAGAATAAAATCCATTTCACCCAACAAAATATTTGCTTATCCTGACGCAAAATTAAAATGCCACAAATGCTGGTGGAAAGGGAGGAGAGGCTCTTTAAACATTTTCGAATTAATCCTCAGTTCAAGCTACTTGTATGGTGTTTTAAGTTGAAAAATAAGAAATCATGCTGCTATTCAGAATGGCTCAGTTTCATTATCTGCATTATCTCAGTTTCACTATATTATTTATACAAGCTAAAATGGAGAATCAAGTGTGGTCTTTCTTCTTCGACTGCAGGTTGAAGCAAAAACAAAACAAAGCAATGCCTCACATTACAAAACGTATGTTTTTCATATGTTATTCTTGTTCAAACAATAGTCTAGTTTGAAATTCACTACAGTGGAAGACTGGGTACTAAAGTAAGGAATCAGTCAGGTGAAGTATTAAACCGGGTCACCTCATGTCCCACTACGATGTTGCTTTGTTTTCTCTCACTATAGATTCAATTATAAGTTACCATTCTTACATCGAAAGGTCTATGAAATTTCAGATTTGCAAAGATCTCTGATCATACCTCTCACAAATGTCAGTGCCCCACACCAACCAGATCTATTAAATCAAAATCTCTGAAAACAGGTTCAGGCACCCGTGGTTTTTAAAATGTTAACTAAGCAATTCTGTATCCTCCTGCATAATAAACGATGAAGTCAAAATTTTTACATCAATGGGGAAAAGTTATATTGTATTTTGATTTACCTTTAAGGGAACATCATTTTTAAGCACAGCATGTTACATATCTTAATTTAAAGGGCTGATAAACCAGAAAAAGAAAAGAAACTGTGCAGACCAGTAAAACATACGACTTGATTAGGAATCTGTTTATCCCAAAAATGGTCATGTATTTTTTAAGTCCTGCTTTTTATACTAGAGACAGGTTCAGTGGTAGTGGTAATAACAGAGTTCTTTTCAGATTCAAGTGTTTCACATCCATTTAACCCTCACAACAAACCAGTTCAAATAGAGATCTCTATCTTTCAGATATAGAAAACATCACTGCTTTCTTTCAACAAATCCAGAGTTTACTTATAATCAACTCTAAAACGCATCTTTGTTCTAAAAAGGAAATAACTAATCTGGTTATTCCATCTTCCCCTGCCAAACCTTACAGTCATACAAGATGAAAATGGAAAATAAAGTCTCAAAGAAAATGACCCCTAAACTTTTCTGTAAAAAATACTGCTTGAAATTACGTAATAATACCACTTTCTGCCTTAACTTACATTCCTCAATGCCCCAGCCATAGACGACCACAAATCTATTTTCGGTCTCCATGGATTTGCCTGTTAGAGGACTTTCACATAAATGGAATCATATAGCATATGGTCTTTTGAGTCTCATGTCTTTCACTAATGTTTTTAAGGTTCATCCACTGTAGCATTTATCAGTACACTTCTTTCTTTTATGACCAAATAATATTCCATTTTTATGGATGATATACACATTTTGTTTACCCATTCATGAGAAGACATTTGGGTTGTTCTCCACTTTTTGGCTATTATATATAATGCTGCTATGAATATTCATGCACAAATTTTCTATGAACATACGTTTTCGATTCTTTTGAGTATATTATACCCACAAGTGAAATTGCTAGATCATGTAATCACTGTGAAAAAAATCAATGCAGATGAAACTGCAGGGGAAAAGTCAAAGTTTAGGTAAGTTTCTTGACCATAATTTAATATCAGAAAAGAGTTTATAGAAGGGATGTTTTTCTTTCTTTCTTTAATGGAAATATAAAACATAAGCACTAGTGAGTACATATGCTGCTTACTATTTTTAAAAATCATAAAACACTGAGGTGCTGTTGGCAAGAGATGGCATATTTTATTTAAATTTCTTATCTCTCAAATTTACATTCTCTCACAAAGAATTGGTTTTAAAGATCAAGATATAGAGTAGAAACTTATTACATTACCAGTAACTGTTCCTGTAAGGAATAAGCAACTTACCTGCAGACAGATAACACCTGTACCTTCCGGACAGAAAAAATAAATAAATAAAACTTAAAAATACTGAAAAGGTAAAAGTAGTTATCCAAATTCTGGTTATTAGTTGCTTTTGCTTTTATTCCTTAAAACTATTAGAAACAGGATATTAGATATACAACATTCATGGAGGTAACTCTATTAAATACTTTCAATGGGGTAAAACTGCAAGCTGAGCTAAGTGGGTATGTCTTCAGTAAATAGTGACATCCAAAAGCAGTGAAGTCCACAAATGTAGTTTTTTCACTGTAGATGAAACTGAAATAAAATTTTACTATGGCTCATCCTAAAATTTCATATGGTTTAATGTTTCTAGCTCTCAGTGGCTTATCTATAAGCAAACTGATCAGGGGTAGCACAAAGAATCTCTGTGGTGATAAAGAGTTCTGTATCCTGATTGTGGAGTGGTTACATGAATCCACATATGTGAAAAATTGCATAAAACTACACATACACACAAGTGCATGTAAAATTGGTAATATCTGAAAACTGATCTGTCGGTTATACAATGTCAATTTTGGGGGCAATAATATTGCACTATATTGATACACAGGTATTCCAGATACAACAGTATTGCACTATGCTCATGTATGATTTTACTACCAAGGGAAACTGAACACAGGGTATCTCCACAATTTCCTGCGAACTTATATTTATTTAAAAAAAAAAAAAAAAAACTGGCCAAAAACAAAATTCCCCAAAATTTCAGTACTTGAAAATGTTTCAAAATTTGAGACATTTCATGCTCTAGATCAAAGTGAGAATTTAACATAATGCTTAGGACAATAACAGTTCTCAGACTTAAAGTTTACTGAACTCTGATAACATAAAGTCTTTTATACTTGTAAATTAAACTGAAAAAGTATTTTTCATATAAAATGTCCATGATATATTTCTTTCAAAAGCACTGAAGAAAGAGAATAGCTTAGAATATTGAAACCCAGAAAACACTCTTATGAGTAACATTTACCTTGTTCCTAAAATAAAAGATATTATAACAGTAACAACCACCAAACAATTATGTTGAGAATAAAAACTGACAGTCACTAATCTAAGTACTCTATACATCCTAATTCATTTCCACAACCCAATGAGGAAGGTGCTATTCTTCTTCTTCTTCTTCTTTTTTTTTTTGAGATGAGAAAATTTCTTTGCAATAATAAAAAACAAACACTGAATCAGAACAAAAACACCCATGATAGTCACAACGCTTTGGTGAAACCATGCCCAATTTAGAGTCAGGGATAAGTTTAGGCATATCTGGTATAAGCATGTGGAAGCCTGAATGAAGTACCACAGACGAACAATGCCACTGTGAGGCACAGAGACCTGCACCATGACTGTGTAAGAGAGACAAAGATGCTTACAGCCCAAGTAAAGGAGGCCATTGCCCATAATACTGAAGATCAGTGCCTGGGTCACTCATTTCCAACAAGAAATTATCTCCAGACAACTTAAATTTCTAGCTCTAAATCAGGTCTGCACTTCTTTCTTCTTAAATCTCTAATTTCATGAATATTCAGGAAATGTGAAAAGGACTGCTTACATACAAATGGCACTGAGCAAGTATCTAACCATTTCAAAAATAAGTTAACATCACATTGTATACCCCCAATAAATAAAAATAAATTAAAGATTTAAATGTAAAAAAAAAAAAAAATGAGGAAAACAATCCTCTGGTATAGTTTCTCTACACATGATGAAAGTAAAAATAATAAAGGAAAAAACTTCCTGTCTGAATACATAAAAATTTTAAACTGTACATGGTATACACACTAAAAAAAAAAAAATTAAGTCAACACGTGGAGAGAAGTATTGCCAATAGGTATGACACACAGATAATAACCTTAATGTTTTAAAATAGAAATTCTAAATCGAAAATACATAATTTTTTTCATTAACCTAATCTTCCTTCCAAAAGCACAGAAGAACATTATTCTAATTAATTATTAGGCAGTTTTGTGCTAAGCACTTTTCAACTATGTGAACTAAAATAACAAGATGCAGGATATTGGTTTTATATACAATGTCCCTGCATTAACAAGGAGAGAGTAAGGTGCCTTTAGTAATTCGACCCTCTCTGTTCACTGCCCCAACTCCTCTCTTCTTCAAAAATAACTGCAGGGAAGAGTGAAAAAAATTTTCTCCACTAAAAACAGTAATGCAAAAATAGGGATCAAGCCATTCTCAGCTAAATCAGTGGTTCCCAACCTTTAGTTTTATAACAATAACCTGGATCATACATCTAAAACACAGATTCCCGACTCCGGTGCCAGACATTTAAATGATCAAAATCATCACCATATTAGCTACAAAATTTTATTGTGGCAGGCACCATCCTAAGTAATCTACATAAGCTATTTCATTTCAATTCTCACAAACAACCCAATATCATACGCACTCTTACCTCTAACAGATGAGGAAATGTGTTCAAAGTTAACATACCCAGTAAGTGGCAAAGCTGAAGTCTGTGTCTCCGAAACTTTTATTCTTTCCATTCTAAATTCTCAGTGTATCCTACTAGTGTTCACAGGACCCAGCAAAAATGACAACTCAGTGACCTAACCAGATCTAAAAAGGAACATAAGGTGACAACCTCCCTGTGTGAAAATCAGTCACACAAAGGGCATGGCCAGTCCAGAAATGCTATCACCAAAATGCTTAGTGTTTCTTGATTCTCTACCACCAATATTGCTCTAAAGCCACAACAGGATGAGATCTTGAGAAACAACTCACCCCTGAGAAGCTGAAGTTACAAAATGTATAACTCCTGCAGAAGTACTGATGCCTGGAACTAATAACTACTTTAGATTGAATACCTAATACACACTGTCCATACTGAATAGCTTAACAGAATCTATGTGGAAGAACCACTGCCTCCCCAGCATTTCCCTTCTTTTGAGGCACCACTCGTCTCCAACACCAATCATGTTATTCTCGCCACCACAGAGATATGCAAGTGGCACAGAGCCAGAGGATCAGAGGTCTCTATCCCAGGTAACACTGACTGGTCCACAGATAGACATGTGATGCAAGAAAATCCAATGGGTGCGTTTTTCTAGAATTTTCTATTTGAGATTAGAAAAGACATTCCTGGGGGCAGAAAGACCCCAATAGCAAAGTCTGTCTACAGTAGAAGGGAATGAGCAAGTCCCTAGTCCATGAGGTTCCTGGAGAACCTGGCATTTTTTCATTGAATTTTGTTCCTACCAGCAACCCATATAAGCCTGTAAATTCTATTACAACTCAGTATTATCTACATTTTACAGGTGAGAAAACTGAAGCAGAAAGGTGATCAAGGTTTCACAGCAAACAGAGCCAGAATGAGAACACATTGTCTGACTCAAAGATCTGCACATTTTCTAAATACCAAAATAATGGATTCAAACAGAATGCACTAATTAGGAATAGATTTCACTAAAAAATTGTCCTTATCATTTTAAAGTTCTTACTTTGAGAACTTAGAAGGACCTTTCCAAGTATTTTGTTGCCATTTAATTCCATGCAATGAATACCTTCTATAAGATTTGACCAAAGGAACCTGCTATATATAACCCTAGAATCATGTGTTACATGAGAGAAATTTTAGTCTAAATTTTTTCATGTAAGACGGCTTCAAAAAAGGAAAAACGCAATGATAATCAAGTCCTACCAAAAAAGAAAAAGATGTTGCTTGAATCATAGCCCATTCTCCACTGATGAAACACTACAGACTAGGTTTATATCACAGCAGCTTTATAGAAAGAGCACTTAGAGAGCAATCAAAGGATACATAATTTTTAATCCTCGTCCAATGACCAATGCCCTCTGAACCTTGGTCAAATGGTTCACATACAGCAAGAGAAGTTAAGGATATCTAATCCATATCCCACGGTAGCCAAAGAAGTTGCCTGAACTCTTATGAGAAATCTAAAAAGATGTTATAAATGATAACATTTAAAATTAAGAGACCTGATGTCTTATGAATTCTGACATTTCTAAAATTGTATGGTAAAAACATGACAACCCAGCTTTTCCATGTTGTTCCTCGGCCCGAACGTATATACGTACATGTGGTGAAATGCATTTTGAATTTTAACAAAGACTGACGCACCTTTAGTTTTAACTTAGATGTACGCCCCATTTAAAATGAGGAGTTATGCTATGCAGAGGACCTGTAATATACAGCTTTTCGGTTGACTATACCCTGACACATCAAACTTAATATTTCAGTAATGGCTCTATAAAACATTTATAAAAACAGAGGTACTTATTTTCTAAATCCCAAATAAAGTAATGTTGTTAAAATTAGCTGGTCAAGCAAATATAATTTATAAAAATCTGTCACAAAATAAAGTATAAGTATGTGAGACAAAGCACTAAAATGAAAGTTACTCTATCAAATTGAAATGCTAATATTATAAATGTTTTGATTAAAATGCTGCTTCCTTACAACTCTAGTCAATAATTTCTTTTCCATAATTTTCAATGCTTCGCAATAACATAATAGACCAGGAACTGCTTTTCATGTGCATTTTTCATGAACTCACCCAGGTATTCAAGTCTCTGCCCCTCCCTGGAAGATAAGTGAGAGTTGACAAACCTGGCTCTGATAGTTCTGCTTTTTATATGAATAAAATCCCGATGTCCTAGGAATTTGCCTGACTGCAATCACATCAAAGGATAAAAACATGACAATCCCGCATTTCCATGCTGCTCCTCTGCCCAAACGTCCCCCTTTCATTTTGGGAAAGACCATTAACTCTCAAAAGAATGTTAAACAGCCCACAGCTGACTGCACTCCCTCCTTCTACCAACTCCATACTTTCGATATCAAAGCAGCCTTTGCGTCTTACTAAGGGAACACTGGGTCATGCCCAGAGACATGCCCACAAAGAGATGAGCCTATTTTCAAGGAAGTGGAAACGCTCAGAATTTAAGCTTTCGTAATGCGTTGCATTCTTTTCTGTTTAAATCTTATGTTGATTACAACTCTGGCAATGATTTGTGTGAAACTATTTAAGTCATTATGCTGCTTTTTAAATACCAATTTTAAAAGAAAGATATCTCTATTCCATCTCACAAAAGACGTGAACGTGTTAAGTATCATTCATTTTTCTTAACGTGCTGTAAGTTTCAGAATACATGGATTGTTTCCTAAAGAAAAATTCCAATCTACATAAATGCTCTATCCAAATTTAGCCGACAAATAATGACAAACTAAAGCGTTAACACAGAATGTTAGACACCGCATTCAGGAGGGGTAAAAAATTGAACTAGGGCGCCAGCCTGGTTAAATATCTCATCTTGAACTCCATGGAAACAAGAAGGAATTCCCACTAGTCAAACAGCAAGAAGGCCTTTGTGGAGAACCTCTTATTTTCAAAGAATCTTTTTAAAAAATCAACTGTCAATTAAAAGTTGAAAATTAATTTCTACTGCTTTAAAGAGCGCCTGAGGAATGGGTCAGAAGACAAACACAAAAGCGTGGGGTGCTTTCAGGATGGAGCAACGCCAGGTTCACCCCTGGAGCGGAGGGGAAGGAGGGAAAGGAATGAAGGGGGTCAGAAACAGCGGCAAAGAGGCAGGAGGCGCGGTCCCGGCGGCCGGAGGCGCGGGACAGGCCGGTAAGCAGCCCGGGCCAAGCTGGGCCCCGCGCCCCCCCATCCCCGCGCCCTCGCGCCCCTCACCCCGGCCCGGCCACACAGGAAGCCGCCCATACCTGTGCGACCCGCCGGGATGCGCTGCGAGGTCCGCGATGCCCGCCCCTCTTGCGGCGCCGCGTCCGCCGTCCGCGAGCCAGGAAACCGCTTCGGCCTGCGGCTTCCCGCCACCGCCGCCCGCTCCTTCCTCCAGGGATACGGCGAGCTGGCTGAAGGCGTAGAGGAGCGAGCAGAAGCCGCAGGCCAGGCACAGCACCACGATGCGAAGGTAGCGCCGCATCGCGCCGGCCCCCGTCGCCGTCGCCGCCGCCGCCGCGCCCTCCCGGGCGAACTGAAGCGGAGGGAGCCGTACTGCGCAGCCGCGGGCACAACAAGTTCCTCCTCCGCCGCGGCCTAGCACCGCCCGCCCACCACCTCCGCGAGCGCGCCGACAGCTCGCGCGGAAGCCGGACCACCGCCTCGGCCGCCGCGGGCCCCTCCCTGGAGGGCGGGCAGCGGCCGGACGCGCCGGCGCATTGAGCGCGCGAGGGCTGGACGCGGCGGGGGTCTGTCTTCGTGCAGACTGGGTTCCCACGAGGTCTAGGGGAACGGCGACCCGGGGCAGGTAATTCCCGAGCCCCAAGTTCTGAGCTGCAGAGGAGGCGAGTGGCGAAATGAACAGGGCGTTGAAGGCAGCCGACCAAAATTCAAATGATGGGTCTTCTATATGGTAGTTTGTGGCGTTGAGCACTCTGAGTTCTCTGAGCGTATTTCTTCGTCTCTAAAATGGAGAGAATGGCTTCATCACATAGTGGATGTAAAGATTAAATTGCTTAACGCATAAAAAAACGCCTTTCACTTAGAAGGCACTTGATTAAGCCATTTCTCAGCTCCATCCTCCTCAGCAGGAACTTCCCCAGGCTCTACGTTTTTATAATCCCGTCTCCACGAGCCATTTCACCCAGATAGCTCATTACCTTGTAATGCTGTTGGAAATGCTGATTTGCCTCCCAAGGAGGCTAAGTGCCTGTAAAGCTGAGGTCCTCTCTTTACATCTTTTTGACCTTCCTCACAAGTCGTCATTTGTATGTCCAAAACAATTTCATAGTCTTTCTATAAAGAACTTTTTCAGCTTTCCATTTATTTGCCCTCTTCCTCAGCCACATTTCCACTCCATTCATTTACTGAACATATTTAGACCGTCACTATATGCCAAGCACTGCGTGAGTACCTTGGGGCATAAAGATTCCTCTTTGGACAGTCGATACTTGTCGATAAGTGCAATACAACAATACAGACATTAGGATATAAGCCTATAATTGTGTGAGCACACACAAAAAGAATCAGTTCTACCTGCGGATGTGGTCAAAATAAACTGCATAGCAAAAGTGGCCCTAGAGTTTTGGGGATGTGGGGGTTGGTAAGGGAAGTAATTCCAGGCTAAGGGATCAATGAAACAGGCTCTTGTGTTCTGGGGAACTGTGAGAAGTTTGATACCACCAGCTAAGTAAATGCAAAACAGGATATGATGAATGATAAGACTAGAAATTGAAGGGGCCAGATATTTGAGTATCTTGTGTAGTATACCAAGGAGTTTGAACTTAATCTGGCAGACAATGGTGAAACAGCGAAGGGTGTTTTAGGAAGTAACATGATCACATTTGCCTTTTCAGGAGCAGATTCTAGCTGCCCTGTGGAGGCTGGAACTGAGATTGAGACTGGAGACACAAAGCAACTAGTGCCAAAAAACGAAGGAAAGGAAATTTTAAACACACACACACACACACACACACACACACAATTTATTTCACGGAGAAAATCATGCTGTTAAATTGTTCAAATAGCATTTGGAGCTTTGAAGAGTTTGCCCCTTCCCCACAACAAAAGGTGGGAGGGGATTCTATGTAGTTTAGCAGTTCTCCATTTGGAATCCCTACACCAAAAAAGTGCTGGTTTTGTGATCATGAGAAGTCACTAAACAAATTTAAGCCTCAGTTTCTTTACCTATAAGAATTAAATTTCTCATCTTACCTGACAAAAAATGAAAAACCAGCATTCTATCAAGATGTGTGAATAGAATGAAAACATACACTTATTCATTCAATAAACATTTATTGAATATATTCTACATGCTAGACAAGGGGCTAGAGTGTACTGCCCTCAAAGGGGAGACAGGCAGGTGAAAACAATATTAACTTAATCCTTTCACAACAACTTACAGTTCTTAGAAAAAGAGAAACATAAGGAAGTACAAAGATGGATAATAAAAGCCTTTATAAGAATGGAAAATAGAGCTTGAAACCAATATACTAGAGCAAGAACTAGTACTTAAATAGATGAAGGATGTTTAAAGAGATGCTAACTACAGTTGTTCTCTATTTCAACAAAGAAACTAAATGTAGTAAAAATAAATAATGACCCAGATTGTTAAAATACTGGAATGGCAGTATTCATTTCTGCAACAATTTATGGGAAGAGCATATCCAGAATAACCATCCATTTACTTGTCATCAGAGTTCTGGACCATATCATCCCTTTAGGTTCCTTTTAATCCTGTAATTAAAAAGGAAATTCTGTTGAAAAAGTATATAAGGCATTCCAAAAATAGAAATGACTTGTATTACCCACACCCTGTCTTAACTGGTTATCTTGGACTATAAGGAGCTATGTGCATACCCTTCTGATCATTTTTAGGATTCACTTTACATTTTCAGCTTCCTAAATTAATGTTAAATTGTTGAAAATATTTTTGATGTCATAACAGATCATGCTTTCATTTACTATTTGTATGTACATATTCCTATTTTTTCATCTCTAGACCACCCTCTTAGTTCTCTAATAACAGGTGACTATATCCAAATTTTTAATCAATTTTGATCTTCCCTTTATCCTGTCAAAAAGTAAATTTAGGTGGACAAAAAGACATTTAAAAGTAGCAATATTTGTTGTTTAAATTATGGAGATAGAGATCTCTTCCATGATCTAGGAAACTCTCAGATTCAGGATAATCCAAATATCAGGAATCTTATATTCAAAAGATTAATCTTGATTTTTCTTATAGCTCCTAGTACATGTTGGATATATAATAAACATCCAATGAATGATTGTTTTTATTATGTCTTCCCTAAATCACTCTAGAGCAAATATGGGGTCCTACTTAGCATTTCCTTTCCACCAATGTCTGTCTACCTTTGAATACTTGAATCTTAAAAAAAGACATCCTATTGGGAAAAAGGTATAAATTCTATACCTTTTCAGAGTAAAGTTCAAAAACTTTTTAATATAACTCACACTTGAGAGAGGTCTATGCATAATCTAATTTAATCCTTATAATATTTCTATGAAGTAGATGTTTTATTCTTTTAAAAATCAAAAAACTTGAAATTCAGAGAAGTGCATTAACCATATCGCTAATAATGAAGATCCATAATTTGAGCAGAAATCATTGTGGATCTAAAGTGCATGTTTTTTTTTTTTCATTATACCATGCTATG
This sequence comes from Pteropus medius, assembly GCF_902729225.1. NCBI lineage: Eukaryota > Metazoa > Chordata > Mammalia > Chiroptera > Pteropodidae > Pteropus > Pteropus medius. The sequence continues at coordinate 6,149,434 of NW_024349519.1, read as the reverse complement.
TCATTATGAAAAAATGAATGCTGAGTGATGCAAATTAGAAAAGCAAAAAGGAAAAAAAATCAATGTTATATGAAAACCTCTTCAACTGGTCTTAGAGGTTAACACAAATAAAATTTACAATCAGAGAACTACAAGAATGCAAGTCAGATTAGTTATAGAGCAAAGAATCAGAAACTCAGACTAAAAGTGAAAATCATTTTCTCCTCCAGTAGGCCTCTAGCAAAATTTCTCTATTTTCCACAATCCATTTCCTAGAGACTTTACTGGACTGGAGGAAAAGTTGGAAAATAATGCTGTCAATTTGAACAAAAAGTATTTTATTTTTAAGTGTCATTCAGATCAGTAAATGTGGGGTAAGGGTAGGGCCAGGGACACAATGAAAGAGGAAAGTGATTCTCTTCGTTCTCGAAAAACTCAGCTATGACCACAAGATGAGAAAAAATGGTAATGGGAAGCCCAGAATGTAGGTAGCATTTCCATCCACAAGGAAGGGAGAGGATTGAGGGGACGGAGTGGGGTGGAAAGTAAGGACTATCATGTGGACCATGTCTGTAATTCTCTCGGGTCCAATCTTCAGGAGCTGCCATTTCCATTATTACAATAGATTATAATCTATTATTTTAAAATAAATGCTGTCGGTAAAATTAAAAGCTAGATTTGCAGGGAAATTTAGACGTGTTAATTTGAATTAAAATACACATGTACGAATTCTCTAAAACCTGCCATTAGTCAAGAGCATAATTACAGTTTGAAGTAACAGATATCCTAACCCAGGTTATGAAAAATTGAAGGCTTAAAATTACTAAGAATTCTGACACCATCACACATCAGTCCATTCCTTAATTGAAAAATAATATCAGACTTCTTGTTATTACCTATATTCCTTTCTATATAGAAATTACATCACTAGATAGTCCTACATTGTTTTGGTTTTTCTTTGTACATTTTTAATAGAAGATTTTTGGCTCTAATTAAGTTAAAGTGTCCCTTAAATTATTTATTCAGTATTGGAAACAATGTTTTTTTGTTTACTTTTATTAAAGTCCAAAAACTACCTGTTGGGACTAAGGCCAGATCACTCTGCTCTTTTCTTCTGAGAACTTAGCCTACTTTCTTTTTAAAAAAAATGCTTTCACTGTCCTTCAAGAGTCTTCCCCTCCCAAGCTGTTATTATTATGAATTGAAAGAGGATAGCAAAAATAATACATATTAAAACTCTAAATTAATAAATCTTGGTACCCAGTTTAGTTTCTTAATTATCTTGCTAAAAGAGTTCATGGGACTATGAAGATGGTATGGTAGCTTTCATTCAAACTCTCTACTTCCAGGTAGGAAGTAGATCTAAACCAAGGCATAATCTCAAAGTTTGCCAAACTCGTAAATTATTTCCACTCCTCAGGAATTCCAGTTGGAGAGGCACCATTTTACTAGCACCTTGCCTACAAAAAGTTTCCAGTAGGCCTTATCCTCACACCTGAAATAAAGCAGTTTTTTTAGCTTTTTAAAAAAAGTATTATTATTTAGTCTGACTGAAGAAGAGAATTGAGTAAATTCCTAAGAACACAAAGAACAACATAAGTAGATAAAAATCACAATCTAGAAAATATTAAGAATAACAAGTTAGATGTGCAGACAATTGAATTCTACATAATCATAAAAAGTAGCCTAGTTTTAATATGAAATTTCTCACAATTGAAGCAATAACTGATGACAATCAATTAATGATTCACATTGTCCATAAGAAAAAGGCAAATTGATTTCTCAGGTGTAATAAAGCTTTTCTTGGAACATGTCTGAATAAAATTTCTCATTTGGATTCTGCGTGATGTTATTTTCCCTTGATATCTTCACAAAAGGCAACAGCAGACCCCACTCCATTCAGCTGTTAACTGATTTTTAAAAAATACTATAGGAAAATGATAATCCCACATTGCAAGGCTTAAAGTTTTAAACTTTAAAAAATTGAAGCTGGAATAATGAAATGATGCTAAAACTACTTGTGACAAGCGACACTGTCAACTGCAACTATCAAGATGAGATCCTAACATTTGCATGGTTGGCTTGGAGTGGATACTTAGACCAAGATGAATTTTCTAGAAACAAAAGGGTCACAAACACATCCTCTTCACTGTTACTTATGTCTTACACATATTTTTATGGTTGTGGTGATGGCACTGTAATTATTTGCAGATCTCTAAGATGTGCATTCTACCTCTATCCTCTTTGTAACCAACCCCTAGCCCAGCACCTAGTACACAAAATATACTCAATAAATGTTCACTGAGTTGACTAATACTGATGTAAAGAAAAACCTAGATCATAAAAATACTGAAAATATTGCAACAGTAAAATAGCTTCCAGTCTACAACTCCTACTGATGGGTGCAGAGGTGTGTTTTGGGGGAGGAGGGTGGGGGCTGTGGAGGAAGGTGCGGCAAACCCAACACCAGAAAGCAATTCTGAGCATGCACCATGTCCCAGAGCACTGAAACCTGTCAGTGTTCTATTTGATTTTTCCATAGAAGTACCTGGTCTTATCAAAGCATTTTATTTGCTTCAGAATTGGCCCATTCCATAAAGGCAGGAATATCTGCACTGGTTTAAGATGCCACAATGAAAACAAAACATTTAAATTACCTGACCTAGAGGGGATGTGCATTCAGGAAAGTAAAGTGTTCATGTAATTCAAGGTAAAACTTAGCTCTAACACAGCTTTTTAAAATGAACTGGTTTTGAATATCGTTCCGAAGTTATTACACATAGTGCTGCTGCTCTAGTAAAGTCTACTAAACACATCTGAAACTTTTGAGTCATTGAGATGATTTATCATAGCGTGTTTTTCAAATGTTCTGAGACTGACATGCTGTTCTATTTGTTCTCTCCCTTTCTAAGGATCCTGTTATCCAGATTGCATCCCAACATCCCATTTTCTTTTCTGCTATTTGTGCTACCTTTCCCTCTTGATTTTTTTTCCCTTCCTTGCCTTTGATATTAGTGGGGCTTATTTTTCATTGCTGTCGATAACCAGTGAGGGCATTCTTTTCCTTCTGCTTTCTCAAAATGATCAATGACATCCTGTATTTCTATAACCTTGTCTCTTGATTCTGCTCAGCTATTTTTATCACTGATGACATTTCTATACTTCATTTTCTACATTCATTTTTCCAGACAACTGAAGGTGCCTGTGATTAAAAAGGTGGGGGCCAGTGCTATTAAGTCAAAGTATTATTTTATGGTCATCCTTATCATTACATTCACTTTTGTTTTCATTTAATTTTCAAAGTACAGTATGGAAATTGCTGTGAATGGCCCAGTTCCAACATCAAGTCTTTAAAAGATTTTATGGAAGAGCTAAGTCACAGACCAAGAAAATAAGTAAAAAAGAAGGCCTAAGTGGAAACTAAAACCTCTGGATCATTTAGCATTAATGCATATAATTTGTAGAAACTACATTCTTTTTAGGCAAAAAGGATTTTTGTCTAAAAGAATAGTAATATGCAATCAACTTAGAAAATCTGAGGTTCTTCTTCCTTTTTTAATGTTTTCACTTTGTCTACTATCATCACTATAATTTTAAGAAAGCATTTAATAAAAATAAAACTTTTAAGTTATTAAGCCAACTATTTCTACTGTGTAATACAAAAGGTTTTGAGTATGTATTCTTGTATGCCTCAAATTATATTTTCACTCTTATTTATATCAAAATAAATAAACTCTGAAAAACATCCAAATTCTCTTCTTGTATGGAATTTGGTTAAAAGAATGCACTGCTAAAACCACAGGGTAAATTGATGAAACAGCTAAAAATGTACTCTAAGACCAGGCTCTGAATTGTTTTGCATATTTTAACATTAAGTGTAAGTATTAATGGGATTTGGGTCTCTTTACTTTTAGAAGTATCTGAGGTAGGGTGAAATGAAGGCAGGTGAAGATAATTGTGATTGATGAAAGGAAAACTAGCCAACTTGGTTCATTTCTCCTGTCACATAGTGCACACCATCAGGTTCTTTAATTATGGCTGGTCTGGGATCAGAGCAAACATCTGATGCAGAAAATTCAGTATAACCTACAGAACACAATTCCTTTCAGTCATCCAAGAGAGCATGAAAATGATTTTTGTCACCAAAAAAAAAGAAATAAAGCACCACCACTTGCTTTTTTTAATGGGATTTTACCTATTAAGTTAGTAAAAGCTCACATTTACTGAGCATCCAGTGTCAGGCAATTGTTAAGAATTTTATATGGATTGACATTTAATGCTCCCAACACTATGAGTTAGATATAATTATTATTATCCTATTTAACAAGTAGGAAGTGACCTTATTTACTCAGGCTCACTTAGGTTCTACAAGGATTCAAATGCCACACAACAGTTAGCACTCTTACTTTCCATTCTATACTCTTTCCCCACCAATATAGAAAGATGACTATGCCCAGTTAGGTAAAATCCCATCTTCTGTCAGATTTTCTCTCTTTTACAGTCTATTTAAAACACATCCTGAAAGGATTTTGTCATCAAAAGACCCAGTACCTCCAAAAGCACAGTTTTAACTTAAGGTTTAGAATATTTTCCCTGTTACTATTATTTTTAAATTTTACTATGCCTAAAAATGAGTATGTAAAAAAGCATTTGAAACATGTAAAAAACAGAAAAGACAAAAAAAAAAAGGAATTATTTAAAAGAGCATAACTTAACCAGTTAGTTGGGGTTCCACTGAAAGTATCATATAATAAAAACAAATTTTAATTTTTCATTTAACAACACTAAAGAATGAGGTATATCAATGTTTTAATCACAGACTTTTACTGTATGCAATTAACTGTATTTCACAACTAGCATCTTACAAAAAAGACAGTACCATTGTGCCTGTAAAAAGTACTGCATGAAACAGAAAATTACATTGCCACGTGAAACCACCAAATATCACAACTGTCAGGGTCTACAGTTTTTTTTCTTCAAATGCTATCATGATGTCTTTATGTGATATTTTGTATCCAAGTTATGTGTGTTTTTAAGTTCATTTATATTGCAGAAGTCTCCTACAGGTGGATATATGTTAAGCAAATGACTAAGAGAAAGCAGGAGACCCTAAGAGAATTTAAGAAGTACTGTGTGGTTTCTAGGTTGGATTTTTAAATATAACATAAAACACTTTATTAGTTGTAAACAAAAATGCAAAATCTGTAGTCATAAAAATATTTTATTCATAATTTTACATAATAGTAAGTGGGGCTGTAAATACTTTTTTTATTTCAGAATATTGATAAATGCATAAACTGGCAGTTGTGTCTGAAAATAGGGCACTGTGATTTTCATAAGAATTGTTATATTTAATAAGCCAATTAAACTGATTTAAGATTAGTTATTTCTCAGTTCTGTGCAACAGTTTCCATTTCTGTATTAATTAGATTCATACTTCTATGACCCTGGATTAAGTTTGGGGCAAGGAAACAGTGATAAAACTATTAAGTTAAAGCTTTTCCAAAACTGCAGCTTTTAAAATATGGCAGGTTTCCTTCCTTTCTCTTCTGCTTTTGCCAAATGCTTACAATAATTTGAATTTTAACTTTCTATATAATACAGAAAATACCAGTGTTCAATGACAATAACACTAAACCTGAATTATAAAGCTAAATAATCAATGTTTTATTGTTTACTAGTCTGATAGTAAACATTACAATAAATGAATATTTTGAAAGACAAGCAAAAAAAACAAAAAATAAAAAACAGGTAAAACCAGAAACATAATTCAGGAGCAATAATTTAGTAAAGTGTGTCAAAAACATTGGCAACGGTTCATACAAATTCTTTATTTAATAACAATTTTCCTATTTAACCACACCAAGTACCAGCAGGTGTATTTAAGAGGATAACCATTAAGAAAATTCTGTTGCAGCGATAGTTGATTAAGTTGATCTTTGACTTGTATACATATAACTATTTGTTTCACAATTCTCAAATAATACATATTTAGGCAGCTTGCACTATGTTATAAAAATTTAAATTCGTTACATGCCAATAGTAGAGAATTCAAGAATTATGTGTTAGAATTCACTAAACTAAAAGTGAAAATAGACTTACCAATAACACTGCATAATGAATAATTCAACCACATTTTCATGGCACCTTTAACTGTGAAGACCAAAATGTTAACGTCTGGAAGCGTCTGGTACGCAGAGACTGCAGTAAAATCTAACAAATTCTAACAAATTTTTATTTTATGTAAAACGCAAATTATGGATTGTGCATGAATACGTTTGTCATGAAAATGTGGTACTTGGCATAATCTGTTTATTTGCATGATATGACAGAGTGACTAAGAAACTGGAGAAAATAAACTTTAATGAGATTCTCCATTCAATGATGAGGCTTCTCCTCTGGGTGAAGATGACCTGGACATTCCCCTCTCTGTGTTATCAGAGCTAGAGCCACTCTGACTGTGCTGATCTGCAGAAGCAGCACTAGATGCAGGCGGTGACTTTGTTTTCTCCTTAAAGTCTGTAATAATGACTGTCAGATCTCCAACGGTAACTTCCAAATGCTGAGCACTACTCCGATCCACATTTTTCAATCTTGGCCTAAATGCAAAAGATGATAAAATTTTAAACTAGCTTTTCTGTCTACCAACTTTCTGTGCATATAATGAATAATCAATCAGGTAAAAATAACAAAATGAACACATCTATGTTTAAAGCTCTAGATTAATGTATAACTAACCACAAAAATATCATAAAATGTTCTGACTCATTACCATTAATCAAACCAATCACTAATGAATCCTCTTCAACATGACAAAAAAAACTGTAATACCTATAAGTAATGGTTTCTTAATTGTGCTTTTATAGCTTTATCATAATTTTGCCAACAGATTATCAATTTCATTAAAATAAATGTCTCAGAAAAGCAATGACATAGTTGCATCACAGAGGAAGTTGGTAATATCTTCGGCTGAGTTACATGTGGGGCTGCTACTAAGCTTATGTGCATGGGTACAGGCATTAACACTGTTCTGTAGGGACTCACAGCCATTCTGACTTATTAAAGCCCATGCAAGTATCTGTGAATATTGTGAATATCACTTCTGGCTTTATGAGTGAAAAAGAAATAGCTCAAACACAAATGTCTTTTAATCTAGTTTTAAAAAAAAGCGACCTCACATTTAAGCTTGTATTTGTGGCCTCTGTGTTTAATTTCTAATATACCTTTCAAACTCAGAAAAACAGTTTTATAATAGTTTATAATAAAGGAGATGAAATCTTTTACTACCACTTTGTATATGAGTGTATCAACATTAAGAGAGAATATTAACTAGTTAATTTTATTACTTAAAAAGTGCCATAAAATACACTTCAAATTTACCTGGTTTTCTTATGACTGTTCTTTTTGCTAGTTGTTTCCTTTTCACTTTTTTCTTTTTCTACTTTATCTTTTTTCTCTTTCTTTGACTGTGTAGGGGGCACAAACTGCTGAGTAACCTGCTGTGCAACCAACTGGGAGACAGGTCGAGGTTTCCTGTATGCATGTTAAAAAGAAAGGTTTTTTTTTAAATTATTATAACAAGAATATATGATCTTTATGAGGGACTAACTCAAATTATTAGGATATATTATAATTTTCAGGTATAAAAATTCCTCATATGTAAGGTAATTCAGATGTGCAATTTAAAAAATACATTCACATATACATTATTGTCTTTCCTTACTAACAAACATAAAATAATAGTTAAAAGTTATAGTCCAAGATATATGATAAAACCATTAGAATATAACTGTTACATAAATCAACATGAAAATTATTAAATATGTATATAAAACTGAATGCTCATAGGGAAGCACACATATAAAATTTAAAAATTAAACCTGAAAGTTTACACTAAAATAATGTTTAAATTTATCCCTCCTCTCTCAGAGAAGGAAATATCTAACCATCTCTGACAATAAGTATTTGTTTTTTCCGTTAAAATCTTTCATTTATTCATTTAATCAATATTTGAGTGTCAAAATTTCTCAGTCCTTATTCCTCAAATCCTTGAATTTCCTTACGTCTCTAGCCACAATCTCACCCTGTCTTTTGACTCTGGAGATCTGCCCAGTCCTTTGAGAAATGCCTACTTACTCACTTATTCATTTAAAAAATATACATTGAGAAGCTACTACAGGAACTGCACAGAGATATCTGAAATGTTGCCTGGCTCTAATCTTTGGTGCCAGTACAAGTTGTCACTCTATTGGCCCAGGGTCAAGGATTTCTGCAGCTTTATGCAGAACTTGGACAATAAAGTCAAATTTCAAAGTAAGTAGCCTCTAAATTCTTAAAATGAGAGAAAGAAGACTGAGGAGGGGAAAAGACAAAGAGGAAAAGGGTGGAAAAGATAAAAATACATTTTAACAGACTGTCTAAAAATGATAGTATTTTATTGCCTGGAAAATCCTAACCCTATTTTAGTCAGCAGTTATTTTAAAAATCTTTTTTTGTTGTTGTTCTTCTAGAGCAAGACAAAATAGAAACCAATAAGAAGATACTGCACAATCTATTATTCAGAGCTGTAAGGAAGAATCTTTTGAAGGAGGAAATAGGAAATATAGTATATAAAAAAGATTTCAGTAGATGGGTAATGAATTTTGTTTAGAATCTAAAGAGTCTGAAATACAGGAAGGATATCCAGGAAAGATGCCCACTACACAATTTAAAAAGTAGGACTGACAAAGAAATCAAGGTTAGTGATGTAGATTAAGAGTCTCACAAATGAAAGTGCTTTTGAAAGCATGGTAATTAATGGCTGAGCTTATTCAAGAAATGAAGTTTAAAAATAAAAAAGAAAGGATTAAAAGAGTGGCTCTCAAATTTAAGGTACATCAGGACCATCCTAAAAGCTCAGCCCTATGCCCGGTGTTTCTGATTCAGTAGGCCCTAGGATAGAACCCAATAATTTGTATTTTTAACTAGTTTTCAAGTTATGCTGATACCTCTGGTTTAGCTACCACATTTTTCGAAGTAGCTTAAAGAAGTGCAATATATTGATACTGCAGCATAAAGTCTGAGATGGAGAGCAGGGAGTAGCAGAGAAATAAAAAAAGCAAGGCTGGGTGGATCGGAAGGAACCCAATAATGAAAAGTTAAAGCTAAGGAACCTGATTTACCCTTAAAAGATAGATCGCTGAAGTAATTCAACTTTAAATTTTACAAAGATATTGCTGGCAGTAGTCTTAAGGGGAAAGATACTATATAGATGTAGGTAAACTACAAAGAAGCTACTTTAATAGATCAGACAAAAATAAAAAGGACTTGAACTAAGGAAGCAACAGTGGAGTTATTTAAGACAGACTGAAGAAGCAGAATCAGGAGACATGGTGACTAATAAGATGTCACTTCATGATGGCTAATCACTTCTCCGCCCACAAATATTCTTTTAGCAAAATATGTAGAAATCCTTGCCCTCATATAGCCAACATTCCATGAGTTAAATATTAATAAATGCTATGAAAAAATAAAGTAATGAATATAGGGAATGTTGAGGAAGAAGCTGAAATATATTTTGTCTGTTTCCTCTTCTAGAATATAAATCCACAAGGAAAGAGATGGTACTACCTTTATGTACTACTGTAGTACCTAGCATAGTATTGAAAAATACTAGATACTTAATATTTGTTAAAGAATGAATAAATGATAATCAGGTTTAATGAGCGAGGTAGATTTTTTTAAAGAAAAGTAGTACAGTATGTCTCTAAGCTTACTCATTGGCCAAGATCAACTACCCACTACACAGAAGTAAACAAGTAATGAAAAATAAGAGCAGCAAGAATTAATTTCCTTTTTAATTATAGTAGAATATGGAAAGAGAAAGAAGCTCAAAGGTGTGGTATGGTTGAGAAAAGATCTGTTTAGACTAGCGCCTAGTGAACAGTGAGTCACCGAAAAATGAGTCACTCCAAGATATAAAATGCCAATGAAGTGTAGTTACCATATGGTCTCTGAGGTATTATTGATCTGAGTCTATTCCTTCTATAATAAATGAAGATTCAACAACTTCTTTATTACATTTTGCATTGTTGCTCCCTCCACCCCAAAATTTAATGCAAAATAAATTTACAAAAATGTTAATGAATTAAACTGAATTACAATGAAATTGCAAACATTAAAATAAATTTAATTCTTTTGAACCTAGAGTAAAATACTGAAGTTTTAAGCAATCAGTAAATTGATGTTAGTTATATAGTAGCCATTATCACTAACTTAAGATATATAATTTACTCAGTAGAGCATGATTTGCTTCATAAAATCGTGAGGTTGAGTTAAATTAATCATTTATTTCTAAATGAGTTATGAATCTAGAATTCTACTGTGTTAAACTCTCAGTGGTAATAACAAAATACTCAATAAATGTACACTCTCCTGCAGGGCGAAACCAACAGAGAAAGAATAATTGAACTGGTCAGGTGAAAGACGAAATCAGGAGACAAGCTAGAAGACCACCACATCAAACTAGAAATGAAGTAATGGTAATAAGGATCTATTCTATGGTGTAGTCTGGGAAATGGAACTGAAGCAGTGAATCTGATGCATTTCAGAAGGATAACACAACCTAATGTGTGCCTGAATAAGAGGGATAAAGAACTCCCCCCCAAATGGGGGTAAAACTGAAAGAAATGGGAGAATTAGGAAGGATAGAGCTATAGACTGAATTTTCGTATCCTCTCAAAATTCAAATGTTGAAATCCTACTCCCCCAAGGTGATGACAGTAGAAGTGGGACCTTTGGGAGGTGATTGGGTCATGCAGGTGGAGCCCTAATGAATGGGATTAGTGCTCTTATAAAAGACACCCCAGAGAGATCCCTGGCCCTTCTGCTATGTGAGGATACAGTGAGAAAACGGCTGTCAATGAAAAAGTATGTCCTCACCAGACACTGAAACTGCCAGTGCCAAGATCTTAGATATCCCAGCCTCCAAAACTGTGAGAAATAAATTATTGTATAAATTATTATATCTCACCCACTCTATGGTATTTTTGTTATAGCAGCTCAAATGGACTAAAACAAGCAGTTGCAGGAAGCCAAGAACAGGACTATTCCAAAGAGGAGGGACTGATGAACTTGATACTGGACATGTTGGGTTTGTAGATTTTATAAAATATAAGCAAAGCTGTCCTTAGGGCGGGTGGAAATGTGAGACTAGTGGTCTGATAAGCAACCATGTAACCTCTGTACCTAATGTTGTTACTGATTTTATTTTTTAATCACCAACAAATTTTCTAAAGTAGTTCTCTTTTGCCTTAAGAAAAATGTTATTTATTTATTCTTGAATAGTTATATCCCTTTCTCTTTTTATCCTAAATGTTTACTAAATGTGTACTATTTCATTGTTTTCATTGTTCATCTTTTTATTCAACCAATGATGGTTGATTTTCACTTAAAGATTGTAACTTTGCTCCTCTAATACTGGTTTATTTGAACTGGTTTATCTTTGGAAGAAAAGAATCATTATAAATATATATATAGCTGAATTACTGAAATAAAATTTGCTGCTGCTCCCTACAGCTATATGAGCTCAAAGATCCTTCAAAGGGAAATCTAACTACGGGCAGTGAACACACAATGCAATATATATATATATTGAACTGTACTGGATTTCATTAACCAATGTCATAATAATAAAATAGATTTTAAAAAAGAAGATCTTTCACTGAAGGAAAGGGAGACAAAGCTTATGACAATCTTTTCATCATATGATAAAATGACTCATCTTCACTATGCCCTATTAAAAAAAAAGCCGTCTTATCTGTAGGGAGCTTATAAAGTTTAACTGTGATCCTTTTTCTACTTATGAGAAAAATAAGGAAGATAGTAGGGAATTTTAGAGGTAAGAGACAGTTAACTCATAAAATAAGGGGCAGGGTATCATTTATAAGGTACGTCTTTTTATGTTCAGGAATTTATCATTCGTAGTTTTGACAATAACCTGTAATGCTAAAGATTATGTATAAAGAAGACAAAAAGGTCATCTAATTAGTAAAATAAGTGCCATCCAGCCACATCCCAAATGCGCTCTACTGTTATCTTCTTGCTATAAGATTAGGCTATAACTTGTGAAATATGGTATTCAGAAACTTGGGAATCCCTATGTGTTTCTATGTATCCTTCATAAATAGCACAAATAGACTGTGTAAAGTTTGGTAGGTCTGTTGATTTACTGTAACATAAGAAAAAGGATAACATTTCCATAACCATTTAATGGATATTTACTATTCGTCAAAATAAAATGTCTGTAGGAGCTGTATGACCTCCCATGAAGTAGGAAGCTGGTACATGTTGACTTAATAAATGCCATTTCTAACTTTATCTTCCCTCCCCGCCCAACAATAGCAACACAAATTCTATGTGCTAAATATTTTAAGAAAAATGCTTTAAGCTTCATCGACCTCATCACAATTTAGCTTTGTCAAACTGGACAGGTAAAACAAACAAAGCAAGCAAGATATAAAACAATTACTGGTTCTTTTCTAAAAGAGACAGCATTACAGCTCAGAAAGAAGAAATCTGCTAAAATATATGGTAAATTGAAGCAATTTAATAAATCTCAATGAGTAAAAAAGGCTGAACTAAACCCTAAACCTGCTGTGAGTCTGCTGATACACTGTCAACAAAAATCTAACCAAGGAAGATTTTATAAGCATCCAAGCTGACAAATTTATTGCACCCTTACACAGCTGGGTACTAGGTAAGGTGGAGATTCAGCATAAACAAGACAGACATGGTCCATGCCCTCATATAGTTTACTTAGCAGATGAGGTAGACACCATACCAAAGTAAACCAATTAAATAACAGTAAATTTTCTTAAAAGCACTAAGAAGAATAAGAAAAATAAGTGTGCTCCCATAGAGAAAATAGACAGAGGACTTATTTTAGACAGGGTGGAAAGACCTTTAGTTCATGTTTTAACCATAAGTACACCAGGAAAAACAGCCATGACCATGGACCCCTTTTTTAAATATATTTTTGTCATTTCATGAATAATTTATAGAAAAGAACAATGAATATTAAAATTTTAAGTAACATTTTGAAGTATAGTAAACCCAGATTTTCATTCCATAACATGGTTTTGAAAGTATATAGACCTAAACTAGGCAAAGTTCTTTTAATGTAACTAAATCCTCATCAGCTGTTAGGCCTAATCCTAGAAACATATCTATCTTGTAAACACTGGTTTCTTGCTTTCAAGTACATCTCTGACAGATTTTTGGCTTATCTTCTACTTCTTCTTATACTTGCATTGTTAAAACATTTTACTTTAAAAATACTGACAGTTTATATTTTTTTGAAGGCAGTAATTTTCTTTACTCCAAAATTAATTACCACTTTCATTTTTTGACTAGGTACACACACTATCCTCCAATGTCTATCCACTTATGAATGAATATCAAGTAAATTTTGGAGTCAAAAAACATAGAGGATGAAAGAATACCATCACATGTCCTTATAGCAAAACAAAACGGTTCAGGTTCATTGCTGCAAAGTACTGCATGATAAAATCCTTTCTATGTTGAATGACTACTCATGTGAGAAACCTTATTTCTTTTTTGTCCTTAAAAGTATATTGTTCACATAACAATTCTTGAGTTTGTGAAAAAGTCATCTAGGATATTGTCATTTGAAGACTCAGTCATAGAGCACTAGCTCCATGCAGCCTACCAAGGATACGCAAGCATAAAGGGATGAAAATGACTTCATGTCCAATTCCTGGATTTCTCCTCCCCAGGCCCTCAAAAGAGCATTTTGTAGCCTGGCTTGCTCAATGACTCTTCCCTTCCCAGGCTTTCTGAGGAAGATCTTACTTGACAGATCAGTTTTGGAAATTTTGTGAAGGAGAATCAGAAGGAAATGAAGTTAGAAAGAAAGTGCTAAAGAAGTTTTGCTTTGTTGAGGGAGTTAGAGAGGTGTTGAGGACTGTAACTTGGGAGCGAAATTATTACATGATGGCAGAGGTGGAAGAGGGAAAATAATAACTAAAAAATGTTGCTAGGGCTATGTGTCTTTTTTCAGTGTTTGAGGAATACAAATAAAGGATATGCTACTTCTATTTTGAAGTTATAAAAAAAAGAATTAATCTGAAAAATTAATTAGCTTTAGTGGTCTGTGCATATTAATATTTGGTGCATAGAACACAATGAAATAACATGTTACTTTTTAAATGGTTAAAATATTTTTAAAAGAAATGTGCTATCAAATATTTGTGGAATCCTCGAAGCACATTTGCAGAAACATGGTCTTCCACACTCCTCTGTAATGCAATTGATCCCTTCATGGCTGTGTTCTATCGCCCCACCAAATGGACTCTAATCCCTACATGAGAAAAGATCGCATCTTACCTATTTTCTATATCCCCAGCACCTTGTAAAGTAGCTCTTACATGTATTACATGCTCAACAAACATCTCTAGATATTAACAATATTATAAAAACAAGTTAAATACAATGCATTAAAAACTATTTATCAATCATGTGAATACTGGTTTAATTAGGTGCCAACTTCTAAGGATTTGTTTTCTTGAAAAAACTTCTGATGCCACTTTGCTTTTGAGACATTTACTTCTTTTCCATAGAAATGGGATGAAGGGCTTAATGTACATGTTTTTCTATAAAAATTTATTATTAAATCAAAGGATAAAAGAGTCCTTTCTAAGTGGTATTCTCCATCTCCAAATAATGGAATTATCTACTCTGCTAATACCAGGCACTATCTGACTTACCAGCAAAATTCAAATATTACCTATAGTAATGATATTCAAATGTTTTATTACTGTTTTTGCAGCAGAATCATCACACCAACAAAATCTTACAAGGACTCTCAACATATAAAACTAAAAAAACCAACCTATATATATGAAGTTGATGTGGAAATCCCATGTGCTCAGTGCTCACCCTCAAATCTTCCAATTATTTATCTCTGAGGTGTAGCTGTGAGGAATACAATTAGAAAACCACGTATTCACACTACACCAATTATATTTACACCTCAGATTCAATGTACTCTTTCTTCTTGTCACTTGCCTAAGTGTGCTTATAGAATGCAAGGTATAATATTCTTCACCATTTCAAGAATCTATGCAGAGTATTCTAAACGGTCTTTACTCGAAGTTCTATATATATTTGATTTTCAATATCGAACCCTTCTGCAGAACTCCAGAACATAATATTCCCTAAATTCTTGGGAAGTGGCAGCAGGGGAGACTTGATCTCTTGGCAACTACTAAGATAGTCCTTGGTAAGCACAGATAAAAGAGATGACTACATCTGCTATAAAAACTAGGTTAGAGTGTTCAGCAATTAAGTCTCTGAAAAATTCCTCAAATCATTATACATCATCACAGTTCACTTAATTTGAAAGACCAAGGACATTCTCCAGAGATGCAAACAGGTCATCCTCAACTTTTCCTCCCCTTTAGCCAAATAAACATTGAGTCCTTTCAATTTTTCTTCTATATTATTGGAACAATTTCTTGTTATCATTTCCATGAACACAACACTAGCCTAACCCCACAGCAGCCTCCTACACTACCTGACTCCTTGCACTCTCCCCTCCAATCCAAGATTACTCTTCCTTACATTCGATTATTTAACGAATATTTATTAAACACAATATTCAAATGACCGTTCCAAGTACTGGGGATAAAGCACTGAACAAAACTTATTTTACTGCATGCCTTTTCTTTTTATTATTATGGGGTGACCCTGATTCTTATTTCACAGAGAAAACAGATTAAAATTGTTAACATTTCTACAAGCTCCCATCTGTGCCCATATACTCTAACTTCCTTATCCAGTCTTATGAAGGCCATGCCTCTACCTGCCCACCAAGACACCACTCCAAGACACCACTTCTCCAAGACACCATTCTTGCTATTATCGCCTTTCCCTCCTCCTACAAAAATATATCCTTTTCTAACAGGTTATTCCTGTCAGCATACAAACACATTATAGTTCTTGCCTTAAAAAAACAGACGAACAACAACAAAAAACTTTCCCTAAGTCCACATTCCTTTTAGCCACTGCACAACTTCTCTGTTGTTTTCTGCTGCAAGCATCAAATGATTTGTCTATACTTACTCTCCACACTTCTTTCCTCCATTCTCCCATGGGCTCACCTCAGTCAGGCTTTCGATTTACAGAAATTAGTTCTTTCAAGGTCATCAACAATCACTTTATGATATCCATTGGTCAACTGTAGCTCTCACCTTTGTTTTTTCAAGCGGCATTTAACTGAGTTTTCCACTGTTTCACTTCCAGCAAAACTTTCTTCACAAGTCTCTAGAACACTACATTCTTCCAATTATTTTTCTGCCTCACTAGCTACCTTTTCACAGTCATATTTACTGGTTTCTTCCCTTCTTTCCCAATTTCTAAACTGTGGGGTACCCCAGGAATCAGTCTTGAGATCTCTCTCCTATCTATACTAAACCCTATAAGATGCTGCTACTCAAAGTATGATCCACCAGCCCAACCAGCAGCATCAGCACCTGGGACCCTTCTAGAAATGCAGATTCTCAGACCTTGTCCCAGAACTGTGGGTATTTCTATGCACACAAAAGCTTGAGAAATGCTGTTCTAGGTGACCTCATTCAGTCCTTAGCTGTAAATATCATCCACACAATGGTTCTCAGCACTGATTCTAATTAGAATTAACCTGCAATGCTTTTTTAAAATAATTATGCTAAGGGGGAAAAAAGTTAAATTTTGTTAAATTTTATAAGGAGAATAATATTTATAAAAATTAACATTGCTTTAAAAACTACATTTTTAAACTGAAACTAATAAATTGAACATTAACTTTAATAATGAAAGTAATTCTTAAATAATCTTTTCTGGGAATAAAAATTTTTCTCAAGGACACACACATGCACACATACAAACATGCACACATACAACTCCTCACGTTGAAATATGGGGAAAAAATGTGATCCATATCATCCAGCTATTCCACGCCAAGATACTTATCTAGAAATATATATCCACACAAAGACTTGTACACAAATGTTCACAGCAGCTTTATTTGTAATGGCCTGAAACTGGAAACTGAAAACAACACAAATGTCCATCAAATGTCCATCAACAGCTGAATAAAGAAATTGTGGTACATTCATACATTGGAATACTACTCAGCAACAAAAAGGAATGAACCACTGATACATGCAAAAACATAAATGAGTATCAAAACAATTATGCTCAAAGAAGCCACTAAGAGTACATACTATTTGATTGATTCCATTTATAAAATTCTAGAAAATGCAAACTAACCTACACAGCAGATCAGTTGTTGCCTAGCAACTGAAACAGGAATGAGGTATGTACAGGAGAAAAGAAACTTTCTGGTGATGATGGATATGTTCACTATTGTGATAGTTTCACAGGCATATTTATATGTTGAAACATCAAGTTATACACTTTAATTGTGTGCTGTATATTGTATGTCAATAATACCTCAATAAAAGCTGTTTAATAAATGTTTAACCTAACCACTAATCAACTAAAAGTAGGAATGAATGAGCCCTGCTCCCAAGTTTAATAAGAATCTTTAGGAGTGGGGACAGGCTCAGAAATTTGAAAGTTCCCGAGCTAATTCTAAAGTGCATCCAAGGTTAAGAACCGAGCTATACTATGATACTCCAAAATTTATTTCACCAGCTCTCATGTCTCCCCTAAACTCCAGACTTACATAAGCAACTATCTACTTAACATTTTCACTTGGATGTCTAGTAGCAACTCAAAAATAACTTAAGTTCACTCAACAATATACCTTTGATTCTTCCCTTTTCCCACTCTTCTATTCTTTGACAGTCTTCCTATCTTAGAAAACAGCATTCCATTTTTCCAGTTGCTCAGACTAAACACAGAGAAGCATTATTCCTTCCCACTTTCTCTCACACCCACATTAATTCAACAGCAAATCCTTTCTATTCTACCTACAAAATATATCTAGAATTGGATTTCTCACTGCCCTCATATCTTGTAATATTCTCATAACTAATATCCCTGATTCCTCAACTACTTTGCTATAGATTATTCTCCTACAAAGCAGTCAGTTGATCCTTCCAGATGTCAATCAAATTATAACACTCCTCTGCTTAAAACAGTTCAATGGGTTCCTCCTCCTCACCCAAACCCCTTCTTTGTTATATATACTCTGGCAACCAGAATATATGGCAATTGAGAATAAAATCCAAACTTCTTGCTCTAGTTCACAACCCTACCAGATTTAGTCTCTTTCCCCATCTCATTTTCTATACTCTACCCTCTGGCATCCTCTGTTCCTTTGTCAAGTCAGCTTGAGCCGCCATGAAAAAATACTGTAGACTGGGTGGCTTAAACAACAGAAATTTATTTTCTCACAATTCTGGAGGCTAGAAAGTCCAAGATGAAGGTCCAGTAGGGTTCGGCTTCTGGTGAGTGCTCTCCTCTTGGCTTGCAGAGTCTCCTTCTGTGTCTTCGCATGGTAGAGAAAGAGATTTCTATTTCCTTTCTTAGAAGGTCACCAATCCTATCGCATTAGGATTTCACCCTTGTGACCTCATTTTACCTGAATTACCTCCTAAAAGCCCTATCTCCAAATAGTCACACTGAGGATTAGGGCTTCAGCATAAAAACTGGGGACAGAGGGATTCAGTCCATAGCATCCAACCTCACTGGCCTTCTACTCTGGCATGGAGTTTCCCCTGCTATCTCCTCCACCTACTCGCTTCCTCACTTCTTCCAGGTCTCTGCTCAAATGCCAATTGTCAGGGAAGTCTTTCCTAACCTGACATAAAATAGCATCTCCCCTCCAATGACATTCTCCACTCTACTTATTACTGTCTCCTTCACTATGCTTTATTTTCTTCAAAGCACCTGTTTCTACTTACCACATTATATATTATTGGTTCACTGCCTGTCTTCCCTATTAGAAAAGAATATAAGATCCCTATCACCACCATAAGTGTAAATAGGGACTTTTTCCTGTTTTATTTTGTTCACTACTGTTTGCCCTGTACCTATGACATAAAAAATACCTAGAGTGTTTTTAATGGATGGGTGAACATTAAACCCTCCTATTCAAAAGTTTCCCGGGACCATAAATGATTCTCTAACAGTTTTCCAATCCTGGCTACACATGAACATCACAGAAAGTCTTTTTAAAAGTACAATACTTGGGCCCCACCCAGACCAACTGAGTAAAATTCTCTAGGAGTGAAACCTGGTATTTTTCAAAGTTCCTCAGTTGCAGCCACTGATCTACAGAATACGGTCAAAGTGCTGGCTAAACTGTCATCCTCTCAAAATCAGACCCCAGGATCTGGATCTGTCAAGTGAAACAAGATACTACATTTCACCCCAGATCCCATTTGAAACCCTACAGCACATGTGGACTATGTCAGATAAATACATACATAACTATTTCATGAAGTATAGCTTATGCCCGATTTTAAACTTATTTTTTTTACCCCACAGAAAGTGTTATGCACTTACTAGACACTGAATAAATACATGCTGAATAAAGAAAGCTTGTTCATAAAATTATTTCCTTTTTCAATTTGTACTAAACCAAAGAAAGGGTGCACCCCGTCTTGAATCTTTCCATTAAGAACTACTTAAATCAGCAGTTCCTAAACCTGATACACACTGGAACCACCTGAGGTGTTTTATAAAAAAAATAAAATAAAATAAAATAAAATAAAATAAAAATGTATGCTTGTCTGGACCCCACCTTTAGGGGCTCTCATTTATTTAGCATGAGACAGAGTCCAAATATCCTTTTTGGTTTAGTTTTTCAGTTTCCAAGGTAATACCAATGTGCAGGGAGGGTTGAAAACCAATGACTGAAATATATCAAATTTGGATGCTCTATCTTTTCTAAATATAGAGATTGGCAATATTAAAAGATGTTATTTGATTTAAAATCTGCAGAAAACAGCACTTATATTTTCTAAGCTTTTCTTTTGTGATATGAACGACCTGATAGTGTACTTACTGATCAAAATATGTCTACTTTTAGCTAAAACAAATCTTACCCAGAGATTAATTTTCTTTTATGGTTCAGTTTCCATTCTTACAACCTATACATATGGATGATTTACTAGTATATGCATACCCCGGAGATACTGCGGGTTCGGTTCCAGATCATCACAATATAGCAAGTCATAATCTTTTTGCTGGTGGAAGGTCTTGCTTTCAATTTGTAAAAAAAACAAAACAAACAAACAAACAAACAAAAAAAATCTGTGAAGCACAATGAAATGAAGCACAATAAATTGAGGTATACTTGTACAAGCTATTTCCCTCAGTTTCTCTCCTTTTGTTCATTCACTCATTCATGAAAACATTTATTATGGCAGGCAGTCTTCTGAGATGCCAATAATCCCTGCCTCCCAATAGTCATGTTCTTTCTAATCTCTTCCTTGTGAGTGGGCTAAATCTAGTAAAGTCCTTTAACAAACAATACAGAAAAACTGATTGATGCCACTTCCAAAATTAGGTTACTAAAAGACTCTAGCTTCCATCTTGCTCATCCTCTCTTACCTTGTTGTGAGCTATGCTACAGAGTGGCTCACGTGACAAAGAACTGGGGGAAGCCTCTGGTCAACAGGTCAGTGAGGAGCTGAGATACTCTGTATAACAGCCAGTGAGGAACTAAGGCCTGCCTGGAAGTAATTCTCCCTCTACTGATGCCTAGAGACGACTGTAGCCCGTGAGACCCTGAATCACAGGACTTAGCTAAACTCTCCCCAGATTTCCTGACCCAAAGAAACTGTGAGGTAATTAATATTTTTGTTTTAAGCAACTAAACTGTGAGGTAATTTGTGATACAGCAATAGATAACTAAGATGCTTACAAACACCTATTATATTACAAGAACTGAGATGCCACTGTACGTTACAGGAAATCTAGTACCCATACTGCAGGATGGCTTGTTTGAAACACCTAGCTCTGATCCCCTTAATCTTTATACATTACACATAAGTTACAATACTGACTTAGCTCACCACTAGACTACAACAATCACCCATCAGATTACAGCACCTTCAGTGGAGGACAAGTTGTTTGTCCTTTGTTTGAGGTTACTGAAGTAAATAAATACTTGATTTGTCCTTCATTTAATATTTTCATATAGCTGTTCTATTTTGGTGGTGTTTCCTTTCACTCTTTTGCAATTTCCACCTTTACTCTGTGCTGTCGGTTATTCCTGTTATAGCATTTATTTTGTATTGTCTCTCCTTACTCCTTACCCTATTGCTTTTCCTCTGCTTCTTGGCACAATGTGGGTAAGATACTTGTTTTCACTGTGATCACCATGTAGTAGTATTGCTCCTTTTATTTTATTTCTCCCTTTCCTATTACCAGCCAGACTTGTTACTTCTTGTCTAATAATCAGATTTGTAGTTGTTTTAATAACTGCTACTAGAACAGCTGAGTGCAATGTTCTCAAAGCATGGTCTGTATTCCAGTAGTGGGCCCTGTCAGTTGATTATCAAGTGTTCCACAGGCAGCCTGGTATAATCATAAATTTAAAAGGTAAGGTCGATTATGATTTTTCACAGAAACCCCGTTGTTATTTTGTAATGTATAATCTAAACTCATAAAAATTGTTTTAACTCATAAATATAGATATGAAAATAATTCTAGAAATACCAGAACTCAGAATAATGATGCAAACTAAACACTGAACAGGGCTTCAACAGAATATACAATGTCAGTCACTATGTCTGAGGTAAGTGAATCTGCAAGTGTTGATGTGCACACACAAGTACCTGGAAAAGTATGAATAAGAAGTGTACAGATAAATATCTGAAAACTATTTTTTAACAAATCAGTATCCTTTTGCCTCTAGTGACTATATTATAATCCTTAGTCAAATAGTGGCATGAAGTATCAAAGCTTTTGAATAATTTTCTATATAGTACCTCCCTGACAAACCAAGTAGGTTTTTACAAACCAAGCAAAATATGCTCTTCAGGTAAAATTGATGAATTTTGTCACCAAAAACAGAAGTCTAAAACTACAAAGGCATTATTCATAGTTGTGCTCATAACAGTAAAAACATAAAGAGCTTTTAAAAGAAACTCATAGTTGATGACATATATTTGAAGATAAAGCAAAAGGCACAAAATTCATTTAATATATGATGTAGTTGAGCATTGTATAATATTAACGGTATATAATGTAGAAGAGTTAATACTGTTACATGGGTAGCTTAGCAGATATTTTTGTTTACAGTAGGAACAAACCACAAATGTGAAAAAATATCAATCAGTTCTTGTTATATTATTATAGACAACCCATTTGAGAGAGAAGTAATCAATGACTTTTTATTTGATTTATCACTGACATCCCAAGCTACACAGAAAAGTTATTTCTAGTAGAGGGAAACTACAGTAAAAACTGTGAACTACAATGTCTGCTGTGAAAGGTTGGTTGGGATCAATATTGATAGAACACCAGGTATTTGTGTACATACGAAGCAATAACAGAGGTTGCAAGTGATTGTCTAATCTACATGTCACTTTATTTCTCAGTGTTTAACTGGCAATTTAAAATACACCTCTCAATTTTAATTCAACGTGATCAAAATGGTCACGTCTTTTCTATAAAAGAAAAAAGTCACCTTGTATACTGTATTTTCTACCTTAACATAAACTGTTGCAGAAAATAATCTTTACATTTCTTTAAGGCGCTGATAAGGTCAAAAATAATCGTTTCTATGTTTTCTAGAGACTTGTTCAAGTGGTATGCATATCTGAGCAACATGTTTATTTATTTTATTATTTTTTTAAATTTATTTTATTTTTTAAAATTTATTTATTTCTGAGCAACATGTTTAAATCTTTACTATCATGAATATGTTGATTTAGGGTACAACAAAATAAATTTAATTTTTAGTTTAATGACATACTAAATATGGTGCATAGAACTGATCACCAAGAAACTGACTTTCCCACTGATAACCAGGAAGCTAATTAATATTACATTTGCCACTGCCTCGATTTGAAATATCCAAGCTTTAGTGGGACAAGGTTCACCAAGAGTCTGAGAGTACAAGAAACAGCTTAAGAAATTATTCATAATTTTCAGGTCATGTTTAATCTCAATATACAGAATTACTTGAGCAAGCCATTGCTCATTACCATTTCAGCAATCTACAATTTTAAGTTAGCAGAAATTAAGAGCAGGAAAAGAAACATACAATTTGGGGAACATGATCATAGTTTAAGTTCATGAGCCCTACAGAAAACCTAGTAAACAATATCTCTTTCACAGATGTGACTTATTATAAATAATATTATTTTTTAAAGTACTTTTTTTTATTACTTTAGGTGTGATAATTTTTTTACACTTACCAAATATTAGTGGTATGTGTATACAGTGAATATCCTCTGTGTTCCAAAAATACTGAGACTGAGATTCAATGGCATAATGTTTAAGTGCTTCGCTCTGAAGTAAAATTGCCTGGAGTCTAATCCTACTCTAATACTTAAAATCTCATTTTTCAGTTATAAAATAGTAATTGTGAGGAGTGAATATTAACATGAAAATACCTTAACACATTGTCTTATACATAATAAGTATTAATAAAAATTAATAATAAACTCTTCTTATTCTTTAAGGTTATTCAGACAATTGAGAATATAAAAAATCTGAAAGCTAATATGTGAAGGTACTGCTAAAATTTGATATAGGAATGCATCCTTACAGAGTTGAAGTCTTTCATACTTTGTCATTTTCAAACAAAACTAAAGGCTATCTGACTTCTTCATTTCACCCCTGTATTTCTCAATTCCAGAGTAGAGTTAGGCTACTAATACTAGCTTCCAGGATGATTCCCGATGAGCCTCACGTCTCTTGGCATTCTTGCCCTTGTACAGTCTCTTCCCACACTGAACAATGCTGAACTGTGTAAACAGAAGGATCCTGCAGAAATGGCTTAGTGGAACTTTTGGGCCTACGTTCACAAAAAATACAGTGACTTCCATCTTGCTCACTCTTGGATAACTTACCCTGAAGGTAGCCAGCTGGCAGGTCATCAGGACACTGAAGCAGGCCTCTGGGAAGGTACACATGGCAAGGAACTGAGGCTTCCTGCCAACGATAGCCAGTGTGGGTGCACCATCTTGGAAGCAGATGCTACAGCTGCAAGCCTTCAAGATGCCTGTAGCCTCACTTGACATCTTAATTGCAACCTCATGATAAACCCAGAGACAGAACTACCAAGCTAAGCTGCTCCCAAATTCTTGATTCATAGAAACTTAGCAAAGAAATGCTTTGCAATAATTTGTTGTGCAGAAATATATAATAAATCTGTTTGCCAAAAATCTGTGCTGTGTGAAAAGACAGGGGTTTTCTGATGTAGGAAAGGGGAACACAGGAGAAAGACAAAGAAATGGGAATAGAGCTAGCTAATCAAAGTGAACAGAATAAATCAATGTGAAGTATTCAGAAATATTTTATGCTGTCATTTCTAACTTCCTAAGATCATTTTAATTTTCTTCTTTGTCCTTATCTACATCTTTCAAATTTTAACAATATATTTTACTTTTCAAAATAAAAATAAAAATATACTTTAATTAAAAACTTCTAAGTATTCGCATGTATAATTTTATTATGTAATAATCTACTTAAAAGGATTTTCTGAAGATCAACTGTTGAGATCACTATTCACTATTCACTTCAAACCTATATGCAATCAATCGCTATGCTAAATGCAAGGAGAACACTAAAAGCTGAAGATAACATGGTTCAATTTAGGAAGAGAAACAATTTAGCCTCAATTTAGTAGGAGAAACAGATATGAAGAATCTAATATGGTCTAGCATATAGAATATTCTCAATAAATATTTGTTGAATAAATACGATTGGTAGGGAATATTAAAAGAGCACATCTACAATTGGGAGAGTAGGAGTGGAAAAGAAATGTCAGGGAAGCCTTCCTGAAGAGCTGGTATTTAAACTGAGCCTTAAGTAATATGTAGAATTTCAATGGTTGGAGTTGAAATTAAGACAGAGGGAGCACAATGAGCAGTCACAAGGTCAAGAAAATGTGTGGAATTTCCAGAGCATTTTCAGAAAACCAATAATTAGTAAGTAACCCAGTACAGCTGGAAAATTGAAATTATAAAAAGAGACAAAGCTGGTCAAGTTAGAAGCAGGCTATGGAGAGTTCTGATTGATATATTATATGGTTTGATGTCTGAATTTCCTTCTAAAGGAATAGGGAGCTATTGATCACAAGTTCAATCCATGTTATTCTACTTTTTTATTTTATGTTTGAAGTATTATATAATTATTACAATAGTTGAGAGAGGTGATAAGGGTCTAAAGTAGGGCTTTAGGAGTTAGATGGGCTAGCTGAGAGAGAGCATGTGAAAAAAATACTCAAAAGTCTAACTAGATTTGAGGGTGCTGAGACAGAGAGGAGGAATAAATAATGACTTCACGGTTTAAATCTAAGTGTCTAAGAGCATAATGACGCCACAATAGAATTGTATTTAGTATGTATATGTATACACATATACATATTATCTAGATATAATCTGATGTCTAAATGTTATAAACATGCCACAAAAATTGTATATAACAAATTTGCAGATGTAAAATCCTTAGAAATTTTACATTTCTGCTTATGTTTCTTAGGTTAATACTACTATTAGATGAAATTTCATAAGTACTAATTGGTGGTATATGCTACAGATAGACAGGGAAGGTTAACAAACCCACACTAAGTATCAGAGGAAAATTACCCTAGTATTAACACATCTTGTTGATGATGATTCATACACAAATAATCAGTTCAAGACAAACAGGTCTAATAATGTATGCATCACTATAGCATAAACTTTCTAATAATAAAAGCAGAATGTGTTAAACACAAATATTGATAAAAATTGCCTGTTTTAATATACTATACAATGCCATACCATTTTTTATATATTTTTCTACTTAATTCAAGATACCCGTAATAAAAGATTTTGTTCTATTTTAAAAGAATGTTCTTATAAAGATACCTATCCTATAATTAGAAAGATTAAAAAAAATGAGCCTACTAATACCAATCACAGCTAGTCCATTTCCTTTTGATTATACTTCATATTAATTTTTCACAATTAAAGTCATAAGAAATCAATGAATGTTATTACTGTCTACCTCCTAACAGAAGATTTAATTCAGCCTTCATTAAGTTCTCCAAAAATTGGATCCAAAATTTGACTATGTATTAAGTTTATTACAGAATGCCATATTTCTTAGAATAAAAACATTATTCTAAATAAACACTCATGTTTGCTAAGATAGATTTAGCTCTATTCAGTTAAGTTATATCACAAAATATTAAGTGACCAACTGATGTTGTACAGAAGTAATGACCAACTGACGTTGTACAGAAGTAAACTAACTAAATTTAGAATGAATGGGTCATAATGATATATTCCAAAGTAACTGAAAAGGGGAAGTTAAAGCATAACAATAACATCAAATATAAAGAAATATACAACAAATAAGAGGACTACCTAAAGTAAAAGAGGGGAGGAAAAGACTAGGGAAAGGATTTCTGTTGATGGACAAAGTCCTAAATTAAGAAGGACAAATGTCCTGCTATTCTCAGCACTTCTTAGCCAAACACAAGAGAACTTAAAGCTTCTCTTTCCAAAGACAATAAGAAACTACTTCAGGATCCTCTATCCCTAACGATTCTAAGAAATTTAAATCAAGTTTACCATCCAGATCAGCTGAGAAAAATAGATGTAATTTTCTCTTCCATCGCATAGTTCCCCATCTGCTCATGCTAGCCAAAGCTTACTTTAGCACACACAGCTAAAACACAAATGTATGGATGAACTGACAAATTTATAAACACATACGAGTAATGAGCCAACCAACTAGCAAGCATAAATGACTATTTCAGATCTTTGCTTTTTGATCGAAGGGAAAAGAGAAGTATATTAGGATCCCCAAACGAAATAAAAAAGGAACTTGAGAAGACAAACTTTGTATAATACATGTTAACTGGATCACACCAGTTAACATGTATTATACACTAAAACACTACCACTGAGTTAACAACAGTAACTACAAATCAACTCAGTTTTTTGAAATAACATTAACTTCCTATAAAAGAGCTTTCCTAACATAGAAATTACAAAGTTACCACAGTTATCAACTAAATTTAGAAATTCACTAGTAAGTAGTGCAGTGAAAATAAAAGATATTATCACATTAATATTCAAAGTTAAATGTAATCAAGCAGAAAAGACCTCCGCATTTTATTGTATGTTAATTATACTTTAGTCAAAAATTAAACACAGCAAGTCTTTAGTTATGAGTAACTGAGTATTTAGATAAAACTGATTTTCCAGCTGACTAAAGTATACATTTTAAATAACCAAATCTTTTATTTTGTTCCTAAAATGTGTACATGCTTCCCTGCCTTAGTAACTAGTATAACATATAAAAGCTACTAATTTTTTAAAAGGTGTCTTATGTGTGCCAAGGATAATACTAAGCTCTTCACATTCACCAACTCGTTTGATTTTAAATTCCTTTTCACATAATGAGGAGACCAAGACTTGAAATGTTTAAGAAACCTGTCATAATTACATTCATGCTCAACTCCAGGTCTGCCTGATTCTAAAGCTGGTACTTTATTTGTTCCCCAGGTTTATTATAGTTCAATTGACAAATAAAAATTGTATATATTAAGGTGTATAAGCGATGTTTTCATATATATGTACATTGTAAAATGGTTACCACAATCAAGCTAATTAACAAATCCATCACTTCACATTACCTTTTTTGTTTTGTTGTGGTGAGAACATTAGATATACTCCCTGAGCAAATTTCAAGCATACAACAATATTAACTATAGTCACCATTCTGTACATTGGGACCCCCCAGAATTTAACCATCTCGCATAGCAGAAACTTTGTACCCTTTGACCAATATCTTGACATGTCTTATACTCCTCAACCCCTCACAGCCACTGCTCTACTCTGTTTCTGAGTTCAACTTTTTAAAATCCACATATGCATGAGATTGTGCAGTATTTGTCTTTCTATTGCTCAAACTTTCTAGATGCCACAATGCTATGCTGTCTTGACAAAACCACCATTTAGAACCTCATATAACACCTCTCTCTGGAGCTATCAAGATGTTCTGGGCCATTTGTCCTTATCTAACATGGCAGTTCCAGAAATATGAATCATTATAGTTGGTAATTCTTTTGTCTCCTGTCTTGCTGTCAGTTACCACTTCTTGGTTATCTGCTTTCAGCAACCTTAGTCATTCCATTCACAACTCCAACCCTGAACTACATCTAATTTAATATCCATCATAACCAAAGAAGAATTGAAAGATGCCAAGAATAAGATCTTATCAAATTAGGGATCATATTTTATAAAACTGTTTTATGTCACTATTAAAGACTATGCATAAAAAACTGCATAAAGCCAAATAGTTTTAATATTTAAAACTGCGTATAGTATTCCCAGGACCTAGTGGAGGAGGGATGTATGATAAGGAAGAGGTGACTAATCCTTCTGCAACCAAAGCAGCTCTGCTTTTGCTTTACTAATTGGAGTTCCAAATAAAAAGTGAAAACTATTAAAATAAGCTAGCCAAAAGCACCGTTAAGACTGCATTGGGTGGATGTTAACAGGAAATGGCTGAAAATTCAACAAGGCAAATAGATTTTGAACACACAGTAACTAAATGCCCAGAACAAAGCACTGGAAGTTACCCAAAGGGCTTGAGACTCATGCTTCTCTAATTTCTATAACTTTTAGCGCGTCTAGAACAAAGTTAAGTAGTAGTGATAAGAGAATTTTCTTGTCTTTTTAATATTAATTACACATATATCTCCATTACTTTTCCTGATATCTTTTTGAGATGTATATTTTAATTATGTTAAAGTTTACTAAAGATAACATCAAGAATAAATGTCTGATTTTATTATCTGGAGTTCAAGATCTACTGAGGTGATCATACAGCTTTTCCTCTATCTACTAGTACGTTGAATTATATTAACAGCATTCCAATACATCTTTGTGGTCCTGGAATAAATTCTATTTAGTCATAGCATATTATACTTTGAACATACTATTGGATTTCTACATTAACATTCTTAGACAAAACTGATCTGTAGTTTTATTATGATATCTCTATCAGGTGCTATCAGTATTATGCCTGCTCTCCTGCTCTATTTTGCGGCACTAAAATTTATTGAATGCCTTCTATATGTCAGGCATTGTTCTAAGAATTGTGTTTGTAATAACCTGTTTAAGCTTCACAGCATCTTTTCTCACCTGATTTTCACTGCTTTTAATTCAAATTCATTTAGCAATAATACCAAATCACTGATAATTTTGTTTATATTTACTTAGTATCTTGGTTGACTATCCATTTATTTCCAACCCTCTTAGTAATTTTGTTCTAGATGTGTTGCTAACATCAAGTGTATAATTGGGTTTTGTATTTCATCTAATCCAAGTCTTACTTAATATGTGAGCTTATGTCACAGACAATTATTGTTTTAATAAGCATAGTTGCTCTTGTTTTAATGTTTTCTGAGTCTTTTTTCCCCCTTAAAGGCTCATTCTTTTTGTTTCCCATCTTCTGCTGTACAGTTATTTCACATATTAAACAAATGTTTTTTAAGTGCCTATTATGTGCGAAACACCATATTTTGTTAAGAATAAAATGGCAAACCAAAAGTTAGCTACATATGTATAATGACAAACTGTGGTTCTGTTCTTCCCCACTTCACTCCAATACCATGAGCATTTCTAATAAGAGGGGATAGACAAGGCTTTCAAGGAAGATTGCTCATAAGAACTGACACGCTCAGATTTAAATAAGATAAACGAGTTGCCCGAATGGAAGAGTAGGAGAAAGATTATCTCAGGTAGAAAGTACTGAGTGTAAAAAGACAAAGAACTTGGTGCACTATGGAAAGTGAAAGAGAGTTAGGTTGAAGAATTTTGAGTGAGGGGGAAAAGAGGTAGGCAGGCCAGATCAAGTCTACAAAAAGGCCAAGTTAGAGAACACAGATTTTATTCTAAGTGCAACAGATATCCTAAAATACTTTTCAGCATAAAAGTGACTTTTATTATATTTCCATTTTAAAACTGTTGTGTAGAGAATGGACTAACACACGACACACATGGAATCGAAGAGACTGAGTACACTATTAAAGTAGCACATACGAGAGATGGTGGTAGCTTAAGTAGTTGGTAAATAGTGAAGATAGATGGAAATGAATGGATCCAAAGATTTTACTCAAGGTAGTACTATCACTCTTCCTCCTCTCCTTTCAAGATTATTTTTATATATAGTATAATTTGGTTGTTTTTATAATAAAGACATCCCTGTTCCTTTACATAAACTCATCCATTCAGTAAATATTTATTAAACCTATTTTACTGCCAGGTATCATGCTAGGCATGGGAATACAGAAGAGAAAACTCTCTAGCCTCACAAAGCTTGTAAGCTGTGAAATAAAATAAAACTAAGCCTTCCTTATGTATCTAATTATGTCCTACCATAATATTAAAAATGTTTTAATATTATGGTAGGACATAATTAGATACATAATTATGTCCTACCGCAACATTAAAACATTTTTTCGTGTAATACAATCATTCATTGACTCAACAGATACTTACTAAAAACACCATCTATATACCAGGTCCTAATCTATAGGTATACAGAAGTATCTTTTCATGGAGCATATATGCATTCTATTAAAGACAGGCAATCAAACATATATATGTATGAAGTATTAGGTAGCAGCAGAAAAAAGCTACAGCAGGATATGAAAAGAGTTACACAGAAGAGCTATTTTTCTACAGGGAGATTAGGGAAGCACCTCTGATGAGGTTATTCTTAAGCACAGTCCTGAATGAAGTGAAGTAGTAAGTCATGCAGGTATCGAGATGTGAAATATTCTAGGAAAGACAAGACCAACTGCAAAGGCCCTGAGGCAGAAGGCTGGCATGTTCAAAGAATACTAAAGTGACTAAAATGCCTGAATTGTAAGGAGTGTGTAGAATATAATAAAACTAGTTTAAAGAGGTAGCCAAAGACCAGATCATGGAAGGCCTTCCCTTCATACAATAGAAATAACTTGGAACTGTATTATTCTAAGGAGGATGGGAAACTAAGGATGGCAAAGTTCTGAGCAGGAGAATAACATGATCTGACTAAAGTTAAAATAAAAATTACCTGGCTGCCTTACTAGAATGGTTAAAAATCCAGAAAACAGCCAATACCAAATGCTGGTGTAGATGTGGAGCATCTCATTCTTTGTTGGTGAGAATGCAAAATGGTGAATGGATGAATAAACTGCAGTACAGCCAGACAACAGAATATTTTTCAGCACACATACACACAAAAAAGCCATCAAAAGGAATGGAGGAACCTTAATTGCATATTACTAAGTAAAAGAAGCCAATCTGAAAAGGCTACATCTTGTATGATACCAACTATATTACATTCTGGAAAAGGTAAAACTTAGAGACAATGAAAAGATCAGTGGTGCCAAGGGCTGGCGGAAGGGAGAGATAAAGAGGCAGGGCACTGAAGATTTTTAGGGCAGTGAAACTATTTTGTATGATATCATAATTGTGGATACATGTCATTAAATATTTGTCCAAACCCATAGAACGTACATCACCAAGACTGAACCCTAATGTAAACTATGGACTTTGGAGGATAATGATGTTTCAAGATAGGTTCATCAGTTATAATTAATGTACCCCTCTGGTTGGGATGCTGAAAACAGGGGAGGCTATGAAAATGTAGGGACTGAAGTTATATGAGAAATCTCTGTACCTTCCGCTCAATTTTGCTGTGAACCTAAAACTGCTCTTAAAAAGTCTATTGAAAAAAAAACACTGATGGCTATAAAAGAATAACTATAAATGGTATGACATATCCCTTTGAAAAACAGTCTGGCGGAGACTTTAAGGTAATGTCCCTTCTTATGGTTTCCCACATCAATCACATTCAGAATTGTGGTCCAAAAGACAAAGCTTTGAGACATGAAGATTTATAATTAAATTCTGGCTCTACTACTGAATAGCTTCAGTTCTTATTTAAGTCACTTAACCTTTCTGGACTCTGCTTTCTTGGTAAACTTATTACAGTAAAAATAGTCATTCTACAAAAAAATTTGAGAGGGTCAGATGAAAATGAGCTTTGGAAACTTAAAAAAAAATTGCCTGGCTGATATTTAGAGACCAGATGGTAAGGGAATGGGTGTAATCAGAGAACCAATAAGAAACTTAAGATAATCAGCAGGCAGGAGATGATGGTGTCTCATATTAGGATGGCAACAACAAAAGGTGGAAAAAGTGATAAAATTCTTAACATATTTTAGAGGTACAGCATATACAGTTTATAGATGAACAGGAAGTGTGTGGGAGAGAGAGAAAGATAAGACAGGTTGTGTCATCAAGAAAGGAGGAGAAATTTGGGGACAGAAATGTAAGTTCCATTTTACACATGTTAAATTTGATACCTAGAAGACAAACACATGGAGTTGCCTAAATAATTGCCTAACAATTTACATGTAAAGACATGAGAGATGTTCATGACTAGCTTATCAAAAAGTCATTGTTTTAGCCACATCTTAAACATGCATATGGTAAATATCGAGATCTTCTAAATTCTTACAGTAGTTAAAATATTATACCAACAGATGGTTAAAACAAATAGATATGGTTTCAGTCCTTACTCATTTTACAGTTTAGTATGAGAAACAGAAAAATACTCAAGCAATTAAAATATATGCACTAAGCATTATTATGGAAGAAATCCAAAATTAAGAAATTTAGGTAGAGATAAAAACTTCTTGCTAGATGTCATTGTTTTCAATAAATGAGGGAGAATATACAGAAAAGTAGTAGAGGTTTGACTCATGAATGAATATAATCAACAGATAAATTATTTTAGCTAGCAATATACTCTAAAGCACAGGTTACTGGCAAATACCACCTTATGAATGAAATTGTGACATTAAATACAACTTCAATTTAAAGTAACATACATGGAACAATGTCAAGTGTTAAAGAGAGATTTCTAAAACATATTACCAGAACTTAAAGTGAAAGGTAAATAGATACTGAAATAAGCCCCCCTCCGCTAAAAAAAAACAAAAACAAGAAAAACTTAAGACAGCTCTCAAGTTGAAGTTCAGAGGATAAATGAAATTGGAAGAGTAAAGAGAACATTCCATACAACAGAAACTACATAAGCAAATATTCAGAACTAGGAATTACTACAAGAGAAAGTCATCCATTCAAGTAATATTTGCTATACACCTATTTTATGACAGGCCTTTGGAATCAAAGGTAAAGAAGACACACATAAAAATTCTGCTGACTGGTATGGAGAGCACACTATCAAAAGCAATTGTAATAAGTGTTAAAACTAGGTTAAATTCAGGCAGTTATGCAAATACATAGGCAGATCCTATGGAAGCAGGGAAGGCTTTCTGAAGGACGGGACATCTAAACAAAGACATTAATAAGAATTAACCAAATCTGAGGTGCGGGACAGGAAGCAGTGGAAACAGAGAATGGGAGGACAGGCAAAACAGCATCCAGAGATTAGAGTGTGCAAAGCCCAAAACAAGAGAACATAACACTGGTAGGTAGATGGTGGACATAGCTGGGGCATAATGTTACTGGGGTGAATGGCAAGAGCTAAGGCTGAAGGAATAAACAGAAACCAGACCACAAAAGGATTTGTAAGCCATGTCAAAGAGTATAGACTTTAGCTAAGGATATCCTCTTGGCCGTACTAAAGGGTTCATATCAAAGAAAAGTTAAGAGTAATGTGGGACTAGATTATCTACAACAAAGGTTACAAGCTCACTTGTTTACAAAGACAAAATAAGTAATAAAAATGAGTAAAGAAGATAAGGTATAAGAAAAACTCAAGAGACAAGGAGTGACGAGAACTGTGGAGAGCAAAAGTCCCCTCTAAATAGGGCAAACTGTTGCAATGAACAATGTGGCTCAGTGCTGCTAGATCTTCCAATTTTTAAAAAGAGGCTGGAAATTTGAAATTTCAAAAGAAATATCCTGATTTTTAGTAATGGCAATTAAATTTCCTTGAAACATGGTGCAGATCAGCATTGAGAGAACCAAACGAAACAAGGCAGAATCAAACCAGTCACCAGTTTCCAGTCTCTACTGCAGAACTACAAAGACTAAGCTGAGGCCTTTGACTTGGACTTAAAGGCAGCCAAGAATTACTGGACATTTAAAGAGGAATGACAGACAAGTAACTACCAATTGAGAACGCAGTGTCTTTCTTGTTCACTGCTGAAAAAGTACCTAATGCTTTGTTGGTTTCAGTAAATATTTAGAGATGAAGTTGAAACTGGAAATTTTGAAAAATGTGTCATGGAAGTAGATAAGACAAACTGGAGGTCAGAATATATGTATATAAAATATATATTACATATGTATGTTACATGTATGTTATATATAATACACATGTAATATGTATTTTATATATAGATATGTATTTCATACACATACACAGTGCTTCTTTGCTCCAGTCCTGGCCCACTCTTCTACCAGTTTTTAGTTTTGTTCACAGCAGCTACCATGGGCTGCTCAGTGTTTTTTCTTTGGCTATATAACTCAGAAATTTGACCACAATTAGCAACTATCAGCTTTCACCTGGCTAAGGGCAATGAAATTAAATAGGATAAATGACTACTTCAACTTCGACATTAGGCCAGGACCTCTAATGCTAACTCTATACCCTACTCTAAGGCTAAAACTGCTACCTAAACATCAGGGATAAAGTAACAGTCAAATATTGCACTAACTCTCCTGGGAAACACCTATCAAAAATAATGAGTAGTATGCCTAGATAGTACGGTTAGGAAATAAATAGAATGAGATCAGGATTCTGCTAGAAGGGAGATGGAGTAACAAAGAGGTAGGTTGAGAAAGACTAGAAACTCAGAACAGGTA
Source organism: Pteropus medius (assembly GCF_902729225.1). Classification (NCBI taxonomy): domain Eukaryota; kingdom Metazoa; phylum Chordata; class Mammalia; order Chiroptera; family Pteropodidae; genus Pteropus; species Pteropus medius. Next base: position 6,114,434 of record NW_024349519.1, on the reverse strand, counting down.
TGAAAGTTAAACAGTAATTAACAATAAGACAAAAAAAAAAGAGGACCCCCAAATCCCCAGAATCTGAGCATTTATATATTGAGAGTTTAAGTAATCTCGAAGAGCAAAGCCTGGCAATGTTTGATATAAATCGTAGGAGATTCTACTCTTATTGAGAAATATGGATAATCAGTATCAGAAGTTATAAATTCATTCACTGAGAATAATTGTCTTAAATATTCCTCATCTAGGGAAGATGAAATCGACAGTCTATCAAAGTGTCCAGTTAGATATTATGATAAAAAGCAGGAGCCAATACTCTGATTAAAAGCTTACAGGAAGGAAACTTAACACTTCGCATCTAAAAAAAAGTAGACCTAGGTATAAGGCAACACTGCAGAAAAATCTAAATGCTCTGTCAAATTTAGGAATGAATAGTAGGGCTTCATGTTACCAATGATCAATAGTAAAGCTGAGCACACACGAACAGGTGAAGCAATGAAAGAAAAAGATACTCAAAGCACCTTTTTATCAGAAGTAATAGGAGAATTATATAAAACCAAATGTTTTTTAGATGTTCTAAGTCTGTGCTATACAATGCAGAAGCTGCACGATGATGCTGAGCACCTGCAATGTGCTAGTCCAAAATGGATTTGCTCTAAGTATAAAATAACCCCAGATTTTGAAGACTTAGTATGAAAAAGACTAAAATATCTCACTAAAAATTAAAAGAATAATGTTTTCGATATTTTGAGTTAAATATAGTATTAAAAGTAAATTCACCTGTTACAATTTGCTTTTCTAATTTGACAAGAAATTTTTTAATTACATATATGGTTCTCTTTTGTGGCTTGCATTACATTTCTATTGAACAGCACTGTTACAAATTAGTTATGTTTAATGTGAAGCCCTAAATGACTATTTTTTAACATTTTGAATTTAATATTGTTCTTTCTTTAGTATTAAATTCCTCTTGGGTACATGAATTAGATGATTTTACCAAACTGTCCAGAAAAGAGATTTAATCGAATTTCCGGGCAGGGACTTGAGCCAGCAGGGTTGTTTCACCAAATAGTAACCAGGCTCTCTTCATATTATCTCTGACAAAAGGGTTACATAGTAAGAAAGAAGCACTATGAACACATGGAACAGGATTTGACCAATAGTTTAATTATAAACCATCCAGCATAATAATATGCTTTCATAAGATTTTATCAATTACAATCCAACTGTTAAACTTACAAAGTAAGATAAACATCTTTCACTATGATTTATTCAAGTTTAGCCATACTCAGCAATTTTTAGATATTCAAATTTGCCCTTTTGGGAAAGATCTCACCTAACAGTACTCCATTTTGCTACCAAGGGAAATATACCTCTCTCATTAGGGTGAAAGAAAAGAACAGTAACTACTTTTTATGAGATACCATGACAAATTTTAAAAGACACTGGCCTTCTCATATAATAAACATTAATATAATCTAGAAACAGTCCATGGTCTATCTGGAAACTTTAAGAGAATGTGGTTTTAGTAAGTTAAGAATTTCACAAATAAGATGTAGAATATAAAAACTTTATAAAATAGCACTGACTCAAAGACAGAATACATTAACTCAGAAAAACAACTGTACTATTCCAATATTAGAAGACTACTAGTTGAAAAAAAAATGTACTGGATTCACCACAACGAAAATAAAATTAGACTTAGACTAAAACTTCCTACAGATTAAAGTATTTCTCTAGGCAGAGTTCTTTAGTACAAAACTATTCAAGGCTTTATTAGTGTTCCCAAATTACTTTAGACTTTGGTAACCAATGGAAGAAATGGAACCAACAAAAGATATCCCAGATGGCTTATAGAGAACTTTGGGTTCAGGTGCTAGTTAATTTGAGAGTGAAGTGTGAAAGTGCAGTTATTCTTTCAAACATCTAGGAGTTTAGTAATACTAAGCACAAGGCATTATACTTAGTTTAGGTTTTGGAGATAAAATGGTGAACAAGCTACAACCTCTGACCATTATAGGTTTATTCTCCAATAGTTTTGTAAAAGAATAAGCAATAAGTGCTATTTCATTGCCTGTTCCCCATGCTCAAATCAAGATATTTCTCTTTCTCCTATTGTATTTGGAGGGAAAGGGGTAAGGATAGAGAAACAGGGAAGAAATCTGCACTTAATATACTGAATTAAAATTATGTTTCTTATCTCTTTCCTTGTAAAACTCTAAACTCCTTAAAGACAGAAGATTAAACCTATTCGCCTCCCTATACCCAGCACCTGAATCAGTGCCTGGTGCTCATCTGCTATTATCTCAAAGCTAGATTAGATTACAGCCATTGTGCTAGGGCAACTGCTACTTTCTTTTTCTACTATAAAATAGTATCACGAATAAATAAAGATTAAAACAATAAAGGTCAATTTCCAGTGTTTCTTTTTGCAAAAATAAGCATACACATACATTAAATGTAGGTGTTTAAAAGCTACAAAGTAATATACATATTCTTTAAGGAATATGCAGTTCCATAAACTAGTTTCCTTTCACTACTATCACTAGATCTCCCTCACCTCCCACCCCCACCCAAGGTAACCACTACCATGAATTTGGTGTAAATGAGATCACATTGTACACATCATTCTGCAACAAACTTCCTTACATCTATGAAATCTCTCCATATTTATATGTATCAAAAAGCAACATAGTGGATTCTGGAGCCAGGCAACTGAGATTCAGATTCTAGCTTTGAATCCCAGCTCTGCTATTTTCTACCTATGAGAGTAGGCAGGTTATTTAACCCTCTATGGTTCATTATTCTCATATGTAAAATGGAGATAATGATAATGATAGTGCTTATTTCTGAGTTTTTAGGAGGACTAAAATAGTTAACATTTATAAAATACTTAAAATAATCTCGGAGTATAGACAGTACAATTTGTTTCTTAAAGTAAAAAAAGAAAAAATCACCAATGATAATCATTGGAACACAGATCTAGGTAATTCTCCATTATAGAACTATTTTATATCTTATTTATCTCTGCTTCCTATTGAGAGACATTTAGACATTTGTACAGGGATATTCTAAACGAATATCCCTGTACAAATCCTGCTGGGCATATGCGTAAATTTCCCTACACTAATACCCTGAATAGTAATTGATGGATACTAGGGTATACACATTTTCAATTGTGCAACACTTACCCAATCCTGAGTTTTGCAATCTAATGAGTGAAAACTGATGGCTTGTAAGTTTTTAACTGCATTTCCTTGCAAATGAGACTAAAGCATCTTCTCAGTTCATTAGCCATTCCAATTTCCAGTTTCCTCTGCTGCAAACTGCTAATATCCACTGTTCATTGTATTTGTATTTGTGTTGTCTTCTTCTTCTTTTGGTATTTATATATTCTGGACACAAATCCACTAGATATACAGACAGTGCATATATCTCCCAGTTGTGCCACTTTTAGTTTGGTTTATGTAGTATTTATTACATCTGAGTTTTTCTTTTTGAGTTATTCAAATGGTTCAATCTTCTTGACTTGTTAAAGAAGGCCTTACATATCCTAAAGACATGTATTCTTCTATATTTTCCTTTTTTAAAAAAAGTTTTCCTCTTTCAGTGTTTAATTCAACTGGAATTTATTTCTGCATATGGTGTGAAATACAGATCTAATCCCCCCACCCCACTCCATATAGAAAACCAATTCAGTAGTACACACTTTCTTTCCCTGCTAACAGAAAATACCATCTCTAGTACTACCAAGTTCTCAAATATGGATCCACTTCTGAACTCTCTATTCTATTATATTTATCTGTCTTCTATATTGACTATAGTCTTTAAATGCCATAAGTTTTTATTTTATTTTTATTGAGGTACAATTTATATAAAGTATGAAAATACTATAGACGGCTCAAGTTTTACATATGTATAATACCCCTTTGTGATCCAATCCAAACCAAGAAATTAACATTTCTCATGCTCCAGAATGTTAATACCTCTTGCCAATTAGTACCATGCTTCCAAGATAACCACTGTTCTGATCTCTATCACCATAGATTAGTTCCACCTGTTTTTGAGCTTCCTATAAATGAAATTATACAATATATAATCTTTTGTCTCACTTCTTTTGGTCAACATTAAGTCTGGCAGATTCACTCCATGTTGTGTGCAGCAATTTTTTTTCATTGCTATGTAATATTCCATTCTAAATACCATAATTTAAAAATGTCTTGATATCCATCAACACAAGTCCCTCCTCATTCTTTTTCTTCTTTTAGAACTGTCTCAGTTATTCTTGTGTCTTTCTTTACTTTTATATGTGAAAGTCATTTTCAACATACATTAAAAAATCCTATGGAGATATCTGTCTGAAACTACATATAAATTGCAAAGAAGTAATTTTTAAATCCAGAAACACTGAATTTTCTTATTAATAGTCAGTTGATTTTTTAAAAAACTTCACAGGGATATGTTCATCTCATTTTTCTTCCTTTCCAATACTTTTGGATTTTATTTCTTTTTTTCTTATCCTACTTGTACAGATATATTTTTCTGTTCTTAATTTTAATGGGAATGTTTCTCAGGTTTCACTGCTAAGCGTGATGCTTCTTGTTTGAAAGACAGCCTTTACTGGAAGAAACAAGTTCAATTTTCTTAATGGTTTGAGGGTTACTTTTCAAAAAAGACATCAGTGGGTATTGAGTTTTACTACATACTTTCACTGAATCTTTCAAGATTTTTTATTCCTTAAATCTTATTACATTATCAAATTACATTGACATGATTTTCAAATACTGAACTATCCTTACATTCTCATCGTAATTATAATCTTTATGACTCTATTCATAAATGAGATTGAATGCAATATATTTTCCCTTGTATATTCGTGCCAATTGAGGTTTTGAGGCTAAACTTGCCCAGGAAACGAGCAAAGTAGCTTTCCCTTTTTTTTCTATTATCTGGCTCAGTTTGTATAAAATTGGGATTATCTGTTCCCCAAAAGTATATCTGAAATTATGGTTATAAATATCACAATTAATACTATTCCTTCTTAAACCACTTCACACCATTGAGGATGGCTATCTACAGTCGATAATGAAAGTGTTGGTGAGAATGTGGAAAAACTGGAGCACTCACACATTGATGCTGGTAAAATAAAATGGTGCAGCCACTTTAGAAAACAGGCTGGCAGTTCCTCAAAAGCTTAAATATAAAGTTACCATGTGACCTGGAAATTCCACTCCTACGTATATACCCAAGAGAAATGAAAACATACATCCTCACAAAAACTTGTACATACACGTTGATAGGACTATTCATAATAGGCAAAACATGGAAAATAATCCAAATATCCATCAGCTACTGAATGGATAAACAAAATATGGTATTATCCATACAATGAAATATTATTTGGCCATAAAAAAGAATGAAGTGTACAACTCAATAATAACAAAAAACAAACGATCCAATCAAAAATGGGCAGAGGACCTGAATAGACACTTCTCCCTAGAGGACATACAAATGGCCAAAAACATTTGAAAAGATGCTCAACATCACTAGCTATTAGAGAAATACAAATCAAAACCACAATGAGATACCATCTCACACTTGTTAGAATAGCTCTAATCAACAGAACAAGTAGTAACAAATGTTGGAGAGGATGCGGAGAAAAAGAACCCTCATACACTGCTGGTGGGACTGCAAATTGGTACAGCTACTATGGAAAACAGTTATAGAGGTTCCTCAAAAAACTAAGAATTGATCTACCATATGATCTAGCAATCCCTCTACTGGGTATTTACCCCAAAGACTTGAAAACCCATATCCAAAAAGATACTTGCACACCGATGTTGACAGGAGCACTATTCACAGTGGCCAGGACATGGAAGCAACCAAAGTGTCCTACAACAGATGACTGGCTAAAGAAGCTGTGGTACATATATACAATGAACTATTACTCAGCCATAAGAAGAGATGAAATACTGCCATTTGCAACAACATGGATAGACCTCGAGATAATTATGCTAAGCAAAATAAGCCAGACTGAAAAAGGTTGACAATCACATCATATCACTTACATGTGGGATATAAACCTAAAAGCCACAAATGAACAGGACAGAGACTCAGGGACATGGACAATGGACTAGTGGTTACCAGAGGGTAGTGGGAAGGAAAGGAGGAAAGAGGTAGACAGGGTAAAAGGGGTCAAATATAGGGGGATTGGGGGAGGGTGAAGTGGGTAAAGGGGATCAAATATATGGTAGCTGAAGGAAACTGGACTCTGGGTGGTAACCACACAATAGAATATATAGATATCAAATATTAATGTACACCCAAAAATTACATAATTGTATTAACCAAAGTTACCCTAATAAACTTAAAAAAAAAAAAAGAATACAGATACATATAAAACATGATTGGACCTTAAAAAATATTATGCTAAGTGAAAGAAGTAAATCACAAAAGGCCGCATAATGAATGATTCCATTTATATGAAATGTCTAGAATAGGCAAATAAATAGAAACAGAGAGTGGACTAGTGGTTCCCTAAGGCTGGAAAGTTTGGGGAGAATTGGGATTGAGTGCTAATCGGTGCAGACTTTCTTTCTGGGTTGATGAAATATTCTAAAATTGACTGTGGTAATAGTTGCGTAACTCTGTAAAAATACCAGAAATTACTAAATTCTACATTTTAAAAGGGTAAATGGCATGGTTTGTGACTTATAGCTTAAGAAAATTGCTATAATTAAAATTTTATAATTAAAAATTTCTTCTTGGAGAAATTTATTACAGCTTTAATTTCTTAAATGGTTTTTAGTTTCTTCGGATTTTCTTTTTCTTGCACAGTCTATTTTGGAATGATTTTCTTCCAGGAAAACTGACCATTTCACCTGGTTTTAAAAGTTTAAAAAGATATAAATTAACAGTGATTTCCTGTGATATTTTAAAATTACAAGTGTACTTGTAATTATATTCCATTTTTAAGTTTTGTTTGTCATCTGTTTCTTGATGAGTATTTTCAGAACTTACCCGACTGAAAAGAACCAGCTGTGATTTGAATATCACTATTGTTTTTATTGTTGATTATTTTCTATCTCACCAAATTCTCTTTATTTTTATCTCCTTTCTTTAGTTTTACTTTCTTTTTTTTAATTTTTTTTGAGTTAAATATGCGGTTCATTTGTTTTCTTTCAACCTAATATGTGCAATTATGGTTGTAAATTTATTCTTAAGCACCAATTCTCTTGTATACCTCAAGTTTTGGTACAACGTTTTATTGTTATTCAGCTTTAATTATTTCATAATTTCCACTATTTTTTTAATTATTGAAAATTCTTAGTCATTTTTTTCTTCGATATTGTTTTTCTACCATTCTCTGTGTCCTCTCTTCTGGAACTCTTAATGAGACATTCGTTTGGAGCTTTTTAATCTACCTTCTAGGTGTCTTAGCTTTTGTTTCATATTTTTCATCTCTTTATCTCCCTGTGCTGTGTCCTGAATTATCAGTTTTATCTTAAATTAATAAATTCTCTCTTCAGCTAAGTCTAATCTTCTATTATGGCCATTGAGTTATAACTTGATATAATTTCATTTTCAGGATTTCAATTGGTTACGTTACATATCTATATATATATACCTGTTTCTTGATTGTTCTTGTTCACTTATAATACAATATGCTCTGAATAAAAAAAAGGGAATAGACATATTTTAAACTAATACACTTTTAGGTGAAATGTTCTTTGAAAAGTTCACCATTATAAAATTCTTCTTTAATGTCAAAAGAAGGAAAAAAGAAAAAACTCTTCTTAAAAATTCTCTTTACTGCTATTCTATCTACCAAATGTTGTCCCTCTGTGCCGACCTGTATCAAGGCATGGAAAGAACAAGTTCTATTATTCCCATTTTAGAATTAGAGAAAGTGAAGCACAGTAAAATTCTTTTTAAAATACTTTCTCCCCAACCTTGTTTTTGAAAAATATCAAAGTCACAGAAAAGTTGAAAGTCAATGTACACCTATACATCCTTCGCCTAGGTTCAAATTATCATTTGCCACATTTGCTTTATCTTTCTTTTTATCTCTCTACATATTCATACACACATCACATCCAAATACCCATATTTTCTTTTCTGAGCCCATTCCTGAATCCATTACGATACATCCCTTCTAAATATTTCAGCACAGATCTCTAAAGAATAAGGGCATTCTCAATATAACCATCATATTATTATCACATCAAAGAAACCATGAGATTGAACAGTCTCTTACATGGACATGTGAAAACAGACTGAAAACAAGTACTTAAGTCAACTGACTATATGTTCTTTATCTTGGCTTGTCTAATTGGATCTGAATTGGTTCTCTGGTGATTATTTATAAATGACACTAGATCTGTCAAAGGGATTTCTTTCTTCGATGACCTTGAAAATAGATTTCATTTACTGCTTCATCAGAAAGGTATACTTAAATGCAAGCATTTCTAAAAATCAAGCAATGATCTTCTAAGAGTGTCAAACCTCAAAAAATTAAGTACACTGAATTTCCAGTTTGTTTTCTAACACTATGCAGTCTTAAAGTAAAGCCGATCTAATTAACACTATTAAAACCACACACTCCATAGTAATGTGCCATAGAAGTTTATACTGTACTAAACAATTATAATTTCACTAGTCTTAAAGAAAAAAATTATTCAAGAAAAACATACAGTACAAACAGGATTAATAAGCCAAAAAAACCTGTTTTATAAATGTAAAAAATGATAAGTATATTTGTGTATCTATATGAAAAACAAATTTTTTCAGTGAACACAATTTAATTTCAGTCTCTGATGTCAGGAATAAGATGAAGAACAATAAAATCCTATCCCTACTCTCAAAGACCAAACAAATCAGCTTAACATAACAGTTTTATGTCAAAAGAAATAGCAATAAAACCTGAAGTTTATATTTAGAGGCTAAACTGTGTCATACTGATAAGAATTACATTTAATCACAGAAATGTTTAAGATAAATCTACAATCAAATAATAGCTAACAAAAGTGTCTAGTATGTGCCTCCAGGCACTAAGTACATTCCATGAATTAATTAATTGAATCCTCAAAGCAACATGTTTCCACTGATTGAAATAGAGATTGTTAACAACGAGATACTAGCATAAAAGGATTTATGTAAGGAGTAGAACTTAACTTCAACCTTAAAGCATAGAAAAGTAGAATTGAGGCTACAGCCATGCCACCCTGAACAAGCCTGATCTCATCTGATCTCGAAAGCTAAGCAGGGTCAGGCCTGGGTAGTACTTGGATTTTATACCACCTAGGAATACCTGGGGCTGTAGGCTTTAAAAATAAAAAATAATAATTAAAAAGTAGAATGGAAAGAAGGTCATTTCAAGAAAATGGAAAAGCACAAACCAAAATATAAATATGACAAGTGTTTAGGTAAGACCAAAATAAAAGTTCCAAAATAAAGAAATTAGGGCTAGAAAATTGGATGAGATTGGATTATGAGGCCTTAAGTATCCAGCAAACGGATGAAAACTTTATAGAACAGTAGATCAGGGCACCACTACAGGCCCTTTATGGCCTAAAAGTGCACTGTTAGAAATAACTTGGTAACAAGGCAGAATGAGAGAGAGAGAAATCAGAAGCAAGGAACTCTATCCAATTCTAACATTTACATGCCAGCTCAATAAATTATCTGGTACCTGAGGAACCAGAGAGCACACACTGAATCAACTGTGCCACCCTTCATACCAATAAGCCTATCCAGTATAAACAAAGAAGTGGTAAATATAATTGCAACACGCTCTGAATTATTTTCCAAATATACCTTCAATGAAGTTAAAAGGTACACTGAAAACTATGTCAGTAAGAAGTGCTAGTCAATTAATATAAAATTAACATAATATTCTTGCTGTTCAATACTATGCCAAAAGAATTTGGCCAAAATTGGCATAAACGTAAATTTTATAGTGCAAGTATTTACTTCAATAAAAGCAACATCACAAATAAAGGGACTTAAAAATAATTCAACACAGAGCTTCCTTAAATTGCTTTGGGACATTTACACTATTTACCATAAGGAAATAAACATAATTTTTATAAACAGCTATTATGTAAATGATACACTGAAACTAATGTCACATTTACTCATACACTGATTAAGAACTAGGTATTTATAATCCATACAATAAATTCCATAACCCTTGTCAAACAAACTAAAAGAAGCTGTTGCAAACAACTTCCTTTCTTGTAATTAAATGAACTCGTTCTAAAGAAATGTGAAAAACAAATCGCAAATTTGCGAAAACTAGATTACTTACCAGTAACTTGAGTTATCCTATTGGGTCTTTTCCCTCACAGATCCACCTCTCTTGCCCTTCTGTCCAGTATGAGACTCTTCCTGATGGGCATCCACTGGAACTGAGGGGGCATGCAGTACAGACGTATATGTAAGAAAGCTGAGGGGAGGGGATTTAGGAGATGCTAGAGACATGCTTCAGTGCACTTGCTTACCTTCCTGAAATTGGAAATTTCAACGGTTCCTTGGTCCTCGAGGCATTCACAATAACTTCAAAGAATGTGGATCTGTGGAGATTACCCAATAGGAGAACTCCAGTTACTGGTAAGTGATCCAGCTTTTTCTTCTCTATCAGAATAAGAAGATTATTTAATTTTATTTGAGATTATAATACATGTAGAACTATAGGGAAAGGGTTGTAAATTCACCAGATAACTACATATGTGTACACCAAAGTAAATACAGAAACAATGTGCTAACCACAATGTCAACAAAAACTTGTGGTATTATCAGAAACACAAGCAAGAGAAAATTATTTGAAAGATTTCATTTTTAACTTTCCACTACAATGGCAGCTAACTTGAACATACAAAAATATCAGCGATCAGACTATTCCATTTCACTAAAACACCATCATTTTCAATATTAGTACAAGGACAATAGTTGATCAAAATATGTCATTTCTTAACTTGCCATTGTCATTAACATTCACTCAATTTTGGTGTAAAAGCCACAACAGTGGATTAACAATTAACACTACAGCGGATTATAAGACTTCAGAAAAAAAGTGTCAACACAATTTGCATTTAGCACTCAGTCTTTAAAATAACCATTTACCACCTATAACCAACCAACCACACACATATAAAAGTATGCCAGGCCATGAGTAAGTAAAAATGCTGATTTTAATTTACATACTTTAAGTAGTATAGTAATATTTTTGATTAACTATTATACTTTTTAAATAATTGCCTAAAAATGGACCTGTCATTTAAAAACAGGGGGGGTTTCTAACATAAGAAAAAAGTCTCAACAGAACTTTACCTTCAAGCTCACATGAAAATATCCTATTACTAATTACTAATACATAGTAATTAGATAAATGTTCATTTTAATGTGCTACGGCAGTGATGACTTCAAATACTAGCTCCTGTTAAAGATAAAAATATGTTTCAGTCATACTCCTCCTTTTTACCATAATAGTACTAAATAATCATCCTCTACTTTAAAAAATACTATAGTTTCATGATTCTTCACTCTATGGAAACAAAAATAATGTATACCTTTTCCTTTAAGAGTAAATAGGATAAAATATGTATAAAATAATTATTCAATAAAAACAAATTTAAAGGTATTTCTAACAAAAATCTTACATTTCGATCTTGTTTTTTTAAAAAAATAACAGTAATTAATGCATTCATTTTTAAATGACTCATTCATTCAAACAGGGGCACGATACAGACCTCCATTTCTATCTGTAATACAGAGATAAATACCAAAAGGTCCTCTAGTTAATTTTTCTAGTTAACTAAATTCCTAGTTAACTTCTATTCTCTGAAGAGTGAGTGAGCAAATACATAGCACAAAAGTCCTACATGTTTGAATTGATAAAATAGACACAGGAACAATAATGCAATTATTTTATCCTTATGGTATAAGCTAGTATAAAAGATGTCATTAAGAATTAAGTAATAATTACCAAATAATATTTATAGCTAATGCAGTCTCCGTTTAAACTCATCTTACAATTTTAAAAGAGAATCACATGCATTTAAAAAAAATTTTAAATTTAAATGAATTAAAATACCTTAAAAATATTTTAAGGTAACCAAAAGGGTCACTTAGAGACCAGCATTGAAAGTCATGTTTGTTGTTATCATGCCATAAGCTCAACTAATATAAATTTTATTAGAATACCTCAGAAAATAAATTCCAAAAATTAGCAAAAGTATCCTGTGTAAACTCTAGTAATTATAACACTCATCCACAAAAAGGTACCCATACTCCTTAGTAATCAAGAACCAAATCAAGCATTTTACTAATTAAAGTCTATTCCATCAAATCAATCTGAATTTATGAAAAAACTGCTCAGAAAACAATTTGGTAGCTAACTCTCACTTCCACTACTACCTACTGGTTTGGACATTATATTTTGGCAAGAAGTAACTTAAATTACAACTGGTTGTGATTATTCCAGGTATGCTATTTTCTAATTTTCATTAAGATTTAAAAATCTAATGTAAGGAATTATGGTTATGGAGAGTTGTTCAGGGTAAATCTTGGGGTTGGAATCCTGTAACAGTATAATAAAATTTAATATTATACACATATTCACACATATTTAAGACTCTCACTTTATCTTTTTTTTCCTAGACCCTCCCTCTCATTATCATACAAAGGGAAAAAGGTTCTATACTGACTAGCAGTTATAAACAAAAATTAGAAGATTGGTACTTTATCTTTTTTTTAATACATTTGATAAAAATTTGAGGTCTATTGTGCCTTATCTCCCTTTTCAGTCCCATGAGATACTACCATCACGGTCCTCAAATTATAAATACCATCCCATTTCCTAATCAAAATTTTCCTTCCCCTCAATTTTATATACTACTTTCCCTACATCAACCCATAAAGAAACAAACAAAAACAGTACTATTTTCCTGTTAATGCAAAATCAACCTAAATAAAGATGGCAAAAACTATATTCATCTGTAAAATAAGGATAATGACAGAACCTACTTCACAGGACACTTGTAAGGATTAACTAAGTTAATGTAAGTAAATTGTCTAGAAATAATGCCTGAATCTAACCATATATCACTATTAACATAACCACTCAGAAATGGAATTATTTTCAAATGATTTATAACATCTTTAGAGGGTATGGTCTAAGGATTAAAGAACTATAAAAAAATTCTAAACTTCACTCAGCTTTATCGTTTGTACTAATTTTGGTACTATTACCTTGAAACTATATTCTTCATATTGCAAGATAAAGAAAATAACTAATGTTACTGATTAGGAATCATGATTTGCAACATAAAAGAAAAGAGCTATAAAAACAAGTTAGTATCAAAACTGAATTGCAAAGAGCTATAAACTCATTATTTAAAAAAAAAATACAAATAATTTGAAAACAATTAATAAAACATTCCAGCTATTAACAGTCGAACTGTTAATAGCTGGCAGGTAAGCTCTAGTTCCCTAGAACCCTTGCTCTGGAAAGAACAACTCTCCTTTATCTATTGTATATTTTGGGTTTCCCCCATACACCTCACTTTCAAGAAAGAATTCTGCAACAACAAAATGTTTTAAACTTTAAAAAACAGTGTGATGGGCTGCCTCTAAGATGGTCCACAATGATCTCACCTCCTGATATGTATGCCCTTCTGTAATCTCCTCCCTCTGAATATGGGCTGAATTTAGTGACTCATTTCTAAGGAACAGAATTTGGCAAAAATAATAGGATGTCACTCCCTACATTCAGTTATAAAAAGACTGTAGTTTTTGTTTTGGTGGCTTTCACTTTGGGGTAAGCAAACTGCCTTGTTTTCAGCAGGCCCCCTGGAGAGACCCACATAGCCAAGAAATAGATGTCTCTGGCCAACAGCCAGTCCTGAAGCCTGCCGATAGTCATGTGAGTAACTTGGAAGCAATGTTCTAAGGCCTGCTGACAGCCACATGAGTGAGCTTGGATACTCTCTCAGTTGTGCCTGACAGACCCTAGCCAGAACTACCTGCTAAGCTGCTTCTGAATACTTGACAAAAAAAAAAGAGAGAGAGAGAGAGAAAATACTTATTGTTTTCAGCCACTAAGTTTTGGGGTCATCTGTTACACAGCAATAGATAACTAATACAGAAAGCTAATATATAAAGTAATTTGTATTAAGCTAAAAGTGGCAAAGCAAATGTCAATTAGCTGCCGAAAGGGGAACTCACAGGAAAATAGTATCTATGAGTTAATGGGTAGGGGTCCAATTCTGAACTTGGCTCTTGGTTTTTACACCCAAAAATTCAATCTTAAACTAAAGCAGGTAAAACTCAATGACTAAATTTTACTAACCACTCTCACCAAACTTATTGATAAATCAGATGCCACCTTCTAGGACACTTCTTTCCCAATATCAAGGTACTCAGACAGGGCCAAATAATTGCATAATGAACACAGTCTAAGTGTGCAGCAGCCCTGGAAATTGGTTGCTGTATCTACTAGCTTTTTTAAAAATGAATGGTCTTAAGATATAGCTAAATAAAGATATAAAGAAGCCTACATTATTACAGCCCATTCTAGTGATACTCAGAATTAACCATGCAATTTTCCAAGAGTCTTCAAATAGCATTTCTCACTTTCTACCACCTCTTGTACTTTCGTAAACATCAACCAATTGTCCAGTGTCATAATACTACGTGGTTTTTGCTTTATATAATTTTATATTCTAGTCGTTCTTCCTAAGGATACCTTAATCATATTAATTGATCTTCCAACATTTGATCATCCTAATGTGACAGATAGCCCGATCCCTTAATTAAGCACCACATTTTATAAATCATATATCTTAAAATCATATATGTATTCTTATTATTTTCTCGTGCAAGGAAACATTTCCCTGATTTTACTCTAAAATGTCAGGAACATTATATGTAGCCCTTTATACACTAACTATAGTTAGTATCCAAGTTATTACACAAAAATGCCAAAATCTGTCAACATAATAAGGAAGTCTAACCTTTAATTACATTCTTTTTCTGATATTTTCTGATTATAATATTAAAATTAATCTCACCAGATTCTAAGTCTTGCACTGGTTTTCAAACCAATTCTTAATAACCATTTCTAAGATATTACATGCATATTTCTCATTACAAACCAATTTTATAAAATAACAAATTTTTCTAATATAATAAATTTTAATAGTCAAGTACAGTGAGTTTTCAAAATACTGCCTATGTTCTAATAACTTTGTTTCCACACTCATAAAATATGAATCACGAATCATATCAAATCCAATGTACTCCACAGATGACTATCACTTTACAGACCAAAGAGTTTTATAGAAAATGCTATGATCTGCTTGGTTAGCTGACAAATAAAGAGTGCTATGATTCATTCTTCCTAAAAACAAAAGATAAAGTCCTCTTCAAACCATACATTTCCCTCAGAATTAACCATGCAATTACCTAGAGACTTCAAATACATTTACTTATCACTAAGAAATTATTAACACCAAGATGGACCCAATTTTTAATTGGGTAGCTATTATCAGCCTGTAGAAGTACAAGCTTAATGATAGATTCTACTAGATAATTAAAGCTCTCTTACTTGACAAAGTTAGATATTATCCTAATTTTACTCATCTCCTGAACTACTAATATTAATCTTTCTATTTAACCTATAGATATAATTCAAACCTGTTGTAACTATCATGAAAAAACTCAGTAAGAACCATGCAAGATTATTATCTTGTTACAACTTAAAATATAAATTTTAATGCCACAGTTGTTAAAATAAACATTACATAGAACAAAAGGGAAAAATTAAGATTGTCTGATGAAAGTAAAGGCCATGTGACATGGCTGATCACATCCCATCCTTTTGAAAACATTCTCTTCCCTGTTTCTATAACATTACACTTTCCTGGGTTTCTTACTCCATATTTCATTTTTATTTCTCCTCCATTTTTTTCTTTATGGGATGCTCTTCTTCTACAACCACAAAAAAAGTAGTGATTTTTCTCAAGTTTCTATCCTAGGTTCTTTTCTCATGCTATGCAGTCTATTCTCTCTCTGATCTGTTTTACCACTCCCATGTCTTCAACTTGGTCATGTATACTGATGACTACCCAATAAATATTTATAGCCTTGTTCCCATTCTTAAACTTAAGCCTCACATATCCAACTGCCTCATAGATCTCCTCTCTCAGATTTCCCTTAGATAGCTGAAATTAAATCTAAAAGTGAACTATTACCTCCCCCCAAACCTGTCCTTCCTATTCCCTATGTCAGTGAGAAGTATCATAATTTACCTAGCTATTTAATTAAGCCAGAGTCTGGGATTCATTTTTGATTCTACCCTCTTTCCAACTCTACTTCCTACCTGTCACAGCCATACTCAACCTTCCATCAAGTCTCATAAATTGCCTTCTAAACATATCTAAAATCCATTCATTTTTCTCTCTCCCACTGATATTATCCTTGTTTGGCCACCACTGTATCTTACCTAGACTGTTGCAATGGCTTCCACTAACTGGTTTCTTTGCCTCTAGTTAAGACTCAACAAACAAGTAAGCAGAACATAAGATAAAATTCTATCGGTTGTGATTTCGGCTACGCATTGTATTGATGGCAAAAGAAAACATTTAAAATGCTGAAAAAGTTGAGTGTAAAGGTAACTTAAATTGAAATAAGTTCTTCTATCAAGTAAAATGAGCATAATTAAATATACTCCACCTAACTCACAGGTTCATGAAATAAAATGAAATGAAATTATATTTATGTTCCTTAAAATCAAGAAGTAGAAAACACTTTAAAGCAGCAACAGAATCAGATAAATGACGAAGAGCCTTTGAAGTTGAATTAAGCATTGTCAATACCTATGCAAGATATACAGACAAGCACCGGGAATTTTTATTAATATTATTTACAATTATTATCTTAATTATTAATAACTATGCTAAGTTCCTTACATCGTTTGTCACATTTAATCATCACCAAAAAGCCCTATGGTTATATAACTATAAATGGCAAGGTGGGGATTTAAACTGAAATGTGATTCCAGAACCAATGGTACAACACCCAAGGAGATTATACAGTCCAGAGAAGGAAAGAGAAACAAAAACAAAATATTTTCAATACACTGTATAAATACGATCATCACATTTTGCACAGAATGCTTTAAGAATAATTTAAAAGGGCATTCATTCTGGCCTAGGGATAAAGGAATGCCTCTTGAGAGCAATAATGCTTGAGCAATCATAAAGAATTAGAATAAAGTTGGGGAGGATGGGAGAGGGTGAGGCAGAAGAAACAGCATAAAATAAAAGATGACACCACCTAAAAAAAGATAATGATCACACTCTCTGGATAATCCAATCCTGAAAATAGACTTACTCTTTAACTACAGGAAGTAGTAAAAAAATGCAGCCTAACAGTTCAATTCTCAAGACTATATACACTGCTCACCACTATTACATTACTGAAGTACTTTTAAGACATCAGAACTTTTACTGGTAAGGCCTAAATGTTTTACATGACAGTGCATACATATCAGATTACTAGGACACACACCCTCTCACATAAGGGGAGGGGAGGGAAGGGAAGAGGAAGGGGTGATGAATAAGGGGGGTGGCATGAAATTATCCCTAAAGCAGTCAGTGGAAACGTTACTTTCTTAGGAGAAAACACTTATTCTTAAGCTCTGGTTTCGTTAGCTACCCCAAAAGAACTCGCACTTTGACAACAAGGACTGTTATACTCCTATCTGAATTATATTAACACTTGTTAACATTATTTAGCTAACATTATTTGAGGATTTACTACATACCAGGCACTGTGCCAAGTACTTTCCAAGAATTATCTCATTTAATCCTCACAACAAACCAATGAGGTAGGTGTTATTATCATCTCCATTTTACAAATGAAAAAAATTTACTCAAAAAGTTGAGTCACTTTCACAGTCACAAAGCCTGTAAGTGGTGGGACCTGGGACCAATATTTAAAATCAAATTGTCGAACTCCAGAGTCCAAACTCTTCACCACCAGACCTACATAATTATAGAAAATGCTTAAATATTGAAGTTCTTTCCTTTTTTTTTGCTTTATCATACTGAATATACAAAAAATTAATAAGACAATTATGTATCTGAAAAAATAAAACTAGATATATTTTCCTGCACTAAAAATATGAATGAAATCTTATAAATGTAAAGGATGGTAAGATTAGAGTTAAAATGTAAATTACCAAAGAATGTTACAGAAAAATGCTGTGTGATCAGAGACATTATTTACGGAAAATTGGAATACTGACAAAGGAATACTGACCAAATTTGACAACCATTCATATAATGAAATAATCTTAGTAAACTTTATTAAAAAGCACAATTTGATGACATTATAAACTTAACATTTTTCAGCTGTAAATTGTATTGCTCATTACTCATCTAATCAATGGTTATGTAACTCTGGGCCTCACCAGTCTTAGTCTTAAAAAAAAAAGGAGCAAAGTAAGAAGATGTGTGAGAAGGAAGTAAAGATACAGAAAAGGAGGGAAGGAGAAAAGGCTTTTCAAGAGAGAAAGCTTCAAATCTCCCCCACCAAAATTCAAAACTCATTATCAGCAATTACACTTGAAATGTGAGGCTAAAAGTTCAGTCACAATTAACCCAGACGGTGCTGAAGAGAAGATTCTGAGTGGCAGAAGGCTAAATGGATGGAACAGGGCAGTGATTTCCAAAAAATGTTTTGAAAGCAAAACACCTTTGGGAAATAAAAATCATGACACATCCTAATAAATAAAATGTGTAAGATCATAAATGACCTGGCTGAAGTGCAGTAGGGAGCATGGGGCCCGACCTGTTTGCTCCTACTGGCAGCCACTGAAACAATTCACTTAGACGTCAGGGTTCCAGTCAACACAGTTCAAAACCTCAAGACCCCTCTGAGAAAAGGCCAGCTCTCTTCTACCTCAGGAAACTTGTTACTTGGCTCTAACTGGCAAACTCATCTCCTCCTACTCCCTTACTTCCTGCAACTTGCTCTCTCACAAGAGGACTCTCAAAGCCAGCCCTGAATGAGCTGTACGGTTGAAGGAATGTATGGTTGTATATGGATAGCAAAAGCACGGATAAGAGTTAGAAGGTGTTAATAGAGGAGGCATGTTTGGACATGAGAGTTCATGGGGGAAGTGTTGGCCAAACAGAGAAGGGACACCATAAACAGACATACCCACATGCCTGTATATGCATGTATACCCACACTCATACTCGCAGCCTGCCTGCACACACGTACATGCACACACACAAAATGGGGGGGGAAGCACTTTGGAACAAGCAGATCAAGTGAAATAAATACCTCAGAACTTTGCCCACCTTGTTATCTTATCCTGAAAAAAAACAGAGCAGGGCTTCTCAAATTTAAAGTGCATATGAATAATCCAGGGATCCTGTTAAAATGCAGGTTCTGACTCAGTATGTCCTCGGTGGGGCCTGAGATTCTGTATTTCTAACAAACACCCAGATAATGCAATGCCATTGGTCTTTGGATCACACTTTAAAAGGAAGAGCATACAACACAATATGTCTCAGCATATTCTATATTATAATAGAAAAAACATTCCCTAGTCAAATAAGATTGAGAACTGATCGATTAAATAAGCTTAAAACAAGTTCTCTGGGAAGGATTCTCAGAACCATTAATTTATTAAACTTCAAGAAGATATGAAATGCAGTATTTTCAAAACTCTGACTTCTTGTGTTCAAAGAGCTTTCCCTAGGACAGGGGTCCCCAACCTCTGGGCCACAGACCGGTACCAATCTGTGGCCTGTTAGGAAGCAGGCCTCACAGCAGGAGGTGAGCGGCTGGCAAGCAAGCAAAACTTCATCTCTATCTGCAGCCACTCCCCAGCACTAGCATCACCACCTCGGCTCCATCTCAGATCATCAGGCATTAGATTCTCATAGAAGCACCAGACCCTGGTGTCGAAAAGGTTGGGGACTACTTCCCTAACATCAGTGTTTGTGAAACACACTGGAACAGAGAGAGGATCAAGGCAAGTTGAAAGCAGTCATGGGAAGTGAGAGGCCATTGATTTTAAAAGTCTCCTTTCTCCCATTCTTCTAAAGAGAGATACCTGAACTTCCACTTTTAAATGGCAATATCTACATGTAAAAAAAGAGAAAGGAAACACATTTTAGAAGTAGCTATCATCTCTGGCTGGAGCTATTTTCCTCCTCATACTTTTTTATTTCTTGTTATCTTCAATGAGCATTTAGTACTTTTATCATCAGAGACTTATTATCATAAAGAAAAAAATAACATTATCCATCATGCTCAGGTTATTTACATTTACATTTGAAAGAATTACTTTATTCAGATTTACATAAAGCAGAAAAGATTTTTCTAAGAAAGAGAGAACTGTTGGTGGAGTGAATAAAGCAATCAGAACATTTTAGAATGTAGGCTAGAAATGAACATTTGTGAAGAGACTTTGAGCCCTGGGGAAATGAAAGATAAATAGCAAACAGGGATGGGGAAAAAATGAAAGAAGACCAAAACAACTTTGCCTACTCTGCAAATGCACTTGGAGCTCTACTTCTTGAGCAACTATTTCTCTGGCATCAAATATTATCTACTTGCTGCTGTTGTAGGTTGACTGTTCCTTGTAGAGCTGGTCAAAGTAAGATATTGTTTCTATGGCCAGGCCACCCTGAACATGAACATCTCATCTGATCTTGGAAGCTACGCAGGGTCAGGCCTGGTTAGTACTTGGATAGGAGACCACCTAGGAAGAGACCACCGAGGAATACCAGATGCTGTAGGTGTTAATAAATAAATAAATAAAAATAAACTGGCAATATCTTTAACAACAACAAAAAAAGATATTGTGCAAAGTGCCCTGATCAGACTCTAAAACATGTAAAGATGACTCATGTTTAAAAATTGCCAGAGGGCTGTATATACTTTTTATCATACACACACATTCAAATACACATGTATAATCAGGTTGGTTATTAATTATACTGTTATTGATTCTCCATATTTATATCACAAACAAAAGAGGGAAATGCTATTTACTGGAATTTTTCTAAGAAATACTGTGATATCAAAGAAGTCAGGGTATACAGCAAAATAAATGTTACTATAAGACATCAAAATGAAGTTTGTTAACACTTGTACTTCAAAAATATTAGTTAACATAAATAAAATAATCGACAGTATTTTGTTCTTCATTTACTATATTAGCCCAGATATTAACCTAAGTTCTTATATTAATTATAAGTAGTAAGTTTAATGTTAGAAGTAATCAAAATGTACAACACTAGATGTAGATATGATGAAATTTACAGGAAATCATTATGATGTTACTTGGTAGCGAATTTAATTGCAACCACAACAAGGTAATAAAAAGAACTGGAAATCCAAATCTCTGAATATGACACTACCCAGCTACCGACCTTGAACAAGTCACAATCTTTCCAGGCCTGTTTCTCACTTGTCAAGAGGATACTAGCTAGGCAAGAGCCATGAGTCTCAACAAATAGAAAAGACCTCTACCCACCGGATTGCTATATGTTACCTGGCAGAGACAGTGTCACAAGAATCCTCCAAACTGAGCTGAAAATTGGAAACACAACAAGATCTGCCCTCTGAAGACCATCTTATCCCTCAACCATTAAAGTTTGAATAAAAACTAGCCCGTCTCAGGAAATGACTAAACATTATGAAAGTTCTTGAAAGGTTCCTTCCAGCTCTGAAATTCCGCATAATAAACAATGTTACAGAATGGAGCACCTACTAAATCTTTTAAAACAAATGATTATCACAGATCGTATTTCAAAAGGTAGAGATTTTAGCAAATATGAAAGTCAATAAACAAAACATTTTAGGTGTTCAATAAATATTAAATGAATAATTTACAAAGTCACTGACATATTTTATACACTTGTAATACCACTAAAATTACAATCTATAAAAGATGATTATCTAAGGAAAATGTCTTTCAAAAAAAAAAAAAAAAAAACATAATTTTTCATTAAATCTTAGAATAAAAACTTGATACCCCACAGAATGTTCATCTTTCTACTAAAGTATGCTGGCCCTATATCTAACCTTGAAGGAAATTGGAATAAGCAAAGAAACATTTTACCCAAATAGGATAGTTTTATAAACCTCCATCAGAGATGTTAAGGGTGAAAAGATCAACCAAACAACCTGAGTTTCAATCTAGGTGATAACACTAAGTCTATAACTAGATGACCATCTTTGATGACCTTTCGTCCATATAGGGTGGTATGAAGAGCAAATGGATGGATATATAGTAAAGTATTCTGAATATAGTACAGCACTACATGAATGATAAAGATATTGCTTTTACTGAATTCTTACCCCCAGAAACCACCAATAGTAACTAAAAATTAATTTGGCAGTATACTCTTTCTTAGTGTATTCTTCCAAACACATACTTAACAGTAATGGCTAACATTTAGTGAGCTCTTTCTATATGTCAGCCTCTGTGAAAAGAGCTTTACAGAAATTAACTCATTTAGTCTTTTCACCAATGCTTTCTAAAGAAGAGAAAAACAAAAAAACAAAAAAAACCTGAGTGACATACTGAAGATCACTGCCAACATAACTAATAAGATAGCTGAAGAAATAGGCATTAAATTTAATAATGAAGTCCTATTAGAAAACTATTTTATTCTCAAAAAAGGTGGTTTCTGAGATGAGTAAGTACTAAACATATATTTATAAATATATACATACATACACATACATACACACACATTTAACAGTCTATTACATCCTATGTAAATTTATCATAAGTAATCACTTGTCTTCTGAAATCTTAATTATGTAACTATTAACAGTAATTTCTTTTAAAAGCATACATATCTACATATACATACATATACACATACACAAAGAGAGAAAGAGGTTTTACCCACCAATGAAGTGACAGCTTCATTTGGCTGAAATTTCTTAGGAGAAAGGTAATCCATCAAATTAGAAATTAGCCAATATATTAAAACACATTTTATCAAAAGTACTTTCCTAATAATGGCCACAATAACTGATTTCATACTTAATTTGAGCATAGGACTTCTCCCAAAACTAGGACTATGCTAATAAACTAATTTTAAACTTTCTGTTTACTCATTAGCAAATATTATCTATCTTCTTTGCTAGAATTCAAACTCTCAGAAGGCTAGAACTGGGTATCATCCACAATTCTATGATCCTAGTATAAACCTGGCACACAGTATGTGTCCAATAAGTATTTGCAGAATTCTAGAATTTTGTTCATTATCATTTACTTCCAATAATTCACACATATATACAGGAGGGTTCTTTTCCAAGTAATGACTTATACAACCTGTGTCAGAATTCCAACTTTTTCAATACCTATATTCCTTTCTAATACCTATATTCCTCTTTTGACAAAGCTTTATTGAACACCTATTACTTCCCAAGAACTTCGTCAAGCACTTTTGAAAAGGATTATGAAAAAGATTATTTCTCTTAGAAACCGAAAGCATAACAAGTAAATGCACATGTGTAACACAACTATAATGTGCTAAATGATATAATAAAGTGCTAAATGATATAATAAAGGTAAGCATTATAAGTTGATTTCGAGGGACTACTCAAAGAATAATAGAGTTATTCTCATAGCACTAACCAAAGAGCCATCCTCCCCTTTCTGGTTAATTTGTCCTCTGAAAAAGTATACTCAGCTTCATGAAAAAGACACAATCAATATTGGATTTATGAGGAAATGCTGAAGCTAGATGGAGAACACAATCAGAAGTATGCACAAAAAACACACAAAAGAAAGCAAGTTTGGAAAGGGCCTAGGAGAATATCACAGGAAATAGACATGTGAGCCAGGTCTTGAAGAATAAGCAGTTTAACTAGACAAGCAAAATAATAATGAAATTCTAGAAAGAGATCAGCTACTAATCCTATTAGTCTGACTCTGGGCAATTAGTTGTAGTAAAGAAGCACAAGATGAAGGACAATTCCATCATTTTCTTAATGTCTGCTTAATTTCTATAGTTGTCAGGTATCTGCTAATTTGTATAACTGAAACTTTAAAAGTAACAAGTTTATAGAAAATACTATCTCAATCATAAGGTAAATTAGTTCCATTTTAATTACACAAATTTAATTCATTCCATTAATTTAAACTTGGTACAGTTCAAACAAATGAAAAATCTGAATTCTAAACTATTTTTCAATTAAAACAATCTCAAATACCACAAATCTATGTTTACTTATAGTGTTTGTATATTTTATTTTTTGATAGGCCCATCATGTCAACTGTTAACTTTAAAAATCATTCAACAGAGAACTTATAATTTAGTTGAGAAATAAAATATATTTCATAATATGCTATACTCTTTCATGACTTCAGTAGTTTAGTCAAGAAATACTTAGAATTTTTAGCTATACTATGTAAATTTCAATAATCTAAATAACAAGACCTAAACAAGTCAGTGTAAATGAGATAATAAAAATAACAAAACTTTCCAAAGTTATACCTTAAAAATGCTAAGGTATTCGTTTTTGAAATAATGCTAAAACATGAAACTAATGTTATATGTTAACAAAAAAAATAATAAAGCTAAAAATGTTCCAAAATTGAGAACATTAAATTTTCTACTTGCAGTTTTTAAAAAATATGAGAAAATATGGTAATAGAAAAAAATGATATATGCTAAATTCTTTAAGTATGTTCTTATTTAATCTTAAAAATAACCACATATTATATTGTGTTGTAACATTATTGTGCATAATAATGTTTAAAGATAAACTAAAACTCAGAGTTATCTCGGTTACTAGTCTAACTGCAGAATTTGTTTTAATCAAATAATGCATCAAAATTTAAAGCAAAATTCTGAAAATAAAAAATAATATATACCTACAAATTATGGACAAAATAATCTGATAATATTTTTGCAAACACGGATCTAAAAGTTACTGGAAAAGCAATGCCAAGTATCAAATAGCAATAGTCAAATTAAAAAAAAAAAAAAATTAACGGAAGTTTAAATGCCTACAATGTTCCAGGTACTTTACTAGCTTCTGGGGATACCAAAGTGAGAAAGGCAGTCCTTGCCTAAAAGGACAGAGAAACATCTAGACGATTACACTACAATCTGGCAGTTCTCTAGGAATAATTATACATATATACAGTGACTGAATCAATATGAGGGGAGGGGAGTTTGAAATGAAGCGAGGAAGGTAGTTTAGGGATAGATTATAGCCATAAATACCATGCTCAGAAACTTGACCTTTATTGAGAAGTCAACTGGGAAGTTTTGTTTTTTTTTTAATACAGGGACCAACATAATCAAATGGGTTTCAAAAAAAAAAAAATGCTGAAGATAACACTAGCAGCATTCTAAGAAGAAGCATAATTTGTTCATTAACTCATGAGCAAAATGATATAAGCTTCTAAATTATATCTACATAACTGAAAAAAAGACAGATCTGAGAGACAATCCAGAAAAAAGACTGGACATGAGGGATGATCATGGTTTGGAATCAAAGTAGAGACAATGATTTCTAGTTTCTAGGTAAGGTTACATAAAGTTTATGCCACATACAAAGAGAAGAAGCCAAGTCTGGGTAGGCAGAAATTGATTTCAGAGACACACGAAGAAAACTAAGAAAAAGTAGTGTTACAGATGTCAAGAAAGAAGAATTTTTGATTTTAAAAAAAGGGCTACTAACATCAAATATTGTGGAGGTGACTCAGAAAGAAGACTGAGATTAGGCCACTGAGTTTAATAACTAGGCCACTAGGTTATCAGAGAGATCTTACTCAACAAAAGATAAAGGAAAGGAAAAGAACGCTATTGAAGGAAATCTGTTGTATGTAGAAACTCAAGTTAGTAAAATTCTAGACTAGCAGTTCATAAACTTTTTGGTCTCATGATCTCTTTACGTTTTCAAAAGTTAAAAGAGCTTTTTGTAATGTAGGTCTAGTCTGTCGAGAGATGTTACTACATTAGAAATAAAAACAGAAAAAATTTAAAAATATTAATTCATTCAAAAACTGACAAAAGTATATCACATACTATAATTAACCTTTTTATGGAAAAAACCTATATTTTCCAAAACAAAAATAATTTGGGGGAAAAAATAATTTTGTTTTAAGAGTGCACTTGTATAGTTTTGCAAACCTCCAACATTTGGTGTAATAGAAGACACATGAATTGTCATATCTACTTCTGCATTCAATTTGTTGCAACATGCTGTTTTGGTTCAAGAATATGAAGACTATCTGGACTCCCACAAACAACAGTAGTTAAAAAAGGAGTATTTTAATAGCCTATTCAGATTATTGTGGATATTCTTTGATAGTAACATAAAGAACACAAGTAGTTGTTTCCCAAAGGTTAGTTGCATGTGAAATCTGAAACCACATCAACGAAGTTTTCATAGTGTTCCCTTAAAATCCATTAATTTATTTTGTTCTCTGAATTATCCATACATGGTTTTCTAACGTCATACACTGGTTTGGGGGGAAAACTGGGTTACTGAGTTAAAGAGATCTATATACTGACAATTTCATGATAAAATATCAGAAACTACATTCAATGATAGATATCACCACATGATCTCATTTAAAGTTCTGGGACGCTCTTAAGCTCACTTTAGTGGTTACAAGTTTTCAAAATCTCTAATTTTCACTTGAAAGCTCAATTTTTATCATTGGCAACAAATATCATCAGTTTTCCTGGAAGTGACAGACTCACTATGTTCATTTTGGAGAAAATATCTGCTAAATATCCAAGTCTGAATAACCATAGCTTGCCAAGCATTCTTTCAAGTTAAAATGATGTTCTATGAAAAGGCAGCTAGTCTGCTTGCAGCTCAAACCACACAGATGCTTTCCCTTGAATCAACCACTGTACTTTGGTATGCAGCAAAAGTGTTTTACATGTACTAAAACATGAGATGTCATAAAATTAGTGACTTCTACTGCATCATCAAAGATATTCTTAAATTGCTTTTATTACGCACGCATGCAGGGTGGTGAAGATTACAATGAATATAACGATTTGGTGTCACTATTTTGATCCATGCTAAGGGGCCAGCAGTTTTACCCACCACTGCCTCTGCACCACCAGTGCAAGGGTCAAGACAGTAAAAAAGGCAAATAACATCTTAGTATGATTATTAAAATAATCTGGACTTCACAGGTACCCTAAAAGGATCTCAGGGACCCCACTGCAGGGTTCCTCAGATCACACTTGGAAAACTACTACTCTAGACTACCAAATACTAATCGTTTTCAAAATTTCTCTGTAAACAATGAACCCATGTAACTACTCTTAACACTCTAACTCAAGATATAAGGAGGAAAACCAACCAACCAACAAGCAGAACAAGGAGTCTGAACAACTATGTGGTAACTGGAAAGGCTCTTCAGCAAGGTAAAGGAAGCTTAGAAACTCCGCTATCTAAAGAATTGACCGACTCAGATGGTCCTCAATTTTTTCCCCATTCCTACACCAATTGTCTAGAATCTGTGCCAAATCTCAAATTAAGATAGAAATTTGATGGAAATTTGTGTCCTATCACGTAAGACAGGACAACGATGATACTGAGACAATTTTTATCAAATAACTAGTTTGTTTCTTCAAAATATGAATTTTATGTATTTTAAGACAATTTTATAGACGAAATAATTCATTCTTCTTACAGTCAGATTCTAACCATAATACTGTGTTTAGTTACAAACACTATTTTTTTAAAGACAATGTCACCTCTTTAGCTCACGCATATTTACTAATTCTGTAATAATGTACAGAATTTAGTACAATTCAGTGTTTCTGACTTGACAAAATCATAAAATTTTAAAGAAGAAACATCTATTTTGCTCACCACTGTCCAGTACTTAGCCCTTGTATAAAATAAGATGTTCAATAAACATTGCTGAGTGCTGAATA
Source organism: Pteropus medius (assembly GCF_902729225.1). NCBI lineage: Eukaryota > Metazoa > Chordata > Mammalia > Chiroptera > Pteropodidae > Pteropus > Pteropus medius. The sequence continues at coordinate 6,086,490 of NW_024349519.1, read as the reverse complement.
CTAAAGTGGCTAAAATAAGAACTCAGGTGGTCAGACTCCTAGTGCAACACCTAGTGCTCTTTCTACTATATAAAATCTTTTTCATCGTTCTCTAACATATCTGAGGAACCTAAAGGAACTACTACAATTTACCCTGAGAAGATATAACATTATCTGTTACACCTTAAATCGTGCTTGAAAGCTGCTATGTACTAGGTGTTTTATAGCTTCTCATTCAGATCACAATTCATCATAATCATTTTTTAATGTTATCTGAATTAAGCAGTAATTTCATCCTGTATGAAAAAGTGGCAATAAGATACTAGTCTAACTCAATAATCATACATTGATTGTACTACCCTCATACACATACTATTATTAAATATTTCACTTTCTAACAATTCAGAATGGTTAATTTCTTAGTTTCTTCAGCTTATATGTGAGACAATTATTGCCTTCTAAGAACTTGAGATAGAAAGATGGAGACTATATAGTACCTTTGATAACAATTTGTCACTGTAGCTTTTTCTTTTTTAAATTTTTCCTGTCAGTCTGACATTCATCATTTTTCACTCACAAAAAAGCACAATGCAGAAAACCTCAGGTACATGGAACTATCTAGCTAGTTATTTAGATTCTGGGTAAAATAAGAGAGAAAGATTAATCAAATTTAAACTAATTAAGGCTAACAAGTACAAAACAAATTCAAATACAGAAATGTCAATTTATCAATTCAGGAACTGAAGCTACTTCAAAAATCATGTCCGTTTTGAAATACTGCCATGAATATAACGTCATTCCATTTCATAGTTATTCTGTAGAAAAACATCATCTGCCAAGGATACAGCCCCCCCCCCCAAAATGATCTTCTGTTGCGATATAAAGGATCTGAACTAAATATTCTTTAAAGGAAAAAAAAAATGAACAGTAAAGACTTTAAAGAGAAACTATGGATTTATCTTCTCTGGAGGTTTAAAAAGAAAAGATTTTTCAAATGTCTGGGCTGGCTTAGATTTGGCCTCACATTCGGTGACTGAGAATCAGTTCAAAGGTCATTCTGACCCAAGGGATTCAAGTCCTGTCGGTCCTCATGCAAACAAGTCATTAGCAAACCATCCTTCTGCTCTGCAGCTATCCAGTCCCTGCTTTGATAATCGCTAAACTTATCCTTCCAATTACCTTAACTGCTAATTTAACATGTCAGTTGTAGAGAATTACTTCTGCCAACTACTGAAACTTTTGCTTCTCAATAGTGTTCCGCAGTCCTTTAATCTTGTTTTTCTAACATTAATAGAAAGAGGAATATTTTGTGATGCAATTGATATCTGCTCTATTAACAATGCCTTGTTCCATTGTTCTATCCAAATATGGATTCCACTCTGAATTTCAGAAACAGTGGTAGAAATATAACAGGTAACAGAGAAATTAGAGCTCTTAGGTTTAACTTATGGCCATCAAAAGAGAAGAGACAATTCAGTGAGAGGAAGGAAGAAGCTGAGAGGGTCGTAGTGTAGAACACTTACTTTTAGGAAAAGAGTGTCCCTTAGACTTCTGGTGAGTTGCCCAGAGCCTCTTCAGTTTCAATCCAAATGACAATGCTTCTCTGAGTCCTTCTCAAGTAATCCACTAAAAACTGGATCTACAAGAGCTCAGATGTACTGGTAAAAAGTGTCAGGGCCCCCATGTGGGCCTCAGGCCTCTTTTAAGCTAGGCCCACTTCTCTGTCCTGGGCCAACTCCCCTGTGCACTATATTCCTTCTTCTTCCAGGTGCCAGGTATTCGGCCTGTTTCTCCTCTTCTGAGCTGCCACCACCTACTCTATTTCTCAGGGTTCCTCTAACCCCAAGACTGGCTGTGGAGTAGGACACCAGCTTCCCCCCTTCCTTGCTGTCCCTGCAAATAAACATATAGGCTCTTCTAGTTTCAGTATTTTTCTAATAGCTACAAGAAAATAGAGGGAACAACAAAAAGCAACAATATCGTACCAGAGATCAAGATTATAATAATTGTCTCTATTTTCAAGTTACTGCCTCCAAAAACCAAATTTCTTGAAAAATGCTTATTGAGCATTAAAAAAAGTACAAAGTACTAACACAGACATACAAATATAACCTAAACCAAATCCAACCTTATATAGACATGAAAAAATAAAGATACTCTGCTTTTCAAAATACTTAAATCACGGGTCCAAAAATTGTTATCACATTCATTTTAGCAAATAGGTCCTCTTTTTGAGAATACTCTTTTACATTCCCTTGAATTTAGTAGATGTTGGAAAGTTTGCTTTTTAAAGGATACCATGAAAAATGCTCAATATATTTTATCCATTGTGCATGAAAATTAACATACAAGGAGCATACTATGATTTACAAAATGACAGGTATGTCAAAAGCAGCTAGCTTCACTAAGCAAATCTTAAAATTTTTAATTACTGGCAACCATTTCTATCTCTACAATCTAAAAATTTTAATGAAATGCTCTAAGTGGTGTTTAAAAATTTGGATATCAATTTTTTGAAATCTAACTTCCACTAAATATATAAATCTAATGTCGATATTGTGTAGCCCTTTTTTAAAACAACAGTATATCCCATTAATATACTTGAACTCGTGATAATTTCCTGAGACTTTGTAACATCGAAATGTTACCTAAATATTAAACTACAAATCACAGGATTATAATGAATTAATTTAAAGTCTACCTATAAAGGTGAAGGACCTCTGTTATTGAGTGCTGGCAGATCAAGAATGTCACTGACTTTTAATTTCCTGGATGATATTTTTAATCCACTTAATTCAGTTAAGTGGTTTTTTAAAGACTGTCATTATACTGTAAGCTTATAATAAAATAGACTGAAAATAGGCAGAGAGCATTTAATCTCATTTGTATAGTCTAACAGATTACCATTTGATCAAACTAAAATTATTCAGACACTTTCAGTGAAAATGTGCCCCTGTGACTGGGCTCACCTCCAACTATTTGTAAAATATTAGAAAATTATAAAAACACTAAACAAAACCTTGATCAGACCCTTCCAGACGTCTATATTAAAAAAAGGAAGTTAAATCTATTGTGTTCTATAATCACTTTTTTGAGGAACAAAATTAAATTACATCTTTTGCTCCTATACAGGATTTCTTGGTTCTTCTCTGATTCCTACAAACTAACACAATAATGCAGCCAACATTATTATATCCGGAATGGGAGGTAGAGGGGTGGCAATACGAATTAAATCGCAGGGGCTAATGCTTCCCTTAAATAATTTATTCTCTCTTGGCAGCAAAAAACGTTAGTCTCTTCAATTACCCCTCACCGCAAACCATCGCTTGGTTCGCGATCAATGTGACCCAATTCCTATAGCGGCCACCCCGTCAGTCTCGTCTCCTCCCGCGGGGTCTGCGAGTGTCGGGAGGGGGCGGCAGCCGCAGGGGCGTTCTCTGTGCCGCGACCAGGCCAGCCGGTGGCGTGCGGGGCAGGCCCGGGACTCACCGGGTGGAGGTGCCCTTCCGCACATCGCACATCATGCACTTGAAGGCCTCGGCGCTGTTCCGGAAGGTGCAGACGCTACAGTCCCAGTAACCCTCATCCGAGGACGGCTTCGGCTGCCGCTTCGGCCTGCAGGACACAACCCGGACACGACGCCGCGCGGGGTCACCAGCAGGCCGCGCCCAGCGTCCGGGCCCTGCGGCCACCCCCGCCCCGACCCCCGACCCAATTCCGCGAACCCCGCCCCGCTGGCCCCGGGCGCGCAGCGCTCCAGATCGGAGGGGGAGGGGAATGAGGAAGGGGGAGGGCGCGAGCGAGGCCGCAGTCGCTGTTGCCGCCGCGGCTCTGACACCCCGGGCCGCCGCTCCGGCCGCCGCCATCGCGGCTCCATTGTGGGGCGGCCGGAGCCGGCCCCTCACGCGGCAGCGCTCGCGCGGGAGCGGCGCCGCCCCCGTTCTCGCCCTGCTGCCCCAGCGGTGAACCAGGCGGCCGCCTGAAGCCCGGCGCGAGGGCCCTGCCGCCTGCACAGTCCGGGCCCGGGGGCCCGGGCGCTGTTACCTGGTGGGGCTCTTCTTGTCTCCCATGGTTTAGCTACAGATACACGCCAAGAGTCGCCGGCGCGGCCGCTCTGTTTGTCAATAAGAAGGATAATAAGCCGGGCGGAAGCGGCGGGGGAGGAGGGAGGGAGGGGGCGGGGAAGGCCGCACCGCCGAGCTCAGGAGCAGCCTCCGGATCCCACGCAGCCTCCAGCTGTCGGGGAAACTCCTGCCTGGGCGCACGTGACCCGCGCTAGCCAACCAGCGGCTGCGCCGGAGACTTCAAACGCGGCCAGCGGGGCCCAGCACCCGCGGCGAGTTCGGGCGCGGGCGGCGTGGGGGTACCGCTGCAGCCTCTGGCACTGCCGCCGCCGCCTCTCGGCCCAGTTTCCCCTGCCTCCCCGTGGCATCCCCGGCTGAAAGGTGCTGCCACACGCTCCGGAACCCCTTTGTCTGTTCCGGGGGCTGGCGGGGATGCTCAGTCATCCCGCGGGATGCCTGGTCCAGGATGGGCGGGCGTTCGGAGGTTTGCCCAGCTCGGGACGAGAGTACCCGGCTGCGGTCTCCAGGTAGAACCGCTTTCTCGGCCTGTGCCGCACTTGGCTACCCAGACTCGTCCCAGACAGGGGAACCAACATAGCACCATTGCTAGCTGCCTTAAAATGGTTTAATGCACGCAAATGCTTTACCAAGTAGAGATTGACGTCCTTAATTTAGAGGAAACGAAACCGAGGCTCAAGTGAGGTTAGGTGACTTCCTTTATATTACATATTTAGAAGATAAAAGCAGGGATCTAACCCTGGTTTTAACACCAAATGCGCTGCTTTTGCTTCTCAGGCCTTTACAACATCTGCTTAAAGAAAAAAAAAGTACTCGTAAGCCCTTCAAAATAACGGTTTACATATGCCCTAAACGCTATCTCTTGACTAATACCTTTCTCCCAGGTCTCATTAATTACCTCACCATACTGGATGCCCTCACTTTGTACATACTAGACTGTAGCAACAGCCATCTAACTTATCTCTGAAGCTCCAGCCCAACCCCCACATCCAGTCTATTCAATAACCCACAACCAGAGTAATAAAATGCCGGTAACATTTTGCCACTACTCTGATCAAGAATTTTGCTAAGGCTCTCAGACTCCTTAGCATGACATTCTAAGATTTCTACACTTCCTACCTCCCCACCCCACTCCCCAGCAGGAAACCTGCCTCCTGGTGAAGACTGCAAATGAAATTCATTACCTTCCCAGACGCTTCCTTCACACACAGACCTTACTTCTGCATAAAATATTTACCTCTTCTCTTTGAACTGTTTCTACTCATCTTTCTAGATTCATAGCAAGTCCAAATTCTTGTAAAACAATAATCTCACAGCTAAACAGTTCTTAATGTACTACAGTGAAAAGAGCATAGTCAGAAGTCTCAGGTTCTGAACCTACTTTCCCTGTTCCTTCGCTGATGGACCTTGGAAATTGTGCTTAATTTCTGTAATTCTCATCTTCATCTGCAAAATGGCATCTATATTTATGAGGTTGTGTGATTTGTAATAAAATAACATTTTTAGCACTATATGCCAGGCATTTTGTAAAGTAGACTCAAAGTACTATGCAAATATTCTCATCAACTAGCCTATCCCTTTGTTTGAAAGACAAAGAATTTAGAGTCCTGGTTAAATGGTTTTTCTTTAATGAACAGGCCAGGATTAGAGCTCAGATATCCTATTAGTCTTTCACCAACCCACACTCTCTGATTAACTATATCACCCCAATTTACAGTGGTCTCTGAACTCACTGCACCATCTGTACTTCTTGCAAATGTCACTTCTGGAAACTGAACCCTTGATTCAGAAGCCCAGAGACCATGAGGAATATGATTGAGGAAATTATACAAGAGGAGATCTAGGGCCTAGTCTTCAATGTCTCAGTAATGCAATGGGTAAACTTAGGTAAATCACTTCCTTTTTTCATGTAAAATAAAGGAGGTAAAATTATTATCTCAAATAAGGTCCCTTTCAAGCTTAAGGTACTGAGATGTTTTTAAATTCCTCAACAGGATCTATCATCAAGGAGTTTAACAAGAACTGGCCTACTTGCAAAAGTAATTGCAACAATTTTACCACCCATCATATTTTAAAAGATTGATTTTGGGGATTTTGTTTAGTTGGTTGGTGTTTTGCATAATGGAGACACTTTACTGATTTTAGTGATTAAAAAATTTATATGTTACCATTGTATTAATTTCTAGGGCGCCAAAACCAAATACCACAGACTGAGTGGCCTAAACTACAGAAATTTATTCTTACAATTCTAGAGGCTAGACGTCCTGAGATTAAGGTTATCCACAGGTTTCTAGAGGCTATACGTCCTGAGATTAAGGTTATCCACAGGTTGGTTTCTTCTGAGGCCTCTCTCCTTGACTTTTAGATGGCTGCCTTTTTTCTGTGCCTTTACAAGGTCTTCCCTCTGAGTGTGCCCTAATCTCTTCTTATAAAGATACCAATCATATTGGATTAGTGCCTACCCTAATGACCTCATTTTATCTTAATCACCTCTTTGAAAACTCTATCTTCAAATATGGTCACATTCTGAGGTACTGGGGACTAGGACTTCAACATGATTCAGCCCATAACACCAGTATAAAAATTTCAGCAAATATTTTTTTTAATTAACATATCCAGCACATTCTTATAGCATTACTAGTACAAGTTCACAATCCTCATCTGAAACTCTGAAGCCTGGATATGTTTTGTAAATAAGATATCTTGGGATTTTCAAAAGGCAATATGGTAAAATACTGCATGATTACCTAACCATCTAAGTGGATTCTGAAGTAGTACCCCATAATCAAATACATTAATATTTCTTCAAAACATAAATATTCACACTATGTGGGAAAATAAAACCTGTAAATCACCTCACATCAGTTCTACTCAAGTTTTATTGCTGAGTGATTACAGGTCAAGTAAAATATGAAAATATTTTTAATTTTCAGTACTTTTTGGTGTACAGGATTATGGAAAAAGGATTGTTCATCTGAAAGGATTCTAATTCTTGAAGGCTAAAAATGAAAATACCAAAGCTTAATACATCCATGCTCTCTGACACAGCAATTCCATTTTGGGGAATACATCCTGAGGGTACAACCTGAAGTGCATAAAAAGTTTTTGCACAGAGATAATCATTGTGGTTATTGTAATAAACATTGAAAATAATCTAAATGCCCATCAGAAGATGAATAGTTGAAAAAATTATGATCTAACTAAAGGACTGGATTTTAAGGAATCATTAAAACAATGTTGATGATCTAAATAGACATTTTTCCAAAGACATACTGATGGTCAACAGGTACATGAAAAGAGGCTCAACATCACTTTTCATCAGGGAAATGCAAATTAAAACCGCAATGAGATAGTACCTCACATATTAGAATGACTGTCATCAAAAAGATAAGAAATAACAAGTGTTGGTGAGAATGTGGTGAAAAAAGAACCTTTATGCACTGTTGGTGGAAATGTAAATTGGTGCAGCTACAATGGAAAACAATATGGAGGTTTCTCAAAAAATTAAAAATAGAACTACCGTATGATCCAGCAATTCCAATTCTAGGTATTTATCAGAAGAAAACAAAAACACTAGGTCAGAAAGATATATGCATCCCCATGTTCATTCAAGTATCATTTACAAAAGCCAAGATATGGAAAGAACCTAAGTGTCCACTGATGGATGAATGGATAATGAAATTGGGGTGTATGCATAAACAACCATTAAAAGAATTCAACCATTAAAAGAATGAATCTCGCCATACGTGACAGCATGGATGGACCTTAAGGGCATTATGCTAAGTGAGGTAATTCAGACAGAGAAAGATAAATACCATGTTGTCTCACTTATATGTGGAATCTTAAAAAACAAACAAACAAACAAAGACTCATGGACATGGACAATAGACTAGTGGTTACCAGAGGGGAGGGAGGAAAGGATGAAGGAGATGGGGTATAAGGGGTCAAACATGTAGTGAAAGAAAGAAATCTAACTATGGGCGGTGAACGCACAATGCAATACATATGGATTACTGTTGAATTGTACACTTGAAACTTACTGGATTTTGTTAACCAATGTCACCATAATAAAAAAAATAAATAAAATAATTACAAAAAAGAATAAAAAAATAAAAATAAAAACACAAAAAGCTTATAGATACAGAGAACAGATTGGTGGTTGCCAGAGGCAGGGGATGGGGCCTGGGGCAAATGGGTGAAAAAAGTCAAAGGTAAAAATTTCTAGTTATAAAATGAATCATGGGATATAATGTACAGCATGATGGCTATGTACAGTGATGGCTGTTAACTAGACATTGTGGTGATCATTTTGCTATATATAAAAGTGTCAAATCTTTATGTTAAACATATAAAACCAATATAATGTTGTTAGGTCAATTATACCTCATTTAAAAAATAAGAGCATTGATTCAAAAATAAATAAATAAATTCAGATTAAGCATTGTTTGTTGCACTGTGTATCATTTTTATATTCTCTTTTGCTTTCTTGGCCAAGTAAAAAAAAAAGTTGATGTTGATGAAGAATTTGTAACAAAACACAATGCTTATGTTGTAATATTAAGTGAAAAATGCAGACTATAAAATCGAATATACAATAAAGTCTAAACTTTATAAAAAGCACAGAAAAAAGATCTGAAAGAAATACACCGAAATATTACTGATGGCTTGTCAGTCTCTCAATTTCACTTCAGCACAGTATAACTCTTTTTCTACAGTCAGCTCCTGGCCTTTTGTTTCCTCTACTCTCCAACTCTCTCTCTTCCTATATCCTACCCCTTTTAACAGCTCTCTATTTCATCTCACGGTCTTACCTTGACTAAAGGCCCCATGGACCAGAGCTCCATTCCTCCTGTGTTTCCTCTTTACTCCAAACCAGCCCAGCACTAGCTTCAAGATAACCTCCTATTTCTACTCATTGGCCATCATCCACCTTCCCCAAATCCAGAAAGTAGTGTGATGGGGACACAAGATACATTAATAAGGGACGATCTTGAACAGGGGGTTAGAAGATGTTTCAAGACTTTAATCCACACCTTTGAAGAGGGGCCACTGGCCTACTACTGCAGGTAGTACCTCTGATGGGATCCTGTGAAGCTGGTACTGCAAATGTTGGGAAAACTGTAAACTAGATTCAACTTCTACCAAAGAAAGGAACTGCCACTGCTGGAGTAATGCTCAGAGGAGCAGGAAGTGGACTGGAAGACAAGAAAAAGGCAACAAGAAGCTGACAGAAAAGAAAGGAGTCCCTTCTTCCTCCTCCTGCCTTTCAGTCTCCTCCTGGCACCCCGCTACTGGCAGAGCCAGCTGGAGCCAGCTAACAAAGCTGAAATGTGGTCCCAGAGTATAGTGGAGTACCAGCTCCAGCATCACAAAGTGAGTATAAAATAGAGGGTTCGGGGCTGACAGATAATGACCGAGTAACTGCCACAATGACCCCTTTGATTATCAACATCCACACAAAACCTTCTAAACAATCTTAACATCTATACAATAGCAAGACCTCTCTCTCTTTCCCCTATCTAGTTACATGCAACTATCCTGTGTCTGAAGGCATTCTCACGTTCCCCTGAAAACGAAGAGATGCCCCAACAGTCATATCCCCAACAGTCAATCACATCATCTGTCTACGTGCTACTTTAGTTACTCCTTAAATTTTGTCATAGTCTTTTCTGATTTTCTGTTACCCAAAGACTAATTTTAAAGTTAACTTCTAATAAAACATATTTTTAAAAAGGAGGAAGAGAAGTAAAATAGTTTGTTTTTAGAAATACAAATGCACACACACATACACAACAAGCAATGAAAAAAATACATGTAACTACTACAATCCTCATTCTTGTAGCTGGTCATGAAGTAAGAGTTGTTTATATTTATAACTTTTTTCTTCTAACCATTCTACATTCTATGTTTCCTTTTTCTCAGTCAAGCACTTAACTAATCCTAACTTTTTACTTGGTAAGGTAACCCAAACCTTCATTCCTGAATACTCTGAGGTCCCGCCTCAATTGGTTGCTGAAACTTCCATTAACTTTTACTATTGGATACTGAAATACTAGAAGGTGCTCTCAAGAGTATCCTGAGTTGAAGACATAGTCCTTCCTACCCCCACAGTGTATCGGCAACCTAATTTTCCATTTGTGATCAGGATCAATCTTTCCATCCAATAAAGCAACTCCCTTATTTATCTGTTGTTTTAGTGGTATGAGGAACACTAAATGTCCAAAGGCAGTTTTATTTTCTAGTTCAATAGAAGAACCACTATTGTGACCCCTCATGGAAGCAGTCCTACCCTGGAAACCAAGATCCCCAAATCAGTAGAGTTTGATGTTATGCGGGTGGAAAACAAAAATTCTGCAAGCAGATTTTTAGGTATAATATCAAGAAGAGACATTCCCGCTTCCATCTCTTAATTTCTATATTTATTCTGGCTATGGAAAAGACAGCATCACAGATTGGTTTCTTATTCAAAGCATATATTCCATCTTGTAAGATAGCACCATATTTATTTAGGATACTGTCTCCAAACTGACTGAGTCTTGAGTAAACTTTCCCACTGTTCTATTAGGCTAGATGCTTCTGGGTGACAGAGTATGTGATATAACCAGTGAAGTGAATTTCATGGGCATAAACCCATTGCTTTTTTTTTTTTTTTTTTTTTTTTTTTTGCTTTGAGATGAGTTCCTTAATCAGAGGCAATGTTGCACAGAATGTAGTGAAAACGGATAACGCATTTTATGAGTCCTCTAATGGTAGTGGTAGCAGAAGCATTATAGGAAGGGAAGGCAAATCCATATCCAAGATATATGTTTATCTCAGTAAAAATGATCTCTGTCCCTTTGTACGAGGGAAGTAGTCCAATATAAGCAACAAACCAACAGGTGGCGAGCTAATTCCTTCGAGGAAGAGTGCCAAATAGGAGACCCAGTGTTGACCTGTGCTCTTGGCTAGTTAGGCACTCAAGAGTCGCAGTGTAGCAAGCTACAAGGTCAGCCTTGGTGAGAAGATGGTATTGCTGAACCCAGATAAAGTCTTCATTTCAGACAAAAGGGCCACTCTGCATATGGGTCCATTGAGAAAGCGCTAGGGTGGCTGGAACCATGGCTGATAAACATTAAGAAACTGTCTTTTTGTCTACCTGATTATTGAAGCCTCCTGTTCAGATGATGCCTTTTAGTGGGTATTTGCATGGAACACAAATATCTTTACAATCTGTCCATTCTGAGAGGTCCGTCCACATACCTCTTTCCCCAGTCCTTCCTGCATCAATCTTCCAATCTCATCCTCTCTGAGTCCCTACCATCTAGCCCAAATGTTAGCAAGTGCCCATGAACCACTGCGGATCCATACTTCTGATCATGTTTTAGTCCAAATAAGGTGGACAACCAAATGTGTTCTCCAAACTATGCTTGTTAGAAGAATTTTTCTTTACTAATGATGGCCGTCAGGGCCACCTCTCATTGGGATTGTAATGATGCAATCATCCACTTCTCTTTGGACCAGCGTATCATGCAGAACCATTTGCAAACCAGTCCTGAGGTTTTCCCCCTCAACCAACCAGTTATAAGAAACTCTTCATAAGGTCAATGTGGACTGAGGGAAAAGAAGAGTCACTGCTAAAGGACTCTTTATGCAATAAACTCCACAGTTGCAAAATTTCATCCTCAATCATATATTAACTAATTCTATGGATTTTTAGTACAAAATATGAATACTGCAACTATACTTAGAATCCCTAGTAAAGTCACATATTTTAAACATGTTTATACTAATGTTTGACCCAGAAAAAACTGCTATAACATATCTGAAAAAATTTTAAGTACCCAAAGTCTTTCTGCCAAGAGCACAAACACGGCTGAATATCATATTTCTCAGTAGTGAAAATAATATTTCCCTGAAATATAATCTTGGAAACAGATATTTTAGGAGAAACTTCAATCTTTTGTCATATCTATCTTCATAGGAAAATGATTGAACTAGTGTCAGTTTTTGCAGTAATATATAAATATAACTCCAGCAATTCCTACAAGAATTTTTTGCAGCAAACACATTGTCATTTAAATAATACATTTCATTAATATATTCTAGAAGCAAACACATCTTATTTACTTAAGTAACATATTTTACATATTATGTATTACTTAACATTTATCAGATTAAATATATTTTTAAATTTTAACATGAATAAATTTTGGCAACTAGCAAAACAAAATTGCTTGCTTAACCAGTGGTTAAGAGATTATTGATTGATTGCCTGTATTCAAATTCTGGCTCTGAAACTTACTAGCTGTGCTACCTTGGGCAAATTACTTAACCTGTGCCTCAGCTTTCACATCTACGAAATGAGACTAATAATAGTGTGTACTTGTGGGATTATTATGAGGGTTAAGAAGTTAATATATGTAAAGTCCTCAGAAATAATGCTCAGCACTTATAAGTAATATTGAAGACCTAGCTGTTGTTCTGAGGTAGCTCAAAAGAGTGGCTAGAGCCAGACACAGTTTCTAATTTCAGCTCTATTGCTTACTACCTGCATAACACTGGACAAGTTATTTAACCTTTTTTGTACCTTGGTTTCCTCATCTGTAAAATGGGAATGATAGTAATACTTGCCTCATAGATTTATTATAGGTTGATATACATAAAATATTATGGCTGGTATACAGTAAGCTCTATACAACATTTGCTTTTATCAGCAGCCCTAGCTTTCCCTGAATGCCAGTGAGCTTGAAAGCCCTAAAGCTTAGTAGATTTTTAGGCAGCCTATCCTCCCCTGACCCACTGAATACTCAATGAGGCCAACCACCAGAATTCCCTATGGCCTTCCAGGCAACTAGAAGTTTACATATAATTATTTCTATTCTTGGTTAAAACAAGGAGAGAGGTATAGAATCAGCTGAAACTTGTAATATATTTGAGTTGGCTCTGGTCCTACTCTGGAAGTGTTTTTTGTCTGTGTATTTTTTTGTATCAAAATATTTACTGAAATATTTATCCCTTATCTTCTCTGGTCCTCAATATTTTCACTTGTAAAATGAAAGAATTGTACTCAAAATCTCGCACATCCCTTCCAGTATACAATTCTAAAACTCTAGCATTCTACCACATTTGGTGTGCTGTGGTCTGAAAGACAGATGGAATCTTATTTGCTATTTGAATTAAGACCATACCTCAAATACCACTCACTGCTGATGGCAGCTGCCTAAACTGTAGGTTTCTATAAATCCTATTATTTCTTGTTATTATGGAGAAAAAGGACCAATACAAATTGGAATGTTTATAATGGTATGTATTTTTATGACTAAATTGCTATAAAACTCCTACTTTGAAATAACAGAGCTTTATAGGTTTGAAAGTTTCTAAAATCCTCACGAACCCAAGCATAAATTTTAAGTTTAAATGAGGAAATATATGTATATGTAAAAGTTCTTTACACAGTTAATACATTTTACGAATGCAAAATATAATCATTTTTAAGATTTATCTGATCTTATTTAACAGAAGAGCTTTATAATAATGGAAACCTCTGATTATTTAGCAAGCATATAGAAGTCATTGATTCTAAACTGACATCAAAGCATTTCTACGTGATAAGATGTCCAAGTTAGATTTCATATATATGAAGTCATGCCAGTTGCTAGGAGGATAAGCAGCTTTACTCTGATGGTTTTGAGTTTCCACATTTGCTTTCAGCTCCTCTGCCAGAGGCACATATCCCTCCCACTCTGTGCTCCCCAAACCCAGATAATTGTCTCTGATGTTTTTAATAGCAAGGCTTTTTTTTTTTTTCCCACTGCCTTTTTCCTTTTATCATATAGTGGAATGACTAATCTGTTGGCAAAATTTGTTCATCTATTTTTATGGCTCTTAGTATATCATGTAGTGGTTAATTCTACAATATTCTTTAAAATTTGGCTTGGGTTTATCTTTGTTGTAATATAGTGATCCATTTACCAACGCATATTTGAAAGACAATTTCTGGTCTTTCTGCAAAACCTCATTATCATACCTAGCATAATATTTACAACATTAACTCTCTTCACACCCTCTACAGCATCATTTTGATACGTTATTTAATATACATTTCTTAATCATATATTCATTGTTTCACTAATCACCTCAATAGATCTCCGGGATTATTATTAACTAGACTTTTTATCTCATATGTGTGATTATTATTTTTATTTATATTTCAATTTAATACAGTAAAATTCATTCTTCTATGAGTTTTGACTAATGCATAGAGTCACGTTACCATCTCAGTAGTCAAAACGTAGAACAGTTCCATCACCCGAAAAAGTTCCCTCCTGCTGTCACTTTGCAGTTAACGCTCCCCCCAACCTCTAACTCCTGGCAACTACTGATCTGTTCTCAACCCAGAGTTATCTTTTCCATAATGTCATATACATAGAATCATACAGATGGATGTATGAGGCCTTTAGAGTCTGGCTTCTTTCACTTAGAATAATGCATTTGAGATTCGTCGATGCTGTTGCTTTTATCAGTAATCTGTTCCTTTTGATTGCTGAGCAGAATTTCATTATATATATACATATTTCATTATGTATCTATAATTTCAATATATATGCATATTTCATTTATATATGTATTACATAGGTATATATATATCTGTAATATTTCAAAGTCCATCCTTATATCACACACACACACACACACACACACACACACGCGCGCGCGCGCGCGCACACACATATATATCCCCCAGTTTATTTATCCATTCCCCAGTATAAGGACGTAAGAGTTGTTTCCAAGTTTTGGTGATTATGAATAAAGCTGTATAAATATTTGTAGGTAGGGTTCTGTGTGAATATGAGTTTTCTTGTCTCCTGGGTAAATACTTAGGACCAGAATTGTTGGGTCACAATGTATTTTATGTTTAACTTTGTAAGAAATTGCCAAACTTCTTCACAAAGTCTCCATATCATGTTGCATTCCTACCAGCTGTATATGAAAGTTTTAGGTGCTCCAAATGCTCATCAGCACTTGGTATTGTCAGATATATTTTTTTTTATTATAGCCGTTCTTATGAGTATGCATCAGCTGTGGTTTCAATTTGCATTTCCTTTATGATAAACAATGTGAGCATTTTTTCATGAGCTTATTAGCCATTCATACATCTTCTTTTGTGAAGTGTCAGTTCAAAACTTTTACTCATTTAAAAATTTTGGTTGTTTTCCTCTTATTAAAGTTATTTGTAAAATTATAGTAAATATACATCATATTTAATTTCTTAACCATTTGTAAATATGTAATTCAGTGGTATTAAATACTTTCACAGTATTGTGTAGTCATTATTACTATCTATACCCAAAACTTCCCCAACAAAAACTCTGTACCCGTTAAATACTAATATTCTCCTCCCTCTTCCTCCTCCCATTCCCTGGTAACCCAAATTCTACTTCTCATCTCAATTAATTTTTCTACTCTGGGTACCTCATATAAATGGAATTATACAATATTTGTCCTTTTGTGTTTGACTTATTTTTCTTAACTGTAATGTTTCAAAGTCTATCCATGTTGTATCATATATCAAAATTGCATTCATTTTTGTGGCTGAATAATATGTCCTTGTATCTAATTATTGAGTTTAAAGAGGTCTTTTTGTGTTCTGTTTACAAATCCTTTAGCAGATATATAATTTGCAAATATTTCACCCAGTGTGTTGCTTGTCTTTTTATTTTCTTTGAGGTTTTTGAGAGAGGAAAATATTTTAATTTTCATGAAGTCTAGTGTATCAATTTTTCCTTTTAAGGACTATGATTTTGGTTTCACATCTAAGAACTCTTTACCTAACCCAATATCACAAAGATTTCTTCTATTTCTGTAATGTTTTAAAGTTTACATTAGGTATATGACCCATTTAGAGCAAATTTTTGTATAAGGTAACAGATATGAACTGAGTTTATATTTTACATGTGGATCTAACTGTTCTAGTACAATTTGTTGAAAAGACTAATCTTTCTCCATTGAATTGCCTTTGCACCATTGTCAAAAATTAATTGACCATATTTTTGAGGGATTAATTCTGAACTCTATTATTTTTCATTTATCTGAAGGTCTATCTTTTGGCTAAAACCACACTGTCTTAATTATTAAAGATTTACAGTAAGTCTTGAAATCAGAAAGCATGAGTCCTCCAACTTCTTTTTCAAAATTGTTTTGGTTATCCTAGTCCATTGGCTTTCCATATAAATTCTAGAGTCAGGTTGTTGATATCAATAAGAAATTCTGTTGAGATTTTTATTGGGATTGGGGTGAATCTACAGATCAATTTGATGAGAATTGACATCTTAACATTTGTGATTATTTTTGGATGCAACAGTCTGATTCTAAATTTCTGTAACAAATCCTTCAGTTTTACTAAATAAAACATGATATTGTCTTATCTTGGCTAACCTAATACAGATATTTAAAATTAAGTTCTTTCTGTAGCAATTGAGTCATTTCCAGGTGATTTTATGTTGTAAGAGGTTACTCTCTGCCATTAAGTTTTAGTGACACAAAGCTATGGTCATTTTTTGTTTATTATTTTGTTATGTTATTATTATTAAAATGGTGATGGTTTTTCTTTGATTTTGTAACTATTTAGATTTTTACACGAGCTAATGTCTTTTATTTATTGGTTGATTGTGGTAAACTATACATAACATAAAATGAATCATTGTAACCATTTTAAATGTATAATTCAGTGGCATTAAGTACATTCACATTGTTGGGCAACAATCATGACTGTCCGCCCACATCCAGAACTTTTTCATCTTCCCAAACTGAAACTCTATACCTATTAAATAATAACTTCCCCTGCCCCACAGCCTCTGGCAACCACCATTCTACCTTCTGTCTCTATGAATGTGACTACTCCAGGTGCCTTGTATAAAGCAGAATCACATAGTATTTGCCCTTTTGTGACTGGCTTATTTCACTTAGCATAATGTCTTCAAGTTTCATCCATGTCGTAGCATATATCAGAATGTCCTTCCTTTTTAAGGCTGAATAATATTTAATTGTGTGTGTCACATTTTAAAAATCTATTCATTCATCAGTGGACACTTGGATTGCTTCCTTCTTTTGGCCATTATGAGTAGAGCTCCTACAGACATGGATGTGCTAATATCCATTCAAGGTCCTGCTGTCAATTATTTTGGGTGTCTCCCCAGAAGTGGAATTGCTGGATCATGGTGATTCTATGCTTAATTTTTTTGAGGAACTGCCATATTATTAAGCTAACGTCGTCAAAGAATGATTTATTTACTTAACATTGCTTTTTATGCATAATTGCCAGATTTATGAGTAATATTTAGAAAAGAAAATAGACTTTAAATATTAATGGACAATAGTGTGGCTAGTGGGGAGAGTCAGGAAGAATCTACTGAGAGGAAATATACTTCAATGAAGAATCTCAGACATCTTGTATTTATAATACTATGAGATCTGCAGTATGTTCACAGTATTGTTACTTGCTTTCTAAAAATCTAACGTCAGAGGTATATTTAGAATGTGGATTTAAATTATTTTACTTTATTTCTTTGCAAAAAGAAAATCTGACATTCCGAATTTCTTAGTTCTGGAAACAGCTTTTCTATCAGGTTTTTAAAAAATTAATAATTTCTTTAATAAGCTATTTTATGGCTTCATACAGAATTTACCAGAATGCAGTTTTTAAAACTCTATGAGAAACAAATAAAAGATAGAAAAACTACAAAAAAAAACAAATGTTTACTTATTAAGCCATGTTTATTACTATTTATTACTATTATTTATTTATCCAACATTGCGCTAGATCCTAGGAATTTTAAAAACAAGTCCTTATTCATTTAGAACCTACTGCCGACATTTTAAAAAAAGACAACACACAGGTAAATGAATTAAAAAGATTGTCATGTCTTAAATGCAATAGTACTTCTTACCACACATGGAAGTAGTGCCAAGTACCCACTAACGTTTGTTTGTGGAGAGATGGCTTTAGGGATGTGGGTTTACTTACATACTGGATAGTTTAAAGTTTTCTTAAATGGAAACGGCAGCCTTCAAGTCATATTGGGCCCCAAACTACACAGACAGGTGCGATTCCTAGATTTGACATATTTCCCTGCCTCCTTCCCTCTTAGTCACTCAGTGGGAGAACACTTTAGGATCCTTGTCACTCTCCTCTAGTCAGATCTCTTTTCAGGAGCTCACAACACATCCCCTACGCTGTTCTATTTAGAATACAAGCAAAGCCAAAAGCTCTCGACAGAGGCATAGACTTTAGCCTCAAGAGGATTGCATTCTGAGTAAAGTTCATGAGCATTGGAGTGCAAAAATTATAATTTCTCATTTGACGTTATTACAGCTTTTCCCCCTTATTTCCTACTTCTTGGTTATATTAAAGAGATAAGAGGTTCTTAGATGAATGTCTTTAGACAAGTGAAGTATAGTTACATATAGCAAATAAAAAAATAAAAATTATGTCAGCTTTGCATATATTTTCCATATGGGGGAAGTAGCCTACTTGCAAATCTGCTTAAATCTGAACCAATTATATGTGGCTCTCTTGTTCAGTCCATATTCTTGCACTTTACATTTAGTCTTTTCTTATCCTACTTTACTGTCATCTCAATCCCAATCATAGATAGTAGGTATAGGGCAATATATAGAACCATAAGAGAGAAGTCTAGAAATATGTTAATGTTTTTAATTTCTTACACCATAAATTTTAGTGGAGAGATCATGTGAAATCAGCCTATCCACTGGCATATGGATACTCCTGTCCCCATATAAGGTAACTTAAATAGGACTGTTATTTAAATAAATACAGCATTAATCCTTTTCAAAAAGGGACCTGTCCATAAGCTATTTGACCCTTTCTCTAAACAAAAGCAAAAACTAAAGCCACTGGACAACCCTATCTGCAAGTGAGCTGATTATCACTGCCAAAATCGGGCAAATATTTAGCCATTAGGAAACATCTTAAAAGACAACACTCTTAAGAGGTGTCCATTAGACCACATATATGTGAAGATAAAGACACACGAGAAAAGCAAATAAGCAAATTTGAGTAATCCATTAGAAATTCTCAATTAGACTAAGCTGTGAGAGTCTGGAGTGGACTGTAACAGAAGAAGCTTCCATTTGAGCTGAGGTTTATTTATCCTACTTATCTGAAGTCAGAGCCAATAATGCCAATAATCCCAAGAATGGTGATAAATGTTTTTCCTCATTTAGAAAAAGCCAATTGGCAGAACCTTTCATATGAGTCAATTCCTGATCCTAGTAACATGATACAAATAGGGCTCTTCTGATTTAATACTGGTGAGTCATATGCCTTGAGTTGTTTCTTATTAGAAGAGATAGAATTACACCCATTCTCCTGCTTTCTGACTCAGTTCCTTTTACAAACACCTGAATGCACTTAAGAGACAGAAGGGAGACATTAATATTTAGGAAACAAAACCAAGCTATCTGACCCATGGGAATCTGACTTTAGCATTTGTCAAATGCCAGATTGAGAGCCCTGTGCCTTCAAAGCCAATTCAGAAACATCAATAAGGCTTTACATTCCAAAATAGAGGCTGCCACAGCAGTCTTTGATGGATTCCATAAAGACATTTTTGTGTGTGTATGGCTCTCCCTTGATTTGATTCTTTTAGCTCAAGCAGGTCTAAAATCTTAAGTATATTTTAGTTCTCTGCCTTTTTCTATTTATGTCTTCTAGTTTTTATTGTGCCATTCCGGCAACATGGTTTCTGTCCTTACCCAATCTCTGATTCAACTTTTGCTTTGTCTTACTAGGTCTCATTGACCTGTTTGTATCTTCCTCTGTATCTGGTTTCAACTGCTCGCTGCTTTTGTTTTAGCTCTTTCCTAACGATCTGTAGAGACTTTGATTTATTATGCAATACCAGATATGGAGAGTCACGTTAGAACAGTGTAAACTGGCTTATCAGACCCAATGACCTCCCATCTTCTAAAATAATTTTATTTGTAGACTTTTTAGTTGAAGCTGGCTGGCATCCTTGAATTATGACCTAGAAGTAAGAATCTTGTGATGAAGATGGATAGAAAGTAACATTTCTTCTCTCAGTTCCCATCTTTTATATCTATAACCTGAATGCTGAATATCTTGGAAAAAAGGGCTTCGTTTATTACATAAATAATAATTTTAGGAATAATTTGGAGTTATTAATCTATAAAAGTGAACACAGAATGACAGCCCCATTAATTAATAAATAAAAATTTATGAAAGGTAAATCTCAATATTTTGTCCTCAAGAAATTAATGACATAATATGTAACTGTAAGTGGTAACTATAATTTTCATATTGACTCTCAGCTAAGAGCTAAGATTGTTCAACCCAGCACTAAGCAGTTTTGCTCCCCTACAAGTTGCTATTTCGTACATTTTAACTCCTTTTTTTTTATTTCCAACATTTAGAATATAGTGCTTTTCAATTTTTATTGGTTTATTTCATTGCAGAGGCCATGTATTTGTTGTGAGGATTAATTCATTTGGCACAGACCCTAGCACATAGTACAGGTGTTTGCTAGTATAACATAATAAAGGATGAGTATGAAGATGGCGCTAGATGGTGTTTAGCCAGGAATGTCTGAATTTGGTCTTGAGCCTGTTGCTCCTTCTCTTGTATTGGTGTTGAGGGAGCTGTACGCACAACAGTAGCAAAACGAGGCAAAATATTACTTCATTGTTAACTAGATCTTTGGCTCCAATGTAAAACTCCAGACTGCCGAACCAGAAAAAGGATAAAATTCTACTTCTTTAGGTTGGAGGCCTTAGAAATCAATGGCCAAAGCAAACCAGATGGCAAGTATTTTCTCTCCTTCCTACCTCATCCCCTACTCACACCCAAGTCTTGAAATTTGCCGTTCCAGTAGTATGAAATGACACCTACCAGAAGTAGGTGTCTCTAACGAGAGACAAATAGCAAGAGAAAAATTGTTTCCTGAGTGTTGAGCTATCCATCCCAGGTCTTCTCATGCCAGGGCAAGACACTGAACTTGATTGTGTCACTTAGGAAAAGAGAGACAAAGGTAGAGCAGAGAAAGAGGAGGTGGTTTAGGCTTCTACCAAGTACTAAGTGTGACTTCCAAAAATTCATGGGTGCAGAATTGAAAAGAAGAGAAAGAGCTGGTTCAGTGTTGAAGGTATAGCACTAGCTCTTAGTTCTTATTGCTATCCCAGTCTTGGTAACACATTTGATAAATGGCCACACACTAAGCCACTAGCCATGGCCACTACAATATTCCTTAAACCAAACCAAATCAAACCATAGAAACTCCCCCTTGTGGACTGAGTTAGAGCTCAAAGGACTAGAACGAAGAGTACTACCTTTGTCTATGGGCAACATCTGTCTTCCAGGATTGTGAAGATGATTGGCAATGATGTATGTAATGTAGATGGCACATAGTAGGTTCTCAAATTATAGCCATTTTTCTTCATTTTGCTACTATTAATATTAAAGAAAAATTTTTATGCTAGGTACTGAAACACACAGAACTGAATGAAAAAGCAAAAATTATATAGTGGTTGATATAATTATTGCATCTCCCCGAACTATAGCAAAAAGTGATTGACAACTTAGGACTTAAAATCATAAGTGCTTTTATTTTCAGTCTTCTCCATAATTGGCGGCTACAGGTGGTCAAATACAGCACTTAGGTATAGATTTAAGAAACTTAAAATGAGTACAGAATCTGACAGCTATGTTCCATCTAAATTTAAGTCACACTTAGAGTTTGGCTGGGATGTTAGCCAAAAAGAGATTTGCTATAGTTTCATGAGATAAAATTATGGTGTGAATCATCGTTTCTCTAGTCTATTCAAGTAAAGATTTTTTTTCAAAAGATTTTTAAAAAACAAATGCAGTTTATAATTTGATGTAAATCTGCAACTTGATTCTTTAATTTCAAATAGTGTGGTGGAGAGGACATGCATTATTTAAAGCTACATGTTTGGGTTTATCAGATAAGAATTAAGTGAAGGAATGCAAAATATGCTTTCTGTTTTCTATTAAAAAGAAGACAGAGGTTCTATTTAAAAAGAGGCTTGACATTTTCCAAGCTAAACTATTATTTATAGTACATAGAACATAGAAATACAGATGTCTTTGTGAGCAAGGATTTTAAAAACCAATTATCGTGGTTTTTGACAGTATAAGACAAATGCAGAATGTTGGAAGTGCTCCTACTGAGATCATCATCTAATACTGCAGCTGTAAAACATTCAGGTCCAACTTTGGAATTCCTGACATTTGCTATGAAAATGAAAATGTGGGTTTTAAAAGACTAGTACAGTAAGATTTTATCAGGGTAAATAGGTATTATTTTTCCATTTACACTGGAATTTAAGCTTTCACAATAAGCCAAATTAACCTTTAATCTTTAATGTTATCATAATCTCTAGGTATTAGTGTCAGGGATTCTACTGGTGTTAATTTAACGTGCTTAACAGTCATTAAAAAAGGTATTAGGAAAAGAGCATAGTAAAATAAAGCCCAATCTAAGTTATATAATTTAAGTAAGATGTGTTACTTATACTCTGCATAAACTGAAGCATCATCTAATATTACAGCCATAAAACATGTAGGTTATTTAAATTCTCTGACTTGGCTTCTTCATCTGTAATATGGGCATATCTCCTCGGATGCTTGAGAAGATTAAATTAGAAAATATACTTAAAGCGCTTAGAATAGTACTTGGTACATAGTAAGCATTTGACAGGATATATCAGTAGCAGTAGTTGTATATGGGAAATGATGGCTTAATATGTAGTTATATGAAAATAATAAAAAGATATACCATTTTAGAATTTACTCACCTAAAATTTAGAGAAAACATTTTATTTTTCCTAATCAATAAAAATAAAATTTCTGAAAAATACCTAATGCATAATTAACATTTAGTGAGCATTCAGTAATACATTACATAATTACTGCCCATTAAGCATAGGAAACAAAATAAACTTAAAATATTATGCATAATACATAAAGTAGTGCTTATTATTATCATGCATTTTATTGCATAAAAAAGTTTTCCCCGAATTCAGAGGTTTCCTAGAAAACATTCCATTGTAGGTTTTTGTATGTTAAACTCATTATAACATAGCTTGTTAGTACCTAGATTTATATATTGTGTCAAATCATTTCCACTGAAAATTATATCTTGTCCTAAAACATCTTATTAATTCAGTACCTTATTTAAGCTATGAGTCAAATAGTATTTCCTTGAAAAACAAATATTATAGCCTTAGACTAAAAAAGGCATCAACTTTCCTCACCGATATCAAGATTTCTTTATATTTGTGTTTAGTAAGCCAAGTAATTTCCAACATATCATGGCAGTATAACTGGCATACTTGTTTTTCTATGTTTGTATAAGTTCTGTATCACTGGTCATTAGCTCTATAGGATAACTTCATAAAATTTGGTCTTAAAAAAATAAAACCACTCTTTTCAATCTTTTGCATATTTCATGTACATTGTTTTCTCTCATAAATTCCAATTATATTAATATACATTCAGCCCCATTTCCCATTTCCTCTTTATAAGGCTAAAATGGATGCTTTCATGTCCAGAAAAAGAAGAAAAAAAGAGTGTCGGGAAACGAGATTGAAAAACAGAGTTTCCAAAACTCTGGGGATTAATAACAACAAGGTGGTGGTAGAAGGAAGTCATGAAAGAGAGAGGTGAAAGAGAAGCACTGAGTCTAATCTAGCAGTGATTTTAATCTGTTTCCATGTCTGAATTCAAACTCTGGAATTGTCTTTGGGCTACAGTTATCAGAAGAATTAAATGGGTCAGATAGCCAAGATAACTTATTTGCCTGGATAACAGCAGACAAGTTGATGCTTGCTGTCTGTTGGGAGCTCAGCTAGAACTTTAGAAGGAGTGCCTACTTATTCTCCATGTGGCTTGATTTTACAGCATGATGGCTGGGCTCCCACGGGAAGCTTCTTGAGTGCTAAATGTCCCTAGAGCAAGCATTTCAAAATACCTGGGTAAAAGCATCAAAACTTCTTATATTTTAGCCTTGAAAATCCCAGAATATCACTTCCAATGCATTCTATTGACCAAACGAGTCATTAAAGTCAGCTCAGAGAGAGAGGAATTGGACTCCATCTCTCAATAGGACATGTAACAAAGAATTTGTAGTTATCCTTAGTCAACCGCAAATTAAAAAAATACAAATTCTAGATATGAAAATCATTCTGGAGAGCGGCTTAGACCTTGCTCTTGGGTTGTTAGCATGGCGGACCACGCAGGTGCTGTGGACCAGGGAGACGAATGCATGCCTGCTGGGTCCCTGGACAGGCTGTTGAGGTTACCACCTCCACCGCCACAGATTCATACCTGGAAGTGGCGGTTTCCTGTGCAAAAACTGAGAGACCCCATTGGTGTCTTACCTGGAGGCACGGTTGCTGAGTCGCTCTTCGGCTCAGACAGAGCCATGATTCCGGAAATGGAGTGGATGAAGGTGGACTTAGTAAACCCGAGGAACTTGGCTAAAATCACCATCTTCAGGCATCTCTGTGTACAAAATCAAGTGAAAGTCGTGCACTTGAGAGTGGCATCAAGGCACCAGAAACATCGTGCCTGAGTTGAGAAGATGAAACAATTTGAAGAGTTTTTGAAGGCCGTGCATGAGGTGTCCAGACTCCCCAGCATCTGGTTGCATAAGCATTGTCAGGAGCACTATGAGAACAGCCCTGTTTCTGCTACTAAAGTTCAGGAAAAATGAGTATCCTTGAATTTTTGCATTTTTTTTCCCTTTGTCTTGATGGGTAGTGGTTTGATTATTTTGATGTGAATGTGAGTTTGTAGTTCTGGTCTAGTAAAGAAATGAATTTCCTTTTTGTCCAATGACATAAAGATCTTTGCTCACTTAAAATTAAGCAGATTTACAAAAGATTGTCCCTGTTCATTCATGTCTTGATGTACAGTGCGGGTAGAAGGCCTAAAAGGTAGTCGCTCCACTTTTGTTTGTTTCTTACTTTCTGAATCTACTAACCCTTTTACGATTTTATGGTCAGAGTCAGGCCTTCAAACACAGGGGCCCAAGATGCGGGGTCAGTCTGCTTTTTTTTTTTTTTTGCATCATTTGTTCTCAAACATTACATGTTGAACAATCACCTTGAGAACTTGCTAAAACACAATTTCCTAGGCTCCTTCTTAAGTGATTCTGGTTCAGTACATTGGGTCTATGAATTTGCATTTCTAACAAGCTCATAGGTAATGTTGATGATTCTTTGAAGCTCTCACTTTGACGCTGCTGGTTTGGCCCCTGAGTAGCACCAAGTGTGAGTTTTCTTCTTAGAGTGGAACCTTCCTCTGTTCACATGGATGGATGTTTCAATTTGAAAGGAGGCAATTGGCACTCATTCTGCTGGCTGCTGTGATTCACTAGAGAAGAGTTGGGGGTCCAGGAGAGCTTGTACCAGGGAAAGTGTCTGTCTTCTTTTCCCCTGAGGCCTGCACAAGTGTCCTGCATGGGCTGCAGGCTGCGTTGTTTTTCCTTTACTGGTTACAATACTATGACCAATTTCTGCTAAACAGCCTCAACCCTTGCTGCCTCCACTTTCAGGAAGCAGGATTCTTCTGGGGAGAGGTTGCCAAGAATTCTGGCTTCAGATATAAAGTTGGAGTTGATTTAACTCATGCAGTTTCTTCACCTCTTAGCATTAATGGATTATAGCCATTTGTAAGGATTTTAAACACGCAAAAGGTCTTTTCGAATGTGCTTCTCTGATTACAAGTGATACTGATTGTGTTCCTACTTTGCTTCACATTTTTGTAAAAATAATTTTACATTTTCCTTTTATTCATTCTTATCATTGCTTCTTTCAATTCTGAATATAAGGACTTTAATGTCTGTATAAGTTTTATAACAAATAATTATCCATTATAACTAATATTTTTTACTTCTTTGCTTCTCAAATTTTTTGCGTATGAAAAATTTTTATTGTATGTAGTTAAACCAGTTATTGTTTTCTGTGTGACTTCCCCTCATCCTCACCCCTTACTTTTAAGCTGAGGAACTCCTACTTTTTCTCATTATGTAGAAATCCGATAAGTATTCCTACAGGTTTTTCCAAATACACTGAACATTTTAAACTGTTATTTAATAGAAGAGAGTTATGCTGGAAACTTATTCCAATTTCCCTCAAATTCAAAATTAAAGTATTAAATGATTCTGTTCTCCTTCTATCCTTTATACACATCGACATGTTGAAGTCCTAATCCCTTCTACCTCAGAATGTGACTGTATTTGGAGATAGGGGCTTTAAAGAGGCTATTAAGGTAAAATGAAGTCATGGGCAGGCCTTTTCTCAATGACTGGTGTCTTTATAAGAAGAGGAGGAAAGAATGGATACAGATAGGTGCAAGCACACAGGAAAGACCATATGAAGACAGAGCAAAAAGGCAGCCATCTGCAATCTAAGGTGAGAGGCCTCAGAAAAAACCAAGCCTGCTAATACCTTGATCTTGGACTTCTAGGCTCCCGAACTTTGAGAAAATAAATATCTTGTTTAAACCAAAAAAAAAAAAATCATTCTGAAACAATTAAGAACTCAATGCAAGGGTTTCACAGAATTTTTGAAAAGTTTAAGAAATA
This sequence comes from Pteropus medius, assembly GCF_902729225.1. Taxonomy (NCBI): domain Eukaryota; kingdom Metazoa; phylum Chordata; class Mammalia; order Chiroptera; family Pteropodidae; genus Pteropus; species Pteropus medius. The sequence goes on along the minus strand of NW_024349519.1, from coordinate 6,059,804 downwards.
GTTATTGATCTGGAAGATAGAACTGGAAGAGAATATCCAGAATATAAAAACCCAAAGATAAAAGATACTTAAAAAAAAGACAACGGAAACCAGAAGATAATGGAATAATTTTTTCAAGGAGCTGAAAAAAAAAACAATTACCAAACTAAAATTCTGTACTGTCCAAATAAGAAACATCCAAATCTGTAGAGAATTTTTATAAAGGTTTATTTAAGTTAAATTGAGGACATACTAGGGAGCAAGATCTCAAATGCTCCGGAAAAGAACAGTTTTACAGTTTCGTTGATGCATTTGAGATTAAGAAGGGAGCGTAAAGATTACTTGGGGGTTGGAGAAAGCAAGGCAGGGATTGGATTGTAGGGTAGTTAAGATTATGTGCTCTCTTGAAGGTGGTGATGGCTTATTTCAAAGGTATGTTAGCCTAGATGGGCAAAACAATGGATAGGGCTTGCTTAAACAATGGATAAATACTTTTACTTAAAAAGTTATATGCCTAAGGCATGACTACTCACCATGACCTGTCCATTTTGGAATTTATGATTTATTACAGCACCCCTTTTTCATCCATGATACCTAATGAAAATATTCTTCAGGAATGTTTCACACAAATAAAAATTAAAATAATTCATCACCAGCAGACCCATATTATAAGAAATACTAACGGGCAATACTCTAGGCAAAATAAGAAAATGGTCGTGGGTAGAAACTCTCAGATACAAGAAAATGAAAAAGAGAAAAACACTAAATATGTGAATAAATCTCTTGAGTAAACATGAATTGTATAAAATAATAATATTTGACAGAAATTCAAAATATAGAGAAATTAAAACACTGTAACACTAGAATATGAATCAATAAAGGAGGTTAAATATAGTTAAGGTACTCTGGGGAGAAGTACTAATTATCACTAGAATTTGACAAGTCAAGAATGTGTTTTTGAGTCCAAATATTAAACCCTTATATTGTAAATTGATTTTCCACAAAAATGCTGAGGTAATTCAATTAAGGAAAGGATAATTTGTTTTTCAGCAAATAGTGCTGGAACAATTGGATATCCACTAGTAAAATGATGAGTTTAGACCCCTGCCTCATATAATACACAAAAATAAACTCAAAGTGGATCATAGACATAACTGTAAGAGCTAGAACTATGAAAATTCTATAAGAAAACGTAGGAGTAAATTTCATGGTCTTGGGTTAGGCAAAGATTTCTTGAATAAGATATCGAAAGCACAACTAATGAAAGAAAAAAATCGATAAATTGGACTTCATCAAAATTAAAAAATTTGCCCTTCAAAAGCCATAGTAAGAAAATAAAAAGACAAACCATGACTCGGAAAATATTTGTAAATCATATATTCGACAAGGGACTTATATCCACAATATATAAAGAGCTCTTACAACTTAATGATAAGACCAAAAAAAGTGCAAAAGATTTAAGTAGACATTTCAGTAAAAAAGATATGAATGGTCAGTAAGTGCTTGAAAAGATGCTTGATATCCTTAGTTATTAAGAAAATGCAAATTAAAATTATGAGATAACACTTCACATCCACAAAAATGGCTATAATAGAAAAGATAGTAATAAGTGTTGATGAGGATGTAGAGAAACTGGAACCCTCATACATTGCTAGCAGGAATGAAAAATTGTGCGGCAACTTTGGAAAATAGTTTTTCAGTTTATTAAAGTGTTAAACACAGATTTACCACACAACCCAGCAATTCTCTTGAATATTTTATTCCCTCCCAAATGAAAATATATGTCCACACAAAGACTTGAACACAGATGGTCATAGAAGCCTTATTTGTAATAGCCAAATAAGTGGAAATAATTTAAATGACCATCAAATGATGGTGGCTAAACAAAATGTAGTATGGACATAAAATGGACTACTATTTGGCAATATAAAGAATTGACGTACTGATACATGTTATAATATGGATGAACCTCAAAAACATTATGCTAAGCGAAAGAAGCCAAACGCAAGATACCACATTTTGTGTGATCCTATGTAGATGAATTTCTAGAAAGGCAAAATTATAGAGATAGAAAGCAGATTAGTGGTTGCCTGGGACTAGGGATAGAAATGGAGTAAGTGTAAATTCGTCACAAGATTTTTTTGGGGGTGGTGGTGGTGATAGAAATGTCTTAAAATTAAAATGTGGTGAGAGTTTCACAATTGTGTAAAATTAAAAAATTTTAATTGTACACTTAAAATAAGTAGATTTTATGGTATGTAAATGATACCTTAATAAAAAGCTATTAAGAATTTTTAAGTAAAATAATGTATTTTGTAATCAGAGAATAAACTCTAAAACAGCAGCAAAACCGTGTAAATTTTCCAAACTGATAGAGGGGTCAAAATAGAATAATAAAAATACTTAACCAAAAAAAAAAAAAAAAGACAAGAAAGGGAGTAAAGAGGAACATAAGTGGAACAAATATCAAGCACATTGTGAGATGGTAGAGTTAAACTCAGAGATATGAGTAATAACATTAAAATATAAATGGACTCTGTGTGCTATTTATCCATTTGCCTCAGGTCCACATTTACCCTTTTTTTCTGTTCTGTGAAAATGGTTCTGGGCCTTTTAAATATTTTTTCTTTGCCAGATGGCGCCGAAGCTTTGTCAGTAGAGGGCGCTAGAGAAACATTGCAGAATGAAAGAGTTTTTACTTCCAGTACTACGGTGCTCACGTTGCAGGAGATCCTGCAGCATGCTCCGCTTTCCAGGATCTGGCTCCTGCAATGCTCATGGCTTCTGCAGCCTCAGGCACTTGCCCGTTTTCCAGCACCAGGTTCCTGCAGTGCGTGGCAGCCAGCAGCAACCAGTGGCCAGCAGCTTTCCATTTCTTGGGTGGCTTTGTAGCAGAGTGCCTAACCCGAGATGCCTCCCCAGAAACAGCATTGCCCAGCACCCTACAGTGAGGATTTCTGGTAAGTTCCGGAGGGCAGATCCAGTGAGCCATGGCTGTTACCTCAGCCCTGAGGTGGCAAGGGTGGGAAGTGCACTTTTCCTCGGACATTCTCAGCCCTCGAGGAGAGGCTGTTCCTTACGTCTGCTATATTCATTAGAATTCTCTTTGCTTTTTACTAGCTAATCAATCCCTCATTACCCTAACGCCCTGCTATACTTAATAATTCTTCATATTACATTTTCCCTTCAAGTACCATGGGATTTCTCTCTCCCAAGTAGAGCTAGATTGAAACTAAATGCTCAAATATATTTTGCTCAAATATATTTTTTCATACAGGAAGCATAACTAGAACAAAAGGCTACAGAAAGATTGAAAGTGAAAATATGAAAAATATATCGTACAGAATGACTAACCAAAGGAAAGCTTGATATAGTTATTCGGGCAAAAATAATGACCAGAGATAAAGAGGAGCACTTCCAAACAAAAAAAGGTCTAATTCACAGGAAAATATAAAAAATTCTAAATTTCTATGGTGACTGGTAAGAGCTTCGAGAAAAGAAGCAAAATGGACACAGAATTAAAAGGATAATTAGATAAATCTATAATCATAGTGGGAGATTTTAAAACTTCTCTCTCAGTGATTGATAGAATAGAAAAGAAAAATCAGGACCTAGATTTGAACATAAAATTAACAAACTGAATTTTATTGCATTCAGCAACTGCAGAGTCCATGTATTTTAAAGTTAAAAAGAACATTTATTAAAATTGACCATTTGTTGAGCAATATAGCCTAAGCACATTTGAAGGGATATATAGTATGTTTTCTGATCAGAATGAAATTAAGCTAGAAACTTATACGAGTAAAAAATATACTCAGAAATTTATAAACACATCACCGAATAACTCATAGATTAAAGAAGAAATCGCAATGGAAATTAATAATATAAAAAACTGAATAATAAAAATACAATTTATTAAAATGAGCAATGCAGAGAAATAGTACTCAGAGGTTAATTTCTATGCTAAAAATGAGAAAGCTTGAATGTCAGTGATCTAAACATCATTTCAGAAGTTAGAAAAAGTACAATAAAATAAACTCCAAAAGGTCAAAGTAGGAAAAAATAAAGATAAAAGTAGAAATTTGAAAAATAACAAATGTATAGTTGAAAAGAATAACAAAGCTAAAATTAAATTGATAAATCTCTAGTGAGACTGAAAAAAAAGAGAGAAAACACAAATAATTATTTGTTCTAAATGATTTAAAAAGTTAATACGAGGTTATTATGTATGACTTTATATCAATAATTTTGAAATTATTTGCAAATGTGATAAAGTTAAGGACTTTGAGATGGAGAGAATATCCTGGATTATCCAGTTGGGCTCAATGTAATGACAAGGGTTCTTAAAAGTGAGAGAGAAAGGGAGATGAAGAGGTCAGAATTCCTTAACAATCATTTTAGTTTTTATGTCAGTAGAGATGTCTGCTCTTTCATTCCTGATTTTAGTAATTTGTGTTTTCCTTCCCTTTCGCCCACTCGTGCCTTCTGTCTCTGTCTCTCTGTCTCTGTCTCTCTGTCTTTCCCCCGCCCCTAGTATATCTTAAAGTTTCTCAATTTGTTGATCGTTTCAAAGGACCAACTTTTGTTTTCATTGATTTTTTTTCCAACTACTTTTTCCGTTTTCTATTTCATCAGTTTCCACTCTGATCTTAATTCTTTCTTTTCCTCTGCTCGCTTTTGGTTCAGTTCTTATTTTTCTGGTTTCTTAAGATGGAAAGACACCTTTCCATCTTTTTTAATATGGGTGTTTAAATATGTAAATTTGCCTCTAGGCACTGTTAGCTACATCCCATAATTTGGTATCTCAGGTCAAAATATTTTCTAATTTTTATAATTTCTTCTTTGACCCATGGGGTATTTGGAAGTATATTGTTTAATTTCCAAATATTTGTAGATTTCTCATTTTCTTTTGTCATTGATTTCTAATTTAATACCATTGTGTTTAGAGAACACACTTTGCATGATTTCTATCCTGTAAATTTATTGAGACTTGTTTTATGTCCTAACATCTTTTTTATCTGGGAGAATGATACATGTGTGCTTAAAAAGGATGTGTATTCATTCTGCCAATTTTGTACGGACTGTTCCATTGTATTAGGTCAAGCTGGATGATGATATTGATTCTTTTATATCCTTGAATTTTTTGTCTAGTTCTATTTTTTAGAGTGGGTTATTGAAGTATCCAACATTATTGTTGAATTGTCTATTCCTTCAATTCAGTTGTCTAGTTTTGCTTTATGTGTTTTGGGCTCTATTGATAAGTATGTGTTTGTTTGCAGTGTTTTATATTTCTGATAAACTGATTTTTCTATCATTATAAAATGTCTCTCTTTGTCATTAGTAATATATTTTGTCCTAAAGTCCATTTTGTTGACTATTAGTATATACACTCCCGCTCTCTTTTGGTTAGTTGGCATGATATCTTTCTATACTTTTATTTTCAGTATATTTATGTCTTTGAATGTAAAGTTTGTCTCTTATAGACAGCTTAGCATTAAATCTTATTTTTTTATCCAATCTGACAATCTCTGACTTTTGATTGGAGTGTTTAATCCATTCACATTAAATATTATTATCAATATGATTGGATTTACATCTGCCAATTCGCTATTTGTTTTCTGTATTACTTATCTATTTTTTTGTTCTTCTGTTCTTCCTCTACTGCCTTCTTTTGTCTTATGTAGGTATTTTATGGTATATCATTTTAATTTTTTCATTTTTTTACTTTAAAAATAATATTTTTAGTGGTTGATTTAGGGATTACAGTATTCATGTTATCACAATCAATTTCAGATGAAATTCCACTAGAATATAGAAACTTTGCTATTTGCACTATTGTCATAGGTATTACATATATATTATAAACTCAACAATTGTGTTATAATTATTGCTTTATATAATGGTATATCTTTTAAAGAATTTAGGAAGAGAAAAGTATATTTAGAGAGTATTTTTTTTTACTGGAAATGTATCATTTCCAGTACTTCATTTCTGTCTGTGATTTGTTACCATCTATGTAATTTCCTCCAATACAGTTCCATTTTCCCCACCTTCTGCTATTATCGTTGTATACCTTACATACAATAGTTCTGCTTTCATCCATGGTTTCTCTATATCTGCTTTCAGTTATCGGCAGTCAACCATGGTCCGAAAATATTAAATAAAAATTCCAGAAATAAACAATTCGTAAGTTTCAAATTGTGCACTGTTCTGAGTAGTATAATGAAATCTTGTGTTGTTTCACTCTGTCCTGTCCAGGATGTAAATCATCCCTTTGTCTAGCATATCCATGCTGTATATGCTGTTTGTCACCTAGCAGCTGTCTTGACTATTAGATTGACTGTCATGGTATTGCAGTGCTTGAGTTCAAGTGACTCTTATTCTTCTTAATAATGTCCCCAAAGTGCAATTTGGATATGCTAATGAGAAGCTGTAAAGTGCTTTCTTTAAGTTAAAAGGTATGTATGTATAGGAAAAAAACAGTATACATAGGGTTCTGTGGAGCGTAGTTGTCGGTTGCAGTAATTATTGATGACGGTGTCCAGGGCCAAGGTGATAGCACTGGATTAGCTTTATATGTCTGAATAATTTTAAAGATGAAGCTGACAGCTTATGTCTTGAATGTGGGATATAAGGAAAAGAATCAAAGATAATGCCAAGATTTTTTGGCCTGAGCTAAAGAATGGAGTTAACATTAAGAGATGGAAAAGGCTGTGAGTGTAGTCAATCTGGAAGACTAGGAGTTCAGTTTGGGACAGGTAAATTTGATATCTCACGAGACTTCCAAGTGAAAACATTTAAAACATTTAAAGGTCCTTGGACATAATATATTTACTCTTTTAAGCTTTACCTGTAAAATTTGCTGGCTCTCCCAAAGACTATTTCCACCTCAGAAAAGTTATTTAGAAAGAATAGTTCTAAGACAAACTATTATTCATATGTAAATATTATGAAATTTAATCCACCTTCCTCGTTGATAAAGTGGTAACATAGTTTGAATGCTTGTTGAGAGAAGCATCATAGCCTAAGTGTATAGATTCTAGAGCCAGTTTCCCTGAATTTAAATCCTTGTGCTTATTGACTGTGTGATTTTGGGTATATTTCTTCACCTCTCTGTGCCTCAACTGTGTCATCTATATGATGATGCAAATAATGCCTACTTAAAAGAGATTAGCTTATATTTGTAGTGGTTTTAAAACAGTGCCTGATGCATAGCGCTAAATATGATAGAAATTCTTTCAGATAGTTTGCTCAAAGTCTGTTTTGTATTTAACTTTTGAGCATACACATAAAGCTCTGACCAGACTGTACCGTCTCTTTATAAAAGGTTGTTTCACATAAAGCCATGCATCTGAAAAGATGTCCTGTTGAAAATTGCAACTCTCCCAGAAAGGAATCTGTTTAAGACTATAATCTATAAAAGCTGTTTTATTTCTGGTTGGCTTAATCTAGGTCTCAGATCTTAACTGAAATTATTAATTGGTTCTATCTATAATATAACCTAAGGGTTCTTAAAATTTGGGTCTTATAAAAGTAATTTTTAAAATAGTGCCTAACTCATTCTGTGGACTTAAAGTACTGACTGTAATTGCTTACATTGTTAAAGTAAAAGTGCTTATCAAACAGCTTTCTGAAGAGGCTTTACGCTTTTTTCGCATGTTCTGCAAATAGTCTGTGAAAATTGCTTTTTATGGGAAATAGCTTCTTTTTGTTTGGTGCTGCATCTCCATTTTTTCTGTGCATCCTGCTCAACTGCCTCAGTCTTGTCTTTAACCATGATGAAATGAGAGCTTAAACTTTTTTTGGCAATTTCCATTTTGACTCCAAACCGAAAATAGATATATTGTATAGGAACACCCTTAGTCTATGTGGGTTGGGTGGGACTGACTCTACTCCTCATGTGACACAGTCTTGGACAATCAGGGCTTGTCTTGGGACTTCTGCTGGAACCAATGGGGAAGAAGGCTCTCATTATTAGGACTCCTAGCTTTAGAGATACTTGTGGTCATCTCTGCTATTATATAAAGAAAGCTCGCTAAAAAATGAAGGTAGCACAGAGGAAAATAGTTTTAAGAGACAAAGAAAAATAGATTTTTAATTACATTTTAACCCTTTCACCCATTTCTGAAGCTGAATGTCTCAGTTATGTAATCCAATGACCCTTCCTGTCACCTTTTAAAATCATGCTTTCACTCTATAAATGATTGTCTAAATTATTGACTTATCTATGGTATAGTCTATATAAAGCTTTCAAGTGCTGAACTTCTCTAGATATGGTAGCCAAGGTTTTACTCTTTATACATTTTAATTCCTAAATATTTCACAATCGCTGTTGTGTGTCACATACACGCACTTAGAAATATAAAACAAAAAAATGAATTAAAATTTAATAATTATAATTGGCAGTTTCAGAATAGATATCTAGTCAAAAAAATCCAATGGGTAAATAAATGATTGCAGAGAAAAAGAAAACAACTTACATTCAGCAAGACAAGCATTCTGCTTGACAAATGCTTTTATATTAGAAAGTACCAAATTTATTACAGGTTCACAGTCCCTTTCTCTGAAATCCATGAGGCCAGATAGATTTTTAAAGCCAAAATTCCTCAGCTCCACTAAGCTCCCTTTTTTTGGTCTGGTCATTTGGGTCTCTATTGTGTTGGAGGCTTTTCCTCAAATATTTGTTGATGTTGATCTGTCTGTTCATATTTGAATGTATTCATATAAACTTTTCTATATTTTATGGCAATTTTTTTCTCCAATTATTTTTTGTTTTAAATTTGGTGAATTAATGGGTAGAACATAGAAACTAGAGTCCAACACTCAATCATTTGTCTGGTTTCCTCACTGAAATCTAAAAAATTCTTTGCTGGTGAGTGGTTAACACTTTCACTGCTTTTGTAGTTTTCAAAGTGGAAATACTTTTCTTGCTTTTAGTAATTAAAAAATAAATAAATGTTCTTTTTAAGAGCATTCAAACAGTATAAAAATATACAAAGTAGAAAATTAAAGGCTCCACAATCCCATTCCCCTATAACTACCTGCAGAAGGTATGGGAAAATTTACTCATAAATAAAAAGACAAATAATACACGAAAAAATGAGGCAATTATTAACTCTAGGAAAAATGTAATCACAGCACAATTGTTAATTCAGAAGTGAACAGTATTTACATGGTCATAAAATAAAAACAATAAGTATGGATTTAACTAAAAGTTTTAACATAGCCATATTGAGAAGATGGAGAAGGGCAGTGGGGAGAATAGGAGACTGAAAAATCCTTCTTTATCCCTTTATGAATTAAGTGGTAAAAATATATGTATTTTATTTAGCAAAATGTATGTACATAGGAAAGAAGTTAGCTGGTTCTGGGGAATGTAACTTGGTGCCAAAGGCAGGGCAAATTAATGCTGTTTGGTTTTAAGCTTTTTAGAGCTACTTTACTTATATTTAATGGGAAATTGCAATGTATCTAGATTGGGATAAAGAGAAATAAGGTGACAAAACATCCATATTTAAAACCAAATCTCTTGAAAAATTAACATCTAACAAATCATTCAACTTTTTCAGTCTTTATCTAAAGTTTTTGCTTTAAAGATGAAATTTATTTTAAAAGTCCTTTTGTAAACCAATCAGACATGAATAAACTTTTTTCTTGGGATGATAATAGCATTACTATGATTGTATCTTTTTTTATTCAAATAAACTGTTTTCAAGATGAACAGTTATTAGAAAATTTTGATTTTTATTACTCTGCTAAGGCAAAATAGAAACATGATACTTTAGAGCTTCTTTTCAATTTCCTCTTAACTATTTTATAGTAAAAAATTATTTGGTACTAAGTATTCTTATGCCCAAATTCTAAAAGTAATCTTTAGTTCCAACTAAACTTGATACTCCAAAATAAAAAAAGTTTTTAATGATATTTACATAATAAATATAATTTTAATCGCTAAGTTCTTCTTCATCACTGAAATATGTGCTTTTCTTTATCCTTGGGCGTCTTGAATCATCTGATGTCGAGGGACCCCCTGAACTTGGTTTCCATTTTTTTTGTTCTTCTTCAATTTTGGCTTGCTGTAATGTGAGTCAGAAAACAAAACAAAACCAGGAAGCTGTTTAATATTATTTATGGCATATTAATTTAAAACAATGCAAAAACACACACGTGTCAATGCTCCGTACACTCCCAGCCTGTGTAAACAATTCTACTCCATCAGGATATTCCTCCCTCACTCCTGAGTTATTACCCAGTCTCACCATGTTACTCAAAATTATTATAGGAAATTTCTATTAATTAACAGGCACATAAAATGAGGCCTACTTTCCATCCGTGCTGGAGGTGGGAATGTTACCTAAAATATATTAGTTACCTAACAGGAAAAATAAATTGATGTATGTATATACCAACTACATTAAAATAAAATACCTGGTTATATAAAAATTAAGAGATAAAAAAAAGTTTCATATATTTGTATTAAGGCCTTTAACAGTCAAAAATATGTTTTTGGTTTTGTTTTGAAGTAAGGCTTCTTTTAAAACAATGTCTTTGATTTAATAAAATTTTTTCTATTGGGCTAAACTTATTTTTAGCAAATAGTTCTGTTCAATTCTATAATGAAAAAAAATTAAGACATTAAACATGTTGTGGGGCCCTTAAAATCTAGAAAGAACTAATGAGAACTTTTCTATCATACTGCTCCAAAGACCTTAGAGATATAGCCTGTCTCCTAAAGTTTAGGAGATGAAGGGGAAAGACAGGTTGCCACGATGATCAATAAAGTAAGCAAGGAATATAAAACTAATAACCCAAGGCATTTATGGCATGGTGCCTTTTAAAAGAACTATTTAGTACCTGGAAAGCTATGGCCTGACTGAGGCTGTCAAGAGCCGGATCTTCCCCTTCATCATCACTTTCTTCTACTTCCTCACTAAATTAAAACAAAAACAAAAAAACATAACATCCTTAACCAGCAGTAAAAAGACAGAAGCAACACAATAATGTATTTAGTAAGACTGGATATACATACATTTCTTCTTCTGGTTCAGGAATTTTCTTTTTTTTCTTTTTCTCTTTCTTCTTAGGAGGTTCACGTTCTCCAAGCATATTTTTAGGACAGGCATAACTTAAGTGTCCACTTTCCTTTTGTTTCCCATTGAAAAGGAAAGGAAAAAAGTACTATATTTATTAACAGAAACTTGCCTGGTACCCTAAGACTAAAATTTTAGGAAGAAAATATATTATCACACTGGGAACATACATGAAGAAATGAACAAACTCATTACTTTATTATTCAGAAGGAGAAGATTAGAGACTAGAACTCCTAATAAGCTGTTTTAACAATAAGGGAGTATTTTAGTAGCTCACTTATAAAAGAAGTAAAAGAAGTATTCTTCCTTCACACATTTTAAATCTCAAGATTCAAGATATAAAACAATTCAAAATTTAAATGGATTATCTACCTTAAATATAAAAATTTTAACTTATTATTTGATAAAATTAGGACAAAACTATTTATAACTTCCAAGATGTTGCTTAATATTGTTTTAAAATCAAGTGGAAAATTTTAAGTTTTCCTCACTTTTCCTATTAATTTCATTTTGTTCCTTTCATATCTAGATTATACCTGCACTGTCCAATTGTGGTAGCCAATAGCCCTAATTCTCTTGTGGTTACTGAGATCTGTTTGAGTCGATATGCACTGTAAGGGTAAAATACACATTGGATTTTGAATATGAAAAAAGAATGTAAAATATCTTAATTTTTAAAAATATTAATTACATAGGTCAAGTGATAATATTTTAGATGTAAGGTTCAATAAAAGATATTAAATTTTACCTGTTTCTTTTTTTAATGTGGCTACTAGAAACTTTAAAATTACATTTGTGGCTTGTATTATATTTATATTTGACAGTGCCAAAAAATTATAATGAGCTAGAACACTGAGTTGTAAACATAAAACAATGAACTATATGAACTATAATCTGTACGTTAGCTCACTAAAATATATTTAAGAAGTAATATGTGAGAGTAATGGTGTAAGGAGAGATTCAGTCAGGATTAGAATAATGGAAAAGAAAAATAATCATGCTTTTCAAGTATATTTAAACAAAGCACCTAATGAGACTATTTACTTTGTATACCTGGGGACATGGCTGAACCCAAGAGGTGTTATTGTTAATGAACTGCTGACAGAATGTATTTAGAGAAGCATTTTCCAAACTGTTTTTGAAAAAGAACTATACCAAAAAATAAACATGTCCCATATTTAAAAAAAAAAAGATTTAATTGTGAAATAACTCTGAGAAAAACCAGGCTAAATAAATGTAAACGGATTTTTTGGTGGGGAAATTTTTTAAGAAATATAAAAATGTACAAAGTATAATATAACAAATCTATGGAACCATAAACCAAAAAGATAGATTAACAGATTCATCTAGGATTTCTCAGATTATTTAATATTTACTGTGAATATGAGGATATATACTAACCTATCTGACTATAACTGCTCATCCCTCCCTTCCTTTCTTTTCTTTATTTCCTCCTATTTTAATAAAATTCAGGACTCTAGAACACAGTTTCTGAAACATTAATTTAAGAGGTAACAGAATCTCAGGAATTGACAGAATGTACCCAAGGGCCTTCTTTCCTCCCTCCCTTTTTTAAATCTATTTTTGTGGCGGGGGAGAGGGGGAGTTATTAGGGAATGGCAGAGGGGAAAGGACCCTAATCCATTTTCTTGTATCTTCTGCATGATTTTATAGCCAGAGCAATGTCTCTCAGTAATCTTCTCCCCAGCTCTCCATTAATAGCTCTAGACCCTGTTTTTTTTTAAGTATTTTATATATACATGTGGATGAAAAAAGGGATTGTATGGAAAGTAGCCTCACAGGGTTATCTGATCATAAATTCCTAACTAGACAGGTCATGGGGGTAGTTACGCCCCAGGCATTTAACTTCTTTAGTAAAAGGTTATGTTTGTCTTAAGCAAGCTGTGTCCATTGTTTCCGTGTCTAGGTTAATACACCTTTGAAATGCCTCTTTTCGGACTTTTTTTTCTAGTACATGACCACCCATTTGGACCCCTTATCTAAAGTATAAAAATACATAATCTCAACTGTTCTGTATTCCAATTCCCCCCTACCCCTTGCTTTCTCTCACCTTCATGTAATCTTCCCTACATTCCCTCCTTAATTTCAAATGCATAAAAGAAACTGCAAAACTTATTCTCCAGAGCATTTGAGATCTTGCTCCCCAGCATGTCCTCAGTTTGGTTCAGATAAACTCTTATAAAAATTCTCAACGTTTCTTACATTGACAACATTTTGGGAACGGACAGCAATGAGACCCAGACTGAAATTCTCTTGGCATCATATGGGCCTTGTGCAAAATTATTCTGTGGCTACACATCACCAAAAGTTCAAATGGGTAACAATAGATGATAACTAGATAAAATTTGGGGATAGTTACAAAACATTATTAATACTAATGGTAAAAAAACAACCAAAAACTTTTAAAACATAATATTCCATAGAGGATAGGTCATATGATGTTTACACTGAACTGTGATGCTTAAACACTGGCAAAATATTATAGAAACAGGCAATATCCTATTAACACAAATATTTTTGAGTCATCGAAACCTTTCAAGACAATAATATTAGTCAACACTCTTTAATCTAACAATTTTCAGAGATTTAGAAACTAGAGAAAATACTACTCTTATATTACCCAACTCAGTTTATCTTTATATACATTTCAATTGAGTTTACTTAGATGAGTCTAGAGTCCCAAAGTAAAACAACTTTCATAACCTGATTTTAGCCAGCCAGGAGATTTGGAGAGCACAAATAAAACACTGATGTGAAAAATACCTTAAAGTAAACTATGACAATTATATTAAGTTTTAGGTATACTTACCCCACATTCATAACACTTAGACTTATCAAAGTAGTTTCGTCTTCGGATGAACTCAGCTGCTCTTCCATTGTCAATAGCAATGCTTGCTTTTATCACTCTACCAAATAGCTAAACCAGAGTAAAATGTAAATGCAAAAAGATGTATTTCATTGAAACTCAAAACTACAGTTATTTGAATGTATTTCCTCAAACCTTCAATTCCATTTTATTTTTTTAGATTATTTTAGCGATTGCCTACTTAGATGTACAAATTCTATCCTGTAAAATAGATTCTTATTCCTTAGATTCTACAAATGTTTTGGGAACCCAGTACGACTTTGACCTCTTTTCTTTTTCCTGAGTTAAATACCCTCAGAATCTACTGATATCCATCCCCTACCTCTCCACATTTTTTGCATGGATAAGCATAAAGGCTTTTGGGTTAAAAACCTTGTTAGGAATGAATGGCTTACCTGTTTGTTGTTTATTGCTCTGGTACAGTTTTGTGCAGAGTCTTTATCCAAAAATAAAATAAATGCAACCCCTTTACTCTTCCTGGTATCTTTATCTTTCATTATAGTAACCCTTAAAGCAGAAACAAATAGTTCAAAATAATGAGGCAGCAATAAATGAAACAGATATTAATAATAATTTGGAAAATCTAAATGTTCAAAAAGGATTAATAAAACATTTGCAGTAAGATAATTCAATACATTTGACATGTACCTATCTCTTTAAAGTCATGGGATATCAAGAAGAATGGAAATGAGAAAGTGTGATACTGATTTAACAATAGTGAACACAGGTACAATTAGAAGGATGTGATAAATCAAACGTTAATAAGAGGATGAAGGATGAAGGGATTACAGAGACAAGGAATCCTGAAGAGTAAGCATAATTCCTTTTCCCTACTAATTCTCACTCTGCAGAAAAACAAAACTAAGGTATTCTCTTCTACACAAAAAGTTAAATCACTTACTTTTTTCTAGGTTTTAGAATCTAAGTATATTCTTGATAGTCTTTTAAAGAATCTCCAGGTCTGTGGTTCTTAGTCATACCACTCAAGGTACCTAAGTGATAGGGATGGTGATAAGAACACAGAGCCTGCCCTTTCTCCTGACCCCTTAAACATCCCTCCTGGCCTTTGCTCATAATTTGTCATTAAATATAGTTTGAAAAATAATGTTTAACAGGGCTCTTTGGAGAAATGGCTGATTCCAAGGTTGGACAGGGTAGGTACAAGGTGAAGTGGAAATAATTTCTCCTCCTTTCTGCGAGTCTCTATTGAAATCTACTTATGAATAAACAATGCCTCATTACATACGTTTTAATATAAACCCCTTTAAGAGTGTCTCTGTAACCTCTATTAAGCCTAGCTCAATATGTTAAAAAAAAAAAAAAAAAAAAGAGATGCAAATGGGAAAGTAATTTCTCAAAAGAGTGCATCTTTTTGTTTATTCATGTGGTCATTGACTCACTAATAATATAAAGGCAGTAGGACAATGTCACTGCCTCATTTAAAATTCTTTAATGGATTCCCGTGTTCTTAGGATGAAAACCAAGTATCTTGTAACATGGCCAAGAAGCAAGATTAGGAACCTGCTTCCATCTCTGGACCCATTTTGGACTTTCTCCCTCTTGTTCACTTATCTCTAGTCATATTGGCCTGTTTCATGATCTCATTTTATTTTCTCTTACCACAGGGCCTTTGCACAAGCTATTTCCTGTACCTGAAATGTTCCTCTCATTCTTTTTGCCTAATTAACTCTTACTCAACTTTAGGTTTCAACAAAGGACTTAGGTAAATCTACCCTGACCTTCTAAACTAGGTCAGGTCTTCCCTGTTTTTAAGTACTAATAACTCTGTCTTTAATGTCATAGCATTCTCATGGTTTATAATTATATTTGTATGGAAATTCATTCAGAGATTCTGATGGGGGAAAAAAACAAGAAAAGGTGATATGGTTATGGGAGTAGGCTCTGGAATCAAACTGTTGGATTTAAATATTGCCTCCACCACTAACTGGCAATAAAATTTTAGGCTAACCATGTGTTTCAGTTTGGTCACTTAACTTACTGTTATTTTTTTAATAATTATTTTTATGTATTATGGTGACATTAACAATCCAATGTTTCGAGTGTACAATTCAACTGTACACTCACATATATACACTGCATTGTGAGTTTTGTCATTTATAATATTAGAATAATAGTATTTACGTTATTGTCAGAATTTAATGATATAATATAGGTAAAGGTATTAAAACAGTGACTAGCACATTTCTGTGCCCCTTGTTACATATCATCATTATTAGTATCTTGATTGATAATGACAACTGTTTGATATTCTGAAGACCCAAAAATTTACCTATAAGCATTTTTGATGATTTTTAATAAAGAAGTAAGTTTAAAACAAGTTAACCTTAGGATGCGAATGAACCTCGTGTTTAACATCCATTTATCAAAAGCTATAAGAAAAAATAATTAAGATACATGTCTTCTAAATTCTTAGAATTTCAAATATGACTTAAAATTTATACCAGAATATATATTGATTATAAGATAGTTAGAATGACAGTATCTTGCTTTTACTTCTTTGCCCTATATATGGTTACTTGGTTGATTTAGATTAGTGGATTAAATATAAGAACCTCAGGTTCCCTTTATCCTTTCTTTACTCTCAATCTCAATTGATATTATCATCTCTACCATTTCTGTATGATTCTAGTCTTTCCAATAATATCAAAACTTTCTATGAAGGCAGAGAATATGTTTTCTATATATTTATCAGTCTCATAAGACACTCTGCAAGCCATATGAAGTGTTACAATTTACATTCTAATGATATTCTAAATATTATTTACATTTGTTTGACCAATGATAATTCACTTACAGTATAATTGATAGCATATCTTGTAGTAACCAACATACATAACTTATATATTATATTGGATAACAGAATCAGTTTTAGTTCTCAATAATGTGGTAAGAAATTGCATTGTTTGAATACATAATGGCATATAAATGAATACCATGAAATAATTAAATATGAGGATGTATCTTTATAGTACAAGGAATGATATTTATGTGTCAAGTTAAAAAAAGACAATAAAATTGTATGCATATTGAACTGAGTCTTTAAAAAAATTGTCTATACATGTTTATATGCATAGAAAAGTGACTGAAATATACATAAAAATGTTAACAGGAGTATTTTTTTCTTTGTCATATCAAATATTTATTTTATAAAAAATAGTAATTCTACTTCCATTAAAAAATAATAGAGAAGTAAATTAAGATAAACTAAATTAAAGTTTCAAAATTTGATGTGAATACTTACTTTACAACTTTGCCATACTTGGAAAATATCTGAAACAAAATACCACATAGTAATTCACAATTTAGTTTAAAATCATAAAAAATTAAAATTTCAGGTTGTATACACTCACCATATTGTTAGTTTATGAAAAATTTTAGCCTTAACTCTATAAGGCATGCCCTAGAAGATATATTTTTTTTTAGTGACTATTCTTTTTTTGTTGTTATTGGAATCAGAGTATCTGCCTCAGTTCTTAAATTGCATAACATGCACATACACACTTCATGTGTGGTAGATCAAAGGGACACGCACTGCACAACTGCTGTGCTCCTATGGTATATTCGTGGCAACTATCGACCTCGTCATAGCTCCAGCACAGCAAAACCTTGTGCTTCAAATATCACTATTTCTAGCTTACCTCCCATCCCCATCAAGCAATCACTGTCTCATGAAGACAGATCATTAGAATGCTTATAAAACAAATAAATAACTTCTATAATGAAAAACCCATTCCCATCAGTTTCCTTCTTCTGCCTACCCTTAATATGTTAGTGGAACTTTATAGTGGGCCCTTTCTTCTCTTTTACCACTGCACTGTCAATCTCATCTACTTCCATTTCAACCACTACCTAAATACCAATAGTTCCTATTTATTATATAATGCTTCTTAGAAAAGTCTTTAGAATACATTAATATATGCAATATATACAATAATAAATTTTGAGTTCTTTGATTAACTTGTATAATGCTGGAATGTAGTATAACTAGATCACAGTGTTAGCCACACTGAATTCTGAAAATCAGTAACAGACTGCTTTCCATGTTACACTTTCTCTCATTTCACTCAGTCCTTACCATTACCCATGTAGGCCCTATAAGGTACCCCTGCATGGGTTTACCTCTGACTACCCTGCCTCTTCTCTCCACTTGATTTACTCTGTGTCTAAAATGCTTGTCTCTTAGACATCTGCGCAGCTATCTTACTTCCTTCAGGTCTTTCTTCCAAAGTCACCTTCTCAATAAGGCTTCAGACCACCATGTAAAATTTTACCTCCATTCTCAACCTATCATTTAATAACCCTCCTTTCCTGCTTTGTTTTTCTTCCTTAGCACCTAACATCTTAACATTAACTGAGTATCTAACAAATAACATCATTTGACTTTTATATAGTTCACATTATTTCTCTATCTTGCTTATCGTGAGTGCCAAAGATTTTAATCTTTTTGTTCACTGATGAGTTCCTAGTACCTGTAAGAGTGCTCAGGATACAGTAAATGTTCAAAAAATACAGAAATGTCTATTTTGTAACAAGGAAGGAAACTAAAGTTCATTTTCTCCTGTTCTTTGAGACTCAATCTCTCTTAATTAATCAAGTACTATGGATCAACTATGCAGCATCTCTCTACTTAACATCTACCTAAAGATGTCGGCAGAGAGAAGAGGACACACTTTGAAGAAAGGATTCATGTCATTCTTTCCAGTTCCTCTCAAACTCCAATCTGCAGGACAGACTTTACAGGAATTTTTGTTCTAAGGTGAAGAAGTGAAAAAAGACTTTGGAAGGGATTTTTTTCCTTCTCAATCACACTTGTCCAATTTGAAAACAAAATTTATTAAACTGTTAAGTTTCTGCCACATATGGAAATTAAGATACACTTTCAAAATCTGAGGGTTGGGAAAAGGATGTTTGCTTTCAACATCTTTTTCCTCCAAAACCTCCACCCCACTACGAATTTTAAAAGTAAGCAATCAGGAAAAATCAACCTATCAGAAGTTGCTCCCACTCTATTATGTTAGCTGTGTCTTCTGTGTTTATAAAGAACTTGTTATCCTCTAAAAGCACTGCAGATTTTCTCTGGAAATTATGAGTATATAATTTTTTTTCACTTACTCCTGATTGCAATATAGGTGTTTGGTATTAACAGTTTAAGTGCTTTGGAATATACTTATTAAGAATTTTTGCCAAGGAGAACTGTATGCTTAAATTATATGTTTCTCAAATAGAGATTTCAGAAGATAACAGTACTTAGACTAAAACTTACTTACCCGGTATAAGTCATTGTTGGTCAGAGAAAAGGGTAAGTTGGATACATACACTGTACTTTTACTTGGGGCCAATCCACCACTCATTTCTAAAAAAGAAAAAACAGACCCAGTAGCAATCTAAGCCAGGTATTCTTCATTTCAAATAAAATCAATACAGTCAGTCACCGTTCTAATTATGCCAGATTCACACACCTTCCTCACTTCTTACTAGTAGTTAAGAACAAGGATTCCAGCTGGGTGAATTAAGAAATTCCTTTTTTCCAGACACCAATTAAAAGAATTTTCTGGTCCTTTCATGTGGATTCTTCACTCTAACCTTTTCAGTGCTGATCTATGGCATGAATAGAGGGATGAGATTTAAACGGATGAAGACTCCGAGGTTACTCTTAACCTCTAAGGCTAAGAGCAGGAAAGTGCTTTCAAATATGCATAATACCTTGCCTATACACATCAGAAAGAGCCTGGAACCTCAGAAAGAACCTTAGCCATGATTTTCACTAATACGATGGTTGGGTAACTTCTTGGTTGTCTTTATATTTTTCTCTGGCGTGGTGTTAAGAGGAAACTTTAGCCCCACATTTTGATTTACACATAGTTCTTTCAAATCACTAATTTTGCAGATTATTCCTAATTTATGGAATTATACATTTTGTTATATGAATAGGTTTCAATACTTTGAAGGATACTGACCTGTATATTTAAGTTTACAAATATAATCCGTAATTTTCATACCTAATTATACAAAGTCAGAAAATTATCTTAAAGTTATATCTGGTTCAACCAAATTCAAAGTTTCGATTTAAAAAGCGTGTGTGATATTATTTAAGATAGGGGTACAGTCTATCACAAAAGGCAAAATATTGAGTCTAAGGCGTGCCAATTCGCAAAGTAATGCGAAAACTGCTTGATACATGGGATGCTTTTGGGGAATTAGACAACTTCAGAAACTCAACATTGATAGGTCGTTTTTGAAATTTTCCCATTTGAAATTCTACACGTTAGCCCTTTTAGGAAGAACTGCGAGGGCAGCCAACGGCAAAGGTGCTGGAATAAAAAGGGTGGCACGAGAAAGGACACATCGTTTCGGTGGCTGGGTCTGGAGAGGGGCCCGCAGGAGGAAAGGCCGCAGCTGAGGAGCCGTTTACCTTCAGGTGGGGCGAGCCCGGGAGATCAGAAGAGCGTGAACCCTCCGCTCCGTTGGGACTCAACCCCGACTATTCCTCGCCCCTGGCATCGGCCTTGGCATCACGGGTACTGGGAGGGGTCATGCGCCGCAGACGAAATGGTAGCATACCGCTTCCCGGCTCTCGTTAGACCCAGGCCCCGGAGGCGGGCCCAGAGGCGGGCGCTTTTGCTGACGTCTTTTTGTGCGCCGGAAGTGCCTGCCCGGAGAACGGCGACGAGCGGATTATCACTTTTACGGAGTCTCCCCATAACCTAGAGTTGGTGAGCGCGTTTTACCTTTGCGACAGGTTGTCGGTGACAGGCGTGAGGGGAGACTAGTGGGGGTGGCGGTGGGCAGGCGGGCGCCTCCCGCGGTGGGACCTGGAGTCTCCCGCTGCATTTGAATCGTGTAACAATTCTGCCCCTGCGGTTGAGGGCGGAGAGGTGCAGTAGAGTTTGGAATAAAGGAAAGTGTTAAGTCTGAGATCTAGGTTCACTTCTCTTTAGCGCCTTACTGTGCAAAAAGAAGCCTTAACTAGGTAACTTCAATGACCCCAGATTAGTTAGGAAGTCGGTAAATTCACAGAATGTGTTCGACGTAACCCAGTTCGGTTTTAGGCACTTTGAGAGTTACAAAAAAGTGTACAGCAGGCCTTTTTCCGGTGTATATCTTAATCTAGTTAGGGAGACTTGGATTCAGGAATGATTCATCTTAAGTATTGGTATGGACAAATGTTGAACTTCTTGGCACCCTTTTTCTTCCTGTAAATCTATAATGGGCACGCACTGCTTTTTTTCCCTTAAGAGGCTGTATACAGACAGGCCCATCATTCCTAAAGAAAAATCAGAAAATAATGCAAGGTAGTTTATACTTAACTTCTACCCACCAGCACATTACAGACCAGGCCTCTAACCACTCCAAGGGAGCCTGCGTGCCAGCGGCCTGGAACCCAGAGCCTATCCTGGAGACTGCACAATCAATCCAGACTGAAGCTGATGATGTCTTCTAGAGAGACGGAAGTGCAATCCAGCCAGGGTGCAGCTGAATTTTGAGAGGCCTGAATGCCTCCACGTCCACAAGGGGACCGCTGGAACTAATTCAATTGGCAAACTTGTGGCGAGCCAAAACTACCATGCTACCTATCCCTGTTATCCTTGGTTACCGCCCAAGATGTAAGCCCCTTTGGTCTTCTATGCTTTACTCTTCCCCATGCTGCTTTGTGCTTCCCTTTTCCGTGATCTAGGCTATCACTGCTTCTCCCTCCTTTTCTTCCATATTTCACCCTTCAACACAGTTGTGCTCTCCAAAACCTCTATTCCCTGCTTGACAAACTCTTACATAGTAATTCACCCAGTTTACTAAAATTGTCTTTCATCTCCTGACCTTAATACTTGGCTTTTCCCTCCAGCCGTTTCAATTGAGCCTCTCTCTGACACCTGTATTGAAGGTTAGGTGATGGCTGTAGCCATACTGAACTGATTTCACTTCCTCAAAATACTTTTGTCTCCCCTCAGGGTCTTTGCAAAGGTGCTTCTCTCTCTGTGGCATTTGTTTTCCCTGACCTCCCCTATCTCTTTCTGGATCATTCCTGTGCCTGCTAAAGATCACTGCAGCTGTCAGTTTCTCTCAGGGATGTTCCCTGACTTCCCGTAGGCAGAGTTAGGCAACCTAGCCATGTGCTAAGTGCCCTCTATATCCCTCATCATAGCACTTATCACATGTATCTTAATTGCTTGTCTCTGCCTTTTCCTATGAAGCTGGACGTAGGGGAGGGACCGTATTTGTTTTATTTATTTTTGTTGTTTATTTTTGTAACTCCAGTGCTTAATAGGCAGTCAGGTATTTCTTGAGTGATTGTAATGTTGCAGTTACAGTCTCAGAAGTTAGGCAGTTGAGTGTCATCTCCTGACTTTAAGATATAAAAACCATTTGAAATGGTCAGCTACTAGTCATTTACAGCTCATTGTAGCTATGTGAGTATATGATCCCAGTACTGGCAGGGCATCCAGTTTTTTCAAGGAAAGTTGGAAATACAGTTTTTATTTTAAGTGATACCTTCTAGTTTTTAAGTTTTGCCAGAGTAATAAAATTTTATTAAAAAAAAACTTGGGGCAAACACAAGTCACATATGGTTTATCAGTCACCAGTTTGGAATCTTTTAAGTGTTTCAGGGTTTAGAAATAGGCTTTGTAGAGAATAGTAGATTTCGAACTGGGCCTTGATAGATGATTGGAAGTTGAATGAGAGAATGGAAAGAGATATTCTAGTTTGGGAAATAAGTCATACAACTCCAGGGTAGTTGTGTGTTACTTTGTGGCACAGTGAGAAGGCTCATATGAATGATCCTTCTGGAGAAAACAGGAGGTTAAGTGAAATAATAGAGGGGGCGTATGGAGGGCAGAGAAGTTTGGGTTTGTTATTCTCGATCAGGGAAACCAGATATAAACGATGTATTAGCAAAGTGAATTGAGTATCCTTTTTAAGGGTGAAATGGCGGGTAAAAAACTAGAAAGAGGCTGACCAATTAAGACCAGCCTCCATCTAGATGTGAAATAAGATTTTGATTTGTAAATATCTATAATCAAACATCTGGTATTTCTGTCTACTTGTATAATTTTAGTTACTTGATCATTTACAATAGACAATCAAAAATCTACTATAAGTATTTAATGCAATGTGGATCTTAGAAGTATTAAAAAGCATTGAAAATTCAAGTAACTTGTGAAACTAGTAGAGAATGCAGTACTTTCAGTGCTGATATGTGGTTCCTTATGAAGCGGTTAATGGTCTCCTTTGCTCTAACCTCTTTCTGTTCTAATCCATCTTGTTTACTGCCAGGATAATCTTCTGGAATGACATAGTGCACCTCATACCTTATTTCTAAACTTAAAAGCCTGTAGAGAGCGCCTCTAGCTTTTTTTTTTTTTTTTTTTTTGCTATGTTGTATCATTTAATGCTCTGGAATTTGTTCTCTCTGGTCTTACCTGTGTCATTTGTAAAACAATGTGATATGTTGGAAAGGGCTTAGACTTTAAAGTCATGCAGGCCTCAGTCTGATTCCAGGCTCCATTTGGTTCTGGGATTTGAGTTTTTCAGAACCTCCATGTTTTATCTAGAGTGAGAGAGAGAATACCTACTTTAGGGAAAGAAATGAAAGCTTGTTGAATACCTATGCAGATCTATTTCCTACTTCTTTGCAATGAGAATCTTCTCTTGTCAGTTCCATCTTTCTTATGTACACATTGTCTTCCTTAATTCCTTTCCCTTTTCTTGGATGCTGTTCGCTATTGTTATCCACATTTAAGCAATCTATCAAGATTCTATTTAAATTTTCTTGGCTTTCTTAACTTCCATTGCCTACAGTTATCTCTGAGCACTGAGCAGTGATTCTAGTCGATACTTTGATCTGTTCTGATCATTTTAATTGGCATCAATGTTAGTTTTTTCCACAGACTTTAAATAATTATGTTCTAAAGTTCATTTTTAATTTAGTTGACTGGAATTTTAAACATTTTCCAATAGAAATAGAATTATGTAGTTTTTAGGTTCAAGACAGCCCTTAAAAGCTTCTTGTTTCAATTTAATATGTTAGGAATCTGTTTACCTTGCTTTATAGATCATTGGATCTCATCTTGAGATGAGATAAGATTTTTAAAAAGTGACAAGGTCCTACCCCAGGCCAATTACATAGGAATGTCAGGATAGAGCCTGTGCATCAGTATTTTTTATAGCTCTTTAGGTGTGTAGCCAAGGTTCAGAATTACTGCTTTAGGTGGTAGAGCTAAAAGAGTCTCACTACTACCTTTTGCTCAAAAATGAAATGACAAGTGTCATGAGAAGTGTGACAGGAACTATAATCTAATAGTGCTCATTGGAAGTTTTCTGAATAATTGAAAGGTACATAATATTGATGTTTCCTAGAATGGCGCTCATATGAATATTATGTTTATTTATTTGGACAACATTTAATAAGTACCTTTGCTAAGCAATAGGAGTAAGAGGTACACAGAATGTGCCTTTGCAAGTGGTATTTAGTTTGGGAAGGAAAAGAGGAAGAAAAGTAAATTGAATATGATATTATATTGTACTATTACTGCAGGGTGTTTTAAGAGGCCTAAGGAAGGAACAACTTTATTGTTTCTAAAGAGTATAACAAGAACTGACCTTTGAGCTGAATGAGGAAGATTAGAGGATGAAGGCAGGTAAGTAGAAGAAAGATAATTCTAGATAGGGGAGAAACATGCCAAGGTGTGGTGAGAAACCGTGGCACTCTTGCAGAACAAGAAGTAGGTGATATGTCTGGAGGTTCTGGAGACTGATGAGGAAGTGGTAGGAGTTGAAGCTGGAAAGGCAGGAGCAAGGTCATAAATAAGCCTTTTTCAAGTTTTAGGATTGAGACTTCATTCTTTAGGATAAGGAGAACCATGGATTTTTAAATCAGATGTCTTATCATAATGAACACTCTGGCTGTAGCTTGCAGGGTGGGAAGGTGACCCCAGAAGGAGGGAGACCAGTGTTTCACTACTGGGGTGTCCAATGGCTAAGTTAAGAGAACCTGAACAAAGACATTGGCAGCAGGGATAGGTAAGTGTGGATACACGTGCTTTATGTATTGAGATGACAGAAATAACTGGATTTAGTGAATAGTTAGATATGAAAAGTTTTAGGTCTCGTATGACTCCGGTTTCTGATTTGGGCCTTTGGGTACTTGGTGGTGTCATTGACCAAAATGAGGAAGACAGGAGATAAAGCAGGCTTCTGAGATGTGAAGAACTGTTTTGGCATTTTGAGTTAGATGTGTCTGTGAGACATACTCTTGAAAGGACTCAGGATGGAAGTGGAGATGTAGGAATAGTTTATCTAAAGGGAGCATGTTACCAGCATTAATAAATTCACTCCATGAGTACTGAGCACATAGGTTGTGCAAGTTGTTCTAGTTGCTTGATGTTAATGAACAACATAGAGATACCTGCTTTCATATAGCTAGTAATACTAGTAGTAAGGGACCAATAATATACATCAAATGTAAATTAAATGATATCTTAGATGATTAGTGCTATGAAAAAAAATAGCAAGATTTTTGAATCTGGTAGGTAGGTTATATCAAAAAGATGTTAAGGTGACCTTGAAGGGTGAAGAATTAACCATGCAGATACCTGGAGGAAAGCATTTTTGGTGGGGAATTGCCATTGCAATGGCCTGTTGCTCATCTAAAGTATGAAGTCAAATGTGACCTTTCTATTTATTTGATAGCCATGATGGGCTATCAAAATAGTTTTTGAGTGAATATAAAGAGAGAAAGGATTGGGTTTGGGGAGGAGGGAAAGCTATTGATCCTGAGTGTATTTAATACTAGAAACTGACTAGAGCAATGTGCAGTTACTCTATAGTCTAAGCTGCTGCTATAACTAGTTTGGATAAAATGAACGACAGATCTTTCACTGTCGCCTTGTCTGTAGATTCAAAGTGTGATTGATTGGTTTGACAGAAAGATATTGTCTGTGACTGTTTTCTTGATTTCCAGGCTTATCTCACAATTCAAGTCCTCCCTATCCTCTGAGCCCTCAGTTGAATTTAATATAAGAATGGTTGAGTAGCTCAATGGAGTGTTCTAAGAAAGACTTATTTTTTTTTTTCTGGATTAAATATACCATGATGGTATATTAAGTATTATTGAATATGACATAAGAGAATGAGGTTTTTTAAAAATCTAGAACCAGTTATTAGCAAACTTCTAAATGAAGCTTACATTCTGGACACTGTATTCTAAATCTGTTATCTACCTAATTGTGATGTAGAGGGTCCTTTCATTTTTCACTTGTATTCTTCAGTTTTTATATCTTGTTGGATCAGACAACTTTACTGGAGTACTTCTGAGACTCCACTAATGGGAGGAAATTAGTGAAGTGATGACAAGGTAAGTAACATGATCACTTCACCGGACATAGGAAACCTTTTTTTAAATTTAGCTGATGTGGCTTCTAGTTGCAGGATGGGTCAATTTCCTAAATCTGGATAATATCATAAACAACATGTACTACTAATCAGAAGATTACAGTACTCATCAGCTATTTTAAAATCCTTCAAAAATTACTAGGTGCTATTTGAATTTTAGATGATATAACATATTCTCTCTCTTGATTACTCTGCAGTGCTTTCATCATCATATCCTCCTCCTCTATCTAATACCTTTTCCCTTTTGTTGTCTTAATTTTAAGATCCAGCTTAATACTCATCTTTACAGTCCAGTGTTCTTTCTTTTGTATGCAATCCCCAAACTGTGTCTTCTGTTTCACTAACAATACAAAGTTGATATGGAATCTTCTATTTATATTCTTGACCCAATTATATAGATTTGTTAAGGATGAGGGAAGTTTAATAATTTGATGTGGACCTCACCAGTGCTGTTTGTTTTTTTTTGGTGTTTTATACTCTTGAATGCTAATTATTTTGCTACACCATTCTCTAATTTATAATAATAGAACATTATATTGTGTTCTATTTTTATATTCTTTACCGTGAAAATACAGTAATTTATATAACAGTTAAGCATCATATTCTGATATTGCCATTTTTTAAAAACAGCATAGGTATGGTGAGAGGACATTTAGAAACTACCTGCAGATTCTGTAAAGATATTAATATTTTAGTATACTCACCAGTAAGAGATAACTTAAAAGAATGAAATAATTGATTAAAGAGGATTACTTTATAGCCTAATGTGTACATTTAATCACTATTATAGACATTTAAGTCATTTATTGTTATTTGTAGAGGAGACTAATTTCTCTTTATAAAATTATTCACCATATATACAGTAATTGAAAATTTAAATTAAGATCTTTAAAAATTGTCAGCTTTTTAAAGTAAATAGAATTTACTAAACATTTCTACTTGAAACTGTGATTTCCATAGCTCATGTAAGATCAGTACTCCATTGGGAAATCATCAGGTATGGAGTCAAATATGCAAAGTTGTTATAGGATTAACTGTAGGACTTGGAAATGTGGTAACAATAGTGCAGTATCTAGCTGTTTTGTGGATACTGTTTGTTTCTTGTAGAAATTAAGTTCATTATAGAAAATTTAGAAAATTTAGTTAGGAGTTTAATACTAGAGAAGTTCACTTAAAAAAATTATTGGTAAAACGTACATAAAATTTACCATTTTAACCATTAAGTGTTCAGTGGTATTAAGTACATTCATATTGTACAACAATCACCATTCAACACGTTGCATCTTCCCAAACTGAAACAACATACCCATTTAAATCCACATCAGATAAATTTACTTTAGGTTTTTTTCTGCCTCCATTTGTTGAAGCAGCTCAGAATTTTAGCTCTTTGTTTTAATCGTTAATATTTAGCTCTTCCACCTATGAATTTAATTGGTTACTTGGCTCTCGATATATATTCTAGACAATCCTATTTTGAATTCCTATATGATTATTTCACCTTATTCTAGCTGCTTTGTTTCCAATTGCTAGGTTTTCATCAAAGTTATACACTTTTAATTTATTGCTGCTTTTTTTTTAAGCTGTAAATTGTGGATTAATTAATTAGAGTTGAAATACTTTGAGGTAATTACAATAAAATTGTTGTCTTCCAAACTGCCAGACAGAAAAAGGCAACAAGATTGGGAATGACCTATAAATTTAAGACTATACATATAGTTTTATTTCTGTACTCTCCTTCTGAGGCACTTCACAAAATCTCTGCAGCAGCTAGGTGAGCTTAGGTGAGTTTACTCTTTCAGTAATAGAGCCAAACTCCTCTGTCCTTTGAATTTCTTATAAAATGTTGGGTAGAGCTACACAGTCAAGTAGATTTAGATTCACTTTTTTTTTTTTTTAAAGGTAAGACTATTTCATAGATTCACAATTTTCATCATGAATCACACATTGCCTATTTTTTTGTTTTGTTTTTTATTTTACCTAAGCTAGTTCAGTGCACTTTATTTATTTGGGGGAAAATTTCCACTGTCAAATTTTTACCTAATAAGTTTAAGTGTTTTTGTTTGTTTGTTTGTTTGTTTTTAAGTTAGTATTCTATGATTAATTGGTGATTGTCACCTTAATTACTTTTAAACATGGGACCATTTACTGCCAATATAAAACTGTAGAGACTTCCAGACTAACGGTGACATTTTTTTTCAAATATGTGGTATTTAAAGCCAGTGTTTTTAATATTCTAGATAAAAATGGTCTTAAACATCTAGTACATTCCTTTCAGAGATAAGGATAAGAGATGTCCTGCCCAGCTTTCAACTGGCAAAATTCGGACTAGAATTCTTCTAACATAATTTTATTCTTATGAAAACTAGGTGGCCTCTAGTGGTCAAAATAATATCTTCTATTTTCTATTTTTTCAAAGGTGTATTTAAAGGGAATTTACTTGTTAATGCCCACAATTTTTTATTTCGTGAATTTTATTTATACAAATAGTGAAGATTTAATTATTTTTCTCCATTGGTTGATTTATACAGACACAAATCCTTATGTCTGTATTTCCTCCCCTCCTACAGGAGATTGTTGAAAACTTTAAATTTGACTCCTGAAAGGACTCAAGTAAGTAGTATAGTAGTTATTCTTACATTTTTGTGACAAGCCAATAAATTTTAATAATTTATTGTTATATCTAGTTAAGAAACTATGTAGTACTTCTTTAGAATTCTTGTAGTTTAATTTTCTTTTTCATTAATTACAAAATCTTATTTTTACTTATGTTCTCCATTAGTTCATTAATTTATATTTATAATTTTTGCCATCACTTGACACAATATGCTTATTAAATAATTTTCAGGACCTTTAAAAACAATTATTTTTATAATGGACAATAGAATGTATAAAATATTATGCAGTGAAAATATTTGCCCTGCTATACCCCAGCCACTCAGTACTCCCCTGAGACAGGCTATGTGACATTCTCTTGTTTATACTCCCAGAAGTCTGTGCAGAAGCATATATATTTATACCCTGCCTTTTTTTTCCACTAGAAGTGACACCATACTCTACATGTTAATTTGCCCTTTGCTCTTTTTTATTTAGCAGTGTATCTTGGCATTCTTTCTGTATTGTTATATATAGGGTTACTTTTCTTTGAAATGGTTTGCTCAGTATTTCTTTATATGAATATATAACACTTTATTCAATCTATGTCCTCCTGAAGGACATTTTAGGTTGCTTTCTATCTTTGTGGTGCACATATGCAACTGTACATAGAAGTGGAATTGCCTGGTAAAAGTGTATGTGCATTTAACATTTTTAATAAATATTGCCAAATTGTTCCCAGTTGTACCAAATTATACTTTCTTCATTAATGTATAAGAGTGTTGCTTTTCTTACTCTCTTCAAAGCACTTCGTATTTTTGCAGAGCTTTGGGCGAAAATTGGTACTGCATTGTAGTTTTAGTTTTTATCTTCTTTATTTTGAAGAGAGTTGAGCATCTCAAAAGATTGAGCCATTGTATTTTTTTTTTTTTTTTTTGTGAACTGTCTTCATAGCATATGTCCATTTTTCTTTTGGGTTGTTGATTTTTTCCTGTGATATAATTTCAATTTGCTGCTGTTACTATTTTTCTGCATTGTGTCTTACGTAGGATAAACCTTACACTTTAGACTGAAACCTTCAATGTGTTCAGTAAAGGTGGGAGAGAAGTAATGTTGACAAACTCTTTAACTTTTAAACTTCCATCAATTATTGTACCTAATAGACTGGTTACTTTGAAATAACATCATTAATGATATCTGATGACAGACTTAGAATTCAGGTTGATTTATGCATACTGTTAAAAGCTAATTTGTAACTTAAAGAAATTAAGATTTCCCTAGCCATCTTTGGTTAGTTAATTCATTTTAGGGAGTCTGTTTGTATTAGAAAATATCAAAGATTTGCTTTACAGAGAAAATTAAGATTGTTTGTACTATGATAATGTCAAAAAGTACTCTCTTACCTTCTAGCCTTTATGTTTTCCTCAGCCTACATTAACCCAAACTATTAGAATTTTATACTGCCAAAATGAGTTGACCATCCTTTTTCCCCCACCCTTAGTATTGCATCATAAAGAGCCACCAAAAATCTTTTGACATGTCTTCTCTGAAATATTTTTCTTCACAGATCTCTGGCCTATGCATTTGGACTTGTTGCCCTATTTTCAATGTACAAAAAGAACCCAACTTAGCTAACTTAGTCCCATATTTACTTCTTGCTCATGATCATCCTTCTACACAACAAGATGGTTCACAGTTCTTGGCTCAGAACCTGTTCCATGATTATTTTATGCTCTCCTGGTTCTACCCTGTTAACCATTTATGTCACCTACTCTAGGAGTTGTCAGGGTACTGCCTGTATTTATTTGGTAAATAAAACTTTGTTGGAATGTGGCCACACCTATACATTTATGTACATTGCTTATTGCTTCTTTAATATTAAAGCAGCAGAATTGAGTAGTTGTGACAGAAACCTGTGACCTACAGGGCTGAAAATATTTTCTGGTCCTTTACAAAAAAATTTGCCAACCCCT
This sequence comes from Pteropus medius, assembly GCF_902729225.1. Classification (NCBI taxonomy): domain Eukaryota; kingdom Metazoa; phylum Chordata; class Mammalia; order Chiroptera; family Pteropodidae; genus Pteropus; species Pteropus medius. The sequence continues at coordinate 6,028,875 of NW_024349519.1, read as the reverse complement.
GGTCTATTGTCTTGCCATTTCATATAAATGACCTTTGGCTGTTTCCTGTACCCTGTTTTCATCTTCTCTCTTGTTTGCCTTGTCTTCTACTTATTCACAGATTCTGTTTTCATCTGGTCCTGTAATGTACTGCATTAGCTTCTACCCAGAATGTGTCAATTCTCAAAGTAGGAGGCCTCTCTGTGCATCCCAAACGTGAAAAATGCTGACAGAACTTTTAATTTCAAGTATTACGAGGTGCCTTTGCATTAAGATAAATTTATAACATTAAAAACAAAAATTGAGTAGTTTGTTTCAGTGTTTGTTGTTTTTATAGGAATTTTTAATACCTTTTTTCAGTTAAAATCACTATTGAACATAATATAATATGTAAGATCTAAGAATATAGAAAAGCAAAAAAAAAATCATATTGTATAAACCACCCCCAGGACAATTTTAAATAACTTTAAAAATAGCTTTTTTAACTATTCCTAAAATGAATCTTTTCTAAATTTTACTATATGAGAATGAAGAAATATTTGTGGTCTTATGGATCTCCCTCCACAATTGATGGAAACAATCTTGTTGAAGCTTTATGTAGCCTTGGAAATCCAAGGAAGGTGGGGCTTGTGTTGTTTTAAAGAAAATTTTAGAATTGGAAGACTTGCCTTAATTCTTTTTTTCTTTTGCTCACTTAGATTTTTTTTTTCTTTAGTATCTGGAAAAGATTTGCTTTGGAAAGTAATCATTTACTTCTTTATCTTCTCTATCACTTCCTAAAAACATAATTCTTTGGTTTCTTTTTTGTTCTTTAGTGGCTTACAGAAGAGATGAAATGTGGTCTGGGGGACGATATGACTGTGAAAGGCTTCCAAGAGAACGAGTACCTCCTCGAAGTCACCCTGGTGTAAGTTGTTTCTACATGTAATTCAAAACCTAGAGTGTTAAGTGAATTTGGTACACCAAAGCCAGGCTTCTTAATAAAATCTTCAAGTGCCAAAAATATACAAGTCTAGGTTGAAATGTAGATAGATAAAGTTTATCTTTTAAAAGTTAAAAGTTTGAAAGCCAACATTCTATTTATGTAGAAAATCCATATTTTATATTTCTTGTTTAAATTTCTAAAATAGAAGGTTTATATTGAATTTAATTAGTGAAAATTTTAGATTTGATAAAGGTCAGACCATCAGTTAAAGTATTTGAGCACTTGTTGGCTGTCACCTATTTCTCTATATTCCTGAAAATGTTTGCAAATTGGATATGAAATTCTGAAGTAAGGGCAGCTCAGGGGCGGCAGGCAGTCCTACTGCTTGTCTCTTTTGTCACTCTGGGAGTTTGGGAATTTTGAACCAGGTCTTTTCTCAAGGAGTGTGCTATTTTGCTTATTACTGTATTCTCAGCACTATATCTAGTACCTGGCACATAATAGGAGCCCAGTATTTTTTGAATGAGTATGTGCACTTTCTCCCTAAAATCCTCTATAAAGACCCAAAGGAGGGTTTGGGGAAGGTCAAGAAGCCATCAGTCTTACAGTTTTGCACAGGCCCATTCTAAGCACCAGGGGATTGGATTTGTGGTCATGGTATGTGGATATATTATGGATTCATTATACACCGTCAAAGAGAACAAGTATTTATTTATATATTGGTTATTTTTTAACTTACATATTATAAGTAAATCCTTAGATGGGTGATGTTATCTTCAAGGTTGTCATTTGACCTAGGTTACAGCTTAAGTTGGGGTTGATCTAAAATGACTTAAGAAGGAAAAAATGAAAAGGCCTACCATATTTCAGAATGAGCAGACTTATTACTACGTCATTTATTTCCAGGTTAATTTATAGACTTTGGTTCTAATCAAAATCTCAATTCAAATTTTTTTTCAACTTGATAAAATTACTTTATCGTAATACCTAGAACGACTAACAAGTGATGTAGATAAATATAAGACTAATGCAGAGATGAGAAAAGGGATGACATCAAGAAAATAATTTAATTTTTAGAACCCCATCTGCTCAAATTTATGTCCCATTAGGAATTTGTTTTTCAAAGATACTTAAAAGAAGTTTCAGTGTGGGTATGTCACCAATTCGATATATAGTTGGGTTTGTTTTAGTTTTCAAATTTGGGGGATTGCCTTTTTTTCTTTTTTAGTTTTTTTTTTTTTTGAAATTTAACACATTTACATGGTTCCTAACTGTAAAATAAGGTAATTGAGAGAGGGGATGACTTTCTTTAAATGTTAATTTATTATACTTACACATTTAACTATTGCCTGCTTACAAGTGATGAATTTTATATATTTCCTAATCTTCAAAATAGTACTTACTGTTGAAAGGTACAACATTTATAGAACCTAGTAAAATGTTTTAGATACCATAAAATGTAGGCAGATTTATATACAGAAATATAATTTCAGACAACGATGGGAAATATGATGAAATGGGAGAAGTTGCAATATAAAGTCTTTATTACACCATTCTGCCTTATGTGTGCATGCTATGTTATATTATAGACCATATTGCAGTGGAAGTTGGCTTAAAGAGCTGTTAAGACTGGAAGCAGAGAGAGCCTGCCAAGGGGCTATGCTAGGCAAGGGAGCTATTTAAACAAGCTAGGGAAGAGTGTGTTTTAAGATGGGATAATCAGTTATATATAATATCAGTGTCATAAAGACTAATAAGCATCCTCCAGATCATGTTCGGTCATTATTTGAGTGAGAATAGATTTGAGAAGTTCGTGTCTAATAGCCTTTGTTTTTCTTTGGAGTACGAGGTAGGAAGATCATCTGTTCAAAGTTGAGGAGGTGGAGGGACACTTGAGGCCAGCATTGAAGTTTTGGAATAGCCATTGCAGATATCTCCTGACCAGGGATGTTTAAAAAGACTTGGTGAAGGCCAGTAAATTTGTGAACCATGAATTTTATAGAGGCACAGTCAGCAGGATTATGTGCTTTATTACCTTGGGTGCCCAGTTTAGGAGAGGGGAAAGCAAGTTGTGTTGATTTAGATTGCAGGATGAGTGCTAGACCTAGGGAGATAAGAGTATCGAAGGTTCTGACCCAGAGAATTATTGAGATACTATATTATGTGTTATGGACTGTTTAAGAAAGGAAGTAAGACAGAGTGAAAATGGATTGAAAGAAGTAAGGGGCTGAGGGACAGAAAAGGCTTAGTGAGCTCAAAGACCAGAAAGCTGAGGTACAGCAGAAAGGCAGTTGGTATTTTGGAATGTAGAGTTGCCAAGATGGAACAGTTCTGGGTGATTAAAGTTCAGTATAAGGTGGCGAGAATAGAGGGTGGGTCAAGATAATTGGAGTTGAGGTCCAGAAAACTTTGAAGCTAGATTTTTGGATGATTTTGATGCGAGGATCTCAATCCTTGCTGTACATTGAAATCCCCTAGGGAGCACTTATGTACTGATGTTTGAGCCCCATTCCAGATAATTAAGTCATAATTATCTGCAAGTAGGATCTGGACATTAGTGCTGTTTAAAAGTACAACAAGTGATTCTTCTATGCAAGTAAGAAATGCAGATTGCAAGTAAACACCGAAGTCACTGATGATGACGACAGGAGTTGAGGTAAAGATGACAGGTGATAGAAGCCCTTAATGAATGAAGATATTGTGGTGAAATCTAAACGAACTCAAACTTTTTCATTTTATACCAGTTTTGTGTATGTAAATGTGAAACAGATGCTCTTTTCCCTTCGTACAAATAATTTCAACAGCAGTAAGATAGATGTTTTATATCGCAATTGCTTTTAAAATCAGACTAAGCAGTTAAAGGGAAATCTCACTTCAGTTCTCTGGCTGCTTTGTTTCTCCTAGAGATATAGGAGCCTAGATTGCTTTTCTTCATTTGAGAGCATAGAACATGCCCAGACCTTGTACAGGTTCATTTCTCTGTGTTTTCCTCTTTTAATTTAATTAGATTGGTTTCTCCATCCCCCAGTTAACCTCTTCTAGTTTATAAATCCTTATGTATTCTCACATTTCCTCTTCCTCAAGATTCAGATATGCTTTCCCCCCGCCCACCCCCCACCTCTGGTGAACTAGGCCTTATTTTGTAATTTAGTAATTCAAAGCCTTCTCTTCCCCTCAACATATTATGTCCCTTTGATGGCTCTTGGAGATATACCTTTGCCTTCTATGTTACACCTACCTTTCAGTTAAATAAAGCATAGGCAAAGATTTTTAACATTTTTGTGTCATGGGTCTCTTTAGCAGTCTGGTGAAGCCTATGGATCACTTCTCAGAATGACCTTTTTAAACCTATAAAATAAAATACACAGACTTAAAGGAGACTACTTATGTTTGAATATAATTATTAAACTATTAAAAACCAAATTTTTGATGTAGTAATAGATATTTCTTTAGTAGCTCATTAAATATCAAGAGCAAGTGATAGGGGTTTCATTGCTATATTTTCAAAGTAATGATAAATGTAAATGATATTTCAAGATATCTGCAACAGCAGTAACATGATATAAAAATATCTGGTTTCTTTTAGTGCTGAAGCCACAGATATTGCTGTTGCTGTTGTGGTTATTGTTTGTTGTCTACATTTAAGCGAAGAAGTAATTTTATATTCACATCTGATTTCATGGACTCAGTGAATCCTTGAGTTAAACTGTTTGATAAGTGACACTAAAACTAGAAATGTAAATAAGTAAAGTTATAATTTCTGACTTTGGATGTAATAAAGACATAACTATTAAACACTTTCAAATATTTGCTTACAAAGTTTAGATCATCTAATGTTATTTTAAAAGCTATCGGTATATCATATTGACATGTACAAGAATGTTCAGAAGCAGCATTATTCATGAGAATTCCAAAATGGCAACAGTCCAAATGTCCAGCAGTGTAGATAAATTAATTGTGCAGTCATGCAACAATGAGAATGAATGGACCTCTGCCAAATGCAATAACATGTATGAAGCTCACAAACATAACCCTGAAAGAAAGAAGCCAGACACAGAAGTATATCCTCTGTGTTTTACATAAAGTTTCAAAACAGGCAAAACTAAACAAGAAAGTGATTAATTTTGGAAGACAAAGGTGGCGACTGGGAGAGAGCACAAGAAAGCTTTTGCTTTGCTGGGAATGTTCAGTCTCTTGATTTGGGTGGTAATTACATAATGTGATTAACTTGTGAAAATTTATCCAGGAGTACTTATAATTTATATACTTTTTTGTATGTATGTATGTCATACCTCAATAAAATTTCACATAAAGTTTTGAAAAGGCGTATTATTTTTTTGTAAATATATAACTTTAGTTAATTCTTTAAAAAGTGAGAAGAACCCACTAGCATTTAGTGCCTGGGATGAAGAAAGTTAATGTTCTACTTTATGCAATTTTACTGCATTTCTTTTTTTTATCCTTCTCCCTTTGGCCCATTCATTCCCCATCTGATACATCAGAAATGTATTTGAGGAACTATTCGATATGACATAAAGTATGACATGAAGGGGAAACTTGAGAAGATACCTACTACACTAGTATGACCTCATTAACAAAAGCAGCTATTTTGAGCTTCTAACTTTGATGAACCTGGAAAGGCAGTTGGACACTCACATATTTTGATGCCCATATTAAATCACACTAAATTTGAGTATTGGAAAGCTTATCCTCAGTGTACAACTTGACAAATGTAGCAATTATATTTTAGCACTTTACAGCATTTTAAAAATTACTCCTGCATCAATAAGTTACTTTTGTAAGGTGTTTTCACAGAAATTTTTATTTTGTCTTAAACTTGGGTAGATGGGAGATAAAGCCCAAAGAGGTACACTACAGAGAATCTGCATGTAAGCATACGTACACATTCTTCTATCAGGAGGAAATTGGTTATTGCACAATACCTACATTTAACTTATAATCCCTTATTTTTAAAAGCATGCTTTCTCCTATTTAACTTGTAATTTTTAGGAGCCTGATTTCTGATCTCTTAGCCTTTATGAAGTTTTCTGACAGAATGACTTTTAGATAACCAGTAAACTTCCAGTTTGAGAGTCCATCTTGTTAGCTTGATGGAGAACAGATAGGTAATATGGAACATTTTTAATGAAGTTGCAACATAAAGTGTCCATTTTCCATTGGTTTATTTTAAAATAGGGCCAAGTTTCAGGTTCAGAATTTATAGAGACTGTAAAGTTTGGAAATTAGGATCAAAACGCTAGCAGCATGTGCTTTGGGCATTATAGTAAAATTGGGGCTGGAGACATCCTATCTGCTTCTCTCTGCCTTTTTCTGTTTTTTAACAAACACATATTAAGTAAAAGATTTTCTAATCTTAGTAGCAGTGGGAATTGTAAAGATTGAGGATAGCGATGTCAGCAATAGTTTATTTTTTTTATTACATTCAGTCAATTTTGAGTTACACAATTAGGCTTTATAGGTAAGTAGTTATATAACAGTATTTTCTTGGATTAGTTGACTATTTCTACAATATTTGCCTTTGGTTATTTATCATAGAGAGTTTAACCAATAAAAACTAAATTCTTTACTGAATTCAGAACATGATTTTAATTTTTGAGGCCATGTAAGGAATATATGATACATATATCTGTTCCATATATTCTCAAATATAAAGATACCCAAAATGTAATCCAGAAATCTTTCTTTTGTCCAACTCGAAATAGTTGTTTACTTAATTTAGCAATTCAATTATGTACATATTCCATTTACTACTGTTTAAAATGTATTAATGTGGAAATATTCCCTTTCTTCCCACTTATTTCATGAAACCCTTTTAAATGTTCAAGTGCATGTTTTAATTTCTGTTCTCTTTATGCCTCACATTTTATTATGCCTCACATTTTATATAACCAGTGTTCATTTAAGTTTATTCATGTAAGTACAACTTTTACCACTATTTTATTATGAAAGTTTTCAAACATACAGCAAAGTTGAAAGAATTTTATGGTGATATATTTTATATCTGTTTACTTACCACTTAGATTTAACTATTAACATTTTACTGAACTTGCTTTATTGTCTATTTATCCTTCTATCTGTCCTTTGTTAATCCACTTAATCCATTTAATTTTTCAGATACATTTCAAAGCAAACTTTGGGCACTCCCTTTAACTACTTAAGCATGCATATCATTAGCTAAAGTACAATTATTTTTACAATTTTTTATAATATAAAAATTATATACATGAAATTCAGAATCTTAAATATTTGCTGAGTTTTGATTTAGTAGTGTTCTTTTGTCTAGAGCTGCCCCAGGAGGTGTTTTACTTTCTTGGCTTACAGAATTACATCTTTGTTTTTGTTGTCACTATTTCCAGAAAGATATAATCAATTCTTGGCTCTATATTATGTAACAATATGTCTCATGTATTTGACCCATTGTTCCCATTGAAATGACCTAGAAACACCAATATTACATTGAAAATTCAGCGAGTGAATTAAACCAGTAAGTGCTACAATAAAAATGCATGTCACAAAATATGAAGGATCATAGTGAAGAAACCTCAAGCTTATGAAAGCAAAAGTTTACTAGCTTGTGTAGTAGAATTTTTAGGTTGGGTGTCATTTGTTTGGTACTTTTCTAGTAAAAAGCATGTGATGCCAAAAATGATATAAAATCGAGATAGCAAAGTAGAATATACATTATGTATGTGGTGCTTACCATGTGCCAAGTGCTGTTCCAGGTGACGGGAGTAGAGCAGTGAATAAGACCAAGGTTTTTGCCCGTGATGCTTGCATTCATGCTCTTAAGTTGATTGTGTTAGGAAGTAATGGCATTGACTATTCACATGTGCCATCATACTTTTTACTGGTAGGTTAGTGTGTTTTAGTTGTTTTTACTTTTTATAAGGGTAAAAATTAAGTATGTGAAAGTAGACAAAATAGTGTAATAAACTCTCCATGGACAGATCAAGTGGCAATTTTCAACTTATGGTCCAATCTTGTTTTATCTATGCCTTTACCACTTTCTACCCTCAGATTATTTCGAAGTAAATCCAAGATACCATAGTTCTAATGCAAGTAAATATTTCAGTATGTGTCTCTAAAAGATAAGAATGTTTAAGGGGGCTGCTTATGTATAGAAATTTTTATTTAAAAAAATGTTTTTGAGTTAAAATGCATGCAAAGTATGTTTTAATAACATTGGCTAATAAATGTTTTTAAAGAAATATGGTAATCCTCATAATTTGTACCCAGCCTAATCGTGAGACTAAACATTAATGTGGAAATTTTGACATAGATTTATGTATTGAGTCAAACAAACCCATCAAATTTGCTGTTTTTGGTGACTAAAATGGAAGCATTTCTCATAACAGATAGTTATATTAAATTAGAATTCATAGTAAATTAAGAAATTGCTTATTTTGTAACAAAATACAATTATTTCAGATTTCAAAATTGCAAAGCTAATTTGATATGTATCTTAATCCGATCAGATTTTCATTTGTATAAGTAGACCAAACAGTCCTTATTTTAGAAACTCAGAAGACCTTGGTAGTAATTGTATCACTGCTAAGAAGACAAATATGAAAGTGTAAATTTCATAGAAGTATAGCTTTCACAAAAGTATTTAAGTTTGTATGCAAAATTTTGCTTTCTACATCCTGTCAGAGTAGATAAATGATTAAGTAAAATAGACTTTTTAATTATTTTTATAATGAGCTACATATACATTTTATTTTTTGGTCTGACTAATCATACCATTAATACTAACTTTGGAGGAGCAAATCTGGTAGATCCTACACTATTTTTGGAAATTCTAGTAGCATCCACAGGAAATTGATACATCATACTTATGCAACAATTGTATTAAATTGATCTACTCTAATATTTTTAATTGATAGTGATATATAGATATTTTTATAATGAGCAGAAGCAATGAAAATTGATTTCATTGAGGTAAATTGAGATTTTATGTCCAAACTCAAGAATTGAAATGCCCACATTTTCAGTAATAGAAATTTTTAATTCTGTTGGTTTCATTTTTCGGTTAATTGAAAACAATCCTGTTATCCTTAAAAACCTTTTCAGATATACTTTATAAGTCATAGTTTTTACTTCTGATTTGTATGTAAACCAATGGTGCCATTGTTTTCTAAGATATTGCTAAAATGGAGGTTTCAAACATATCAATGCCTGAAAACGTGTACTTTTGTTAGCATTTAGAGAGGAAAATTACATGTTTATAGCTCAGTGTGTTTTGTACAAGAATTTCTAACAATGATGACATTTCTATTCAGGTCTGGCATTGCAGGTAATGTAAAATATTGTTTGAACTTTCTTAATAATATAAACTTTTAGAAGAGAAAGTCTGAAATCTTTGCCCCTCACCATAGATTTTATTGGAAAGAGAAAGAAATCTGTGAATGATATATTTGTATAAGACATGAAATGTCTCTGAAAATGCAGTCTTGCTTTGTCTCAGACTCCTATAGTCATCTTCATTTCCTTAAATCTTTTTATATAGCTAGGGAGTTTTCTTTAAGAACAGATGCCTGTAGAGTAGAGATGGTATAATGTACTTACACCTGAGCACTTTCTCAAAACATAAAGGGAATGCAAATTTGATCTTTATTCCTAGATACAAGAGCTGTCATTAGGACTTTTTAAAAATTATTATTTGGTAGAAACATATAACTAAATGCGATTAGAGTTTTACTTCTTCAAAAGTTTTACTATAAACATTTTTGAATCCTGAAATACTTTGTAGTAACTGGGGGAGTTGAACAAAGAAACAGTCTGTTTGGTTAAGTAAGGAGTTCTCCCTCTATTCATAGGTGTTTAGACACATATACTCACTTCCCCATCCTTTTAAATAAGCATCTACAAACAAACAAGGATATGGTGGAATGGAATTTCATGGTTTCTTGGAATTGGAGAAATCAGCGATTCTACTTTTATTACAAATTTTGAATTAAAATTTTAAATAAATTTTGAATTAGAAAATGATTTGAATTGTAATATTGCTAATTTTGGCTTAATGCCAATTTTTTTTAGCAGCTCAATATTTGCTTAGCTTTAATTGAAATCTGATAGTGTTTATAAGAGTCAATTCATTTGTATACTGCATTTTATATAAATGTATAAAATATACCATATGGTTTAATATCTAACGTACTAAAGAAGGAAACCACCTTATTATTCCCATGGAAAATAATTTGGTAGATCATTTCAGCTGTCAAGTAGATACGAACTATTGATTTTATTTTTCCCAGCACACTGACAAATTTCCTACCCATTGGGAAGTTTTAATAGGATGTAATAATTTATTAACCGAATAGTTGTAGTTATTAATACTAAGAAATAATTTAAGGAAATAGTTTGAGGAATTTAGTGTTTCACTTAGACTTACAAAAGTAGTAATCAGAATAGCAAACAATTTTTGAGCACTTAGTTTATGCTACTGTGCCAAGTGCTTTAAAATCTGTTTTTTGTTTAGCCCGCACAACAACCCCATGAGGTATGTATTAGTATTAATTTCATTTCATAGATAATGAAACTGAGGCTTAGGATGGTAAAGTATCCAGCCTAGACTGTTGGGCTTTATGTTTTGTTTTCTTCATTTTGTCAAATTAATTCATGTTGATCATGTCTTATACTTTGATAGCTTGACAGTTTCTTTCATGTATCTCTTATCTGATATTGATAGAAAGGTAGCATGAGTTCTCAAGACCAGATTATTTGCACATATGTGCTTTGTATCTCTCTAGTTCTCACTGTTGGTAATTATTTTTGTTCAGTTACTTCACAGCAGCTACTAACCTTAGACAAGTGTTACTCTCCTTCTGCTCAATTTCCCAACCCCCACAAACAACTCATTCTTATTAAAACTTTAAAACACTAACATATTACTTGGAAAATTTGTTCAAATTTTATATTGGGTTTATTTTGCTTCCAAACCTGTGAAATCAGAATCTCCTCTGTCAGTGCTATGGAAGAATAGCAAAATATTTCCTCTTGATCTTCCTACTTCAGTATTACCTCCCAATTCACTACCGCTTATATGTAAAATCTTGTATTTCTTTTTTTTTTAATTAAGTTTATTGGGTTAAAACAATTGGTTAAACATTGTTTTAACATTGGTTAAAACAATTATATAATTTTCAGGAGTACATTATAATTTGACATCTATATATTCTATTGTGTGTTTACTACACAAAGTCCAGTTTCCTTCAGCTACCATATATTTGATCCCCTTTACCCACTTCACCCTCCCCCTATCCCCCTATATTTAACCCCTTTTTACCCTGTCCACCTCGCCCCTCCTCCCCCACCCCACTAGTTACCACTAGTCTGTAGTCCTCTGGTAACAACTAGTCTATATCATATTTCTTCTTAACAGTATACTTTGACAGTAGATCAAAGGTGTGTGCTATCTTAAATGGTTTTATTTCTAAAATTCCTAGGTAGTTAGGGATTAGAGCTGCTGTAACACTCTTTTTGTATTTTATTTTTTTATTAAAACAATAATATTATATTTTTTCTTTTACTTATAATTGGTTTTCTGCATTGCTGCATGTTTTTTATTAAACACCTGGCTTTCTTCATTGAACAATTTTATTTCCTTTAATCCACGTTAAGACCTTACTATTAGTTATATTCATGTTATCTCATTAATGCATTTTTTTGTTTGTTTATACATTTACTCTATTTGATTAAGGATAAGAACTCCTATGCTTTTAAAAAACCTTTCCAAAACCAAATAGAGAAATTAGTGATTTTTATATATTTCTTTTTGTCTGTTTTAGGATGGCTACCATAGAGTAGTTAATATTGTGCCAAAGAAACCACCACTGCTAGACAGACCTGGTGAAGGAAGCTACAATAGATATTACAGTCATGTTGGTTACCGAGAATATGACGAGGGCCGCAGTTTTTCTCATGCTCGAAGAAGTGGTCCACCTCACAGAGGAGTATGTAAATTTCCCCCATGTACTAATTGTTATTTTTTCATAAGTTTAAAAATTATGTAATTTTTGAAATTTATGTGACTGGCCATGAAGGCATTTAAATAAACACTTCCTGCTTGATGCCTTGTTGAATTGCCTACTGGAGCTGTCAAATGGGAACTGGTAGTCAAGAATTTTGGGGTGCTGGACAAAGTGGGTAAGCCCTCTGGATAGCTCTATCTAAATGACATTAATTCCAAGTAGCCTGCTTTTTTATCCCCCAAGCTGGCAAGGATTTACAGAAGTACTTAAAGGCAATCTATTTATTGCCTTGGTACTCAGTAAGTAATAAGCAGGTAGTTACCATCTCTTACTGATGTGCCCACTTATAATTATTTTTATTTTTATCATGAAATGCTGTGGGTGAGGTTGGGTTAAGGTTGTTAAGACTCAGTTTCACTTTTGTCATTTTCGTTATAGTTATTATTAAAGTCTACTTAGATCAGAAAGCCCTCAAAACGTTGCCTATTCTATAGTAAGCGCTTATAAAATGTTAGCTGCTATCATTACTATTACTATTGCTATTATATTTTGTTTCTCTTGATAATCTTTAATAATCTATAAGTATATTTAATGTTAGAGTTATCTGTCATTGAGCTTGATTGAAACTGTTTCTTTATGCAATTCTTTTGACCCAGCTTGCATGTTTACAGCATTCCTCTGCTAGACTTTCCTACATTTTTTCCCCTTCCCTACTATATAGCATTGTAGTTAACAGACCATATTCAAGCATTGCTTATGATAAAATTTGACCTTACGTTGGCTGTTGGAATTAGTTTCCTTACTTTACACTTGAAGAAATGGAGGTAAGGTGATTTACCTAGGGTGGGTATATATGGGAGTTCAGTTCTCTTACTACTGTATCATGGTGACCCTGATAATTCTATAGTGGTAATGAGACCATTCAATGTTTTCTTGTGTTTGTTTTTAAATTTTGGGATGTTACAACTTATTCACTTCTCATAGAATTAATTTTTATTTTGTTTAATTTTTAAATGCCGTTCCTTTAGGAAGAGGGATTCAGTGTTGAAAAGTAATTACACATTATCCCTATTCTAGAAACACTGGATTTTGCCATCAGAGCCCTTCTTCCAGGTAGTCTTATGCAGAAACTATTTGGCCTTTGCATAAAGTTATTCCTATTGTGAAAATCCTGTGGCCATTTAGCGCAGAGAGGGAATATTCCTATTGTGAAAATCCTATGGCCATTTAGCGCAGAGAGGGAATTTTGGATTCATTGGACCAATTATATTTGAATCCTCACAAACATAATTATTTTCTAGAATCTTGTGGCATAAAAGTGTCTCAACAATAATTTTTTTTATTATCATTACAAATTGTGTTTGTTCATACTGTATGCAACATTTTCTCTTTAAATTTTCTCCAAACAAACCCACTTGAGATCCTTAGGACTCTCATGACACTAATTTTTATCTAGAGTTCAGTTATCTAAAGCAAACTACTTACTTGATCCAATATTTTATTACAGCTGATGAGTTTTTCTTTTGTTTATATTTAATGTTGTGAAGGAAAATGAGGAATACATTTTAGTTATGTAAGAGTAGCAGTATGTGATGCTAAAGAGATGAAAGTAGTGTTTATTTTATCTGAATCAGTATTTCTGATTAAGTAATTCACATGTTATATTGTTCTATGTGTAATTTTAAAGTATTTGGGTGTAGATTTCTATGTAGTTCCTTTTATTGCATCGTTTACAATATGTCTTAGATGACAAAATGTACTTGCTTTCCTTGATTGATTTTCAACTTTGTGCCACATTTTGCTCTATTGTAGCTTATCAGTGAGTGATGGTTCTTTATATTGTTTCTAATTATGGTTTTTAATGAGAGGTAAAATGAGAAAAAAAAAACTTGAAGGAGAAAAGTGGGACCGTAGCATATTCTTCATTGGGCTTGAATCTGAAAATCGTTGTGAACTTGCCATAGGAAGAATAAAATGAAGGGTAGAGAAATGTATGCTCAATTAAATTTAAATTGAGCCTTTGTTCTTGACCAGCCCTTAGCTATTGTTATGTTGGGTATGTCTTTGGCAATAAGGCTGTTAGGGCCTACCAAAGAAATATTTTAAGCATTTTCATAGAGATAAATCATACTACAGGTTCTCAGTTTATTAAATTAGTTATTATAATGGATAATTTGTATCTTCTTTATTTTATTCCTTTTAAGCTCTGAGAAATTTAGAAAGGTGTTTTTGCCCCATTATTTTGGTCTTAAAGACTGATTTCCAGTAGTGCTATTAGATATATCCTACATGACCAAAATAGTGTAAACAAATATCTAAGTAACTTTTTTATTTTACAGGATGAATCTAGCTATAAGTGGACAAGAGATGATCATTCTGGAAGTCGTCAGCCTGAATACAGGTAAAAAGATTAAAATAATAACTGCTTTGATACTTGACTCACTGAGATATCTGTTGTTAAAATCTAACATCAAGGTACATAGATGAAATATTTTTTATTAGGATTTAAAATTTTGAAAGCAACAAACTGTATTCTTTTTGTGTCTACGCAGTATAACAATAGCATTAATAGCTAGTGTTCTGTCTATTAGCATTTCATAATTGATAATATATATTAAAATACTTAAAGTATTGATATATTATCAAATTATTAAATTATTCTTAATGTGTGGTATGGATTATAAGATATATTTTTGCTTACTTAAGGCATTTTTTCCGTAATACTTGGATCATTACAGAGTGTCTCCTATCATAGATATCCTCTCAATTGCTTGAGAAAACACATTTTGTAAGGACCTCAATCATTGTGAGCTTTAGTTACTCACAGAGGCATCTGCTACAATAGAATGATAGTTTTGTTTTTTTTTTAGTGACATCACAGTAGTAGTGTTAGAAGTTACAAAAGGAGCCTTTTAAGGATCTTTTATGAACTGTCCGAGAATAACCCCCCAACATCATAGGCAAGGAGTCAACTGCCACAATGTGTCCTAGGTGCCAAAAGTAGACAACAGGATTCAGTGGACCAGAGGAAGGCAGTTATTATTCCAACCACTGCAGTCAGCAGACTGTGGTCGTACCAGTTCCCTGTCCCCAAGTACCACCAGAGTGATGTGATGGGTAGAGATGGTTGCTATGCACACAGTAGGATGCTCTTAGTTGAGGAAGCCAGGATCAAGAGCTTGGTACCTTTTGTAGCAAGAAGAAAGCAAACCAGTCCTTCTTTCCCTGGGAAGGAGAAGTCCCACAGTAGTTATACTTTGGTGGTCTTGACCTATTTAATTTGTATGTGACCATTTACAGAAACTGTTCAGTATCAGTGGTTGGTTAAATCTTGCAATTTGGCATCACGACAGGGATGTGTAGGGATGTTTAGAACTCATGACAGACTTTCTCATTCAAAAGAAGCAGTAGAATAGATGCTGAAAACACTTTGATAAAATTTAATTACTGTGTTAAAACTAACAATAATTATAAAAACTGTTAGCCAGCTAAGAATGGAAGAGAATTTTCTTTATCTGATAAATGGGGATTTGCTATTCTGAATGGTAAAATTAGAAGCTTTGACTTTGGAATCAGAACAAAGCAATGATGCCTGTTACCAGAACTTCTATTCATAATGGTAATGGAGGTCTCAGCCCCCACAGTAAGACAAGGCAAATAAAGGTGTAAGTGTGAGAATGAAAGAAAGAAAACTATATATAGATGATGTGATTGTCTATGCAGAAAAGCCAAGAGAGTCTATACATTATTAGAACTATTAAGAAATTAGCAAAGTTCAATATAATAAAATCAACTATTAGCAGTATAAATTAGAAAATATAATTTTAAAATATTTACTATAGTATGAAAACTATAAGGAGTTAATAGGAATAAATCTAATGATAGTGTGTGAGACCAAATAGATGAAATTAGGTCATCTCTAAAGGACATTTAAAAAGACCTGAAAAAAGGGAGCAACATATATGTGACATCCTTGGCTGGGAAGAGACAGTATCATAAAGATAACAGTTCTCAAATTCAGATGTGAATTCAATATGGTTCCAGTCTAAATTCCAGGATTTTTTTACATGGAAGTTGGCAAACTGATTCTAAAATTAATATGAAGGAGGAAAGAGCCAAATTGTAAAAATAATCTTGAAAAAGATGTGAAGACTCATTACATTATGTATGAAAATTTATAAAGCTGTAGTAATGTAGAAAGTGAAACAGAATAGGGAGTCTAGAAGCAAACCCAGATATGTGTAGGAGTTTGTGATATAGCAACAGCGATATTACAAATCAGATGGAGAAAGAATGAACTCATCAATAAATAATGCTGGGACAAACTGCCATCCATTTGAAAATAATGTGAAATTGGAAGCCTGGTGTGTCAAAGTAAATATCAGGTATTATAAGGATGTAAATATGAAAATCAAAACTGTCTACCCCCCGCCCCCCCATAAAAAACACAAAACCCCCAAACCTTTTTTGATTAGATTAGCTAATGGTTTATATTTTCCCCCAAATAAACAGTTTTTAGGTTTATTTCAGTTTTTTAAATAACAGTTTCTCTTTTTCTCTTTATTCTCTCTTCCTGTCTTTTTTAGCATTTTACATTTTCCTCTATGTGTGTATAATTTTACATAAATTAAATAAATCATATATGTGACTCCCAGTCACCACAGCCATGTTAACAGCTTGGTATATATTCTCTATGTTTTTAAAAATTTAGGATATTTAATTGTTGTTAATGAGATCATGTTATACATACTTTTCTCTAAATTGTATTTCTAATTCAGAGGCATGTGGAAATCTTTGCAAGTTATTTGGTTTAACTTTTAATTAGATTCTTTTTAATGGCCAAGTAATGTTTCATGGTGTAATTTAGCTGTTCACCTATTGATGAATGTTGACTGGTTTCAGTACAAAACAGCGTTGCAATAAATTCGAGTACATAATGTCTTTATGAAACAGTATTTTAGTTTCTATGAGATTGATTGTCAGAAAGTGGAATTTCTGGATCAAAGGGCATATGAATTTTAAATTTTCATAGATGTTCTCAGTTTGCCTTTTAAAAGTCTATAGTACTTCAGTTCCCATTTTTTAAAAAAAATCTAAAATTTTAATTTGGATATTCACATTAATTTTTCTTTCCTTTTTATTAGTATAAGTAGAGCTTTGATATTTCCTTTAAGCATTGCTGTAATTGTATCCCATTGATTCTAATATATAGCAATTTTATGGTTATTCTGAGATATTCTAGTTATTCTGTGATTAGAGGATGTTCCTTGTACTCTTATTCTACTGTTTGAAATTTATTAGCCATTAGTTGATCAGTTTTCCTAACTACGATAGCATTGAAACAAAGTATGTTCTCTGTTATCAGGATATACAGTTCATTCTATACAATATATTCATTCATGTGATAAATATTGTGTGTCTGATATATGTCAGGTACTCTTCTAGCCTTTGGGGATAAAAAGTTTCCATTTTCATGAAGCCTACATACATACAAAACAATTTTTATGAAAAAAAATAAAGAGCATAGTGGAGTAGATAGTGCATCTACTTCAAAACCTTCCTGTACCTTCACTTGATGTCTGGATGTCTTCAGCAAAATGCAGATTTTATGCTATCACAAAAGCTATAGCTTTTACTGGCTAGCATCTTTCTAGGTTGTAAAATATTCTCTATCAGGTGGGCTCATTTAAGAGCTACTACCTAAAAGACTTGGTGAATGTAAAATAACTATTGTTGTAGAAAAAATAATCACTGTATTGTAAACCAGGCAAAGAGAGTAGTTGTGTATATTGGTAAGAGAATAAGCTTCTGAACAATTAGAAAAACCATGCTAGTCAGTGTTTTTGTTTTTATCAGTGGGGCATACACAATTATTCTTTGTATTGTGGGAATAAAATTTTAGAACACTTAAAACATTTTATTTGAAACTGTTAAAATTTATAGAAATGTTGTAAGAATAATTAAAGAACTCCTGTAACCCTTCATCAGAGACCCCATTAATGTCTTCAGCAGTGTCCCAATAATGTGCTTTATAGTAAAAAGATCTAATTTGAGTTCATAGGTCATATTCTTGTAGACCTCTTAAATCTGGAACAATTCCTCAGTCTTTCCTTGACTTTCATGACTCACTGTTTTTGGCAAGAAGAGTACAGGGCAGACACTTTAGAATGTTTCTTAATTTAGATTTGTCTAATATTTCTTCATGATTAGATTTAGGTTATGCATTTTTGTTGGGGCAGTCTCAGAAGTGATACTGTATTCTTTTTTATTGCATCCTGTTGTACCTGCTTTTGATTTGTCCCCTCACTGGTGTCCTTGATCTTTATCACTTGATTAAGATGGAATATGTGAAGTTAGCCTCCTCACATAAAATTAATAAGTGTTTTGTGGGAGATACTTTGAAATTATGTGATTATGCCATACTTCATTCTCACTTGCAGTCACTAGTTTTAGCATCCATTGATGTTTCTTGCCTGATTTGATTAATGTACTTTTTAATGGATGATTTTTCAATTAGACTGTTTCCATATTTATTATGCAGGCATTCTGTTGTGAGGAAGAGCTTTCTCTTCTCTTCACCATTCCCCCACTTAAAAAAAAACTTAATATCAGTGTGGACTAATGGATTCCTATTTTATTCAATGTGTTATAAGTCATTGTTATCATTATTTTCATGCCCAAATTTGGCCACCATGAATCCCTACAAGATTGCTTCTGTGTTTAAAAAAATTGTTTTTGTTGTATGGTAGAATATCCATAACATAAAATATGCCATTTTCAAGTGCATGGTTCACTGGCATTAATTACATTTACAGTATTGTGCCACCATTACCACTATTTCCAAAACTTTTTTATTACCCCAAACAGAAACTCTACACCTGTTAAGCATTAATTCCTTATTCCCCCTTACCCTCAGCCCCTGGCAGCCACCATTCAACTTTTTTTATGAATTTGCCTATTTTAGGTATTTCATATTAGTGGAATAATACAGTATTTGTCCTTTTTTGTCGGGTTTCTTTCCCTTACCATATGTTCAAGGTTCGTCCATGTTGTAGCGTGTATCAGAGCATTCCTTTTTATGGGACATGTTGTAGCATGTATCAGAACATTCCTTTTTATGGGATACATGTTGTAGCATGTATCAGAACATTCCTTTTTGTATGTATATACCACGTTTCGTGGATCTGTTCATACTCCAGTGGACATTTGGGTTATTTCCACATTTGGATTATTGTGAGCAATGCTGCAGTGAACATTGATGCATAAGTATCAGTTTTGAGTTCCCGTTTTCAGTTCTGTTGGCACATACCTAGGAATGGAATTGCGGGGTCATGTAGTAATTCCATGTTTAGCTTTTTGAGGAACCACCAAACTTTTCCATAGTGGCTGCACTGTTGTACATTTCTACTAGTGATGTACATATAGGAGCCCAAGTTTCTCCACTTTTTTGCCAACACTTGTATTCCTGTCGTTGTTGTTGTTATTGCCATACTAGGAAGTGTGAAGTGATGTCTCATTGTTTTGGTTTGCATTTCACTAATGGCTAGTGATGATGAACATTTCATATGGTTTTTGGCTGGCCATTTGTATATCTTCTTTGGAGAAATGTCTATTCAAGTTTTTGGCCCATTTAAAAATTGAATTGTCTTATAATCAGAACAGTATGGTATTGGCAGAAAAACAGACACACAGACCAATGGAGCAAAATTGAGAGCCCAGAAATAAATCCACATATGTATGGGCAAAGAATTTTCGACAGTGTATTTGCTCACATTCCATTATGTAGTTAATCTTCTGAGCCCATGAGTCTTTCTTCTCACTCTCTCCAGCACCTTTCTTTTGCAGGTTGCTATCACTGGCTGCTGCTGGGCTGCCTTACTTTTACCTCTTTCACAGGCCTATTACTGGGCAGTGGAACTTTCTATTTATAATTTATCTTTTTTCACATTCCGTTTTAAGTGTTTCATGTTGTAGCACATTATGTAATTTATAAATCCAGCATACATATATTAGTAGTTCATATTCAAATATATTTTACTAATGGGAGTGTGGAATTATTGGAAGCAACTGTATTAAATAACAGCTAACAGAGAAAGAGAATTTATCACATTTTCTATCATCCTCATGCAAAGTCCATTCCCCTCCAACCCCCCACCACCCTTTTCTCTGAGTGCGATCCCTTTCTTATTTAATAGAGCCAGAGACCTGATAATTTATCCACATTTCAAGTATATCACCACCTACTTATCTTGGTTCTGTATTTACACAGTAATTATATTATTGCTTTGTTCAAAACATACTTGTAGATGAAATTCAGAATATATTAGGATTTATTTCATTTTGTATTTAGGGAACATGTCATACTTTTTACCAAGCGTTATAAATTTAGACAGAATGAGGTTGTTTTTACAGAGTCATTTTTTCCCCTTTAGTTACCAAGATCTTAGAATGTATCTTAGGATGGGAACAAGAGTGTCACCAACTGACCAGTATATTTTATTTTTAGATGCTGTTTTATTTTTTTCTTTCTGTATTCGCATTTGGAAAATTTAATTTGATTCAGTATTTCATACTTACTGATATTTTTAAAAAATAGATTTAATCTTTAATTTTATTACAGGGATTTTATCTTAGGTGATATATTATTTGACAGAAAAATACTACACATCATCTTTTTTGGTTTAGTTCAGTGGTATAAATGTTTATTGAGTATTTACTGTGTATAGGCCACTGTGCTTATATCACTAGTTTACAGTCTAGTGAGTGAAACAGAGATACAAGTAGGTAACATAATATGCATTACACATGAAGGTGCATGAAGTGCCAGAGGAAGGAAAATAAAGAAGCACACTTATCCTGTGCTGGGGTTTTCTTAAAGGTTTCCTCTAGGAGTGATTAACATGAACAGAACTTGAAGGAAAAATAAGTTGACTGGAAAAAGGGTAAAGGGGAACATGTTCTTAAAAAGGAAAGAGCTTGAGCAAAGCTGTATAAAGCATTATGTATAGAAGTAGTTATAGATGATTATGTATGAGCTGGGGAATTGTGGATTAAATTATTAACTAAGAAGTCTGGATTTTATTCTGTTAGTAGTGGAAAGCTATTAAAAATGTTTAACCTGATAGGGATAGAGGGGCTAAGATAGCGTAGTCAAAGTGTTTATTTTGTCTTCAGTATAGAGGGTGACTTTAAAAGATGGCACCGGAGATAGAAGAAGAAATCATAAACATCTGAATTGGGAGAGGGGAGTTGGGATATAGAAAAAATGCTAAATTTGATAAATGCTTAGGAAGTGAAAAATTAGCAAGATGTAGTTGTTAGATGTGGGACTAAAGAAGGAAATATTTGGATTCTCAGTTTTGTTTACTGTGTATATAATAATACCATTATCTGAGATTATCAGTACTGGAGGAATGGTTTCAAGGGAGGAGCCGCATTCAATATCGGGATTGTCTAAGGAAGTGGTAGAAAATAAAACTTTTTAAACAATATTAGGGGTCACCAATGTCTAATGCAGCTGACTGTACCAGTAATAGAATGATTAAAAATATCTCGAGTTTGGCTGTCAGGATGAATGAGATGTGAGGGGTTAGATTCAACCTGGGTGGATAACTTTTTAAAAAATACTTAACTGATATGGAAAGTGGGGAATGCTATTAACTGGAGAAGGACACTGGCTAAAGAGATAGCTTCTAAAGCTTTTTAGATAATTAGTGAATTGAGCATATTGTTAGGTTGAAAAGAAAGAGAGTTTGAAGATACAGGCAGAAAAGGGATACAGGCAGCAAGGTAAATGAGGACCAGGATGAAGACCATTGATTAAAGGGCTAATTTTTAATAAGCATAGGGCAGAGATGATATATCAAGTAAGGAAGGATGAAATTAGGGATGGGGTAAATGAAGGCAAATTAGGGGAGAGGGGATCTGGGTTGGCAGTTGAGGTGGTTCATACCTGAAGACTGCTATATTTTTCAGGAACGTAGGTAACTCATTGAGGGTGAAAGGCTTGGTGTTAGGTTAGAGTACTTTGAGAGAATTATCAGGGTATAGAATAGTTGCTGAGTGAATGGGAGACTGAGCTCACTAATGATAAATAAAAATAATGTTAGTGGAATTGAAGGCACAATGGAAGGTAGAGACCATGTATGTGTAGAGGGGCCAATCTGAAGGCTTGTGTAATTTTTCTATGTATGGCAGTACAACTATACCAGTGAAGAAATCACAGATTTCGGAATTAATTTGGGCTTTGGTTTGGCTAGGACAGTGTATCAGAATTGCCAGGAAGATGTTGTTATTCATAGAGTGGTTCAAATACTGTAATTTAGGCCGGAAGGGCAACAAGTGAAGCCAGGATGGGGTTCATGGATTGCTAGAAAATATAGGAGTGAGAAAAGACTAGGGCATTGTAATAGGAATGTAGGATTGGATTGTGATGAAGAGCACCTCCGGGTAATGAGTGGCAAGGTTTAGGATTTAAGTGTGTGGCTGAAGTATTGTGAAGAAGTAGAAGGTAGTCAAGGATCTGCTACAACATTGCAAAGATTATGCATATGAATTTCGAAAGTCACCCATGGTGTGGGTAAGGATGTATTATAGTTCAGACTGTCATTAGAGGCTTAAAGGCTTTAGGAAATCTGGGAAAGTTACCAAAAGGTTGGTAATAGGGGTAATGTGGGTTATAGTGGGATAGCATGAACTTAAATAAGGAGTTTGTTGGGCTCTTTTCCCCTTTTCTTAGAGGATGGAGGATTTAGAACATAATCCTATATCTCCCATGTACTTTAGACCTTGAGGCAGAGTTATCAATGTGCACCTACTGCCCAAGAGTGGAAGGGGAGGCAATACAGATATCCCCTGCTTTTATGAAAGACCTACATTAGTATGTGTTTTCTCTAACGGAAAGAAATCAAAGAGGATTTTCACTTTTATAAAAAAGTTGAAATGCCAAATTAGCATTCAGCATTAGTTTTACAGCGAGCCGTTATAGAAGCAGCACACACCCTGAACAACAGAGTGGTCCCACCAGGCTCTTTCCCCACAACCATACTCAGCATCTCAGCATCATACCACCATGGCTTTGAACTGTGTCAGTGAGCTTCTGTGCTTTCTCTCAATTGATTTTGTGCATCCGTTAGCAAGATGTGTCCTAAGGTATCAGAAAAGCCTAAGAGAACTCATAAGGATGTTATCCTTAGCATAAAACTGGACATAATTAAGCATTTTGGTTGTTGAGAACAAATAAAGACATTGTGCCTACATTGAATTTTGGGTCTGGGAACATACAAAAATTTTTTCATAGATAATTAATGGCAGTTGCTTTTCACTTTAAGCTACATTGTGGCGTACAGAAGTTTTCATAGTAACACTTTACTTTCAGATAGCAGGGGAACCTATATTTGTGTTCCAACAGGTTTCAGTAAAAGGAAGAAGTTGGGTAGGATAGGTTTATGAAGAGGCTGAAGATGTGAAAAAATTTACAAGATCGACTCATTACTGTATTTTGTTACTTAAGTATACACAAATACAGTTATTAAGCATAAAGGACTTATAATACTTACAGGTAAGCAGTTAACATATTTGTTTATCTGTGGTGATACTATCCTTCTCTGTTAGTGGGAATATCTCATGTAGCTATAGTGGCCAGTCATGGAATGTAAACAAATGCCGAGGATCAAATTGCAGCAGCTGCTACTTGGTACCAGCTGATCTTTGCTATTGAGAATATAAGCCTATCATGGCTTGCTTCAAAAGAAGTCAGAAATCCAGATTTTTAAAATGTTAAACTCTTGATTTTTCAGCATTCACAACTAGTTAAAAACCGAGTTTACAGTCTCTGGAGTAGGGAAACAATGGAACTCTGAAATAAAGAGTATATAATGGCAGCTTGTCTAATACAGTGGTTTTCAACTCTGGCTGTACTCTGAATTAGATGAAAGGCGTTTTTTAAAAAATTCTGAATTGGGATCATTTTATGAATATTATAAATGTCTAACCAATATACTGTATACTTGAAACTAATTCAAATAAATAAATTTAGTAAAAAAATTCTGATTCCTGGTCTTCACCTTTCGAGGACTGATTTAATTGGGCTTGGGTAGAGTCTGGGCATCAGTTTTAAAAGCTCATCAGACATTTTCATGTGAAGCTAGTCTTGAGAACCACTGGTTTAAAAGGTAATATGGAGTGACAGCAGTCCAGAAACCACAGGATCATATTTACAGTGACTTCTTGGCACTTTCCCTCAATTCTAGTAACTTCAGTATCATTATCCTTGGTAGCAGTTACTCCCTTTACATATGTTTCAAAAACTTGTGTTAATAAGAATCATTAATATCGCCTTAAAAATGCTTATTTTCATGTTTCATCTCAATAGATTCTGATTCAGTAAGTGGAGGCTTGGGATCTGTATTTTTCACAAGCTGTCTGCATGATTGTGATGCAGAGAGTCTTGCAGTCTGAAGTTTGTGAAACACTTACCTGTACTATTTGCTACTAATGTTGGACAGATCTGTTTCTATACCCTTGGCTTCTTTTCTGAGCTCAACATTTCTGCATCCAACTGCCTGTTAGATACATTTCACTTGGGAATTCCAAACTTTTCGTTGAAATGAAACACATCTTTATTGAAAAGACTTCTACTTCTCCACACATCTTAGTCACATACAGGTAGACTATATATCCCAGCCTTCCTTCTAGCTAGATGTGACCATGTGACTAATTTATCTCCAGTGTAATCTAAGTAGGAGTCATACTAATATACGTGTTCTTCCACAGACCTTTACCTTTTCCCATGTTGCAGGGTGGGTCCTGGAATGGAATGACAACACAACCGTGACCTTGGAAGTCACATGTTGAAATAGAGTGGTCAATCTAGGTTCTTGGATAATTGCATGAAGCAGAGTCTCTTACACTGGGACGCCTGTGTTAGACTGTTTCATCGTGGTTAGATAGATTTCTTTTGTGTAGTGACTCTATTACATTCATGGTATTTTTGTTATAGCAATTTAAGCATATCTTACCTCCATAACAATAGAAATTGTTTCAGGTGTTAGAGATACCCTAGTTCTCTTGTTTCCACATTTTAAACTAAGTATTTGAGATCTGTACTTAACATTTTCTTCCGTTTGCTCTACTAGATACTTAGCTGCTTTCTCAAAATGATTCTCAAAATCTTAATTTCTTTTTTGACATTCATGTTCCCTCGAAATGAAGTAGTCAGTATTTTGTGTAGAATATTTGTGCATGTTGGATGTGGTAAGGAAAGAAAAATGAGATCTCAGATAAGAAAAATGCTTTCTTTCTCTCCCTTCTTCTTCTTATATCCTTGCCTCCTGCTGTGTTGAATTTTATTTTTAATTAGTAAACGTGCATCTGCTGAAACTGAGGGGTCTATAACAACTTGTCTGATTTGACTGGTGTGAGGAGCTGGGATTACTTTGGAGGTGTGTATTAACAGGGCAGAATCCTGATCTTCATAAGTCTGCTTTCAAAAACAGTGCAGATGGTTTCCGGACATTTTGAGAAACAGTGCATTATAGAGTATTAGTTCTTCCATCTTCCATTCTCCAGGTGACTTTGCCTCTTGTATGCACCCAGCATTATGGCTGAAATGTTTGTGATACCACTGAAGGTGCTCTCCTAACTCTCAAGTTATATACATTTTTGAAAATAAAAATCATCATTTCAGTTAAATATGGGTGGGTTTTTTTCCCCCCAAGGCTTTATAATAAGGATTCTAATACTATTATTCATATTTCTTCAATGGCTCTTTTTGATTTGCCTGATAATTCATTGTATTGAACCCATTATATCATATATGTTGATATCCTCTTTTTCAGCATAGCTAGAAACTTTATAGTTTGAGGGCTTTTAATGTAAGTTTACTTTGTGTGGTAAATAGAACTTTTGTTACTTGCAGTGTGAAGTTTTTACCCTGTGACTTATAGAATAGCATTAAAAATGTGCCTAAGTTCCCAGTATCTTGTTGCTTTATTCAGCATGCTTCAAGGTCATTTTTAAAACAAATAAAATTCTTTCTTTAAAATTTTTTAAAAATCAGGATGGTACCTGCACAAAGAAAATTATACTAGTTAATATTGATTGAATTTTGAGGCTAATCATGAGTGTTGGGACTAACAAATTTTTAAAGAAAAATAGTATGAATAAAGTGACATTTCTATTAGTTGATTTTTCCATTTTAATTTTTTGGAGAAAAGTAATGATAATCTACACAGATTTCCTGTTTTACTTTTTAAAGTTTCACTGACAGTTGTATATGCAGCTTTGCTTTAATTTGTACAGTTCTTCAGGAAACAGTTCTGTGTTTAAGAATGCCTAGCTTAAATTTATTTTATGTGATTTAAATACATAAATTTTCCTGTTAAAAATGGGATTTTACATCTGAAGTAAATTTAAGGAATCTTAATTAATGGTCAGGAAAACAGAAACCTCTACTACCTATTTCAAACAGAGGATTAGAGTCATTAGTAATCCAGGGTCACCTTAAGGAATTCCAGGCATATGAAGTGAGGTTCACCCTGCTCTTATTTTGCAGACCTTTAGAGTTTCAACCCTCCTTGGTAAGATCCAGACTATATCCTAATCCTTTGAAGCTATTAAAATTTATTTCTCAGCTTTTCATCTTCTCAGCTGCTGCTTCTGAAATTGGCAGATAAATAAAAGGAAAAGCAGCCCCCAAAAGAGAGGCACAGCTCTCTGGGCTTCCTATTTCTCTTGCAGTTTTGTTCTATAGATCTTTACTGAATTCTTAGCTCTGGTGACTCTGAGCAGATTTCTAAAAAAAATTTTTTTGTCTAGTTTTTCTAGATTTTTTTTCAGCAGTTGAGCTAGAATTATTTAGTTCTATATTTTTGAACATAAAAGTAGTTCTTAAATGTAGTGGTGTTTTGTTCAAGTAGCAGAAATTGAGGTGAGCCTTTGGCTTGAACTCTTAAATACAAATATTTTTTAAATAGTGTGTCAAACATTGTATTAGTAGAAAATATCTTTCCACATGTAATATAGAATTAAAGACATGCATGAGTACATGGAGATATAAGCTGTTAAACCAAGGATAAAGGAAGACTGAAAATTTTTCTATTAATTATTTTGTGTTTATTCATTAGTCATCTGCTAGTTTAATTGCATAGCAGGCACCAAAGACTTAAGAGAAACTTGGGAACAAGAACGTCTTTAAATTTTATTTTTTATTATAAAAGATTACTTTTTAAAATATTTTGTTTAGAAAAGATTGTCTTTGAATCTGTTCACTGACTTTTTCAGCAGATTGGGTAAAGGTAATCATCATATTTGGAAATAATGTTGAAGATTAAGATTGTGTAGAAGTATAGCATTTTTCAGAATAATGGAAAATAAAAATATATGTTAGATGATTTATTGGTCAAGACATATTGGAAGATTTGCCTTTGCAGAGAGAATTTCCTGAGGTGGAGGATTCTAATCATGTTGCACTGATTTCTTAGTAATCCTCTGAAAAGATAACCTAACATGTTGGTTCCTGAAGTTGACAAAGTTGACTCCTCTAGGGCTTGTCAAGTAATGCTATGCTATTTGGGTGTTCAAAAGAAATCATTAAAATGTATTAATGATTTTTAGATGATACTTAGTTTTACAAAATGTATTTCCTTAAATATTAAGAATGAAAATTCTTTTTCAAAATAAAAAGTTTGATTCATTTTCTTCAAAAAAAATCCTTTCAGATCATGATAAATAAGAAGCTATATATATATATACATATCACATTTTTAGAAGTAAACAACTTTCTTTTTAACATAAAGACACAAATCAAGGTGTATAGCTCAATGAATTAACATAAGTGTAACCACAATTCACATTACAAAATAGAACATCATTGGCATCCCAGAAGCTACTTTATGCCCTACTGAATTACTTTCTTCTTCCTCCCCAAAGGTAATTATTATTCTGATCTAAAACAGTCTTCATAGTCAAAGGGAAAATTACAGTTATGACTTAAAAAATTTTTTTGGTCAAAACATTAAACTCCATCAACTGGAAATGTGTAGGGAAATGAAAAAAATGATGAAGCTAATCATTTAGTATGCTGTAATTTAAGACATAAAAAACATTGAGAATTAAAGAGTTTTATTTCTTTGTAAAAAACTTATCAAGAGTGGTTTGAGTAGTGCTTGACATCTTATATAACTTAAGATGTGGAAAAAACATCTTTTTTTTCTTTTTTTTTTTCAATTTTCAATGTATTAATCACAAAAATGTTTGACAGAAGGTCATGCATGCACACACATGTGCACCTTGTTTTTCTGCACAGATTCTTCATGGTAGTTTATTCTGGTCGCAGGGAAGACAGAGTTGATTTTAGTGGTTACAATGCAATGGCATGAGTTTCCTTATTTTTTTTTTTTAATCATAAAAATGTTTCACATATTTTCACAAAAATGTTAATGAAAATTCAGAAAAAACTAAATTTAATTCACTGTCAGTGTTTGTACTGTAATCTAAAGCAATTAACCCTCTTTTTAAGTTTTTAAAATTTATTTAATTTTTTTTGTGGTGACATTGGTTAACGAAATCCAATAAGTTTCAGCTGTACACTTTAACAGTAAGGCATATATATATATATCTACACTGTGTGTTCATCTCCCATAGTTACATTTCTGTCACCACATATTTGAGTGCCTTTTCCCTGTCTACCTCCCTGCTCCTCCCTACCCTCTGGTAACCACTGGTCTATAGTCCATGTCCATGAGTCTCTGTTTGTCCTGTTCATTTGTTGCTTTTAGGTTTATATCCCACATATAAGTGATATCATGTGATTTTCAACTTTTTCTGTCTGACTTATTTCGCTTAGCATGATTATCTAGAGGTCCATCCATGTTGTTGCAAATGGCAGTATTTCATCTCTTCTTATGGCTGAGTAATAATAGTTCATTGTATATATGTACCACAGCTTCTTTATCCAATCGTCTGTCGTTGGACACTTCGGTTGCTTCCATGTCCTGGCCACTGTGAATAATGCTGCTATGAACATTGGTGTGCAAATATCTTTTCGGATATGGGTTTTCAAGTCTTTGGGGTAAATACCCAGTAGAAGGATTGCTGGATCCTATGGTAGGTCAATTCTTAGTTTACTGAGGAACCTCCATACTATTTTCCATAGTGGCTGTACCAATTTGCAGTCCCACCAGCAGCGTATGAGGGTTCCTTTTTCTCTACATCCTCTCCAACATTGTTATTACTTGTCCTGTTGATTACTTGTCCTATTCTGACAGGTGTGAGATGGTATCTCATTGTGGTTTTGATTTGCATTTCCCTAACAGCTAATGATGTTGAGCATCTTTTCATATATTTGTTGGCCATTTGTATGTCCTCTAGGGAGAAGTGTGTGTTCAGGTCCACCCATTTTTGGATTAGATCGTTTGTTTTTTTTGTAGTTATTGAGTCGTATGAGTTCTTTCTCTATTTTGGATATTAAGCCCTTATCAGAGGCATTGCTTGCAAATATATTTTCCCATTCGGATGGTTGTCTCTTTACCTTGTTGACGATTTCTTTTGCTGAGCAGAACCTTTTTAGTTCGATGTAGTCCCATTCATTTATATTTGCTTTTACTTCCCTTACCTTTGAGGTCAAATTCATAAAATCTTCTTTAAGTCCAAGGTCCTTGAGTTTAGTTCCTAAGTTTTCTTCTATGTATTTTATTGTTTCTGGTCTTATATTCCGGTCCTTAATCCATTTTTTGAGTTAATTTTGGTGTGTGGTGATAGAAAACAGTCTAGTTTCCTTCTTTCGCAGGTAGTTTCCAGTTTTCTCAGCACCATTTATTGAAGAGGCTTTCCTTTCTCCATTGTATGTTTTTGATACTTTTGTCGAAAATTATTTGCCCATATAATCATGGGTTTACTTCTGGACTCTCGATTCTGTTCCACTGTTCCGTGTGTCTGTTTTGCTGCCATTTTGCTGCCAAAATCATGCCATTTTGATTACTGTCCCTTTGTTGTATAGTTTGAAGTCGGACAGAGTGATGCCTTCAGCCTTGTTCTTTTTTCTCAGGATGGCTTTGGCAATTCGGGGTCTGTTGTGCTTTCATACAAATCTGATGATTTTTTGTACTATTTCTTTAAAAAATGCCTATAGGATTTTGATGGATATTGCATTAAATCTGTATAATGCTTTAGGTAATGTGGTCACTTTAACTATGTTGATTCTTCCAATCCAAGAACACGAAATATCTTTCTATTTCTTTTTATCTTCTTCAATTTCTTTTAATAGGGTTTTATAGTTTTCATTATATAGGTCCGTCACATGTTTCGTTAGATTTATTCCTAAGTATTTTATTATTTTTGTTGCAGTTGCAAAAGAAATTATTTTTTCTACTTCTTTTTCTGACACTTTCATTATTAGAGTATAGGAATGCTATGGATTTTTGAACATTGATTTTATATCCAGAAACTTTACTGTATTTGCTTATTGTTTCTAGTAGTATTCTTGTGGAGTCTTTAGGGTTTTCTATATAGAGAATCATGTCATCTGCAAATAGAGACAGTTTGACTTCTTCGTTTCCTATTTGAGTGCCTTTTATATCTTTCTCTTGCCTGATTGCACTCGCTAGGACCTCCAACATTATGTTGAATAACAGTGGCAATAGTGGACAGCCTTGCCTTGTTCCTGATCTTAGAGGGAAGGTGTTTAGTTTTTCACCATTAAGTATAATGTTGGCTGAGCATTTGTCATATATGGCCTGTGTTATGTTAAGGTATTTTCCTTCTCTACCAATTTTGTTAAGTGTTTCGATCATAAATGGAGGCTGTATCTTGTCGAAGGCTTTTTCTGCATCTATTGATATGATCATATGATTCTTATTTTTTAATTTGTTTATGTGGTGTATCACATTAATCGATTTGCGTATGTTGAACCATCCCTGTGCCTCTGGGTGAAGCCCACTTAATCGCGATGTATGTATAATCTTTTTAATATGTTGTTGTATTTGGTTCGCTAGTATCTTATTTAGGATTTTTGTATCTGTGTTCATGAGAGAGATCAGTCTGTAGTTTTCTTTTTGTGTGTTATTCTTACCAGGTTTTGGTATCAGAGTAATATTGGCCTCATAAAATGAATTGGGAAGTATTACCTCCTCTTTGATTTTTTGGAAGAGTTTGAGGAGAATAGGTATTAAATCTACTTTGAATGTTTGGTAGAATGCACTGGTGAAGCCATCTGTTCCTGGACTTACTTTTTGGTAGGTTTTTGATGATTGTTTCAATTTCCACACTGCTGATCGGTCTATTTAGATTTTCCAATTCTTCTTGATTCAGTCTAGGAAGGTTGTGTTTTTCTAAGTACTGATCCATTTCTTCTAGGTTATTAAATTTGGTGTTATATACTTATTCAAAGTATTCTTGTATGATCCTTTATATTTCTGCAGTGTCTGTCATAATTTCCCCTCTTCCCTGATTTTGTGTCCTTTCTCTTCTTTCTTTAGTGAGTCTATCAAGGGTTTGTCAATTTTATTCACCTTCTCAAAGAACCAGCTCTTTGTTGCATTTATTTTTTCTATTGTTTTTTGTTTTGTTTTGTTTTCAATTTTATTTATTCTCTAATTTTGATTATTTCTTCTGCTTCATATGTTCTTCCTTTTCTAGTTTTTTAAGATAAAGTGTTAGGTTGTTTATTTGGGTTTGTTCTTGTTTTTGGAGATAGGCCTGTAATGATAAGACCTTTCCTCTATGACCGCTTTAGCCGTGTCTTAAAAGTTTTGATATGTTGTACTATCATTATCATTCATTTCTATGTATCTCTTGATCTTTTTTTTATTTCTTCTCTGATCCAGTTATTCTTCAGTAGCATGTTGTTTAATCTTCACATATTTGTGGTTCTTTCTGCTTTCTTTTTACAGTTGATCTCTAGTTTCAAAGCATTATGATCAGAGAATATGGTTGGTATGATTTCAATCCTCTTATTTTTGTTTAAGCTATCTCTGTGTCCCAGTATGGGGTCAATCCTTTAGAATGTTCCATGTACACTAGAGAAGAATGTATAAGCAGCTGTTTTGGAATGGAAGGCTCTGTAAATGTCAATTATGTCCTATTGGTCTAATATCATTTAAGGATGTTATTTCCTTACTGATTTTTTGTTTGGATGATCTGTCCATATCTGACAGTGGGGTACTAAGGTCCCCTACTATGCTTGTGTTTTGGTCTGTTTCTCCCTTTAGTTCTGTTAGTAATTGCTTTACATATTTCGGGGCTCCCTGATTGGGAGCACAGATATTAATAAGTGTTATGTCTTCTTCGTGCATGATTGCCTTTATCATTATGAAGTGTCCCTCGTAGCTTTCTTTATTTTTTCTATTTTGAAGTCTATTTTGCCTGATATTCGTACCGCTAATATTTTCTCTGAATGCCATTTGCTTGAAATATCATTTTCTACGCTTTCACTTTGAATCTATATTTGTCTTTAGAGCTTAGATGTGTCTCCTGGAGGCAGCATATGGTTGGGTTTTGTTTTTTTGATCCAATCTACAATTCTGTGCCTTTTTATTGGCGAGTCCAGTCCATTTACATTTAGGATGATTATTGAACTATGAGGTCTTCTTATAGCCATTTCATCTTTTGCTTTCTGGTAGCTTGGTGTTTCCATTGCTTCCTTGTCCTTGTGCTTCTGTTTTCTTTATTTCAGTTGGCTTTTGTGAGTTTTTTTCCTCTGGTCCTTCTTGTTTTATGTTATATCTTCAGTTCTGAATCTTTGGTGTGTGGTTAACTTTACAAATATGTAAAGGATAGTTACATATATACGTGTGTGTGTGTGTGTGTGTGTGTGTATTCCATTTTCTTCTGCACATGGCTTATCTCCATTCTCCTTTGAGAATTTGGATCTTTGAATTCTCCCCTTTTTAGTCACTGTCGTCTCAATTTGTCCCAATGTATGCTGAACTTTCATTACTAACTTGCTGTAGAAGTCTCTTATTGTTTAAGCTCATATATTGCACCGTTCTTAGTAAAAGTTACACTCCTCTCCTTCTCTTTGCCTGATAGTCACCTTACTCCTAATTATATATATATATTTTGTCATTTAGTTTTAGGTGAGCTGACCCCTTTCAGTATTCCCTGTAGTACAGGACTCATAGTGGAGAATTCCCTCAATTTTTGTATGTTAGGAAAGGTCTTTATTTCTCCTTCATATCTAAAGGAGAGTTTAGCTGGATACATTATTCTAAGCTGGCTATTCCTTTCACTTAATAGTTTGAATATTTGATTCCATTCCTTTCTGGCTTGTAAGGTCTGCCCTGAGAAGTCCGATGATAATCTAATGGGTTTTCCTTTATAGATTACTGTCTTCTCCCTGGCTGCCCTGAGAATTCTGTCTTTGTCATTGATTTTTAATACAATGTGTCTTGGTGAAGGGCCTTTTTGGGTTGAGATAATTGGTGTTCTGTTGACTTCTTGAATTCCAAGCTCTAGCTCACTCCTTAGATTTGGGAAATTCTCATCAACTATTTGTCTGAAAATTCCTTCTAGTCTTGGCTCCTTTTCCTTGCCTTCAGTAGTGCCCATTATTCTTATGTTTCCTCTCCTGATGATGTCAGCTAGTTCTTGTATTTCTCTTTCATTATTTTTCATACTTCGGTTTCTCTCTTCTTCCTTCTGATTTATTTCTAGATTTCTGTCTTCAGTGTCACTCATCCTTTCCTCCATTTGATCGACTCTTTTTCCCAAGTTTGTTATTTCATTTTTCAACTCTTGCAGTGCGTTCTTTATCTCCAGAAGGTCTATTCTGTTCTTTTTGAGGGTTTCAGTCTCCTTGCTAAAGAATTCATTCTGCTTATCTAGTTGTTTTTTCAATTCCTGTGATAGCTCTTATGCACACATCCCATGCTCAGATGTGCTAGTGTGCAGTTCGGGTGTTTTTTGTTGAGTTTTAGATGTTCACCTTATTGTTGTTTCAAGGGGACAGAAATGGGGATGTCTCTCACTCCACCACGTTTCTTCCGAGTACAAACATCTTTTTTATAACTTGGTGAATTGTCATACTCTGTCCTAAGTTTGGATCAGTTTCCAGCATTTTATCCTTTGCTTGTTTATTGTCATGAAGTATCTCTGAGTGTTCCTTTAAGGTGAAGTTTTTTGTTAGCTTCTCTTCCTGTGGGACATCTTCATCCTTTTGGTCATAATCACTTTTG
Organism: Pteropus medius; assembly: GCF_902729225.1. NCBI lineage: Eukaryota > Metazoa > Chordata > Mammalia > Chiroptera > Pteropodidae > Pteropus > Pteropus medius. The sequence goes on along the minus strand of NW_024349519.1, from coordinate 5,994,808 downwards.
TCCTTTATGTCAATAAGTTTTCTTTCATTAATTTTCTCGGGCTGCATGTCTAGGGTCTTTTGAATGGCAGCAACATTGTCAACATTCTCATGGTCAGCTATTTCTTTTATAATTCCATTTGTGTTCAATTTGATTTCACTTTTACCATTATCATATTTCATTTCTTGGCAGCACTTTTGTCTCTGTTGGCCAGTTCCCTTTCAGTTATCCATTTTGGGGTTTATCATGTGAGACAAGAAGACAGCAAAACTACATGTTTAACAGATGCATGGTGACTAGTCCAAAAGACTTCGAAAGATGTAATGTGATTGGTGACTGATGATGATGTTCACGTAATGCTTTTTGGATTAAACTAGCAGCTTTGTACCCATTTATATTGCCATCAGCAAGGTGTGTAAATTCTAGTTGTTTCACATCCTCGTCAACACTTGTTATTTTTAGTGTTTTTAAACTTTTTTATTTTATTCTTAAAGTTTGATTTAAAGTACTTATTCTATGTGTTGGTAGCCATTATCCCTCTTAATTTATCATTCCCATTTTACAGGTAAGGAAATGGGCACAGAGAGGTTAAGTAACTATCAAACCTTTCCCATAGTAAACAAATGATGGAGCCAGGATTTAAATTCTGTCTGATTTGTTCTAGAGCCTGTGCTATTAAGTATTGGACTATATATGAAATAAAAGTTTGAAAATATTTTACTTGAAAATGTAACATAATTTGAATGTTTAGGAGAGTTGAAGAAATTTTAATAACATTTTAGAATTGATAAATCGTTTCAAGAAAGCTCTAGAACATTTCTACATATTTCTCAAACTGATTAAATTTATGAGAGGGTGTGTTTGTGTCCTCCTATCTATTTATATCAGGGTTTCTGAACTTTGATACTATTGGCATTTTGAGCTGGATAGTTCTTTACTGTGAAGGCCTTCTCTGTGCACTGGAGGATGTTTAGTAGCATCCCTGATCTCTACCCACAAGATGCTAGTAGTACCCCTCAGTTGTGAGAGTCAAAAATGTCATATCTTCACACATCGATTGCCACATGGCCCCTAGGAGCAAAATCACTGTTATCTGAGAACCAGTAATATAGTGATGAGCCTCATTTAATAGAAGCCTTTTTTATTCTTACATATATTTTTCTTGTTCATAATTTGGGTAAGCAGGTTTTTGTGTTCGGAAGATCAGCATCTCAGAGCAGTAATAAAGCTATATCAGTCACATGAGTACAGTTAAGCATTAGTGAGCTGTTTCTATAGGTTGCTTTTCCTTTCTGAAATATATAATACAGCTACTTAATTACTAGGGAGAATATTAGCTATTGAGATTTCTTATTGGGTTGGAAGTTGGTGTTGGGGGAGGGTAGTGAAGTGGGGAAAGGTAGCATTAAACAGTGGAAGATCAATTATCTTTAAAATTTAAAATAAGGAACTTGGGAGAGTATTGACATATCAGGGAAAATATTTAGTTTTGTAAGTTCATAATAGTTAAAGCGATTTATTTAATAAATGTGCAATGTTTGGTCTTCTCCTTGAGTAGGTACTAGAAATGAAAAAAATAGCTTAAACACTAATTTCTTATTAAAGTAAATTTTAAAAGTTAACATTATAAAAGTAGTACAATCATGTTATGGAAATAATCTGAAAAGAAAGGAAAAACTTCCTACTACATTTGCTAGGAATAAGTTTAATAATTAAAGCATTATTGATTTTCTGATGAATTATATGTTTTAAAGACTTATTGTGCCAAAGAATTAGAAGTAAATCTACGAAAGCATTTTATTTAGATGTAAGGTTAAGGTATAAGGTTGCTCAGTTTATTCTTGCCATATTCATTTAAAAAAATATCTAAGCCTTTGACTATGCATTTTTACCTGTTTGTCATAAATAATAATGGAAGAAAAAAATTTTAAATACCAAAGGTTAAAGGCAAGTATCTTAAAAGGAGCAAGAGAAAGGCAGTTACATGCAAGGGAGCCCCCATAAGAGTGTCAGTAGATTTCTCAACAGAAACTTTGCAGGCCAGAAGGGATTGACAGGAAATATTCAAAGTAATGAAAAGCAAGGACCTACAACCAAGATTATTCTACTCAGCAAAGCTGTCTTTTAGAATCGAACAGATGTAGAGCTTCCCAGACAAGAAAAAGCTAAAGGAGTTCATCAGCACTAAACCAGTATTACAAGAAATGTTAAAAGGACTTCTTTAAGAAGAAGATAAAAATGTGAATGATAAAATGACGATAACTACATATCTATCAACAATTACTTTAAATGGAAATGGATTAACTGCTCCAATCAAAAGGCATAGGGTGGCTGAATGGATAAGAAAATAAGATCCTTACATATGCTGCCTACAGTAGACTCACTTAAGATCGAAAGAGACACCAGCTGCAAGTTAAGAGATAGAAAAAGGTATTTCATGAAAATGAAAACAAACAAAAAGTTGGGGTAGCAATACTTATACCAGACAAAATAGACTTTAAAACAAAGGCTATAACAAGAGGCAAAGAAGGACCCAGTAATACCACTTCTAGGTATTTATCTGAAGAAACTCAAAACATTACTTTGGAGGGATATGTGCATCCATATGTCCATTGCAGCATTATTTACAGTGGCCAAGTTATGGAGGCAACCTGGATGTCCATCAGGGGATGAATGGATAAAGAAGAGGTGGTACATATATACAATGGAATATTACTCAGTCATGAAAAAAGAATGAAATTTTACCATCTGTGACAACATGAGTAGGCCTAGAGGGTATTGTGTTGAGTGGAGCAAGTCAGATAGACAAGACAGACATTTTCTCCTGTTGATTTTTGGCTCCTTTATCAGTTAATATTCTTGTGTCTTAGATTATCAGTGTCTCCTACAGGAAATTAGTCTTTTTCCTCAACTTCTGATCAATTAAGCCCCTTCCTTCAAAATATTGTCCCAGTTCTCTCCCTTCTTCCTTTTGCCAGATTTTTTTTTTTTGTCAGAAAAGTAATGGCTTAACTTTTTTTAGTAAAAATATCTTAATTTCTTACCTGTTTTGGTAAGCTTTGCTGGACAGCCCACTAACTAGTCACATGACTCCTAGATGTTAAATACAGATGTCTCTTCCAGCTTCTGCAGAAGGTGATATTACTTTCTTTTCCCTTTAAAAAATTTCCTTCTTTTGCTTTTTAGTTACTGCTTTTTAATTTTTTTTCACTGTCTCGATTATTTCTGTTCTTGTTCGCATGATACCCTTTGCTTTTTCTTGAAGCTCAGAATGCTTTTTCTACCATATAAATCTGTACTGCCAAAATGGGAGCCACTAGCTAAATGCACTTGAAATATGGCTGGTTCATACTAAGATGTTCTGTAAGTATAAAATACACACTGGATTTTCAAGATTTAAGATAAAAAAAAATTCACTAAAATTTTTAATATTGATTGCATGTTAATTTGAATATACTGGGTGAAGTAAATATTACTAAAATTAATTTCACCTATTTCTCTTTACTTTCCAAAAATGATTACTATATTTGTGGCTCAAATATTTCTGTTAAACATTGTTGTTCTGAGTTTCATCTTAAAGATAACTAGGTTAGTTTTCATCTATTAATATACATTTATTTTCTGAATTACAGTACCAGCCTTCTGAAACATTTATTTATGCCCCATTCTCCCAATTAGATACCATGCTTCTTCAGAGTCAGGGTAATTCCCCAAAGTTCCTTTCACATATTGAGATACAGGTATAGAGCTGGAAATAGAGATATGAAAAAATATATGTGCACAAATATGAATAAATGACAAGGCTAATATTACCACTATATCAAAGAGGATGCTTACCACAGATGATACCTATTGAGATGTTTTTGCTTAATATCATGGGCAGTAGGAGAGATTGGTATGAAAGAGAAGAGAGACATACTGCGATATTAAAATCTGACATGTGTTTTTCCTCAAGCATATCTTGCCACCCAGGCCACGCTGGTAGGTAGTTGTGAACTGTGCTCTTGTGATTTTACCGCCATCTGGTGTCAGGATTACCAAACTGTAGTTCAGCATTTCGTCTTTCCCCACAGAGAAAGTAGGTAACCTTTCCTCTCAATGTGGGCCTGCTCTTCATCCCCAAAGTAAGTTAACATAAGAACTCAATTTCAGTGTAAGAAACCTTTATTCTCTTTCTTGGAACACTCTTTTCTTGGCTTCCCTGATAACTTACTCACCAGTTTCCCTCATGTTTCTGTGGCCATTCTTTCATTCTTCTTAGCCCTTTTCTCTCTCCTTGTGGTAGTTTTCTAGGTTCTGGGCCCTCTATTCTTTTTAGCCTTTGTTTTCATCCATATTTAAGGATTTAAACACTGCCTACTTTGAGACAAATTTGTGGTTATAATAAAAAATCTCTTTTGACCTTGTCATTAGTATCTAGGTGCCTAGCAAGATGCTACATGGGCACTTCAAATTTAACATTCCGAGTCTAAAATGTGGATCCCCACCCTATACCTATTTTTCAAATGTATTTTTCTCACTTCAGTAATCCATCATGCCAGAATTCCGGGAATCAGCTTGATCTTCCCTGTCACTCACACTTACTAGTCTCATCAAATACTTAACCATGTCCCATTGAGTCTACCAAGGTGTGTTCTAGTGCATGTGAAATTTATGACCCCTCTCCTGCTCCTGCCTTACCTAAAGCTACCACTTTCTCTTGCTTGGACTGAGTAGGCTCCTAATTAGTCTCCCTGCGTACACTCTTCATTGCATTCACGTTTTATTTTATTTTATTTTTAAATATCAGCCTTTCCTAAAAGGCTGAGAGTTCCATGGTGGGAGAGACTGCATACATTTGGTTCACGATTTTGTCCCTAGCACATAGTACAGTTCCTAAAACATGTTATACTTATATAGCCACTCTGGCTCTCAGTGATGTTGATATGATTCCTGTAGTTTTAGTAATTGAACTTGAATATATTAGAGTTTCTTTAGTGCTTTATTTTAGTATTAGTATTTTTCTGATTTCATTCATCATAAATGAGTTTTAGCTGTTTCCTGCTTTTTCCCAGAGAAACTTAAGTGTATCTGTAACAGTAGTATATTTTGGGTATTAATCAGCTTATGACAACAACTTACTTATTATATAATATATTGGGGACTGCCAGTCAATATGCGGAAATTATTTGTTGAGCAGTTGAAATTTTATGTCATTATTTTGTCTCAGCATGCTTCTGTCTGAAATTTAAGGTTTTTAAATTTTAATATGGAGTTACATTTACTTAATCTTCAATTTAAACCTGTTTGACCCCAAGTGTTCTTTTAAATCGAGGCTTGTCTTGATAGCTTCATTTAAAATTTTTGCTTTGCTTTGATATTTTAAAGATGGTTTTACTTTATGAAGTTTTACTACCTGGGCTTTCTGCTTTGAGTTGGCATTGCTAAATAAACTTAATTTGTAAAAGTAGAGGTGACTTATAAAAGTTGGTATTTAGAGATGGGCAACAAAGTATATACTAACGATACAAATTCAGAGAGCAAGGATTTAATAGATGTATATCAGGATTTCTCAATCTTGACATTATTAACATTTTGAGTTAGATAGTTTTTTTGTTGTATGAGAATAGGAGCTGTCCTGGGCATTGTAGGATTTTAGTAGCGTCAGCGGTTGTGACTACAAAATATCTGTAGATGTTGCCAAATTGTCATGGGGGACAAAATCACTCCATTTGAAAATCAGTATATACTGTATTTAGAAGGGGATAATAGGCCATGAAATATCTCACTTGGGAAGTTTTTGGTGTCCTCTAGGGGTCTGAGAGTATGATAGCTCTGTGGTATTTTGTTAATGGCAAATAAAAGTAAAGACTATATGACTGTATGTCTTACACATTTAAAAATTTCTGTGCTTGCTTAGAATAAAGTAACCTTTGTTTAATCTGGTTCTATCCCAAACTGAAAAAATGGTACATTCTAAAGCATATGTCACTGATGAAGTTTTATTTTATGAACTGACTTCAGAAGTTAGGTGGTTTTAGAAAAAGGGAATGAAGATAATGCAGAGTAGCTTCTAATCAGAACTTTTGCCATTTGTGTTTTATACATAGAGTACAGGATATAATTAACTTTATGTCATTTTCTCTTCAAAGGGACATGAGAGATGGCATTAGAAGAAAAAGTTTCTACTCTTCTCATTATGTAAGAGACCGATCTCCTCATAAAAGAGAAACTCCTTTTTTCAGAGACTCGCCTATAGGCCGAAAGGATTCTCCACACAGCAGATCTGGCTCCAGTGTCAGTAGCAGAAGCTACTCTCCAGAAAGAAGCAAAACTTACTCTTTCCACCAGTCTCAACATAGAAGTATGTATTTTTAGGACTTTTCCTTTTTCTTTTACAACCTTCACTAATGAGAGTGTAGAGTCAGGTTGTGTTTTAGGTATCGTAAGAGATATTTTTTAACTTTTTATTTTCAAGAACTTCAATCTTATAGAAAAGTTGCAAGAATATTATAATGAACACCACACACACATTTTTAGAACCATTTCAAGTTGCAGCCCATATGACACTTCATTTCTGACTCTTCAGCATGGAAGAGGTGTGTTTGTAACCATGTCAGAAAGTCAGACACTCCTGTATTTTCTGCTAATTACTATGCTAGTCCAGCCTCTTTTTATCTTCTGTCATTAGGTAATATCTATATATATCTGATAGTATATTTTTCATGAAAAGTATCATTGATTTTCCCTATAAGGTATAGCCTTATAGAATTTAGAGCTAAACCTATCTTTGGTTCATTCTTTTCCAACCTTCAGTTTATTTTCTTTAAATTTGAAGTGCTTAGACAAGCATGGTATTCTTTTCAATCAAAGCATGACATCTTGGCTGAGTCGCTCAGTATGTGTTGGAATAAATGAGTGAAATCTTCCTATATTTTTCTAAACCCTACAGTTGAGCTCACTCAAAAACATTTCCTCATGCGTTATAATCCAAGGCACTGTGTTAGGTAGAAAAATGTCCCTGTCACCAATATATATGGTGACTAGAATATATATGTATTTTCCCCAACTGATAACAGTTTTATCAATATGTAAAAATAACATATAAAATATAACTTTGGTACAAGAATCAATGTCATAAATGAGTTAGCATGACATGAGCAGGTCAAGGTAAGAGAGATTCTTACTCTGAGGATGGAAGAACATGTCACGGAAGAAATGACATTTGGGCTTATCTTTTATTTCATATTCCTATAAGTGAAGGAATATCTTCTAGGTAGAAGGAATTATAAGCCAAGGTACAGAAACCAGAAAAGTCTAGGGTATTTCTTTTTTTTTTTTTTAAATTTCTTTTCTATTAAATGTGTTTTTCAAGTAATAAGATTTTTAGTTTAACAGTCTTTGCCTTGTACATGTTAGAGTGATGGAAGATCACTTTGGATCATCAGATTGTCTCCATTGTAGCTGTTGCTGGATTCTTGTATTTAAGAAACACATCAATTGTCATTTTCAGAGCTAGATAGAGTGGGCTTCCAAAAAAATATTTTTGGATACATGTGTATGAGTAGTCATGGACTTATATATGCCTGATTTCTTAAAATGTTTTCAGAATAGTTCCAGGTGACTGAAAATTTTACTGTGGAGTTCAGTGTTAACAGTTGGTATTTTCTCCTTTTCTTCACTTCCTCTTGCCCACTCCCACTCCCCCTCCCCCATCAAGAAGATTAAACTACCTCTGAGTTCTAATGCATACTCACATGCACAGGCAAAATTAGACAGACCTTTTAAGAACATATGTTTTTAGATGTGTATGACTTAAATCCAGATCTATTTAATGAGTTGATTAAGAGGAGGAAAGTATCTTCGGAAACTACTGTGAAGCCTTTTAAACAAAACATGAGTAAAACAGAAGCTTGAAATTCTTACTTGACAGCTTGTAGTTAAGCTATTAAGTGATTTAAGATAGTTATTGGTGAATTAGCTTTTTTCCCCCCATTTCACCTCTAAAACAGATTTCTAGGGAAGCATCTTCTATCTTCTTTCAGCCTGGTAATTTAGTGGACAAAACTAAAGTCTTGAGATGAAATGTGGAGGAGCTACAAAGGTTCTCCTATCATAGGGTCTCCAGTGTACCTTTCCCATCCTTTGAGGTCTAATGCCTTTAATATCTGGAATGATGAAAGGATAACACAGAAAGCTGGGAGACTAAAATATGGAGTCAATTGAATGAAATAGAGCATTTGACTTTGTTAATTCCTTTTATATTTATTTTCTTAGATCATTTAGCTTTGAAAGTAAAGTTCTTTAATTAAGAAAAAAAGTTTGTTCTGAAGAAACTCTTTAGAAATTACTTTGGTTGATTCCTTAACTATTTGGGCTGAACTATTAAAATGTTTGTCTATATTTTCATGTAGTTTTCAGAATAGTTACATAAGTACATCTTGCAAAAAGTTAATGGAGAAGTCTTGTTTTAAACAGTAAATGATGGAAAAAGTAATTTTTATTTTACATATTTGTGTTACCAGTTTTTGCTTTAAACTTAAATGTCACAAATATTAGTAGCACCTTACTTTTCTTCAAAACAAGGCCTGAGAAACAGGGTCCTTCATTTATCAGTCAAACTGAATCAACAATAGCGTGTTAATTTAGTTTTCTAATGTAAACTAAAATTTTGGCAACGATTTTAAATGTTTCTATAAATAACAAATAATTTTCTTATTCCTTATGCCCTCATTTTGCTAATTCTTTACTTTTAATTTTTTGCTTTTTGTTCATACTTTTTAGAGTAATTTTACTTATTTTAATAATCACTAGTAGTATGGCCATGGTAACCATTAAAAAGGTTTTAAAATTTTTTTAATTACAGTTACATTCAATATTATATTAGTTTCGGTGTACAGCATAGTGGTTAGACATTTATATAACTTACAGAGTGATCCCCTGATAAATTTGGTACCCACCTGGCACATGGTAACCATTTGAGGACTAATTCTTCATAATTCATTTAATGTATCTCTTATGTGTTTAATTATAAGCCTCAGAATGATTTTTACTCCTTTTTTCGTCTCAACTAGTTATTTCCCATTTTGTGATTACACGTGTGCATGCGAACCCACACATACACATGTGTATTTCATTAAATTTCTTCTATTTTGCCTTTTGGGTTAATCTTATGGAACTTTGTACTGCTTTAGACTAATTATCCTTCTAAATCAAACCATTATTTTTATCCTGGGCTTCATGTATAAGAATTTTCAGCCTATAACTTAATTGGACTAACCTAGTCATAGCTATGACTACAATATTATTTTTTGTTCCAGTTTTCTTGTCTATATTTACGTGCTAGTAGGGTAGATTGTCCTAGTTAACCTCATTTTTTTTTCTCTTTGTTTATTACGGTACTGTTCTAGTTAAAATTGTTTTGTTACATATACCTCATATATTTTTACTTGAAGTTTAGTTTCTAGCTAATATAACCAAATATCTCCCATTTGTCAGCTCTCTCTAGATATTTATTTCCTTTTTTTCTCCTCTTCCTCAAATGAATACTATTGTTTTCCTTTAACTTTTGTTACTTTTTTGTTTAGGATAATAGCATTAATAGTGACACCAGAGATCGCTAGGTTCAATCTCCCATACCCATTCTTTGTTGCAGTACTTCTCATGATGTTTACTATATCAAAATTGAGTCTTTCCATATTTATATAGCGCATTTTTTATAAAACAATTAAAATCTTTTCCTCTAACATCGGCATAAGCTAGTTATTTGTCTTAAGCCCATAAAGATATTTCTTCTTTTTACATTGTAACCTTTTATGTATTTTAAGAGTCCCATCATAATCTTATTGATTTTTTTTTTTTTTTTACAGGTTTAAGTACATTTAGTTACTTCAGTTGTTCCTTTTATTTGGCATGCTTTTTGGACTTTTTGCTTTCCTAAATTTTTTTCTATTCTTTTCAAGTTGTGATGCCAGAAGTGAACTTTCATTTTGTCAACAATGTATTACCCCCCCTTATTAAGACTGTAGGCAACTGAAACCTAAACCATTTTCATGTATTTTCTATTAAACAAAATGTTCTTCATCTTGTACTTTTTCAGGTGCAATTGTTTGTGTGTAGTTAATGTATTTTAAAAAATCTAAGTATGCTAAATTTCACCTAATTAACTTTGGCTTGTTATTTTCTTCCATAGAGGTTTAAAAATCTAATTTAGTGATCCTATATATTAGCATCAGATAAAAACAGTTTTGTTTAATCTGTAAATGAAGTATGTTATGTGTTTTGTATTAAACATTAATAATTATGTTGAGTAGCATAAGACCCAATATAATCAACTATATTGGGTCTTATGCTACTCAGCCTCCTTCTGTGGACCTTATTTGCATTGTTTGCTGGTTTTCAACCAGTTGTTATTCCCCCATCTTGTCTTCCTTTACACTTGAGAATTTCATGGAAGACTTGGTCAGGTACTTTATTAAAATTGAAGTCATAAAGCATTTCTTCTATCAAAACAATGATAGAAAGCTTGCCTTGCTTTTTAATGCTAGGAGCTTTTTGGCTCTTGGATGATTATGTTAATGCTTATAAACCACCTCTTTGTTAATTCATTCTAAACATTTGCTATGGATTAATGATAAATTTACCAGTGATGGTCATATGTGAATTAGGCTATGTGACATTTTGTTTGAATTTTTAAAATATCATTACTATGGAAGATTTGGAAGTTTATTTTGTTAGTCTGTATCTGTTTTTCTATAGCTCTGACTTTGGGCCCAGCCTCCTCTTATTTTCTTGATATCAACAACTATTATTAAGAATAGAATACATTTTAAGGAAAGACTATTACTCATCAGCATTTAATCTATGTGGAAGCACATCTGAGATAACTGAAAATGTATAAGAATTAAAATATATATTTTGAGAAGAGTATATGTGGAAGATAGACTTCATTATTGAACTTGAATGTAATCGGAAAAGACAATGTCTAAAGACCTGTTGACTCTGAATAAATTTGGAAGTCTACATGAATTTTTGGATTACTACTGAAATTCCAATAAAATTTAGAAGTTTAATTGTGCCTTTAGAAAGAAAGCTTTTCTATGCAGGTTTAGATGGTAATAGGAATTTGGAAATAAGGCTTTGTCATTAGCTCATGTATATTAGGCAGTAGGAAGGGAGGATAAACCCATTCTTTTGGCAGTTGGTTATAGTGTTTCTTTTTTTGAAAGTCACTGTATTTAAGATTAGTATTCATACAGTCTTTTATTGAACAAAAATATGTTTCACATGTATGGTTTGCCAAGCAAGACAGATCCATTCTTTGCCTTCTGAGTTTATGATCTAGCGATGGAGACAAACAAATCATTACACAAGAATAGAAATTTTAAACAGTAATCTGAAGGGTGGGTAGAAATTGGTGAAAGGATGCAAGTGGAGAATGGTTATGAGCTCTCATGTGGAGTACCTGAAATGTAATTTAGTATTTTCCTGGAAGATCTCGGACTGTTAATTAGCTGGGCTATTGACGTGCCATGGAATTAGATTCTGCAACATATTCTTTTTGTCTGAGAATCTGTTGTTCATTCACAAGAGATCTCTGGCTCTGAGTTTCCTGGATGAATTCTAGGAGTACAGCTATAGCTTTTCTGGCATCTGAAAGATCATGGTTCCAAAACAGTAATCAGTTAATGACATTTTCACATGTGTAGGCATTGATAGTATACCTGTTTTAGGACTTAGTATGTTCTGCCAGTAGCACATTTTCATAATATGTGCAGGTGACATAATTTTTTTTGTATTTTTAAAAGTGAGCCCATATAGTTTAAGCCGATGTATTAAAGGAGGGTTCTATTCAGAAGTGCACTTCCAAGTATTCATAGTTAATGTGCCTTTACTTCATCTTGTTGCATCATTAGCCTCCTAAAGATGACTATTTTGGGGAAGCAGAAATAGTTCAAAGTTTGCTCTATTCCCTCTATCTGTTTTTCTCTCTTCCTCTCTTCTTCTTCCTTTTTTTTTTTTTTTTTTTAGGTGTCTTTACCACAAGAATATTTTCTTGTGTCCTTTTCATTTCCTGTTTCATACCTTTTTGAGTAAATCTGTAGATTTCTAGGAAATCATGTTCTTCCTAATCAAGAGCCCCAAATTTGTATATCATCATCTATGATCCAGAAAAATAAATTATTCCTTTAGTATCTGTGTAATCACCACATCTTTCTTTATTTGTTCATATCTAGTTTCTCTCTGAAAGCTTCAAAGGAAGAATGAATGTACTATCTATGCTTCACCTTTTTGTTTATTGAGATTTTTATTCAGAAGTATGTTTTGTTCTTGTATGTCAGGCACTGTACCAATAATTTAATAGTTTGTAAGAGATAGCCCCTAATTTTATCATCTCTAATGATTATTTTTTTTCTAGCAGTGTTTTTTGGTCTTTTCATGGGTTATCAATAATAATGTTTAATTAGGATTGGATGAATCTGGTTAGGTTCATCATTGCTTTCATCAGGAAAACACAGGAAGAAAGCATATTTCTGACAGATTGTATCAGATTTATAGCTATTCAAAGAGTCATCAAATATTATTGATATGCTTATCAGCTATTATTTCATTCTTCAGTATTGTTAAATTCTTATAGAACTTCTAAATGTTTGTTGGAACATTAATCTGCTTCTCTAGCTTTGATTTCACTTACATGGGAACTTTATATGTGGTCTGTGGAACCAGCATTTGAAATTCCTCTTCATTTTTTTCCTTCCCATTTATTCTTTCACTCACCAATATATTGGCTTGGATTTTTATTTCCATACAGCCATTTCAGAATTTTTTTTTCCAGGTTTCTTCCTTCATCCTAATTTGGAACTCATTTTCTTAGCAAGATGCAGCCAAGGCAGAAATGTGTTGAGCCTTTTTGCCCTACTGTCAATAGAGAGTTAGCGCTGCTCACTAGATCAGGTAATGGCTAAGGAGTAGCATCCTGTCAGAAATATAGAAACATGAATGAAGGAAGCAGAAGTGAGAGATGTGTATTTATAGTGTTGGTTGGAGCCACATAAGAATAGCAGAGCAAAAAGGATTGAGGTTAGGAGTAACACATTTAAGAAACAATGACCAGCAAAGAAGAAGAAAGGTGTCATTAGGAAGTATAAACACAGAAGTACAAAGGCATGAAAAACCAATGGCAAAATATTAAGAAAAACTTGTTTGGAAATCATTAAAATGCTGTTTTAGAGGACAAGAAGAAAGACCTTTGGTTTTAATATCAACACATCGTTGGAAACGGGGGGAGTTTAAGAATTTAAGCACAGTAGGGCTATTTCTGTTATCTTTTGTGTTAAAATACTCTAAAACTTAGTGAATTAAAACAGTCACCTAATTTATTGATGATTCTGCCATTTGAACCAGGTTCAGCTGGGTAGTTTTACTAGTCTTTTAGAATATTATTAAATAGCTCAGGCTTCTTTAGGGCAGCATGGATAGGAATCTAGTTAAATGTGATGATTCCTACAGTGTCTCTGATATTTGGAATCGAAATCAATAAACACACCAGTGGTATGTTAGTAAACTGACTCTTAGGAGGGGAAAACACCTAATTTATGACATTTGCCAATATAGGTGGAGTGAATACTACCACTCTGGCTGATTTCAGGCCACTGAAGTGGAGTCACTGAACTTAAGAGTTTGGAAGAGATGCAGCCAGTCTACTCTCACCAGCTAACCTGAGCCAGCCCCAGACTCCAGACACTCCTATAAAATATCACTGTCCTCATCTCTTGATCTACAAAGAATTTGAGGCAGGCTAACAAAATAAACAGTTAGTAATAGGATTAAGTAAATGGGTAAAGAATTTTATGTAAAAGAGACATGAGGACATGAAAATAAAAGTAAGAATAAAGTTGGTGTATGTAAAAAAATGCCCATGATAAGGCTCTTAGCAGTTGCTGCAGGTGAACTAAGGAGTTACCTGAAACAAAGAAGAAACAAGCATTAATAGTGTTCACAGTGTATCTTGGGTAAAAATAGATCAGCTGCTCAAGAGTAACAAAAATTTCCTAATGACAGGTCAGGGAAAAATGAGAGGGTTACTGCATCTTCAACAACATTCTTGCAAAAGTAGGATGGTAATATTTGTGTGATATTTCTTTTTAATACAAGGTGCTGACAGTGCCAAAACGATTCAGAAAAAGTAATTTTCTCAGAAAAAAAGGTAAAATTGGCAATTTGGAATCCATAATAGAAGAGGGAGTTTGTATCTTATTAGAAAGCTATGTGGGAGCCCCTGCTAGTATATGTAGGCTATTTATAAAGCCAATTCCATTTGCATCAGGAGTTTGCTGGAATGTAATAAAATATTGATAAGATTCTAAATATGGGATATTTAGGGGTTCAACTAACAGTAGCTATGGATTTGTTTATTAAAATTCATATATGAGAGTTTGTATAAAAAGGATTAGCAAGATTTAGTAATAGGCTACTTGTTGAGAGTGTGTCACAATGACTACTGCAGATAATTATTGTAAGCCCAGGGAACTGATATGATGTATGAAAACCTTTCCATTGTTCTTTCTGATTTCCAGTGGTGATTCATCTTTCACTCTTGATATTGTTGGTGTTATTCTTTAACCAATCCTTGAAACATTGACTTTATGGAGAAGATTAGACTAGGTACTTATAATGATGACTAAGACATGATTCCCGTCTTCAACTTTTGGTGTCTTATGAACCTTTCTCATTCCTTTACACTCATGCTATCCTTGGTTAGCTTCATCTTCATATTTCATGTTGTTGGACCTAGTTAGCCTCTCATCTTAAACAGAGCTTTTCTCCTGTTATTTATTCCTCTTCAATGGTGATTACTCAGGCATCCCATCTTGAAGGCAGGTTAGGAAAGAAGTTAAGGTGCCCAGCAAATGCTTAGAAGTTCCAATTCTCCTCACTCCTGCTTCCGGGTTCTTCTCTTGTTGTTACTGGGCATAGAGGTCCTGGTGGTAATTCCTCCCTGCCCGCCTTTCCCTAGAGTCCATGCGTGTTGGTGCCTCCTACAAACGACAGAATGAAGGAAAGCCAGAAAGAGGTGAGTTTTGAGCTAGATTTTGATTGGGGATTGTAAAAGGGTGGGGGCTTGCGTTGATTGAGGTTATAGAAATGGGAAAAGTGTGTAATTGCTCCAGTAGTCTACTGTTGGAACCGGAGTTCAACAACAGTAGACTCAGATAATAGGATTTGGGTGGATATGGGGATTGGTTGTCTGGGCCAGCCATTCCTGGTCAGCAAGTTACCTCATAGGAGGTTGAGAACTATAGAATAGACAAGTCATTGGCAGGTAGGACCTAACAACAGTAGGTTCAGGAGATTTCTTTTTACCTTTTCTGTGCTTTTTCTTCTGCCATCTATATTATCTTTTTTCTTTATCCTTTGCTTCTTGCCTGTCTATCTCTTTCATGCAATAGGTACATATGAATACATGTGGATATATGATAAACCACCTGCCCTGCCCTTCAGTGTTCCTTTGCTTCTGCGCATTGACGTTAGTTTAAATCAGCTTAAATTAAGTCATGTACAGCTAAAATCAGGAAAGATTCTAAGACTACTTGGCACCGTACTTGGCATAGCTGTAGTACTCATGTCTTGTTTGTAAAAGGTAAGAGATTGACAGCTGCTGTTGAACGATTTTTTTTCTGTCTCTAGCTGCTGTGTGCCAGAATTGAGCCTACAATTATGTCTTTAATGAGCATAGTGTGCTGTGCTGATTGGTTTAGCTCTTATTCTTTCAAGGAATTGCTTATCTGAATAGGATGGAGAGATCGTTACATCCTAAGGGAAAAAAAAAATGACCTTTTCACTGAATTTTTGAGTGCCTACTCTTTTACTTAAAAGACTTGAGCTAGGTAGGTCCTGCGTGTTCAAAAATAAATAAGCTATATTTGTTCCTCTAGGAGCTTTTGGTGCAGTGGGATAGACTGACACAATATGATGTGGAATTTGCCATGTGCAATGGAGATACAGTAGGGGATGACTAAAAAACCCATGCTGTTTAATCATTTGGGAATGTAGTGATGGTATTATTTTACTTTTGATCTTTAAGGTCTACAAGAACTTTTAAACTTGCTTAGTTAGTTCGAAAGCCTCTTAAAGATAGCACAAGTTAAAAGAGAAGGTTATGTGTTTTTTAAGACTTGGAGCTTCAGAGAGGAATACTGTACCCAGAGCAGAAGTTCTGAATGAACCTCAGCAGTATCAACATTTGAGGCTAGATAATTCTTTGTTGTGGAAGGCTATCCTTTGCATTTGTAAGATGTTTAGCAGCATCCCTACCCTATATTTACTATGTACCAGTGGCACTCTCCCACTTATAAAATCAAAATTATCTTTAGGCATTGCCAGTTATCCTTAGGGAGGTGTGGGGAGGGTCTTGAGAAAGCCTTTCTGGTCTGCAGGACTTTGGAAAGAGGTGTTATTCACTACTGCCCTAAGGTCCTCAGAAACCTTTGTAACTCCAGGCCCTTACTTAGCTATTTGCACCATAGCAAGAAGAGCCTGAGAGGCTTTTTTGACTGAAGCTGGCTTTGCCTCATTTTCAGGGTTGTTTTGTCTCTGCTTTTGCTCTTGAGTGCTTTCATGGCCATAACCCACTGTCTAGTCTTGACCAGCTTCTGTGTCACTGCAAACTAGACGTCACTTTTCCTTCTTCTTCTTAATTAATTTTGTCAGTTTTCCTAGCAAGAGCCAGCGGGTATATTGTTTGTTTGACACATATAGACAATTTAATGAACGTTTTTCTGTCACGAACAACTCACTGTTATTTTTAAGATTATATTTAAACCCATTTTTGTTGTGGTTGAACTGGCTAAAGTAACATTTAAATATTTTCTGGCTAAAATTTCTATAAAAACAATGATATACATAGAGCACTACGTAGGTATCTGAAGTGACTAAAGATAAAGGTTAGTGATTTTTATCTCACACGGATTTATTTTTAACTGTTTAGCATATATTTGGGTACTCATTCTTACTGGATGCTGGATTAGTGCTCTAAATTTTGTAGTTTTTACTTTTATTTTTTAAATTGTCTAAGCATTTCAGGAATACCCACTTAATTTTCTAGATGCCTCTCTATTTGAGCTACAATTTAATTAGCTAGTTCTCCTTGGTGGTTATCTATATAATAACTACCCTTGGATTTATATTGTGATGTATTAAAAGATTTTAGGAACATAGAGGAGGAAATATTTATAATTTTAAAGGGTTTTTTGCTTTTCTTGAGGTCTTCTCAGTGGTTCTGTGTTTGCAAACTGACATTGGTGTGGCCTGGATTGCCATATATGATATCCACTGGTTCTGTGTTATTTGAAATTTTTGATGGTGCCCAGCATCTAAGAGAGATAGGTGGATTTAGATATTAACTGGTTTAACTTAATATAATGAAGATTTCAGTGCTAAAATAAGTGTATATCTCTCTTTTAGTTTATTTAATTAGAAAAATCACTAATTGAAAACAAATGAGCTAGAAAATTGCATTTTGTATTTTTTTTATATAGGTAAAGAGAGACCTGTTCAGTCTTTGAAAACATCAAGAGATACTTCACCCTCGAGTTCTTCAGCAGTTCCTTCATCAAAGGTTTGTCATATTTATAAAATCAGTTTAAAGAGGAATTACAAGTAAGATGGACTGTCTAGTACAGATGATTTTATTCTTTATTGTCATACCTAATCTAGGTAATTTGCTGAAATTTAAAACTTGAATTTTAAGGAACCACAACTTGAAAGTAGCTAGCAGAGTAGATGAGCAGTTTTCTTATACAAATTTTTTCACAAGTTATACTAAAATTAGTACTTACTGTTGCTCTTGTTCATCTTGACCATACAGGTGGGAATGAATATTCAGAAGGGGCATATTTGATAGAGTGTGCTTTTATTTTGGAAGGAAGTATAGGCAGAGATAGCAAACATTTATTGTATAACTACTTGATTTTAGATACTATATTAAGTATTTTTTCTCTTATTTATACGATATAAGTAGGTATATTTTACAGACAAGACTCAGAAGTTAAATAATTTTCTCAAATAAATAAATAAATAAATAAATAAATAAATAAATTCACTGGTGAATTCTTTCAAACATTTCAAGAATACCAATACTTCTCAAACTCTTCCAAAAAATAAAAAAGGAGGGAACACTTCTAAACTCATTTTATGAGGCCAGTGGTGCCCTGTATACCAAAACCAAACAAAGATACTATAAGGAAAGAAAATTACAGGCCAATATCCCTGATGAACATATATGTAAAAATTCTCAACAAAATATTAGCAAACCAAATTCAACAGTACATTAAAAGAATCAAGTGAGTATTAGTATAGGGATGCAAGGATGGTTCATCGTCCACAAATCAATCGGCGTGATACATCATATGAACAAAGTGAAGGATAAAAATTATATGATTTTATCAATAGATGGAGAAAAAGCATTTGACAGAATTTAACATCCATTTATGATAAAAACTCTGAACAAACTGGGTATAGAGGCAATGTACCTCAACATAATATATGACGAGCCCACAGCTAACATTGTGCTCAGTAGCAAAAAGCCGAAAGCTTTTCTTCTAATGTTAGGAACAAGATTGGGGTGTCCACTCTCTCCACTTTTAATCAACATAGTGCTGGAAGTCCCAGCCAGAGCATTTATGCAAGAAAAAGAAATAAAAGGTATCCAAATCATAAAGGAAGAAATGAAACTGTCTCTGTTTGCAGATGGCATGATACTGTATTTAGAAAACCGTAAAGAATCTACCAAAAAAAATGGTTAGAACTAATGCTCAAATTGAGTAAAGTTTCAGGAAACAAAATTAATATTGGAAAAGACAGTTGTGTTTCTATGTACCAATAAGAACTGTCAGAAAGAGTAATTAAGATAATTCCATTTATTATAGCATTAAAAAGATTAAAATACTTTGTAAATTTAACCAAGCATGTGAATGATCTGTATACTGAAAACTATAAGACATTGATGAAAGAAATTGAAGAGGCCATAAATAAATGTAAAGATATTTTGTGTTCATGGATTAGAAGAATTAATATTGTTAAAATATCCATACTGTCCAAAGCAATTTACAGAGTCAGTGCAATCCCTATCAAAATTCCAGTGTCGTTTTCAGAGAATTAGGGCAAGCAATCCAAAAATTCATATGGAACTAAAAATGATCCCAAACAGCCAAAATAATCTTGAGAAAAAAGAACAAAACTGGAGGTATCACACTGCCTGATTTCAAACTGCATTACAGAGCTGTAGTAGTTAAAACAGTGTGGTATTGGCATAAAAACAGACACATAGATTAATGGAACAAAATAGAGACCTCAAAAAAACCCATGCATATTCGGATAGATAATTTATGACGAACCAAGAATATACAATGAGGAGAGGACAGTGTTTTCAGTAAACTCTGTTGGGAAAACTGAGTAGCCAATGAGATTGGACCCCTGTTTTACACTATATGCAAAAATCAACTGAATGTGGTTTAAAAACTTGAATGTAAGACTTGAAACCATGAAGTTCTAGAAGAAAACCTAGGTGGTAAGCTCCTTGACATTGGTCTTGGCAGTGATTTTTTAGAATTTGATACCAAAATCAACAGAAGTAAAAAATAACAAGTAGGACTACATCAAATTAAAAAGCTTCTACACCTCAAAGGAAACCATCAACAAAATGAAAAGGCAACTTACAGAATGGGAGAAAATATGTGCAAATAATTTATCTGATAAGGGGTTAATATCCAAAATATATAAAGAACTTATACAGCTCAATAGCAAAACCCCCAAAAATCCTATTAAAAAGCGGTTAGGGAAACTGAATAGATATTTTTCCAAAGAAGATATACAAGTGACTGGTAGGTACATGAAAAGATTCTGCTCTTCTCTGTTTCTCTGCCTGCTCTTCTCAACATCATGAATCACCACAAATCAAAATCACAGTGAGAGGTGACGTCACACTTGCTAGAATAGCTGTCATCAAAAAGATGAGAGATGTTAAGTGTTGAGGAGGGGACGGAGAAAAGGAAACCGTGTGTACTGTTGTGGGAATGTAAATTGGCATAGCCACTATGGAAACCAGTATAGAGGTTCCACAGAAAATGAGAAAACAGAGCCATCATCTGATCCAGCAATCCCACTTCTGGGTATGTACCTAAAGGAAATGAAAACAGGATCTTGAAAAGATATCTGCACTCCTGTGTTCATTGCAGCATTATTCACAATAGCCATGATGTGGAAACAATTTTAGTGTCCTTCAACAAATGAATGGATTAAAGAAGTTGTAATGTATACACACAATGAGATATTATTCAGCTATGAGAAAGAAGGACATCCTGCCTTTTATGACAACATGAATGGACCTTGAGGGCAGTATACCAAGTGAAATAGAAAAAGTACTGTGTGATCTTACTTGTATGTGGAATCTAAAAACATAGAATTCAGAAAATAGAGGTGAAAAAAATAGTTACCAAGGGCTGAGGGGTGAGAGGGAAAGAGGAGATGGTCAAAGAATATTAACTCCCAGGTATAAGATGAGTAAGTTCTGGAAATCTAATGTACAACGTAGTGATTATAGTTAATAGTAATGTATAATATACTTGAGAGTTGCTCAGAGATCATAAATGTTCTCACCACGAAAAAGAAATGGTAAATATGTGAGGTGATGCAGGTGTTCACTAATGCTATGGCTGTAATTATCTTGCAATTTTAAAAAAATAGTTATACATCTCTATTTTATAGAAAAGTTAAATGATTTTCTTAAGAACTTTAGCTCTTCACTACACTACTTCTCACTACATCATTTTTTTCATTCTTACCTTACTAGCATCCCAAAATGTATTGAAACGATGGTTCATGGTTCTAATCCTCAAAAGTTAAGAATTTTGAGGTGGTGTTGTTTCTATCTGTTCTCTACAGTTAGAGATTCTCTATTGACCTCACACTCTTTCTCTTTCTGTAATTGTTACGTCTATTCTCGTTTTTCTTTGTTTCTTTTTGGTTTTCAGTCTTTGGCATGTTTGGCTTTTCAGCAATGGTAGACATCGCTTGACAGTCTGCTGGTGTTCAGAGGGCAGCCTGCTCTTCTCTGTCTCAAAGAAAAAAAAAGAAAAAGATGTTTTTGTGAAAACTTGTTTCTTTAGAGCTTTCCTAGTAGTCTGAGGATTCTAGAATGCAGGATTTTGAATAGGAAAGATTGATTGGATTTTCTATTTCTGTCTTACCATATCAAGGGTGCTTTACCCATCTGAGAGATTTTTTTTTAACAGTAGTGGCTTATGGGTGGTACGGTGTGTGTGTGTGTGTGTGTGTGGTTTATACTGTGTGTTCACCTCCATAAGGTAGTTAGATTTCTTTCTGTCACCACATATTTGACTTCCTTTTCCCCATCTACCTCCCCTCATCTCCCTCACCCCCATCCTCTCTGAACCACTAGTCTATAGTCCATGTCCATGAGTCTCTGTTTGTCCTGTTCATTTGTTGCTTTTATGTTTATATCCCACATATAAGTGATACCATGTGATTTTCAACTTTTTCTGTCTGGCTTATTTCGCTTAGCATGATTATCTCGAGGTCCATCCACGTTGTCACAAATGGCAGTATTTCATTCATCTCTTCTTATGACTGAGTAATATTCCATTGTATATATATACCACAGCTTCTTTAGCCAATCATCTGTCGTAGGACACTTCAGTTGCTTCCATGTCCTGGCCACTGGGAATAATGCTGCTATGAGCATCGGTGTGCACATATCTTTTCAGATATGGGTTTCCAAGTCTTTAGGGTAAATACCGAGTAGAGGGATTGCTGGATCATATGGTAGATCAGTTCTTAGTTTTTTGAGGGACCTCCAAACTGTTTTCCATAGTGGCTGTACCAATTTGCAGTCCCACCAGCAGTGTATGAGGGTTCCTTTTTGTGCACATCCTCTCCAGCATCTGTTATTACTTGTCCTGTTGATTACAGCTATTCTAACAGGTTTGAGATGGTATCTTATTGTGGTTTTGATTTGCATTTCCCTAATAGCTAATGATGTCGAGCATCTTTTCATATATTTATTGGACATTTATATGTCCTCTAGAGAGAAATGTCTGTTTAAGTCCACCCATTTTTTTGATTGAATTGTTTGTTTTTTTTGTTGTCGTTATTGAGTTGTATGAGTTCTGAGAGACTTTTTTTTTCTTGTCAGGTAAAAATGAAGAGTACCCGCCTAGTGTAAATAAATATTTGAATTATATATAGAATATTCACTTCCCCAAATTATAATGCAATGTAAATATAAGTTACAACATAAAATTTTGTAGCACATATTAAAATATATTTAGTGGGAAACAACCATAATGGATTTTAGATATTTTTGCCTAATAGTTTATGTAGATTTTTGCATTTTTGTTTTAAGATAGAATCAGAATTTTAGTTCTATAATCATTTTATGTATTTGGAAAGTGCAGCCTCCTGTGCCCTTTGCCCAAGGTTACATGGTAGATGTGGAGAGCTTTATTACCTAGATTTCCTGATTCAGTGGAGGACTTTTTCTTTTAAACATTATGGCTGCCCTCATATAGGAGGTCAAAGGCCTTTTTTCAGAGTTTATTTTCTACTGTTAGAAGTTTGTTTCCAATGAGAGTTTTTCGGGTATTCAGATTTAATAACAGACGAATAGAGGATTGAGTTGTAGAAGATTTTGCTTCCTTTTTTTACTAGAGTTTTGTTTTTGCTCTATAACTGTCTCTTCAAAATAGATATGGGGTATAATTTTTTTTTCTTGTATAGTTCTTTGTCTTCTCCTTTAAAAAAACTTTTAAACTATATTACTATGTAATAATAAAGGTATTACTTATACCTTTGTAACCTTATGTATGGGTAGGGCTTTGGAGTTAGATCTTTAGGCTTCTTCAGTGGCTTTGCAATCACTCTATGTAGACGCATTGTTATTATCTTCCAGTAAACATTATAGATGACAAGTCAGTAGTTTGATGAATTGAATAAACTATGGAAAGAGGTCAGTGGGCTTTTTGTTGTAGAAGACCAGCTTTAAGTTCCAAGTCAGCGTTTACCAGTAACTGTGGGAAATCACTATTTTTTGACATTCAGTTTCTTGGTTTATAAGTTGGAATAATAAAGTCTACCCAGTTACCTCCATGGAATTCCATTTAATTAAAATACTTTTTTTTTGGTTTGCATATAAAATGGAAGTGTACTTTATAAATTGTAGTGTACTGTAACATAGGAATTACTGGCACTGTCATCCAGAGAAGACATATTTGGAATCAGTGATGTGACTTTAGAGAAGAGGCAAGGATACAATTAGGGGTGAAGGGCATAATTGATGAAAATGTATGCTAATGAAATAGAATGGAATCAGAGTTACCATAAGGGTCTAAGGAAAGAATTTTTAATTTTTGCCATATAATTTTTACATCTTATTCTAAACACAAGTCTGTAAACAATATTGAGGGAATAATGTGATCCAGAAAAAATTATTTTATATTCTTCATTTTTATATTGTCCCTATGAACCGATTCATCTTCAAATATGTTTCAGTTTTTCAAATACAACAGATTCAAATATCACAGATTTATAGCAATGAATATAGAAAAGAAAGAAAAACTAGAGTACAGAGCATTGTGCTGAATGCTTTCAGGTCTGTTATCTTTCTTGAGTTTCACAACTACTTTGTAAAACGGTGACTATTATTAATCACTGTTTCCTAAATGAGGAAACCAAGACTCACAGTATCATAAATTATATGTATAAAATCATTGACATAGCAAGTGATGAAACTGCCGTTCAAAACCAGGTCTGTCCGTAACTCCATATCCCATTCCTTGTTTAGTATTGTATGTGATTGAAAAGGGAAGTAGTGGTATCAAAAAATAAAATTTAAGTCTGTTAATTTTGTGTAAAGAGTAGAGTAGGATTTATATAAATTATTACAAATTATAAAAATGCATATCTGAACTTTCTGTTGCATTAATTAAGAGTTTTATCTTGAGATTTTGGCATAATTTATTTCACTGAATATAATTAAAGACAGAAAGTTGGAAACAGTATGTCTTATGTTCTAAATACTATTAGTGTATTAGTTAATTGTCAATGTCTTTTGTTACTTAGATGAATTTCCGAAGTTTCATATAAATGAATTAAGAGATCTAGTCTATACGTCCCAAAGGAATTGCTACTTTAAGAAATTCTGTCAAATGTTTTTGAAAAAGCAAAGAAAGAATATACTTTTTCTCCATATAAATTTGAGGACATATGATTTTTAAGTATAAGTGGGATTTACTTCTTGATGTATTTGAAGTTTAAAAGCCCTTGAGAATTGTGATAGAACTGTCCTTTTGTTTTTATTAGATGTTAGACAAACCCAGTAGGCTAACTGAAAAGGAACTTGCTGAGGCTGCAAGCAAGTGGGCTGCTGAAAAGCTAGAGAAGGCCGATGAAAGTAACTTACCTGAAATTTCTGAGTATGAGGTAAGGCCTAATTTCTCCTTTATGTTTCACATCTGAGGTATTTGTCTAGATTTTAAAATATGGGCAGAAAATACTTGGTTTGTTCTAGTATTTTAAAACATGGGGGAAAATATCCTCATGGATTATTAAAATTTATCACATAACAGTAGTAGTGTGAATATGAATGATCTGAATTCAGTAATTATACTACATCTCAATGTCTCCAGTAGTTTAGTTTAAGACTATTGTAAATACGGAATAAAAGGAAAATGCATTATTTATATGCTACTTTTATAGGCCTTGCTGTCTCTAGAACGTATCTGTAGAAATCATGCTAAGCCACTATTCACAAACCAGTTAACTCAGAACAAAAATGTAATTAGACCTTGGATCTTAGGCTTTATTTATATTGCATGTTCTAGTCTATGCAATTATCTCAAATATCCCAGGAAATGAAATTATGTATTGTTTGGGCTACCTATGACCTTTGATGAGTCTTGACTACCAAAAGATGAGATCAGTTTTGGGTTCATAGAATAATATTTATGAAATGATTGTATTAAAATATTTGAAAATGGACAGAAAAATTTCTATATAACTGGTAACATTTCTAATAGAGAAATACAGACATTTCATGGACAAAATTAAGCTTTTAGAGTCAGGATTTGGTGCTTGAATTATTTTGACATAATAGGCAGAGAATGTAAAAATCTTTGTACCATGACAGATTATGTATCTTTGGTGGAGATTTATGGCTTTTCAATATATTTTTGGATGCCTTTCATGGCATGTCCTTTGATGAAAGGGATCAAGCATTGAGATTTGATAATAGAAATTATATGTCTACATAATCTTCATAAACTATGAAAAGATCCTTTTCAGAATAGCTAATGCACACTGTTCATAGAAATCAGTACAAATCAGTATAGACCTTATCCGTACTCACACAAATAGAGACTTTCTTTTTAAAAGTGCTATGTTATTTTGATAACAATTATTCTTAAATAGGTCAAGGTTTCCTTGTTATTGTAGCTGTAATAATAGACATTTATGAGTATTCTTGAGTAAATGTATCAAAAACATCAAGCCGTTTCTTTTTAGTACCTTTACAGCACTATTTAAAAGCATGAACAAGACAGTAATACATTTAATAGAGTCATTTTGCTTATTTTAAAAAATAATTTAGAATAATAGTTTTATATTATAATAGATATATATGCTTCAAAATTGCTGTTTTGGAGAACAGATCATTTTTCTCAGAGTAGTTTAAGTTAAAAATCTTTCAAAACACTACATTCTTGTTAGATAACTTTATCTTCAGTTAGCAAGGTTTTAATAAAATATATCCTCCCCTCCCCCCATTATTTTTTTATATATCTTAATTTTAAAAAATTTTACTGTCTACTTTTCCCAGTGTTTAAATATATTTATATATTTTTATTATTAGTTGACTGGATCTTGACTGAATAGTCTATGATATAAGGTCTAGAAAGACTTTTTTTAAAACTCTTTATTTTTTTCTCTAAAATATGAACAGAATTGGCTAGGTTTTGAATAAGGGGAAGTAAATAACACTGAAAATCTGTAAGTGGGGTCATAGGTCAGATATGATCTTTTGAACCAAAAGCAAGTGAGAATAAGATCAAGATGAGTAGTTTGTTACTTTGTGTACATTATTATTGTTGAGCAGCAGCATTAATTTTTGTAGCATTGTCTAAGATGTTTTTCAAGGTAGATTGATACTTTTTCATACTGGAAATAAAGCAGCTGGAAAATTTTTTATGAAGCTCTGTTTTTTATTTAAAAGCTTAATTCCACTATCTTATTAACATTTTGCCCAGGTAGTTAACATTTGCTCTCAGGCAATTGTTAAATAATTACTCGTTTTAGTTATCTATGTGTGTGTTTAAATTTAGTTGTGACAATATTTTTGTTTTATACTGGCTATTTAAAAAATAGTCTGTGTACTGTAGAAACACCGTATAGATTCATTTTTATGAGTAGAGAGAGATTAAATATTTAGGTTTCCAGTTTATCTTCTCTTGCTGCTATCGTATAGTTGTAAGCAGTTTGGTTGGGAGACCAGGTATTTTATAAGTAGAGTCCCATGAAATTGAAGATACATTCAGTTATGTACTTAAATATTCAGGAATTTATAGTTCATTCCTGTGTTCAGTTTTGTACTTTTACCTTTGGACACTAATAGAGAATTCCCAGAGTATTTGATAAAATAGTAATTCTGAAGGGGTCCTAATGGTCTGAGGAAGAAAAAAAGATTCTGTTAGCCAGTATATTTGGGAAATGCTAGATTGAAAAGAAGTAGATTGATTTTAATAATTCAGTACTCTGCAGATTATAA
This sequence comes from Pteropus medius, assembly GCF_902729225.1. NCBI lineage: Eukaryota > Metazoa > Chordata > Mammalia > Chiroptera > Pteropodidae > Pteropus > Pteropus medius. The sequence continues at coordinate 5,968,017 of NW_024349519.1, read as the reverse complement.
TATTAATATGCTCATCTGTGGTCTGTGAAAGGATGAATAATAGAGTTTGCATAATTTATCAAATGTTTAACTATGAGATTTCTTTCATAGTGCTATTTTAGGATTAGTGTTTTTAAGGCTATAATACAGTACTGGGTTTCTCATAGTTTATTTAAATTCACTAAATATTTATTTTTCAATTACTTTTTAAAGGCAGGACCCACGGGACCATTGTTTATTGACCAGCCAGAAGAACCTGAGTCAAATGCAACAGATGGCATAGATTTATTTGAAGACAGTCAGCTAAACAGTCGCTCTAAAGCAATAGCATCAAAAACCAAAGAGATTGAACAGGTGAGAATCCAATTGTCTTAAGGTACATAGTCTTTTGTTCTTATCATTTTACACTTGGTATAGTAAATATTTATTTAATAAATATATTTCATTTTGTCTTTTTTTTTTTCACTTATGACTGAAATCACAATTTAGAAATTATAAAAATTATTTGATTTTACAGTAATTTTGATCAGGTGGTCCCCCACCCCTGTTTATTTTTTAAATAAAAAGCAAACTTCTTTTTTAGAGAATATTAATATTCTAGTTAGTATGAAGCAATTTAAAAACTACTAAATCTAATAGGAAATGCTGAAAGAAATATTAAATATACCAAAATGTTAGCAATTTTTTTGAATATTGGGCTTACAGAAATTTCTTGTTTTTCATTATGTTTCTAAGCATTTTTTAAATATTTAAAAAATAAAAGATAGGTATTTAAATCTGATTTTATTCTTACTGAAAAGTTAGGATCTTTTTATTAGATTAAATATATTGCTTAAGGAATAGTTATAGGACAAAACCTTTTAGCTGTATCTTATTGTAATGTGAAATATAATTTTGGAATGGAATAAGTAAGCTGAGAGGCTTTGTCTTACCTAAGATTTAAAAAGTAGAAATCATTTTTTTTCTAATACTTGTCACTGTGGTCATTATGCATAGCCAAATCTAAAGTGTTTCAGTATGGAAATATTACCTGCATCATAGGGTATTATCATTTTATGAGGATTAAATAGATAAACTGTAAAAGGGCTTTATAAAATGTAACCTGTTGTACAAGGGCTTGTTTTGATGGTTTCCTCCAATGCCTTGAATAAATGTCATTCTAAAAACTATTGAAAATTAAGAACAAAATTAAATCTTTCCTATTGCTGTTCAGTTCCACATCAATTAAAATCTATTTCCTTTGAATGGATAGGAGAAGATCTTAATTAAATCCTAGATGCGATTGTGCAGCTTATATTGATAACACACCAATGGCTAAGGTTAAGAACCTGGATAGGAAATTTGTCATGTAAGCCAATAGGGATTCAAAATGGAGGTGATCAGCAGTACCATCTCCTTAGAAGAATAGAAAGAAAACGAAGACTGGGAATATTTTAATTTGTTGATGTCAAGGTGGATTGGTACCTTTCAAGATATCAGTTAAATGAGAGTATAAATAAAAGATTTGCCCACTAGATATATCTTCAACATGAATATGAATATCATTACCTTATATAAAATTACTCCCTTTGTTTTGTTTTACTCTAATTTATTTTTCTTTGTAGCTTTTCTTGCCATTTGACATATTTTTATTTGTTTGCTTATCTCCCCTCACCATAGTGGAAGCTTTATGAGAGCAAGGACTTTGTTTTGTTTACTGCTTTATCTCCATCACCTAGAACAGTGATTGGCATGTAGTAGGCTTACAAGAAATATCTGTTATATGGATGATGAATGGAGTCATAAACCTAGAAGTGACCTTTGAAATAGTCTCTGAATCACTTGAAATAAGATACAGTGTCTTCACCTGACCACGTGACAGAGTGCCTGGGTATTTAGTAGGTGTTTGTTGAATGAATGATTTAATGTTATTTTTCTTTTTCACCTAAATTGTAGTTCTTTAAAGGAGAGGTTCTCTTAAGACTATAACTGCTAGAAAAACTTGACTAATAGTAGAGAGTGTCTTATTTTGGCTTGTGGTTTATTTTCTGTATTATCTCCTCTTGTTATTATTCATAGTTGATCTATTTGATCTTGAAAAGGCAAGTTATTAGTCAAATGTAGAGGCCATCTTAGCATTATACACATAAGGTTGTGTAATATGAAACCAGTTTTTATAGTACTTTATAGATATCCATATATATTTGATCTGTAAGTATGACTATATCTTTTTCCTGCCCATTGTTCAAATACTTGAAAAAAAATCTGATAAAGTATATTGGAATTATTACAGCAAAGACAAATGACCTAAAAAAAGAAAAATAATTCTAAAAGGACATTACCATATTCTAATATTACTAGAGAAGTAAAAACAGTTATTAGAAGTATTATAAAATAGAAAACTTAACGATACTGAATATTGGACTATAACTACTGCGTTTTTGCTAGGGTACTTTGGTTTTTATATACTGGCAAGAAAATCAGACCAAAAGCCCCCCAAAAGTCAGAAAGCTAGCAAATTAAAATTATAATTCTTTTATAAACTTGTGCCTAAAAGTTTAGTGATTTTGAAAATGAAACAGTAGTTTCTTTATTTTTTCATTTCCAACTTTTGCATATTTTATTTTTTAGGGATTAATGCCTGATGGATAGGAACATTACAAAGACTTGAGAATGCTAGATGGTAGTTACATAGCTGTCTAGTAATTATTCTTTACATTTTTTTTCATACGCTTGAAATACTTTACAAAGAGAATAGTAACCCCCCAAAACCCTGTATGGATGAACGCAACAAATCAAGCTTAAAATAATGTAAAAATATAGATATCGAGCTATTTTCTATGTTATGTCAAGTACTATATGTTCAGATAGCTTATAAAGATAACCACATATAATAATTTGAAGGTTTATAAGTCTAGTCTTTCAGCCTTTGAATACCAAGAAAGTCATTAACTTGAGGCAGTATTACAATATAAAGTAAACTAAATTTCCAGGCCAAATTTGGTTTAATTCAAAATGCCTACAAATTTGGCTATTTGATGTTTAAGGGCATGCATATGGAGGTAGATTGTATCAGAATCATCTCAATGAGTGATCAGATTCATGTCTTATGCCATATTAGTGTCATCTCAATCCTGGGCATATACAAATTTGGTAAGGTTGATGATGTAGGTGCCTTTTGAAAAAGCTCCCAAGGTTATGATCAGATATGGCAGAGAACCACTGGTCTAAAATCCTTGAGCCAGAGATATCAAGTTGCATCTCTGAATATTGTGTTGCTAGAGATCATCCAAATTACCCCTCTTTTACTTGAATATCCTTTAGTGGATATGATCCATTCTTTTGCCACAGCACATTTAGCTTCCTTATCCTTTGGATTCTATGCTTTATCTTTTGTTCCCTTCATTTTCCCAGATTACCCCCTCTTACTCAGTTTGGGCTTTTACATTCAATGATTGGAATATTTTCCCATGCTTTCTGGCTTCTGAGCCTAAAGAGAGTTAAATTTCAGAATTTCTTTTGTTAATATAGTAATTCCTAGAGAGATTTGACCCAACAAGATTATGGGTGATTCATATTCTGATTCAGGTGTTTGGCATTAGTCCCTTGACTCTGATATCCCGCAAGTCCTTATGTACTGTTACTGAACTGTTTGATTTGAAAGTGCTTCCGACTACTTACTATTTTACCAATAAGGAATCTTGTCTTTTAACAAATTGTTACTTTGCGTGAACCACACAAATTGAAATCCTCTGTTATTACACGGCCTTCTTCCATCTGTTGCACTTCTAGGGATAAAGCAATATTTACCTTAACTCTTTGTAACTTTCTCCTATTTAAAATTTGTAAAGTCCCTCATATTTTGATAAAACTGTGCTTAGGTAGAGCCTGTCAGTAAGATTATCTGTTTTCTTGGGATCTTGGCATCTAATATTAAAAGTCTCTCTGTAACTCCCCACTGGCAAGATCTAGATTAGATTTTCTATCTTCCTTTAACTTCAGATGGAATCAGATAATCTGAATAGATTTGGGCTGGATATATGTTATATATACTATATGTGTGTGTGTGTGTGTGTGTAAACATACACACATATAATTTGCATATGCATGTTCAGCCTAGTAGATCATATGACTAAGTGTCAGAGTGGCTAAAATCCTCCTGAAGAGACGGCAAGTAGCAGAGAAATAATTACCTAATGAAACAACTACTAAGGATAGTTGGTGAGCCACTAGAGTACATTAGGATCTTTTGCTATGCAAACTTGTCTTGAAGAAAGAACCTTACCTCTCTTAACCCTCAAGCCACAGTGCTTTCAAAAGTAGAGGAGCTTCTTGGATTTCTACCATAAATATTCCGATAAGTAGGTTATCAGAGATTCTCACACTTTAATATACAAATACATCACTTGGTGATTTGTTAAAATACAAATTCTGACTCATTAGATCTGGGATAGGGCTTGAGATTGGAATTTCTAACATTTTCTCAGAAGATGCTGATTCTATTAGTCTGTGAACCATATTTGGAATATCAAGGAGTTGGAAGGAGGTGACTTTTTTCTTGAGTTCTAATGTAGTTTCTGCTGTGCTAAATGGTTGAAAACTATTACCACGTTATTTTGTTTTTTAATTGAGGTAAAATTGATATGCCATAAAATGCATAAGTCTTAAATATTCAGTTGGTTTAATTTGACAGTTAAAACACTATGTAAATATCACCCAAAGCAAATCTTTATGAAAGGCTTTCTTTTCAGATTTGAAGAGTTGGTTATAGTGACAGTAATAAGGATTTAGTTAGAAACTAATGTTACAGTCATGTCTCAAAAGTAGGTGCTCTGATCTGCTTTATGTTAAATATCCTGCAGCCCATCCCTTGAAGGTCATATTTTATGTGTTAACAAACATAAGCATAAAATTTAAAAGGCACAAGAGATTATGCAGTACAAAATAAATTTGCTTTTCACCCATAACTTTTAGCTGCCCAGTTTATTTCCCCAGCATATAGATATGCTCATGTGATATGTATATGTATGTGTATATGCACAGTTTATATATAGTATTCGTGTATACATGAATAATACACACACACACACATACACCCACACATCTGGAGAATGAGTAGAGATAAGCGTTGGTTTTTGCATCTCCATACTTTTTCTTTAAATACAAATGGTGGCATACCATGTTACCTATTCAATATATCTTAGGGACCATTCTATATCAGTATATATAACTAGTTCTCTATTAATAGATATTTATAATCCCTTGTTAACCATGTTTTAAAATACAGTTCTTCCGGTTTTTTTTCACATTTAAAAAAACTTTAATATGTGTATTTTTTAAGTAAAGTATTATACTTAAAATGGGCAGTTTAGGAGTGGTTTAATACTGTGGGTGTCATAAATGCCTATGTTTATGTCTTACGAAGTGTTGTGCTAGAAAAGTGATCAACAGGGTGTCTGTTAATCTCGCGTTGTTCTAATGGCATGCCAAGTTGAGAATAACCAGAGTATATGATTGCAGAGAATCTTAATTTCTCACTTGTACCAATCATCGTTAACCATTTTTAAAAATTATGTGAGTAGATAAAATTAATTAAATCTAAATCAACAGAATTGCAGGAATATGCCTGAAAATATCCTTTAAATGCATTATTCATGGTATTCCTCAAATCATAGAAACTTATCATTTGTATGGGAAAAAGGCTCTTCTTATTTGGTGGATAATAACCAAAAAAGTACCATGAAGGCAAATTCATTTTTAAAGCCTCTTTGACTATTTCAGAATACTATTCTAACATAATGCTGTTTTATGAAAACACTGATATTTCTACCTATAAGTAAATCTCTCTATTGAAAGAAGGATTGATTATATATTTATCCGATAATTTATAATTTAAATCTAGACAGGAATTCTATTAGGTCCAGAGCAGGTGCCGATCTGATGTTCTAAAACATAATAGAGAGTATTAAGAGACACTTGATTAAGGAGATTATTTTTTTCTTTTTTTTGTTTTTTTGTTTTTGACTTAAAAAGACTTATACTGAATATACACTTATTTTAGTAAAGACATTAGTATTAGCCATAGTCACTTATGGCTATGCTAGCCTTATTATATTGAAGACATTTTATATCTTAGCCATCTAGGAACCCCTTTTCTTATTCTACTTAGCTAAGAAAAATCAAGTTAATTCATAAATCATTTTTTTGCCTGCCTAGGTCATTAGTCTTATAGGTTAATAATGTTTTACCGTAAGTCTGGATCAATCTACTTAACACATAATTTTTATTTTAATTTGAATTTACACGTTTACCATTTTTGTGACCATATGGGCTGCTTATGAGCTTTTTTTCACTTTTTCTTGAAAATAAGAGTTGGATTGAGTAATCTTAGGTCCCTTCTTAATCTAAATCATATTAAAAATTAGCACCTAAGTACTGCTTCTTCTGTACACACTATGATGTGTAGCTAATTTCAGATTTAACTAGATTTTTAGGTGTTTTGATGTTTTTTAATCTCTTCATAAGGGCACAGGGTTTTTCATGTTAGAAATGTTTATTTAAAAACTCAAGTATACCATTGCTATGATCAGTTAGTAATTAATTAGTGTTCGTTGAGCCTAATGAGTTTCGCAGAAAATAGTTTCTTCAGTAAATAAGATGTTACACTTATTCAGTGTTCTATCTGTGGTCTTCTAACAGTGTCTAGTTTCAGTCACCATCTAAATAACTTGATGGTTCACTAACTTTTGTTCTTTCTCTCTCAATAGGATATTCTTTTTTTACTTTTAAAATTAAAAGATTAGAAGATTAATCAAACACACCATCTTCCCGAAATATTAACTAGAGTCAGAGACATGGAAAAGAATCAGCTTTTCACACACGATAGATTAAAATGAAATTATTTTCAAAGTAGTAGCAACTCTATTGTTGTATATGCATGATGTAAGCATTTCATACTAGCCTTACATAATAGAAACATTCTTTGTTTTTCCTTTTTGTCAGAGCAAGTAACGAGCTTCTTAAAAGTGTAGCTCTCACCACTATCTTGTCTAGACATCAAGTCTACCCTACTATATTTAACAATCCATTATTACCAACTCCTCATTCAGACTTTACATATATAGATTTGGTAAAATATACTCACATAAGATTTACCTCTGAAAAATTTCTTTATTCTCAAAACATATTGAAAATATGTATTTTGGCCAAATTTCAGAGTTTTTGAATGTTATAATTTATCAGTCAGATTCTGGTCATGTGCTCTTACTACAGAAACGTGTTGCTGAAGTACAAGTATAAAGTTTTCATTTTAAGAGTGTTTCATCTGAAAACTATCTCATAAAGTAATTTGAAGTGTCAAATTCAAGCATCTTAGTCTTTAAATTTAAACGTTAAGTTAGTTATTTTATACCTGATGTAAACCTATAAATATGAAGATTGATGACACTTTTAAGATACTATTTTTACATAAAATATAAAATTTGACAATACAAATACCAAGCCTAATAAGAACCATACTTAAAAATTTACATATACCAGAAGAGATGAGGCCATCTTGGACCTTATCCCTGGGGATGTCATCACTTAAAAAACCCAGTTATAAAGCAGTTCCAACACAAATGTTTCCCAAGAGCATAATCTGAAGCTTGAGTTTCATTCTCTCACCTCTCCTCCTTGTCCACTGTTTACCAGTATCAAATAGGGGTTTTCTCTCATGGCTCCAAATTAACTGTTCTTTGCTATTCAGTTCCTCTTTTGTAAGTTGACAGTTTTATTTAGTCTCTGAGTACTTTATATTTAAGAACTTTTGAAAGTGAAATAGTCAACACTGGGCATGTCCACTTAGTATTTTAACCTCTCAGAGCCATTTTCATCATTTGTTAAATGGGATTAATTACATATTGTCCCTCAGAATTAACAAATTATTTTATCTGAAAGCCCTTTGTATATTGAAAATCACTGTCGAAGTGCTTGTGGTAGTGTTAAGTATTACTCTGCCTGTTTCTTTGCAGTTTTGGAATATTGACTACTTCCAGATTACCTCTTAGGAATATTTTGGGCAAGTTTCTTACATAGATTTAACACTGAGTGGCCATTTTCTCATCACTGTCAGGGTTGGGGCTGTTTACCTCTTGTCCTTTTACTTCTGTTTTTTTTTCTTTTCCTTTTTCTTTTTTCCCTTCATTTATTCAAAATGGAATATAAACATAATTGATGAAGTTTTATTTGGGGAGACTTTGTGATTTTGCTTTCACATTTTCCATTTGGCTTGTTTTTCATCTCGCTGATCCTTATCTATTTTTCTAGATCTAGGAAGTACCATAAAAAGATTGTTTCCTTTTCCTTAGAATATGCTGCTCTTTCTCCCCCTTCCTAAAACATAAATTGTTCTCGTATTTTCTTCTTCATTTGTCATCTTTCATTTTTAATATATGATCTCTCCTATAACATCTGCTGTCTTAACTGTTGTTTAATTCAGGTATCGTGCAAGGAGATAAGCTTGTCTGTTCTTATCCACTCATGTGCTGACTACAGCGAGTTAATTGATATTCTCAGTTCATTTTTAGAAGATGTTTTAAAAGTAACACTAAAACAACTTAGGTTTCTACTTAAAGGTAACTTTAAACATTAGAAATGAGTTGATTGTGTAGGGTCTGGTTGGTTGGGAGCCAATTATATTGTTACTGGTTGTGTTGCGATTCTCCCCATATTCTTTTTTATTTTGTTTTTTAAAAAATTTACAGAAAACTGGACTCTGCAGTATATTATCATTTCTGTTTAGAATATTTGTTTACTTGAATTAGCTGGGAGATCTTTTGTAGGTTTTTTTTTTTTTTCCTGCCTTAAACCTGAATCTTAAAATTTCTAACGCCTCAGTTATCTGGATTTGGGGACAAATGAGTAGTTCAGCATCATTTAATTTTCTGGTAAGCTAAAGTTCAACTATGCTGAACTCCTCCGTGTTTGCTATTATGCTCTACTTTTTTAAAAAGTCACTTTAATGATGTATAAGCAAACACTTGTGGAAGCTACCATTCAGGGAAAGAAATAGAATATTACCAGCACCCCAGGAATCCCATTATTCCCTCTCCCTTTTCCCTAAAGTAAGCACTTAATTGAATCCTAACATCATCATATAGTTTTGTCCGTTTTTGAACTTTATAGAAATAGAATCATACAGTATATATTGTCTAGCTTTCTTTGTTTAACATTGTGTATGAGATTGATAATTCTTATATGTAATGTATAGCTCATGTGGTTTTTATTTACATTTCCCTGATTACTGATGATGCTGAGGATTTTTTCACATGTTTATTGGCACATAGCTAACATCTCTTTTGTCAAGTGCCTTTTGAGGTTCTTGCTCACTTTCCTAGTGAGTTGTCCTTTTTAAAAAAACTGATTTGTAGAAGTTTTTTTTAATATATTCTGGATACAAGCCCTTTGTTAGTTATATGTGTTGCAGATACTCTTCTTATTTTGTGGCTTGCTTTTTTATTCTTTTAATATCTTTGAGGAAAATAAAAATTCTTAATTTTAATGTTATTCAGACTTTTCAGTGTTTTTCTTTATTATTTGTCTCCTATTTAAATATTTTTCTCTTTTATTGTCTTCTGGAAGCTTTTTTGTTTTGTCTTTCACATTGAGTTACAGTCCACCTGAAAATGATTTTATGTGTAGTGTATATTAAATATAGCGGAGATCAAGATTCATTTTTTTCCCCATGTGACCCTGAACCATTTATTGGAAAGACCATGTGTTCCCACTGCTCAGCATTGACACCTAGATAATAAATTAGGTGTCCATATATGTGTTTCTGGACTCTATTCCATTGGTCTGTTGATCCTTGCAACACTACACTCTCTTCATTACTATAGCTTTATATTATCTTGATATCCAATAGAGCAAGTCTTGCTAATTTGTTCTTTTTCAAGTGTTCTTGTACTTGGAACTTCGAATTTCTGTAGAAATTTTAGAATTGGTTTTTCAAGTTCTCAGATAAAATAAACAAACAAAGCCTGCTGGGATTCTGACTCAGGATCTCTTAAGAAGTTGCAGTCAAGCTGATAGCGTGGGCTATATTCTTTGAAGACATAACAAGTTAGGAGATCCACTTCCAGGATCACTCATGTGACTGTTGGAACAAGTTTCAGTTTCTTGCCTTGGGGCCTCTCCACAAGGCTGCTCAAGACATGACCTCCTTCAGAGCTGGTGACTCAGGAGTGAGAGAAAAAGAGTGGTGCCTTGGTACCGCTTTTGATCCAGTTTCTGAGTCGTATACTGTCATTTCTACCTTGTTCTATGCATTAGAAGTGAGTCACTAAGCCCAGCCACACTCAGCAGGAAGGCATTACATAAGGATGAAAATACGAGGAGGTGGGAATCATTAGAGGCTATCTTGAGAGTTGGTTGTCACCTCTCTCATGATTCTTGTTAACTGAAGTCACCAATTTTATTAGTCTTTTTCAAAGAACAAACTTTTGGTTTTGTTCATCTCTTGTTTTGTATTTTATATTTTATTATTTCTGCCTTTATCTTTACTATTTTCTTCTACTTTTTGAGATTTCTTTTTTTAAAATCTTGAGCTAAATACTTATTGATTTGTAGTTTTCTTTTAACCTATAAATTCCCTCAATGTAGCTTTAGCTGCATCTTCCAAATTTTGATGTTACTTTTACTGTCATTCAGTTTAGAATAGTTTCTTCATTTTCCTTAGATTTCTTCTTAGAGTTATTTAGAATATTAATTTCAAACATATGAAGATTTTATAGTGTTTTTTAGTAATAAATTTCTAATTCAAAACCACTGTAGTCAGAAAACATACTCTTCGGGATTTTAGTCTTATGAAATTTTTTTTTTTTTTTGTAACTTACATTGTGGCCCAGCATATTATCAGTTTTTCTAAGTGAATATACTTGAAATAAGGTATATTTTGGATTTGTTGAGTGTATTGTTCTATTAGTATGTCAGTAAAGTTTATTATTGTATCAGATCTTCCATATCATTTTTGATTTTGTTAACAGTTTCTGAAAAAGTTATGTTAAAACTTTCAAATATGTTTGTGGATTTGTATATCTCTTAAATGTTTCTGTTCCTTTTGTATATTGAGGCTATGATATAAAGTGCATATGAGTTTAGAATTATTTTCTGTTTTTATAGTTTTCTTAGTTTCTAATACTGCCTCATATTTATCAAAATTAGTTTCATCATGTCTTTTTTTGTCACTTTACTTTCAGCCTTTCTATATTCTTGTTTTTAAGGTATTTTTTCTTGTAAGCAGCATATGGTTGAGTTTTGTTTTTTTCATCCATTTTGATAAAATATGTCTTTTGCTTGAAGCATTTGGTCCATTTACACTTAATGCAGTTACTGATATGTTCTTGCTGTTCTAGTCCTTTTTTGCTTTTTTTTTCTTTTTTGGGATTTGAAAAATTATTTTCACACAGCCATATTTTCTTTGTAGTTACACATTCTCTTATACCATGCATCCTTGGCCTATTAACGTCTGATATAAGCATGTACTTTTACTTTGTGATGATTAATGCAGATACCTTAGAGCATTTTAACTCTATTGAATTTCCTCTTGATTGATCTATTATTGTTCATGTTTTACTTTCATATATATTTTAAACCCCCTATGATACAGTATTTTATGCAATTAGTGTTATTTAGGTTTATTTAAATATTTACCTTTTTTGTTATTTTCATTGCTCTTACATCTCTAACTTCCATCAAGGGTCATTTTTTTTTCTACCTGAAGAACGATGACTAAATAGATTCTAGTGCATTCACACTATGGAATTTTATGTAGTCAGTAGAAGAATTTATAGAGAATTGCCACAATGCTGCTGCATTATTTTAGTAGTTAGAATAAGTCGTGTAGGAACTTTGGGGTAAGAACATTTGGCTTGAATCCTAGTTCAACCACTTAACTATGTGTCTGGGAGAGTCACTTTTCTGAGTCTTGCTTTGCTCACTACTCTAATGGGAATGATGATATTACCTACTTCATAGTCATGTTAAAATTAAATGAGAATGTATATTCAAGTTGCCTAGGACATTGTCAATCAAAATGGCTGCTGTTACTGTTTCGTGCTATTTTTTTTATGGTAGATAAAACGTATTTAAGTCTTGTATGCCTACGAAGTTTTTGAGGGTTGGACTGGAATCCCGACTTAGAAAAATAAGGCCCAAACTCTGACCAAGTAACTTATAAATCACACTGAAAAATAAGCCGTTCCTTGGGTAATCCTTGAATTTTAAATTATAATCTTTGTGAATCAATTGAAATTATAATTAACGTGATTAAAACCAAGTAGGACAAAAATGACTCCTGTCACTTTGATCTAGTGAATTGCTTTCACTGGAAATGAAAGGTAATAGGCAAAGTAAGTATTCAATAACTGAAATATGTAGAATGGTGATAATCTAACATTCCCCATATTAAATTGATAGAAAATATTTTATTTCAGGGTAAATTTGGAATAGTCATTTATGGTATGTGAATTCAAGTTACAAACGTAGTTTTTAAAATTCCATGTCAGCAAATATCGTAGTCACCTTTTCCCCTTTCAACCACTTATTTGTGTCGAATTTTTCCTGAACATACGCATTCCATTGTCTGTTGCTGTATATAGACTATTTTGGATTCTGCTGCTTATTTCTATCTTTAGGGTATTTTTAGCTTTGAAGAATATTTATCTTTTCGTTAACTGCATTGGCTTATATAGAGTGGGTCACACACACACACACACACACACACACACACACACGTATACACTTCTATTGAGGGTTTCTCAATTATAATTCTTGCCCAGGAGCTTTGACAGTTTTATACTGCATTGATTTCTAATTATGGTTTGCATTGTTCTGCCCTGAAATTTTATTCTATTATTAGCATCCTTCATTGGCACAATTTGAGGAGAGCTAAGAAGAAAAACCGCTTGTACTTATTTCAACAGCTGTTATACTACATGTGTTTTTCTACCTTTATATTATTATCTCTGTTGTCCAAAAGTTACAGATCAAATGAGGTCTTAATAATTAAGATTTTTTAAATCTAGAGATTTTAAATATTTATTCTACTTAAATATTTAATCATAAGCTATTGTAGTAAAAAAATCTTTGTGCCAGTGGGACTAAGCTTGAAGAACTGCATGTGATTCTCTCAGTAGAGGATTTGTTCTTAAATAAAATGTTTTTCCATTCCATGTTTTCTAATGGAGTGCATTCTTGATTGTAATTGTGAAAGAGATCAGGACCCCATATAAATCAAAAGAGTAAAAAATATTAAATTAATTGGCCTTTTAGTTGAAGAAACCTGGTGGTAAGGGAGGATAGTTTGTTTGCAGCATTTTTAACTTTCTAAATTTTCTTTTATCTACTATAAAAACTTATTTTTACTCACTGATTTCATCAGTTGCACAACAAACTGTTGTTTGCCCATGAATGTTACACAGTCAGAAGTTAATAACATCTTTTCCTCCTACTTATAGCTAGCATGCATTTAACTACAGTACTACTTACCTTTTTAATAGGCTGAGAGGAAAATTACTCAGTTAATTATCTTTGTATCATCCAGAGTTCTTTGCCTACAGTCGGCTCACAGTAAATGTTTAACAGTTGAATGAATGGAACTGGAAAGAATGCCTGAAGCACCTTCAGTCCTAATAAGTTAAGTTTGGCTCTGCCATTTTAGTTCGAAGATAAATACTAGAATAAATCTTCAAGAATCTTTTCCTTCAAGGAATTAGGAAGTCAAAGAGAAGGAAAATCATCTGTATTCATTTGGTTGCAAAAATACAGCCAGATTTTAATGGTTTTTAGAGTCCACAGGATTGAAAGGATTTCTCATAAATTTTCTTCATATGACTAAAATACATACTGAGATTGATATAAAAATTATTGATGTAAAAATTGGATCTTGACGACAACCTATGAAGGGGCAATCAAGATTATTTTTAATTTGAAATTTATTTACTTTTGATGTGTCATTTCACTATAATGTGTCTATATATGAATTGTTTTAAAATGTATTCTGTTTAAGATAATTTATACTTTCCGAGAATTTACTTTTTTCATTAGAGCTAGAAAATTATAAAGTATTATCTCTCTGAATTTTGAGTATCCTCTATTCTAATTTTATGTACTCCAGTTGGACATAGGTAGAATTTTTTCCACCAGTCTTTCATTTATCCTAAACTTCTTTTTTCCTAAACTTTAAAAAAAAATCTTTTCTACCTTTTTAAAAAATATGGAATTACGGGTATTTTGTTCAGGACTTTAGGTCTTGTTTTTTAGTTGTATTTAGTTTGCTATTTAACCCATCTACTGAGTTCTTAATTTCAATTATATTTTCCACTTCCAGCCGTCCAATTTGGTTTTCTTTGTAAATCTGTCTAGAATTAGATTGTTTATTGCTCATGTTTTCATTCTCATTTCTTTAAACATCTTATTTTCTGTAACTGATAATTTTAATATCTAAAGCCTCAGAGCTTTAATCCAGCTGTAGTTTCTGCTGACTCTTGCTCACAATAGCATATTCCGTCATATAATTTGTATTTTGGAGTTGTGGGCTTATATTTAGAACTTCAGATGCATATGAAGGTAGACTTGTGCTTATGAAATCTTAGAAGAAACTGCATCCCTTGCCTGGAGCCCAGATCAAGGCAGAAGAGTGTTCCTGTCATTTTCTTTTACTGACAGGTGATTTTTGTTTGTTTTCTTTTTTCTAGTTTCTTACACAAAAATCCTAGCTTTATGCAGAGGCCTCCAATCCAGTTGTATCTTGAATGGGCCAGAGGCCATGTCTCTCATTTCCTACCAGCCTTTTGAGTTCCAAGTTCTTTGGGGCAGCCATGGCCCATGATATTAACTTATCACTCTGGTTTCTTCTTCATTTATGACTGCTGACAATTCCTCTTTAAGAGTTTAGTTATGCTTTTAAAAGAATGTGTTTTGCAACTGTCTTCATTTTACATGTTTAAAAAGCTCAAGTAACTTGTTCAAGTTGATACCAGAAATAGCAGAAATGTAACTACTCCTTATTTATTGCTTTCTCTTATGCTCGTTTACCTTGAAACTGAGTTAGGACTAACGAAGCTTTATTTTGGAAGTGACATTTGCTTGGACCATGAAAATTCATGTACAGATCTCCTAGGTTCAGATAGTGGGTAAAAGGTTCTAGATGGGGTGAATGACATGAGTGTAAGATAGAAAATAGGGAACTATAGGGAATAATCAACAATTACAAGTAGCCTTGTTTGGGTGAAACCATATCTTACATGGATATTTTTAATCTCTCTCCCATATCATTTATTAATCTCTTAATTGCTCCTCAGTCACAGCATTTATTGCCATGACTTCATAGAGTAGATGTTGACAGAATTTTATTTAATGTGGTATAGTTGAAGGATCTTGAATAATCTTGAACAATAAGCTCAGGAACTTTGTCTTGATTTGGTAGAAAGGCTTTGGAAGGAAGTATTCTGTTTTAACCATAACTGGTGTACTGCAATTCAGTTCTGTAACTAACCACCCAGAGTTACTGCAGACCCCGTAAGTTTAAGGGCATGGTCCCCAACAAGACTGCCTTTATTTCAGACTTCTGCACTTTGGGGGTCTCCAGGCCACCTGTACCTCTGATTGAATGGCTACAAATTTAAGGGTTCCCATGACCCCCTTCCAGTCTGATAATATGCTCCTGACAGAACTCAGGAGAGTTCTGTTCTTATGATTATGGTTTTATTATGATACAAATTAAGAAGGAAGTATTTCGTTTCAACCTCAACTGGTGTATGGCAATTCAGTTCTGGCATTAACGACTTAGTGTTAGTGCACAAACCTCATAAGTTAAAAGGCATAGTCCCCCAGCAATAGATGAGAAACTACAGTAGTGTGAAAAAGGTGTGACTATAGACTTATTTTATAGAAATTTGTTGGTAGAGAAAAGATAGTAGATAGCAAGCCCAGGATAGTTTTTTGAGGATAAGTAGATTAGAGCCAGATTGTCGAAGATTTTAAATGCTAGATAAAAAGAGTGTGGATTTTGTTGATAGGTAGTATGGTTTATAGATGAATTTCAAATACGTGAGAATAAGGATCGAGATTTTTTTTTAAGATTAGTTTGTACAAAAATGTTTGGCTACTCTTCAGATGAGGAATAATGAGAGCCTGAAATAGATGAGTGGAGTCAGAAATGGAGAACAAGTACATGCAAGTGTGTGGCAGGAGAATAAATAGAACCCAGCAACCTTTTTATTTATTTACTTATATATTTTTGACCACTTGTGAAAAGGTAAGTGTAATATGAGAGAGACTGTGGATAAAAAAACAGATCGAATAATTGATGAAGCAAGAAGGGCTATCAATAGCACAGATAGAAGGACTAATCTTGAAAATTTAGAGCAACTTTTTTCTGGGACTAGGGCAAAGTAGAATAAAGTGGCACCATTTTTGAGGTGGGAAGAGATAAGTTTAGGAGAGAGGCAATTTTGCTAAGAGTAAGGGGAAATGGGATAGGGAGGGGAGAGTGCTATCAGCAGTTGGAGTTCCTGAATTGGGTGTGGAAAGGGCTTAGAATATCCCATATGGTGTATGTTGATATGGAAGTCAACAAGAGAGATTAAAGAGTTCATGATGGATCAAATAATCGCAGTTTTGGACTTTTTCCAACACTTCACAGCATCCTTTGAGTAAGAGCAGAAAAGGCAAACCGGATTTTTTATCCAGAGTTGACCAAGGAAGAACACCTTTAATGTTACCAAATAAGCAAAAAATGCTTACTGATTAGATGGTGAAAGTGATTTTATTAGGGGAAAAAATTAATAACACAAACTTGGTCTCTTTTAGTCTTTAATTCAGTTATTTATATGCCAGGAAATTTGACTAGTTCTGTTGCCCAGGGTTTTGAGCAGCTACATATTGTGTAGTTCAGAATTAAAGAGAAAGTGAAATTTATATCTGTAACTCCGCATAGCTGTTGACCATGATGCAGTTAAAGGGGAGAAAAAGAAGAAAGTAGTTTTTAGTGTTTTTGAATTGTCTTTTTTTTACCTAAGGCAGGAAATGGCCAATGTATTTTAGAATTTTCCACTTTAAAAGAACAAACAATAGTATTTTTGAACAAAAGTGAGTTTCAGTTCCTTAAGAATGCTTTAAATTTTGATATTCCTAGCCAAATGGAATGTTGCTATGGTTGTTTCCTGACTTCTAACCCTGTTCAATATAATGGTTCCCCTGCTTGAAACCCTCCAGTGGCTTTCCATTATATTTAAAATAAAAATCCGAAGTTTTTACCATGGCTGTAGCTATCTCTTGGTTCTGTCTGTTATCTCTCTCTCCAGATTCCTTATATATTATTACCTTTGTGGTTCACTATGCTACAGTCACAGTCACACCAGCCTCTCAATAGGACTAGCTATTCTCCTCTTCTTGGTAGCCTTTGTTGATGCTATTAGTTCTGCCTGGAATGCTCTCTCTGGCTTCCTCCTATCTTTCAGGCCTCTACTAAATGTTACCCTTTCACGAAAACATTTCCTTACCCTACTCCTTCAGTCAAAGTAATTCCTCTATCACTGAGTCTACTTTATTTCCTTTATAACACTTCCCACAATTAACACATATTTACGTATTTTCATACATTTTATTATATATCTTTCCAACAAAGAAAAAGAAAGCTTCCTGAGGATAGGGACAATATGTTTTTTTGTTTACCACTTGTATGCGCATAGTAGAGCCCCAAATATTCGTTGACTAATAGACCCTCAAATGTATGTTAAGTGAATGGTATCAGAGTATTAAGTACTTCATGTTTATTCTGTCACCTAATCCTCACAAAAGCCCTGTGCGCTAAGGTACTGTTACAATCCCCACATTACAAATAAGGCTTAGAAAATTAGGTATGTGCCCAGGGTCACACAGCAACCCAAACCTAGGGACTCCGTGACCGTAAAATCCATGGTCTCCATCCCTCTGCCATATTCCCCTCCCGCCCCTTTTATACATATTTTAAAAGGTAAGACAAAATAAAACAGGACATTTAAAATGCTTATGATCTTACCTTTCTATAGTAATTGCATCTGTGGGAATTTTTAAAAAGAGTTGAAGACTAAGGTGTTTTTTTCTTTTATTTGCAGTTTTGAAGATTGAATTATATTTAAATTGCATTTATGTTGTTCAGTATAAATGAGAAATTACTTCTTTGTAGAAGGAAAATAATATATTATACCTCTCGTAATTTTTTACATTTCTCCTTTCTTTTTTGACATACCTGTGGATGTGAATGGTGATTCAAGCTCATAACAAATTGATTTTTTATTGTGCATAGGATTTGAGTTTAAAACTTTTACTGTGTAATTATATCCACATATGATGACTTGAAGGCTAAGAAAACAGTATAATCTGATTGCTATGTAGATAGTTTTGAATGTGTTCAGAACATGAGAAAAATGGTATATTTTTTAAAACAAATATAGGACATTATAGTCAAAATCTGACTTTTAAAGTTGTATTTTGGTTGTCCTATTTAACGTGGCTTCTTTTGTCTCTAAAACTGAAATAACTTAAATGCCATTAAAAAATAGAATACAGAATGCAGCTGCTACAATACACTATAGAGCTACATGGGATAAATACTGGCTTGAATCATTGGTGATGATTCAGTGTTTAAGGAAAAATTTTACAGCTTTCCTGTCACACCTACACAATAGAGACAAAGGCAGAACTGGAATTTTTTCTTTTGTTTTATTTACATTTTAATTATTGCTTTATCTTAGTAATGTGCAATTCTTTTGACTTCTCAAATAGTGTCATCTTGAATGGGACCATTTCTGGTCCAATTTTGTTTTGGTTTTGCGTTTGCTTTTGATTGTGAGTATGCATGTTTGTTGTTTTTTTGTTTTTGTTTTTTTTGTTTATTTTTTGCAAGACTATATGAATATGTTCTTAGATATTTTGTAACTTGTCTCTTTGTGTAATAGTCTTTATAAAAATTTCTTTCTCTCTTGCTGTTTAGTTTTAGTAGTGAAAACTATGAGTGTACAAGGAAGCAGAGTATTTCTAATTGAATTTTATTCTCTTCCTATAATATGATTATTTTATGAGGAAAAAACCACTTTAGACCAGAACTTATCTTGACTCGTTAGATTTGATTCTCACAAAATAATAGAATAATATTTTTCAAGGTTTTTCACTATTTTGAAATGAGTTTATAATGTAAACTTCCCCACCTGATTTCAGAACATTAGTTTGTATACTTCACCTTCCTTGTAATGCTAAATCAATTAAAAATTTAATTATGATCTTTACTTGATAAGGGAACAATATTATTGGCAGCCCCTGTGAACAAATTCATTTACTAATCTCAAAGAATTTGCATAAGTGATCAATTGGATAGGATGGCCACAAAATGTCTAATTAAAGTTTGAGCCAAGGCAGAATGTATGATTTCAAGCTTTTAAATTAATCAAAGATAATTAAAGATCCATTTTGTTCCCAGCCTTATACTTAATGAGAGACAGTTACAAAGGAAGCAAAAGAAATTGGATTTGCCCTCAGTATAATGAAGGAGATAGGTGGGCAGAAAGAAACACATTTCTTAAATACTTAGAGTAAACTGGAAAAATTGATCTGAAAAAACTTGGTGAAAGATAACTTGAATAAAATTTTGAAGAAATTAAAGTAGCACTAGCAAACAAGAGAATGCAGATGGCATAGAGAGCAGGTAAAATACTGAAAAATGTATGGTGGGTGATATTTTGGTGCGTGATGAGATTTTTAGTAGCTGAGATTTTGTCAAAGAATTTAACTGAGTCAGATGTTAGGAGCCAGAGCAGCAGTGTTCTGAGAACGGTTTTTCCATCTTTAGAATA
Source organism: Pteropus medius (assembly GCF_902729225.1). NCBI lineage: Eukaryota > Metazoa > Chordata > Mammalia > Chiroptera > Pteropodidae > Pteropus > Pteropus medius. Next base: position 5,948,188 of record NW_024349519.1, on the reverse strand, counting down.
ATGTCCTCTGAATGGAAAAGTTTAGAATAAAAAGACTAGAAGCAAAACAATTAGAAAGAAGGCTACTGTGTTACAGCAAGGTGAATTGGTTAGGTCCACACTAGTACTGTGACAATAGAAATAACAAAACCAAGAAATAAGGAGGTGTACAACAGTCAGATTTCAGCACTCTGATACCTTTGAAAGTGTGTAAATAGTAACAGTTTTATGAATGATTTTGTGTTTGCTTAGGAAATATGTTCTAACCATAAATATTAATTTCTGAAGTTTTAAATAACTATAACATGAAGCACACTGAACTCTCAGAGAATGAAGCCACATTTTGGTATTTATGCTTTTTATTGACATAGGACACTAAAAATATGTATGAAGAGAGGAATGGTTTAATGCATTTTTCCAGGATGTGTTTATATGAAAATTTTCTGTCTATGTCATATCTATGTGAGCACATGGTAATTGTACAAGAAGGAAGGTTAAAGGGGAAGCCACAGTCTGCTGTTTATTTTGGCTCTTGTAGTAAGGTGGTCAGCCTTTTGACCTTTATTTTATCTGAACCAATTCAATGTCCAGTGTTTTTAATCCAAACAGAGATTTTGTTTCTGGTTTTCTCTGTTATTCTTACTTAAAATATACTGATCATTGTAGTCAACTAAATTACTAAATTTTGCCAACCAAAAAAAGTTAGAAATTTAAAAATATAAACTTTTAAACCAATAACTCAAATTAGAAAAAAGAAACCACTCAATTAAATACACTGCATATTGAAATTACATGTGGTATGGTTCATTAGACCTTCAGAGTTCCAGTAGAATTTCATAGTTATATCATTTTTGCCCTCATAATTTCAAATAGAAGTATTTAGTTGTATTTTAGTTTACCCAAAACTGCCTGCAAACATTACCAAAAATTTGCATTTAACCAGATTCTTGCCTTATATCCTTGGCCATAGCTAAATTCTTTCTTCAAAAAGGGTTTTTGAGGACCAGATTTATATCTTCATTTACTAAAATTTAATAACATCATCCTTAGTGATCAATACCTGGTGCTTATCTTGAGTGTAAAATGGAAGTAGCAGTGTAACTGGTTGATATAACGATGACAGCACTGTGATTTTAGCGCACACGTGCACACAGTATTATTATAAGTATGACTCTGATTCTGTGTGTGTGTTTTTATTGAAATAGACAGTTGCTCGTCTTTACAATGAGTTTTTAAAATTATAGTTGGTATACAATAATATATTAGTTTCAGTTGTACAGCATAGTGATTAGAGATCTATATAATTCACAAAGTCATCACCCCAATAAATCTTGTACCCCTCTGCCCCTTACATATTTATTATAATATTATTGACTATATTCCTTATGCTATATTTGATATCTCTATGACTGTTTTGTAACTATCCATTTTTACTTCTTAATCCTCTCCCCACTTTTCACCTACCCCCTCAACCCCGCTCTGATCTGGTAACCTCAAAATGGTTTCTGTATCTGTGATCTTGTTTTCGTTTTTGTTGTTTATTTTGTTCTTTAGACTGCACATGTACGTGAAATCATGTGGCATTTGTCTTTCTCTATCTGACTTATTCCATTCAGCACAATACCCTCTAGGTCCATCATGAAATATTTTTCCACTCCCTTACTTTTAGTCTGTGTCTTTTAATCCGAAATGAGTCTCTTATAGGCAGCATATATAATGAAATGATCTTGTTTTCTTGTCCATTCAGCCATTCTCTCTATTGATTGGAGCACTTATTCTTTTTCATTTGAAGTACTTGTTAATAGATATGTAGTTATTGCCATTCTTTATTTTAAATTTTTGCTACCTATTTTTTCTTCTTCTTAAAGAAGTCCCTCCAACATTTCCTGTAATGCTGGCTTGGTGGTGATGAACTCCTTTAGCTTTTTCTTGTTTGGGAAGCCCTTTATGTGTCCTTTGACTCTAAATGATACAATAATCATTTGCTGGATACAGTAATCTTGGTTGTAGATCCTGGGTTTTCATCACTTTGAATATTTTGTGCCAAGCCCTTCTGTCCGGTGAAGTTTCTTTTGAGAAATCGGTTGCCAGTATTATGGGAGCTCCCTTATAGGTAACTAACTGCTTTTCTTTTTGCTGCTTTTAGGATTCTCTCTTTGTATTTAACCTTTGACATTTTAGTTATGACGTGTCTTGATGTGGGCTTCTTTGAGTTCATCTTTTTTGGGACTCTTTGAGCTTCCTGGGGTTGTATGTCTATTTCCTTCACCAGGTTAGCGAAGTTTTCCATCATTGTTTCTTCAGATAAGTTTTCAACTTTTTGCTTTCTTCTTCTGGTACCCCTATGATGCAAATATTGTTACATTTGATCTTGTCCCATAGGCTCCTTAAATTATCTTCACGTTTTTGGATTCTTTTTTCTTGTTGCCGTTCTGATTGGGTGTCCTCTGCTATCTCATCCACTGTATTGGTGATTCGAATCTCTGTTTCCTCCACTTTGTTGATTCCCTGTCATATATTCTTCATCTTATTATATTCTTCAATTTCGGACTGCTTCCTTTGTCTCTGATTCTTGCAAAGAACTTCAGTATCATTTGAGAAGTCATTCGTTTTATTTGTAATGTCAAGTGGACAGATCAAGATTCATTTAAAATCATATATCCATTACCCTATAAATTTTGCTATTAAAAGTATAGACTAGAAAATATCTGCAGATAGACCTTGAAAATAATGTCTTTGTTCATATGTAATGGGATTTATGGACTTTTCCTAATGTATGTGATGCTTTCAGAGATAAAAGTAAAATAATTAAGTATTAATTTTAACCTACTTTGAAGATACCTGAATCTGGAGTTCCTGTTTTTAAAATGAATCTATGCTATTTGTGTTAGTTATGAATAATTCCTTTCTTCTGGAGGGAAAAAAACACATCTTAGCAGTGTTCATAGTGTTATTATATGTATCTAATTGAAAAGCCTTTCTTTAGTAGAAGTAGGTTTATAATATTCTATTTCTTACCTTTACATATGATGAGCTGAAAGCAAATACATTGCTTTTTTTTAGTAGGAGCAACAGAAGCTTTATTTTCAATGGAAACTTCAAGGATTGGTAATTGTTAACTTTTAACATGAAACAGTATAGCCTGTCTTTAACTTTGTTGGATAAAGCTCTGTAAAGCACTTTTGATGGATTTGCAATTGCATTGAAGAGAAAATAGGTTTATGCCATTACCTTCGCATTCCTGCCAGTGTTAAAGTACTGGTGACGAGCAGATATGTTGCAGTGCAGATGTAATTGCACAGGACTCTTCTGCTCCCAGATCGCCACCCTAGCCCATTTAGCAGGCTGTCATGCTAGGAGGTATCCAGAGAAAGTTCCTTTTGGTTTCAAGTTACCTTTAGCAAGTAAAGAGACAGTATTGAAAGCTTGTGGGGACTTCTCGTGAAACAGGCAGAAATCAGATTTAGAACTAGATGGATATTAAGCAGTTTCTCTTCCTCCTTCTTTCCTTTCTTTCTCCTCATGCCTCCCTCCCTACCTGTTTGCTATCTACTTTCCCTGTATTCCTTGGCATTGTTAATGTCATATACTTGATTCATAATCTGTTAAACCTTGGGATTCATCTTTATCACCAGAATTCCTTAAATTCTATCTCCTATAAATATGTAGTTTTAAATTGGCATATAATGTAAATATAGTTGCCAGGGTGGTAGGGGGAGGTGGGAAAGCACAGTTAAGCACAGACTGCAGAAGCTGCCTGTATACTGGAATTACAGTTAATCCTGACCACCATTAGTGTTTCCTACCCCTTCACTGGCAGCCCCCACTCCTATCACTCTCACTAAAAAGAGACTTTGGCATACATTTTAAGTCTCCCCAAACCATTGCATTACTAAGGACTTCTTTATTTTAAGATGAAAATTCACAATACCTTGATACTGAAACAAAAATGAAAGATTTTCTAAATTATAATACTTGGAAAAATTTATTATCTGATGTTACTGAAAACAGAGAAAAAGAAAAAGCACAACGGCACACTTATACTGAAACTATGACTTAATTTTTTAGTGAGAGACTTGGAGAAATTTCATAGCAGGAAAAAGTGATTTCTTCTAAAATGAACTTTACAATACAGAGTTTTAATGGTGAAAGAAATGGGATGATAGAGTGGTTCACTGAATCACCTAGCAAAAGAAAGCTGAAAAAGAACTATCCTCTGTTGCAAAACTCATTGAAAATGTTCCATTTCAACCATAAAATGCTCTTTAACCACCCACAGCATAAATAGTTTATAGGACAGTAATGCTTTTCTCAGCATGGCAAATATGGCTGATCTGACTTGTTTATTTTTCATAAATTTATCTTAGTGGCATCTCTGAAGTTGGAAGTTTTCCATCTCTGTATGGAAAAATAATCCAAGTTTCAGATTTCACTAGGGACATGACTTAAAGTATTAGACATCAAGAACACATACACAAATAATGTTTCATTGCCTTATGATAGTTACGAATCATGATCTGATGACCCACCTTACAGGTCCCTCTCTTTACACCACTCTTCAAAACCAAGGAGATTAATTATCTTTGTCAATGGTTTATTCTCAGTTGTGGCTTTATTTCTGTTTTGGAGTTATATAATTCTCATGGGTTAGCAGCAGTATGGTAAGGGGTTAGTTAATTAGAAACCTAGGCTGCGAATGTTAATTGTACTTCTTATAACTAACTCCCTTTAATCTCTCTGCTTCATTATTTTTATAAAATGAGCATAGTACTTCCAGAGTACTTATGAGGATTCCTGGTACATAAAATAATGTGAAAGCCTATATGAAAATGTTGTTAATGACTTAATGTTTTTATATGCCAGTAATTTCTAAATGCTGTTATGTTTAAACAAACAAAAACTCTTTAGAATTGTATTCGTAACCACATCTAGTCATAGAGACCTTTACCTAGAATTCTTGCCCATTTTCCTAGAATTTGTCCTGTGTAGAGAGCCCTCCCTTGAGGATTCACTGATCGGGCCTAGTAGCTGTTAATATTTTTAGGTTCTGAACCATTCTTCCGTATCTTCATAAGGTTAAAGCAACCTTAATATTGGATTCTCTCTAACCTCTGTTTCGAGAGATGAACCAGGAGGAAAAAGAAGGGGTGGGTCTTGAAGCTGCTTCTTGCTTAATCTGAATATTAGCGTTAAATCATTTGGGCATTGGACTGCCTCAAGAGCAATTTAAAATATATTTATTTATCAAAATTTATTTGAAAGTAATCTTAATTAAAATAAATTCTCTTTGGATAACTCTTACTTAAACTGTATGTTAGATGATTCTTTTACTTGTATACTCCTTATCTTCATCAAGTTTCTCACCCAACATAATAATATCTTTTATAACACATAGCTATATATAAAAAAAATCAGTTCAATATACACATAAAAAATTTTACCTTAATTTTTTTTTTTAATCAAGGGAAATACATTCTAAGTGATAAATATCTTTTAAACAGCTGGCTTGCCATTTCAACCTATGATCTGTTTCATGGTGATAAATGTTTTAGAAATTAACTTGAGAAAATATCTAAATTAAGCCTTCCTCTCCCTGCCTTTATTAAAGGATTTTTATTGTTCTGGGACATGAAAATATTAAAAGCCACACGGAAAATTTTGTCATTTTACAAAATATTTATTGTTAATCATTTTCTAAGCACCTAGAATTTTAAAACTTATTTTATAATGTATTTAATTGCCTTTTGTCTTTATTATGACTATATTTCTTTAGATTTAGCCTTTTTATATGTTTCGAATCTTAGAAGTTTTTTTCCTCAAATCAGGAACTGACTTGAAACACAAAATTATTTTTCCTAGCCTACTGAATCAGATTTGAGGGGGATATTGAGTAATGAATACATTAGTTTTTCTCTAATCAGTAATCTTCAGTGGTTCATTGATGAATGAGAAAAAAAAATGTGTACAGTGTAACAAATTATTTTAAGTCCAAAGAGGAGTTAAACCATAATTCCAACCATAAGTTATTTAAGTCCAACTTGTTTATATCTAACTCCATTTTGATTTTGGGCTATCCATTAGCCATCTTTTCCAAAACTTCTTATATTCCAGATTTGTTCTTTAAACATACTATGCTGTTTTTTGTTTGCAAGCTTCCAAGTTGCCTAGAATAGCCAACATTCTCAGTGCTTTTAATCCCCTCCCACACCATTCATTATCTTTTCTTTGGAATTATTATTAATACTTGGTATTTCTCTGTGGCATTTACTGTATTCTAGTTTGTCTTATGGTTATCTTAAATGTTTTACTCTTTTTACTAGAATCAAATTTCTTTGAGCAGGGTGCTATATTACTGACCCAATCTAGTGCCTTGCACATATGAGTTCTAGTTGTCTGGCAGGCACAAGTGTCTTTCATTCAACTGTATATCTGCATTTACAGATTTATGAATATCTGAATAATATTTGTAATTCTCAACCCCAGAGTCCAAGCAAAACAGAGAGCCATCTTCATTTGTAAGCTGAGATGATCTGACCCATATGCTTACCATTGGGCGTTACTTTGCTTTAGATCTCTTCACTTAGCATTTTATTGTGAAAAATTTCAAACATTAGGAATTATACAGTGCACACCTATATATTCATCACTTAGATTCTATAATTACCATTTTATTTTATTTGCTTTGTCACATATCTATTTCTTTATTCGCCAGTTAATTCATTTTATTTTTTGATGCTTAGTAAAGTATATTGCAGATCTCATTATACTTCACTCCTAAGTGCTTAAGCATGTATGCCATTAACTGTAGATCAATATTTGTGGCTTTTCCCCCTCTTTTTAAAGAGAAAAAATATTACAGATATAGCTACAACCCCTCACAGATCCCTGCTGGCTCCCTCCCTTCTCAGAGTTGTCATTTTTCTGTATGTTTGTGTGTGTGTGTCCCTAAAAGAAATAGACTTAAAAAAAAATACATTAATGGTGTCTCTACATATTTCTTTTGTAACTTTTTTCACTCGGTATTAATTTGTGATTTGTCTAGTTCCTGTATTTGATCTCTGTGGGACCTGCTTTTGACATCAGTGAAAAAATTCTGTAGACTCTTTGGAATTATTTTATTTATTTTTGTCTATTTAGTATATTATGATTTTTGAAAGAACTAGTAGGCTGGAAAGATTAAAAAATCATTTAAATATTAATCTTTGAATCCTATAAATTTATAAGTTGATCATTTATAGATGAGAATTCTATAAACATTGATTGTTAAAGATTTCTTTTTTTTTTTTAGCATTTATCTACCTTATCATTAATTTTGGACTTACTTTTTTTATGGGGCTGTAATATTTGTACTCACCTCTTGAACATAGGCAATTGAGATCTAATCCATGTACTCATAATGCATTCCTTAGCAACTACCAGTGTTCTTAGGATCTGTGCTGTTAGAGCCAGTGGGACTGCAGCTTTGAGGAGGACATTTCAAAGATTTTTTTTTCTATTAATATAACACAAGGAGCAACATAAATTATAATAGCTTTGACACCTTTTACATTACTACAGATGCAAATTAAAGGGTTTAAATTTGTCTCCAGTATTTAACATCAATATGCTGTCACTTTTCCCCCGACCTCATCAACACATGAGACATTATGAATATTTCCTTGTATATTAATTCTCAATTGGAGTTACTTATTTTAACTTATATTTTTTATGTACATTTCACGAAGAGATTGTAGAACATTTCACAGATACTAATTATATTTCACAATGCTCCTTTACAAGTGGTGAGCTTTTATTTCCACTTTAATGGTAAAATAATTGCAAATGTATATGTATGTATATATTATTTAATATACCAGGTCAACACTTATCACTAAGTCTTCACCCTTTTTTCTCTCCTCAATCCTCTTTAACAACACTGCTTGATAAAATTTTCTGAGACAATAGAAATGTTTTATATTTGCACTGTCCAGTATAGAAGCCACAAGTATTTGAAGTAGGGATAGTGCGACTGAGGAACTGAATTTTAATTTAATTAATTAAAATTTAAATAGTTGCATATGGCTAATGGCTACTTCTGTATTAGACAGCACAGCTCTATAATCTCCACCATCCCAATAAATTACTCTTGCAGTTAACCAGTTACCCTTTCATAGCCAAATCTAATCGTTTTGTTTGTCAGCTTTTTTAATCTTTCTTTGGCATTTGATTGACTATATCCTATTTTAAAACCTTTTTCCTTGACATCTGTGTCTTCATTCTCTCCTAGTCTTTAGTCTTCTTTATTGTTTCTTCTGTGGCTGATACTGATGTTTTTAGATGTCTACTCTTAGCTGCCTTTTGATCTTTTATTACCATTCTTTCGGAGCTGACTTTAGCTGTTCATGCAACGTTAGTGAATATCTACTGTGTATCAGATACTGGGGCTAAAAAGAACTTACCTGCGTCTTCAAGGAACTCCCATGGCCTCAGCTGGCATCAGTACTAAAGATCATAGGATCTCTCTCTCTCCCCTTCTGCTCCTTCCCTCTTCCCTCTCTCTTCCGTTTCCTTCTCCTGAAGTCTATACTCTACTCAACTTTCTTTTGATGGGCGCCTCAAATACAAATTAGGTACTAAAATTATCTCCCTTTCCCATTACCTTCCTCCTTAAAATAAATTAAAAACTTCCCATTATCATTCTTTACATTATCATTTCCATATTGTTTCTGAATTACTTATAAAGCCTTTAACCTCATCTTTAACACATCTTGTCATGTTCATTGTCCCTGCTCTCAGGAGCTCAGAGCATGGAATCCTAACCAGTTTTTCTCCCTGATGCATTGAAAGGATCCACTTTCTTTCTTGTAGCTCTTTTCCCATTTGCTAATTGCTAATTTATAGGTTGAAGTCTAAAGTTCTTGAAAGATAGCTCTTTATGATCTACTTTGAGGGTGAACATACCCTACGCTTTAGCTATGCCAAGCTCACTGAATTCCCAAAAGTGCCATTTCCTTTTTCTCCTCCATGTTTCCCTAGAGTGAACTTCTTATGTTTAAAGAATCAGTTCTTGAAATTGCAAATGTGGCCATCATATTTTTTTAAATGTGTACGTGATTAATGTCGGCAGAAAGTGAAGGACAACTAGAGGTAAAACAAGAACCAAAATAAAAGCACTAATGATAAAACTTTATAATCTTCAATGTCAAAATTAGATGTTAAATATATATATAAAAAAAAGAATCAGTTCTAACATGATTTTCTAATACATCCTGCTCTAGACAAAGTCACAGCAGTTTTTCTTCGTTCCATCATCAGCATCACTGTATCTAACATATATTGGGGGCCTCCTAGAGAGCAAACAGTATTGCGAGTGCTCTTTATTATCTTACTTAATCCTTGTAACAGGATAGTTAGCTCTATAGGTACTGAAACAGCAACAAAGGGCAAATAACTTTCCCCCCTTTTTTTCATTTGTGCGATTCTTTCTTTCCCCTCTTTAATTCTTGCCACCCTCCTCAGCCCCACCCCAGTTCCACCCCTGACCTACGAATGTTGCCGTTTCCCCTTAAGAACTGTATCTCTGAATGCTCGGGGCCAGCACCTGGGGCCTGGTGCACCTGGGGTATGGTCTGTGGTTCCACCTTGGGTGGGAACCCAGGACCTTCTTTGTGTAAAGCAGACGTGCTAACCACTATGCTATGGAGCCACTCCTCTGTGTGATTCTTTTTTTTAATAGAGCATTTTTAAGTTTACAGAAATATTGCAAGAAAGTACAGAGAGCTCTTGTATACCCCTTCTCTCCATAGAGTTTCCCCTATCATTAATGTTTTACATTGCTGTGATACATATGTTGTGATTGATGAACCAGTGTTGATACATTATTATTAACTGAAATCCCTAGAATTCATTCTTTGTGTCACATAAGTCTGTGGATTTTGATAAACTAAAAATGTATCATTCAATATCATACAGAATAGTTTCATTACCCTAGAAATGCTTTGTGCTTCACCTGTGTATCCCTCTCTCTTCCCCTGCAAACACTGGTCTTTTTATTGTCTCTCTAGTTTTGCCTTTTCCAGAATGTCATATAATTGGATTCATGCATTGGATAGCCTTTGCAGACTGGCTTCTTTCACTTAACAATGAGCATTTAAGGTTCCTCCATATCCTTTTTTATGGCTTGATAACTTATTCTTTTTTGTCACCAAAAAATATTCCACTGTATGGATATATGCACAATATCCATTCACCTATTGAAGGCTATGTTGAATGCTCCTACTTTTTGGCAATTGTGAATAAAGCTGCTCTAAACATTTGTGTACAGGTTTCTATGTTGGTACAGTTTTTCACTCATTTGGGTAAATATCTGAGAGCATGATTGCCAGAGAATATGGTAAGACTATGTTTAGCTTTTTAAGAAACTGCTAAATTGTCTACCAAGGTGGCCAATATCATTTGCACTCCCACCAGCAATGCATGAGAGTTCCTTTTGTTCCACATTCTCACTAGAAATAAGAGTTCATTTTTTGGATTTTAACAATTTTAATAAGTGTATAGTGGTATCTCATCATTGTTTTAATTTTTATAACCTAATGACATATGTTGAATAGCTTTCATATACTTATTTGCCATCCAGATAAGCATATGAAAGCTATTCAGCACATGAGTCGAATATGGTGAGTTGTCTGTTCAGATCTTTTGCCTGTTTTTGAATCATATCGTTTTCTTATTTTCGAGTTTTAAGAGTTCTTTGTATATTTTGGTTACCAATACTTTGTCAGATATATTTTGCAGAGATTGCTCCTATTCTGTAGCTTGTCTTAACAGTGTTCTGCAGAGCATAAGTTTTAATTTTAATGAAATCTAGCTTAGTACCTTTTCTTTTTTATTGTGCTTTTGGTGTTATCACCTAGATTATTCCTTTTATCATCTAGAAGTATTATAGTTTTGTATTTTACATTTAAGTCTGGGATACAGTTTGATTTAATTTTTGTGAAATATGTGATTGGCATCTAGATAATCTTGAATGTTTTGAATGTCCAGTTTTTCCAGCACCATTTGTTGAAGACTATTCTTTCTTCATTGAATTGCTTTTGCTCCTTTGTTAAAGGTCAGTTGATTATATATGTATGAGTCTGTTTCTGGGCTCTTTATTCTGTACCACTGATCTCTTCTTTTGACAGTACCATACAGTCTTGATTACTTTGGCTTTACAGCAAGCCGAGTAGTGTAAGTTCTCTGGCTTTGTTTTTATTCTTCAGTGTTATGTTGACTATCCTGGTTCTTTTCTTTTCCATATAAACATTAGAATCAGTTTGTCATTATCCACAAAATTACTTGCTGGGACTTTTTAGCTGATGTGATGGATTACATTAATTGATTTTCAAATGTTGAACCAGCCTTGCATACCTGGAATAAATCCCATTTGGTTGTAGTACATAATTCTTTTTATTAATAATACATTGTTGGATTCACTAATATTTTTTTGAAGATTTTTTGGCATCTATGTTTATGAGAGAGATTGGTTTGCAATTTTCCTTCCTTGTAAGTCTTTGTCTGTTTTTGATAATAGGCTAATGCTGGCCTCACAGAACATTAGGAAATGTTCCCTCTGCTTCTGTTTACTAGAAGTGATTTTTGAGAATTCGTATAATTTCTTCCTTAAATGTTTGGTAGAATTCATCAGTGAAATCATTTGGGCCTACAGCTTTCTGTTTTGGAAGGTTATTAATTATTGATTCAATTTCTTTCATAGATACAGGCCTATTCAGATTATCTGTTTCTCTTTGCTTCGGTTTTGGTAGACTGCCTTTCAAGGAATTGGTACATTTCATCTAAGTTATCAAATTAGCAGGCATAGAGTTATTCATAACATTCCTTTATTATCTTTTTAATGTCCATGAAGTCAGTAGTGATGACCCCTGTTTTAATTTTGATATTAATAATTTGTGTCTACTCTCTTTTTCTCTTGGTTAACCTTACAAGAGGTTTATCAATGTTTTTTTTTTATCTTTTCAAAGAACCAGCTTTTGGCTTAGTGATTTTTCTAATTTCCTGTTTTCAATTTCATTGCTTTCTGCTCTAATTTTTATTTTCTTCATCTGCGTACTTAGCATCTATTTTGCTTTTTCTAGTTTTCTAGCTTAGATTATAACTTTATATCTTTATTTTTTCTATGTGCACTTAATGCTATATATTTCTGTCTAAGCACTGCTTTTGATGCATCTCACAAATTTTGATAAATTATACTTTCATTTAGTTCAAAATAGTTTTAAATTTCCCTTGAGACTCTTTCTTTGATATATGTGTTATTTAGAAGTGTGTTGTTTAATCTCCAAATATTTGGAGATTGTCTACCTATCTTTCTGTTGATTTCTAATTTAATTCCACTGTAGTCTGAGAGCATATTTTGTATGATTTCTGTTTTTTAAATTTGTTAAAGTGTGTTCTGTGGCCCAGAATGTCGTTGGTCCTGATGATTGTTCCATGTGAGCTTGAGAAGAATGTGTCAAATTTGAATTGGTTTCACCAGGCCCAAGCCATGGTGTTTGTCGGGCTGCACTTCCTCCGTAAGTGCTGAGGGAGAATTGTTTCTTTGCCCTTTCCATTTTCTACAGGCAGCTGCATTCCTTGGCTGGTAGTTCCTTCCTCCATCTTTAAAGCTCATCATTTGACCTCTGTTTCTGTGGTCACATTTCCTCTTTTTTTCTGATCCTCCTACATTCCTTTTTAAAGGACTCTCTTGATTACGTTTTCCCTACCTGGATAATCCAGGATAAGCTCCTCATCTCAAAATCCTTTACATAGTCGTATTTGCAGTCACTTATACCACGTCATGTAACATATTCAGAGGTTCCAGGAGGTTAGGATATGGACATCTGGGTGTGGGGTACAGGGCTTATTTGGCCTACCACAGTAGTAGGGTCAGGATTTGAACTCAGTCTCAATAAGCCTGCTCGTGAACCACTGCTCTGCTCTTTCTAGCTTTCCTGCTACCTCCTACATCTAAACATCTCATTTATGCTTTGTTAATTTATGTCTGTGCTTACCTATTCCTGCAAGGGTGTGACCCTACTGAAACAGGACATGTAGCATTTGACCCAAATGAGTTTAGGTCAAGGAAGTTATATGGAATGACGAGGCATCAACAGTAGAGAAAATAATAGTTATTTGATTCCCCAGCCTTTTAAGGCTGTGTGCGTGTCTGACTTTAGCAGTTAACCAATTACCTCCTAATATTAATATAAATTTAATATTAAGATATACATATATACTTAAATTTAAGTAGCCTCCTGTGGCTAGTGGCTACTATATTAGACGGCACAGCTCTGCATTTTAAGCAGTGCATTTTAAGCAGTCTTTTTAAGAAACCAGTGCATTTTAAGCAGTCTTTTTAGAAAATTTACCCTGTAGTAGAGAATTATATTGCTTTGGGCAGTTCTGGTTGTTCTTGTCAACTAATACAAAATTTGTACAGTGGTAACCTCTACCACTGTACCAAACTGCTTGCCCTTACAGAACTGTAATGCTTATGCTAAAGATGGTTATTCTGAAATGAAATTCTAACAACTCGTATCTCCTTAATTTTTGTTTTCTTCATGGGATCAGAGGTGTAAGGACTAAAATAATATACATTTTAGAGGCGTTTTATGTCATAACAAACATTTCTAGATAGAACAAACTTGCATTGAGGAGTTTGTTTTGCCAGATACTCTTCTTCCAGTCACCGGACAACATAATTAATAGTAAAAAGCCTTGGTAGTTTATCATGTTCCTTTATTCCTAGAAGTATTTTATGAGAATTTAACTATTAACACAGGCTAGTATAATTAAGGACTGTGTGAAACCACATTTGTATAATGTTTTTATTACACTGGCAAATTTAACTATGTTTCTATGCAGGTTATGTGAACCCCACCCAAACTTTAACCTGTTTCCCATTTTGATGAGGTCCAATCAGGGGAAAAAGCAACAGCAAAAAAATCTTCCTGTGTGGCCTGTAGATATCAAATCTGAAAATTATTAATGCATTTCCAGCTAGAGGCCATAAGCAAACAAACTCCTACAGATAACTACACCCTTCCTGTTTGGGATTGAATTTACTGTGGAACAGATTTCGGAAATAGGTTTCTGACAGTTGTGAATTTTATTTATAAAATGTTGGAGGGTGTGGTTCTTCCTTTAACAAAAAACTAATTATTTCCTGTCTAATGCCCAACCAGTGCATTTTAAGCAGTCTTTTTAGAAAATTTACCCTGTAGTAGAGAATTATATTGCTTTGGGCAGTTCTGGTTGTTCTTGTCAACTAATACAACATTTGTCTATTTCAATGAATAATTCAAAAAGGACTTACAATTAAAAAATAAAACACAGTCTTTAAATGCTTGTATTATCTTGTCTCCAGAGTGGTAGTAGTTTACAATTTAAATAAATATACGAACATATTTTAATACGGTTTTACTTTTGATATGCAAACCTATAGTACATTTATGTTCTGTAAATATGCTAAATGAAGAGTTACAGTTTAGGCAAAACAGCAAATATACATTAAAGAATTTGCAGGTTAATTCACAGTGTAACATTATCCACATCTAGTACATCTGTTATAAAGAAGCCTATAAAATTTAGGCCACCCACAAAGTGGTCTGCTGAGGCCTGTGGTTGGTGTTAGAATGCTGTTATTATGTGGGCTGACTGGTTTGGTAAGGAATTTACCTCCACTAAGACTGTGAAACATCATGGTTCTGACTTTCCCCCATGGGGTCTACATTGGCTTGACTCAGGTACTATGTGTTGTTAGGCCAGTTAATGTGCTCTGTTGCTTTGACATCATATATAGTATCATGTGAATGGTATACTGTTTTCTGTGTTGGTTTATTAGGGTAGTAGTATCAGTTCTCGGATATGCAAACCTTAGTATAAACTGGAATAAATGTTTGGTTTAAATAGCTGAATTAAACTTAACGACTTATAAATTTCATCACTATTTAGAAAAACTCACGTGTGTGTGTGTGTGTGTGTGTGTTTGTGTGTGTGTGCACGCGCACTGAGTTGGAAAAGGCAGCTAAAGGCTTTATTTTAATTTTTATGTTTTTTAATATGAAGAACTTAACCTTTTAATTTTTTCTAGGCTTGTGAATGGTTTTCAAGAGCAAGTACATTAGATTTAGTATAATTTAGCAACCTAGTACTGAGAGTCAAAATTAAATATTCTTTAAATGGCTATTTTTATGGAATCAATAAAATATTGCAGACATTTAAAAAAGTACAACAGCAACCACCACAACACAGTGACCATTTGAGGAATAAACACTATCATAAGCCAAGCAATGTCTCAGATCACTCCTTTCTAAAGTTTTCAAAATGAACAAAATCTTTTTTCAGAGAATAAATGTTGTTTTTGTTAAATTTACAATAGTTAAAATTAATTTAACAGTTTTTTTTAAACCAGATAATTTGTATTTCATTCAGTTTTCATGGAGACTTAACTGTAATTTTTCTTTAAATACATGTTATAAAGTATGAAAAATAGCATAGATATTTAAAATGTATTTTGTGACTACAAATTAAGGGAATGACATTTCCTTAATAGTGTGGAGAAAGCTTAGCAGTTTTTGGACAGGAAATAGCATCCAATTATTGCCACTGATAAAAATTATATATACATATTAAAGTAATATAGCAAAATATAAACATTGAGGTAGGTAGAAAATATATGCCATGCCATGTATATATGTATATATGTGTGTATTTATCTATACACATGTGTGTATACACATACTTGCACAACCATGTGTGTAAAACATACTGTTTTGATCTTAACTCTGCCTTGGTGACTTTAATTATGGTTAAATATTTATAACTTGAAAAGTTTTTTCAAATAGATACTTTTGGCATTCTTAAAGTTGTTTGTAGTATACTAAACAGAATTTTGAATTCGTCATCTGGTCATGATTCAAACAAATAATCTGAAGTCAGGGGCTTAGAAACTTTTTTCTTCTAACCAAGTAAATGAATCAAGCCATTAATGTGCCTTACCTAGCTAGTCTTTGTTCCTAGTTCTTCTCATCTCTAGTCTGATGTCTTTTCTGTTGACTGCCTTATGCTGACAGATGCAATGCCTAACTTCTACACTCAGTGATGTGGTATGTCAGTGTTTTTCTCTTCATTTAAGTTGTCAGTAAATCTCAAAGATAGAGGTTTAAATAGCCTTTGGCAGTAGTGACTTCTCAGGGCCGACACAAGTTCAGCTATATTATTATGTTTAACTTTTGGACTTTAGCATCATAATTCTGCAACAGAATTAGCTCAGTCTTTGGCTAATTATTTTAACTTTGAGCTAACCACAGTATATTTCACCGTTCTAGGTTTACCGACAAGACTGTGAAACTTTCGGGATGGTTGTGAAGATGCTGATTGAAAAAGATCCTTCATTAGAAAAGTCCATACAGTTTGCATTGAGACAGAATTTACATGAAATAGGTGAGCGATGTGTTGAAGAACTCAAGCATTTCATTGCAGAGTATGACACCTCTAGTCAAGATTTTGGAGATCCTTTTTAGAATATTGGTCAGGCAAAAAAAAAAAGTTGCTAGATTTTTTTCCCCTGGATTGTGTAAATCCTTAATATATGGAGTTTTTGTGATGAAGAGAAATACTTTATGATAGCTGACCACCTTTCTAATATCAAATAAACATCTAAAATAGCCTAAGATATTTTAATTAGAATTTTTTTTTATCTACTTGTAGAGCCTCGTAATTCATACTCTTTCCCCACTAAAATGATGGGTAAATTAATTTTTCAAGTCCTAGAGAACAGCTTTCTGTATTTACTCATGTTCTGTAGTATCCATAGTATGGGATCATTTGTTTCATCATACTAATGTAATTTTTAGAGATCATTCCACTTAAACATTTATAGTTTTTTTGCATTTCATAGTAATACTATGTGAAGATGTTAGAATACTAAGTCGTGATTTTATTGACTTGTTTGCTTATCTTAGGCTTTGTAACTTTTAATATGTTTAAGTATAAGATCCAAATAAACTGAATATTTCGCTATCTTAGAGGATATTTGCTTTGAGTATAATTCTCATTGTGGTAATATAGAGCACTTAAATATTTAAAAGACATTTGTTTTCTAAGTGAACTTAATGTCTCCTATTAAAATAATCCTGAAATTCCTGACTACTCTGGCTCATGCATGAGTCTTAAACAATATCACATATAAGACTAAAGTGAGGGGCAATTTGAGGTGAAAGATGAGGGCTGTTTTAAAGTTGAGATTTCTTTTAAAATTTCTAAGTGATAGAGAAACACTTAGAGTATGAGGGAGTAGTAGAATTTCATTTTTTCAATAGGCCCATATGGCTCATCTCGAGAAAGGTGATTGATAACATATCCATGATTAAATCACTTATAGATTATGCCTTTGTTAAACTGTTTGTATTCTAACAGGTTCTTTGTTCAGCTGCCCTTTTCAGGGGTTCTTAACCCTCCAAATGTTTTTGGAAGAAAACAAAGCAGAGTAGACAGTAAGCCTAGAACAACTACCCTTAACCAAGCAGTCTATGTAAACAGTCCTTCATGAGCTAGTGGTCCAATTACAAGTTAGTTAAGAATCTAACTGGGACGATTAGGATATTCCACTCATTTCCTGATTACTTCCAGCTGCCGAGTGTGGCATTTAGCCAAAATATGTAACTTTATAGCGTTAGTTAGGAAACCTTAAAAATCATGTTTGTTATTACTACCCAATGTCATTATCCTCCCATCCTCTTTCCATTTCCACTCTTTTCTCACTTGAATTCTGGCATTATTTTCAGTGGCCTCTATTGATACTATCTAAACAGCTACCCCAGAGTAGATAAAAATTTTATTAAAAATGGAAATAGCAGTATAAATAATTTTAGCAGATCCTATAATGGATGCCTCAAAATATGTATTATGCCATTCTACAAATGTAAAAACCAATTGAAGGCAACAATTATTTTCTTAAGTTTCCTATATGAATTTTGATTTTTGCCATTTACATATTGTACCTGAGCCAAAACTAAACCCCACGTAGCATCTCTGGTATTCTTCTCTAATATGAACAATGACTTTGTTACAGCCACTTTAGAAAGACTAAGGAAGTACTGATCTTGTTTCTCCCCTGCTCCTATGTTTTTCTTCTTAAATGTTCTAATTCCAGGATTCATTTTCTTTAGTCAAGATGTCACAAGTTTAAAAATAAAATTTGAGAAACTACCATAAAGGAAAAGGAGTTGTTCACTTTGTTGAAATTCATTAAACTATAGAAGTTTTACTCATAGATGCATTTAGGTGTAGGTTAAACAGATAACTACTTCTTCACCCCTTCCCCCAAATTACATTCAACATATAAAGCTCTTTATAGCCTTCCATCAGCATTATTCTGGTTGGCTTGTCAGTGTTAAATCTGTCTTTTTTTTTTTAAGGTCTAGTTTTATGCTAGATTAATTCAGATATGTATGAGAGTGTGTATTTTGCAAAATGTTCTTGATTTAAAAAATTTGTAAATTATCCATTGTTTTTGAATATGCTCAATTGATGTGATAAAAATTTCATTGTCTTATAAAGCCTTGATGATCAACAGGGGGAAAGCAGATATTCTGAAGCATTTTGTGAATTTTAAAAGTGCAAAATAAAGCAACTGGGTTTAAATAATTAGATTGTCTTTTTTTCTCTTTAACAGGCTCAAAGTGTTTTGCCAAAATATAGATTTTTATTCCTTACTACTTCAAGATTACTCCTTAGTGTTCAATTCACTTAATCAGCAGCAGAATGAAGTTTGAGAATTGAGAAATTATTAACTTGAGTGACTTGGGGAGTCTTGATATCTGAGAAAACAGTTAAACGACATAAAATTGAGCACAAAGTAGTGTTCAGTAATTGTGTAATTATGAGTTCGAGTTTCAGAGAATTGTAAGATTAAAATCCTACATCTTTATAGTAACCTCTGGAGAGCTCAGGAACCACATTGTCTTCATGACCTCAGTTCCTAGCATAGTTTGGAATGTTGTAGGTACTTGTATTTGTTGAGGCTTTACAAATGAAGTGAAATTTGACCCTGAATAGGACTTATTCAAGTAGAGAAAGGAACGTAATAGAAGTCCAGGAAGAGGGAAAGGTATCGGCCTGTGTGACTGAAGCTGGTTGGGGAAGATGATAGGGGACAGATGTAGAAAAAGGTAGGTTGAAAGCAGAATATGAAGGATTTTGAATGCTCGTAGCTTTGTCCTTTATCTCCTACTTAACAATGATGCTTGAAAATATTACCTTTGTATTTATTCTTTCCAAAAATGGTCGATTTCTCACAGCCCCTCAACCACTTTCCAGCCCTCAGTCTGTTCATAGACCCAGAACCTCTTGAAGGAAGGAGAGGCTGGATCCCCACAAGAGAGCTCTCTGCTATACTGCCAAAATATTATATAGTGGTTTCAGTTTTATATCTGAGTTTCCTGCAAGAGATCCTAAACCCCAAGGAAGACTGACAGTTCTTTGGCAGCAATTTTGGAGGCAGTGGTCTGGTCATCCCTGAAGTATTTATGGTAGACAGTATTCAATGTTGCAGACAGCCGGCCACCCAGGTGGCTTTACAGCTGTAATACTGCCGAGGCTGGCACCTGGCACTCCTGTGAGTAATGGCCACAATCTGCTTGCTACACCCAGGTTTGTGGGTTATGCATGGTACATTTATCATTTCCTTTCTGCCAGTTCTCTTGAGAGCACTGATATTACCCAATTCAGTGATATAGGAAGAAGGAGACTAATAACTAAGGTAGTTAGCAGAATATATTCTCTCCTTTTTGCATGGTAATGGAGTCAAAATTGAGTCACATTACTGCCTCATTAGCACTATATTTGCTGTGTTCCCCTTGCAGTTAGGTGTGACCAAGTGAGACTAAGTTCTCTCCTATGGAATTCAAGTGGAAGTACTGCTCCTTCTGGTCTGGGACTCTTGGGACAATGGATATTCCTCCTTCATGCTCTCTTTTATCCCTTCCCAAAAGTAGTAGCAATAGCAGCTCAGGCTTGATTTATGGCAGAGCCACAAGATGAAAGGAGCCTGGATCTCTGCATGACCATATGGAGTATTAAACTGTTATGTGAAAGAGAAATCAATGTCTTTATTGTTTAAGCCA
The DNA here is from genome assembly GCF_902729225.1 of Pteropus medius. NCBI lineage: Eukaryota > Metazoa > Chordata > Mammalia > Chiroptera > Pteropodidae > Pteropus > Pteropus medius. Next base: position 5,928,065 of record NW_024349519.1, on the reverse strand, counting down.
CATTATTGGTTTCTTGTTAGCAGCCCACCTTTTTCTCAAATTAATAGAAATGACAATTGAGGATTAGCTTCACTAAAGTTGGCCCTTGGCAGGCTGCACCAGACTCACATTTCCATTGTAATAGTTGATCTTGGAGTAATGGCGACTGATTATTTAAAAGGCTTTGCCAGTCCACTGGTTTGGTTTCAAGTTGTATTTAAAATGTCACATGATGAGAAATACCATTAAAGCCTCATGCACATTTGTATAGCAGTAGACAGCCTGATTCTATAGCACATTGCTTTTTGAGCTCTGCATCCACAGATAAATGGTGTTCTAATGATAGGCCATTATCAGTAAAATTGGATAAGGCCCGTAAAACCTCCAGTGTGTGTGTGTAAAGAGAGAGAGAGAGAGAGAGAGAGAGAGAGAGAGAGAGAGAGAGGAGAGAGATAAGAGAGAGATAAGAGAAGATGCAGTCCATCAGACTTGCAGCTTATCAGGTTGAGGTATCTTTTATGCCGAAGCTTTTGTTTCCCTTTCCTTTCCTAGACAGGACTGAATTTTAGCTGTGCCACAGGCTTGTGCTCCCACCAGTGCCACCCAATGACATCACAGTGGGTGGTGGTCTACTGAACACTGCAGGGCTTACTCAGTTGAGAGGTGAGTCTCATGTGAGAATCACCTTTACAACGTAGGAACTACCTGATCACACCAGGGTCCAAGAGGAGAGACAGAGCTCTCTCAGCATCTCATCCTCTAGGGCAGCTTAGTAGCCAGGCGGCCACGGCCCTCATGCCCTGCCTCTGTCCTGAGGTGGGAACGTTGAGTGAAGGGGAGACATCCTTAAGCTGGTAAGCTGAGGACAGGGGTGTGGGGCTAGCCCTGCTCTGGCAGGAATTTACCATTTTTAAAAACCATATTCTGCTACTTCTGTAGACTCTAGGGAACCATATTGGATGTAGCTTTAAATGTATTTCAGGTTTAATACACTGAATATAGGATTCTGAGAAGCACTACGTTTTTCAGTTATTTCACTGTCTAAACAAGGTTAGAACCACATTCTAGTGTCTTTGATACACATTTTTACATGTAATAAGCCAATGAAGATTTTATTCTCGTTTTGCGTTCAAGGACAAGAGACGCTGTAACTTTTCTAAAGTTACATAGCCAGAAGCGGCAGAGCCAGAGATTTACTCACATCTTTCAACTCTAAACTCAGTTTTCTTGGAAGAAGTGGAAAAGGCTGGTGGTCACTTTATCCTCAATTGCTACTACCTTCTGAATTGGTTCCTGTGACTTCTGTTTTGGAGCTATTTTAGAAAATACCTTTGAAGTTCATAAGGGATAGTTGTTAAGGAGCAAGAAGCATGTAGGGTTCCAGCCCCCATGGCCACAGTGTAGCTCAGGACTCAGCTCTTGGGGTGCTGCATCTGGGCCCCTGGTGGAGCTGTGGAAGAGCTATCTAACTGGAATAAACCTGGTGATTCAACTCTCCTGTTCTGGGAACCAAGATTAATTAAACATAGTTAACCTTTTCAGCCTTGCTTACAATATGTTTGGAGATTCCAGACTAAGGTTGCCACCATAGCAGCTTTCTGAGATGTAGGAAAAAATCTTAACTTTTCATCCTGGTAACTGGGGAGAAAAAACATGTGGGAGGAAAATATCTTACCTTTCACATACTCTACAACCTCCAGACTGTCTACTTAATGAAGCTAAAGCCAACTCAAAGCATGTGCATTGATGGGGAGATAATACCCACATTTCTTTTACAAGTTTAATCTCTTGCCCACTCAGAATCCCAAGGCATTAATATAAAAAAGCGCCAACTCTCTTCAAAGTTCTCAACTCTCAAGAGCCATGGTGTTTGGAGGGATCATCTTTTCAGGATTTCTGGCCAAGTATGTTGGTAAGTGCAAGAGTCAGAAAAGGGAGACAACACTGTGCTGAGTGTGAGGGTTTTTCTGACCTGAAAAATTCAGTTCAGTCCCCACAGAATACTGAAGCTAGAAGGAAACCTTTGCGATGGTCTGGCACTCTCATTGTACAGAAGCAGAAACTGGGTCAGAGCACTTAACCTGCTCGAGTTAATGAGAGAGGTGCGTCTCCTAACATACATCTCCTGACTCCTGAGTCCAGTATGTTCTAGTGGAGTTATATTAGCCTAGTAATCATCTTTTCCAATGGGAGCTGCTTGGTTCATTTATCTAAAAATGCTAAAACAAGTATTAGCGTTTAAGAGAACTGGTTTCACATTCTTAATGGAACTGTTTACGTTGTCTGGAGTCAAATGCTTCCAGAAAATGGGCTGCAAGTTACTTCTAAAGTTGGCATAACAGCACACGTGTACATATAGTACAGGTGTGAAATTTCCTTTGCAAGAAGTTCAGGCTAAAATTGATCCCTAAAATGGGGATTCTTGACCAGCAAGCTGGGTCTATTAAAAAATAATAAATTGACTCTAATCTGGTGACTAAGTCTATGTATACTCAGTGTCTTACTTTTCCTCCACACTTCCTTCCCAAACCATTTTGTGAAAGCCACCCTTAAACTTAACTCCCCCAGCAAAGTTCACAATTCTCTGACCTTGGAAAAATGTAAGCTCAGAGATGCAAAATTGTTTGTTCCTGCTTATTTCTCCTTAGCCCAGTTTACCTTGAAGCCTTCCTGATATGTTTGAGAGGTTGCAGAAAACCCATGTGGACTGTAAGGGAGTATGCCTTGTTTCTAGATAGTTCCCCACAAGGGCTAGAGAATTTAACTAGGCAATTAGCAATTTTCTCACTTGACAAATTAAAATGGATTTTTATCATAATTGTGTTACTAGCATTGAATTGATAATGAGGCTCTTAGTGTAATTTTTTTTAATCTTAATAATTTTTCTTCTTTGTGTATCCAAAAAAGGTCACTTGTATGTCTATAGACAGTAATTAGTGGTGCCGCCCCCTGGACAGCTCTTAAGAGGAATCAGCCTCAGGCTCCTGAATTGTTGGAGACTTGCCGATAGCGCGCTTATTTTGTTCAAGGTGTTTCAGAAATGTTTGGATTCGTTGCTAGCACCTAAAAGCTGGGCAGATTTCACTGAAGTTCATATTCCCAGTTTCTCTTGAAATATCTGAAGGTCTAGCAACACCGGTTCTCCTTTCCATGGCAGTAGTCAAGTGTCTGTTAGAAAAGAAGCTCAGTACACCAAAGTACGCCCACACTGTGTTAATAATTTATTGCCTATGCTGAGATCCTCTGGGCACTCTTAAAATACGTCCATACCAGTACATCCAGGTCCTATCACCCAAGGACCAAGCTGGGCCAAGCACACGTGCCACAAGGGAAATCTAGCAGTCTTAGGTGTCCATTCCAATGTTGCTACCCTTTAAAGAAAGTCCATGATATGTATATAAAGCAAATGACATCTCCTTTTACTTCTGGTACTTTTTAAACTCAGGAACTAGAAAGCAGAGTGTCAAGGATAGTAAATGCATATACAAAATGAATCTTTCTCTTTTAATGAGAGCTAAAAGGAGTGCTCCAAAGAATTTTAGGTTAGTCCACATTTTATAGACTACTTAGCCTTTGACTGTGAGGGTCATGAAAAGCTATGGTTGCTCTGAAAAAACTGGGCATGCCTCGCCACGTGATTGTCCCGATGTGTATCTTGTATTGTGCACGGGAAGTCACTGTCGGGACAGAATATGGAGAGACAGAACGGTTTCCTATAGGCAAAGGTGTCAGACAAGAGTGCATTTTACCTCCCTATTTATTTAATCCGCATGCAGAACATACACGAAAAACAGGGCTAGAATCAGAGGAATAAGAAGTGAAAACTGGTGGAAGAAATATCAGTAACTTAAGACATGCAGATGACACCATCTTATTGGTAGGAAGTAGCAATAATTTGATGACTTTTGATGAAAGAAGAAAGTGCCAAAGCAGGACTGCATTTGAACATTAAGAAGATAAAAATCATGACTATAGAAGAAATATACAACATTAACATAGACAATGAAAATAATGCAGTTGTTAAAGATTTTGCTTACCTTGTTTGGTCATTAATTCGCATGGACACTGCAGCCAAGAAATCAAGAGAAGGCTGAGTCTGAAGGGCAACGGAAGAATCAGGAAAGATCACTAAGAACAAAGATGTGTCATTAGAGACCAAGCCTAAGATCATCTCCACCCTCGTATCCCCAGGTACTATGTACAGATCCCAAAGTTGGGACAATGAAGGAGGCCGACAGGAAAAAACATGATTTGAAAGATGATGTTGTAGTAGAGCTTTATGGATACCCTGGACCACCAGAAAGATGACCGAGTGGGTCCTTCAACAAATTAAGCCTGAAATATTGGAGGCAAAAATGACAAAACTGAAGCTATCCTGCTTCAGGCACATCACGAGAAGGCAGGGTTCTTTGGAAAAGACAATTATGCTGGGAAAAATAGAAGGCAGCAGGAAAAGAGGAAGACCAAATATGAGATGGACTGACTCCATGAAAGAAGCCATAGGCATGTCTATAGGAGCTGGGCAGGGCTGTGGAAGACAGGACATTGTGGCCATTGCTCACTCATAGGGTTGCCAGGAGTAGGGGCCAACTCAAAGGTACATAACATATACAAAAGGCATTCCCTGTTGACATTTTTCAGTGCTCTTCTGTGGGTCTCAAGCAAAACGTTCTCCAATTTGGTCTCAAGTGAGGAAAATGCAACCATTAGGGTTCTGCTTCACCCACAGTGATTAGAGGCAGTGCTTTAACATTTGACACCTTGGGATCAAATTCTAGCATTTAGTGACTGACCAGATACTCTGCAGTCTTGTTAACTAAATCTATGAACACCTTTTAGCAACTATATGATTAATTTTCTTGCCAATTCCTTATAGAACCGTAAGGCAGTCGCTTCCCTTTCTTCCCTTGCACAGCCTTGTTATTGCTACTAACCAAGATTTAAAAGTTTTAAAGTTTACATTATCATTGTGAATAAATATTTCTGCATTTTCTTTGAGCCACTGGCAACCTATATAACCTCTATATAAGGAAATGAAAAACAAATGAATAGAGTGAAAAATAAAAGCAACTAATCTTTTGAGAATGACTTGAAAACTGAGGACAGTGACTTCAGTTTATACCTGCGTCTCCCCAAGCTAAGTATTACCTGTTTATTATTTGTTATCCACCCTTTATAAGCAACACATCACAACAGTCTTTTCTAAAAGGATGCCCACTCTTTATAACATTAGATCCTGGAAATTTTTTCAAAATCAACAAATTCGTTACTATGTTATGGGAGATTGTGATGGAAATAGCACTCTCATACATTGTTAGTGTAAATGTAAATCAGGAGAATTTCTTTTGGAAGAAAATTGTTGATATCCATCAAAATTTTAAATGTATAACCTTTGTTCTAGTAATTATGCTGCTCATAACTGATGTGCATATGTGCGGGTACAGAATAAGGTATCTATGAGGAAATTTTAGTCCATCACTGAGAGTGGTTAAATAAATTATGGTATATCGAAAAGTGGAACATTAATGCAGTCATTGGAAGAATGAAGCAGACCTATATGCACTAATGTGAATATCCGCATATAAAGTAAAAAAAGCAAGTCTCAATGTGTATAGTTTGCTACCAGTTTTAAAGAGGTATGTTTGTATAAATTTGCTTTAACATCTTAAGGATACACAAGAAATTGGATAATAGTGGTTACTTTGGGGGAGGGGAACTGAGGGACTGAGGATGAAGAGTGGAAAGGAGACACTTTGCTGTCTTGTTTGAATTTTTTTTTTTTACGACGTGCATGCATTTCCTTTTCATTGCTGACACAGTTTTTAAATGAATGAGGCCAGAGAAATGATAGTTATTGAGTAAAGTGCTCTTTGTGTCTAGCTCAAAGTCTTGCCCTTATCCAGGGATGGGTGTAAGGGATGCTATCGACTACTGGTTTACCTACTGGATTCATGTCTCCCCTGCCCAAGGCTTAACAGCTTTTGCCCATTCCAGTAGATAGACAACTCTGCCTCAAGTCCAATTTCTCACCTACTAGTAGGGGCAGTGGATACACAGGAGTCAAATGGTAGTCTGTTACTGACAGAAGAATGGCAAAATAAATCGTGCCTGAACAGAGAGACAAAGTGGAAGTCATCTGAATATGTTTGCAAAGATTTCTGTTCAGAAAGGTATGTAGTTTATTATTTATTATTAAATCCCATCCTAGAGGTCCAAAATACCACTAGGACCTTATTTAGGACCAAAATGTATGATCAAGAATGGCACACACCAAAATATCAGCTCGAGTTCAAATTCAAGATAATATTCCCTTGAAATAGAACCTCATATTAACTTGAAGTAGTCAGTGGTACAGCATCCTCTAATTTAAAGATTTTAAAAGAAAAAGATAATCAGAAGGCCCACTTTTCAAAATTGCTGCTTAGAGGCCAACAAATTAGCTGGAAGGGAGGGATAGAGAGAAATAACCTCTCTCCAGATAATCTACAAAGTCCTCTGCCACAAAAAAAGCAGATCCTTGTAGTTTTGGTCTCTTCCCATGAGATAATCACCACCTTGCTAAAAATGAGAAAGGCACTCCCCATCCCCCCACACACCATCCCCAAAGGGAAAAAAACATCCACCCAAACAGCTTCTACTTGTTTTTACCATATATTCCAGGAGTATATATGGGGTTTTTTGTTTTTACATTTATACAGTTTACATTGCTTGACCCATAAATAACACTCGTTTAAGATTAATAGGGCCATAGTTTTAAAGAGTATTTACATAGCCCCACCATGCATACAGAGCCTTTTTAATTGAAAAATCAAAAAATTGAACTTTTCATCACTAGTCAGTATAAATTTGACCATCTAAACTTATAAACCCTGACTAAAATACAAGCAATCATTTCATCCATAAATGCTGTTTCTGGTTCCCTAACAAATCTAGCATTGCAGTGTAACAAACATCTTGCAATTCAGGGGTATAAAAATATCAGCTTTAAAATCTGAACTGTACAATATGTACATTAATATTTGCACCGTTAAATTAGGAATACACTTAAGTCTATGAAATACTACATTATAAATAGCAATGTTTTTTTCGATCTGTAGCTGGAGCTAATACAACGTTTACCTGGCTAAAGAGGACTGAAAGGGGACAAGGTGGCCTCGCAGGATGGGACGCACAGTGTTGGCTAGGTCAGTGTGACCACGTGCATGCCGCACAACAAGACAGACCAATCAGGACCTGGGCCAACCTGGCGTAGAGGAACAACAAACACTATTGCTTTACAAAGGTAGCTGAAGTTCTCCATCTTCTGAAATCAATACCCTCCCCCACCTCCCCTGCGATCACCTCTCAATAGTTTGAGGACATTCTCTTAAGGATTGGAGACCAAAGCAGCTATGTAAAACTGTAATGCACCTGACAGGCACAAGATGTCACAGCAACCAACCTGGCACCATCCAGGGAGGGTAAACTGGAGAAATCACACCTTCCAAATGTTAATCTGACACTGTAAACAGCAGTCGGGGGCTCATTTACACGGGCAAAGCACTTTAAACTATTTTAGCAACTTTCCTATGGAAGAAAAAAGATATGATTCAAGGTGGTTAATGGCTAAGTTTAAACATGATCTCCACAGCTACTAGGTTAAGAAATAATACAGTTTTTGCCCTTGTGTCCCTTTTTCTTCTTGGATTTAGTCGTCCTCGGACCAAACTGAGGAGTAGGGAGTGCAGAAGTTGGACTAGAAAGGTCATCTGTATAGTAGGCATATCTCTGTGGCCGGGGTTGAGGAATCGGTTGTCCGAGAAAATACCCTTCTTCTTCTGAGTCGGAGGAGGACGTGGAGGAGGAACACCAGGAGTCATCATCCTCACCGTAGAGTCCCAGGAACCGATGCACTTCGGGGTTCTGCAGCGCATAATCGGAAGTGGCATGGGCATACCGTCCATAGAGGTCAGCATTCTGGATGTACGCTTGGATCTCCCGGGCACTTTTATTCTGTATAAATTTCTCATAGTTATCGGGGGTGTAAAGCCGCAGCCTGTCCTTGGGAGAGTATTTTCTTTCTGTGACTAGATTCAGGGCGTTGTCAGAACGGGACTTCCTACTTCTCCTGCGGCGATGGTGATGAGACCTGGATCCTCTCTCTTCAAAGTGGTAGACCCGTCTCCGAGTCCTCTCGCTCATCGGAGGCTGCCGGATCTCGATGTCGTAGTTTCCATTGTCAATGACATCATCTGAAAACTTGACCTGCTGTGGTCTGGATTGAGACTTGGACCTTCTGAGCACTGGCAGATGTACTGGCTTCTCCTCAGGCATGATTTTTTCTGGACACATCTCTGAACTTAGACTCTTTAAGGACTCTGCACTCCTGTGCAGCATGGAAGAGTTCAAAGTCCCCATATTGCTCATTTTCTCACAATCTTCTGCCTCCATTTCCTCAAAGTTTTGCAGAGAATACAACGATGGCCTCGGCTTACTTTCTCCATCTACCGAAGCCCCTAGAAGAAAAGCCAACACAGGATGTGATTCTCAATAGTCATAATATTCTGACAATTATTATGAACAAGCTACTGAAAGAAAGCATTTCAAAGAATATTCTCCCAAATTTGATATCTGATTAATGCCCATTAGGTAAAACTAACATGCATATGAATTTTGTCATTGATACAAGGGACACAGCCTCTCTTAGGAGTCCAGCTGTTATGGAGCCAAACATTAGTTACAACACATGGCATGAGCATCAGCAATTTAAAATCTCTTCATAAGAGTCCCATCATTAGTTTATTAACATGACATGTTAGAAGCTTCTGCCTATCAATCCATTAGAGCCAGGCTGCTTCGTCTGAATATCTCGCAAATCAGTCCCTTTCTTTGTACCCACAGGGCACCATTATGGTCCTCCTCTAACACCTAGGCTAGTCTTCCTCACTTTATACCTAGAATAGTGGTCAGCAAACCTCAGCCCAAGGGCCACACCCAGCCCACGGCGTATGTGTAAAGTTTCATCGGAACATGGCCGTATCTATTCGCTTACATGTTATCTGTGGTTGCTCTCTACAGTGACAAGAGTTGAGTGGTCACAACAGAGACTGCGTAGCCCCAAAAGTACTATCTAGTCCTTTATGGCAGAAGCTTGCCAACTTCTGGCCTAGACCACCATCCCGTCTTCTTCCCCTTCAACCCAGAAAATAACATCCATTTCCAGATTAATCTTATTTTGAAACTTTTCTCAAAACTGTTATTGTTCTCCTTTTTTTTTTATAGGACCCAGGCAAGTTAAGATAAATGAATATGTAGCCCAGCAGACTGGAAGTGACAATAGGGACTGGTGTGGACTGTTGTCAAGTGGGGACTATATACTTTCTAAAGGGAGCCTGTTTTTCAGCCCATATTGTCAAGGAACGCCCAGCCCTAACACTATATGTACCAAATGATGTCTATTTTTCAAACTCAATGTTAAAACGTCTAATAAAGGACCTAGAGAAAACGGGAAGTGCTCAATGATTGAGTCTCACCCACCATTCCTCAACTCCCCTTTATTGGAGGCCTTATCTCTAACAAGTCCAACAGAAAACAGGAGGGTCGTTGTCCCTCCTTGCCACTGCAGCACCTGGCACAGGGTCATTCCTGGCAGTGGGCAACCACTAAAGCCTTTCCTGTCTATACTGTAGTAACATAATCATTATGAAAGGACTGGATGTCATTATTTTGACGACAAAACTAGTTACGCAACAGCAATGTTTCTGTATCCAAAAACTTATTTGTTGCAAATGCGAGATTCAGGAGGGCTGGGTTCTAGGCTTAATCTTGCCTTTAAAAACCTCTGTAAAGAGAGGAGGGGAGGAGGATTGGGGAACTGGGAGAGTGGGGTGAAGGGTTAGAGAAGTACAAATTGGTAGTTGATAGTTGGTCACGGGAATGGGGAGCACGGCAGAGGGAAGGCAATTAGCATTGATATGATGGCTAGGTGGAGGGCCAGGGGAGGGAGGGAGAAATTGAGGGGATCGTTTTATGAACTATATAAAAATGTCTAACCAATGTACTGCATATTTGAAACTAATTTAAATAAATTAAAAAACAAAACAAAAAGAAAAACCTCTGTAAAGTTAGGCATTTAGCCTCTCATAATTCAAGTTTCCTCATTTCAAAAGTGCAATGATACATACTCTATACAACTCGAGTTCATTTTAACGAGAAAATGTTGATAACTGATATAAATGTGCTTTGAAAACATTAAAGTGAAATAATGTTATAATCTGGGTAAAAAATATTCAGCTATTTTTGAGTTATCTGTTGCTATAGGGCAATTCAGGGAAATACAAAAAATGTTATGCGCTTATAAAGTACACAGACTGATCTTAAGAACATGAAATTTATACAGCACAATCCAAAGAGTACACTATCTTTCAGAAACAGATGCAGACTCCACTATCCAAATAAATTGATTTCCTCCTCTTTAAAATAAGAGTAATTCCTTTCCAAAAAGATTTAAGATTTTATATATATATAATCTTACATATAAATGTGCACACACATGCATATGTATTTGTTTTGCTATGGTGTTTGACGTTTAACAGAAATTCCTCCTTCCTTCCCTTGTCTACAGTTTTAGTGCTGAACTATAATTTTCAGAATAGACTTTTTAGTGGCTCTTTTTTTTCAAATACCACCTAATCTCTAGATTACATACCTGTGATGTTAGACAAAGCCAAAGAATCCATAGAATCCCGAACACTCTGCTCTGGTTTCAGATCGGACAAACACTCCAGGGAATCTTCATACCACTGTGTTTGATCATGATTGTATCCTGAAGCCCCATGGTCCAGATCCAACTCCTGGAGCCTTCTACTGCTTGCAGGGCCTGGGTGGCTGCCATAAGCAGAATCTCCCAGTCCATCTTGTGACTGTGCCCAATACATATCAGATTGGTATTTTTTACTTGCAAGGCTCTGGTTATTTTGCTTTAACTCGGTCTTATTTTTAACCATGTTCTCAGATATCCAATGCTCACTGGCTCGAATATCTATCTCATTGGGTTGCTGCTGAAAGAGGCTTTTATCACCAAACTTGAGGAGGAGCTGCGTCATATAATCTTCATGCTCAGCCCATTCTTCGGGGTCTTCTGGGGTTTCATGCTCTACTCTGCCTTTCCAGAAGTCTTCATTGACAAAACTCACTCCCTGCCTGGAGAGACTCAGATCATCCAATTTCCGAGAAAGGGTGTCGTCAGCATTGCCTGAAAGGCCAGGAAACTTGTAGTTTAGAGCAGGGGACAAAAGGAGAGACTGTCTACACTGATCCGCTGACCGACTGCTCTTGCCCATCCGGACACTTCTTCTGGAGTCTCTTGATCGAGCAGACTGAAATGCGGAGTCGGAAGAATCAGAGGCATGGACGTCTTCGCCAAGGCTGCATGTTTTTGAGCAATAAATCTGACCTTGTTTGGGAAGGAAGGGACACCCCAGCAAAGAGGCTTTACACTGGGCACAAGAAAAGCAGGCTTCTGTAGCATGCCAGTGCTGCCCATCGTAGGTCATCTGTGCATGGTCGACACCTGTTTTGAGAAAGGATAGAATAATAGATTATAGTTCAACCTTTAAACAAAAGAAAAAGGAACAGAACTGTGGGTATGAGGGAACTCTCAGGTGATGGAAATGTTCTGTTTCTTGACAGCGTTGTGAATCCCACGGGTACAGTTCTGATTATTCACAAAGTCTGTATTTGTGAATAATCGTTCAGGGACGTGCAGAGTGGTGAACAATCTGAGTCCACTGACACACACATTTCCAGGTGAAGGCAAACAAGGGGACGCTCTGCCTTTCGTTTCAGCCCTCAGGCTTTAATCCAATGGCATATTTGTGGTCTACTTAGTTTTCTTTGGATTTTTGTGTTTTTTGTTGATTTTGCTGTTTAAATAGCCGCCAAGCAGAGTGTTGAAGTGCTGTCTAGTGTTCTTAAGTGCAAGAAGACTGTGATGTGCCTTACAGAGAAAATATGTGTGTTAGATAAGCTTCGTTCAGGCACGAGTTATATATAGTGCTCTTAGCTGTGAGTTCAATGTTAATGAATCAACAATATATGTGACCAGGGACTCACAGGAACCTATCCCTGAATTTCCCCCAAGAGCAATGGTTCATTATTTGATAATTCAGGTGAATTTATAGAATATAACTCTTCAAATAACAATTAGAATTGACATATATATATATATATATATATATATATATATATATATTTGTCGAAACTCATAGAACTGAAATATTTAAGATCTGTACATTTCACTATATGTGAATTATACCTCAATTAAAAAAATACTAGATAATCACAGACTAATGAGAATGTGACAGAACAGAAAGGCCGGGCTATGGACTTACCAATATGCTCCCCACAGGTTTCACAGTACTCGGCGTAGAGAGACTCAAAACAGCCACAGCAGAATGGGCGGCCATCCTTCATGATATACCTCTGTCCTCCTAGGACCGTTTCACACTCAAGGCAGCAGAAGTGTTTCATGTGCCAATGGCGACCCTCGGCTTCTGTGCACTCATCAGCAAAAATTATCTTTAGAAAGAATATGAAACCACAGGATGACAGAAAATCATTGTGAGCTATTTTAGAGGCCAAGTCACTCACAGAGCTAACCTCGTTTCCCATAGCCTCAAGCTTAAATCTAACTCGATTTAGCTATGAAACAACAGCAGATATTGGAAATGTGAAGACAAACTAAGTGCTTGTTTAAACCTTATAAATGTCAGACATTGTTGCACACCTGAGACTAATATAATATTGAATGTCAACTGTAATTGAAAAATTTTTTAAAAGTACCAAAAAAACAAAATCCCAAAACAGATTTCCACCTTGGAGATTATTCATTTGGTCATTATTTTTGCTCCCTAATCCTACTTTGGGGGCGTAATCCAGCTAAGAATACACTGACACTGAAATAATTTAGTGGCCTGTGTTTTAACAGGAAACTTATAAAGATGTCTGTAGAGTCAACACAGTTACAGCTATCCTGATGCTGGACTGTGTGAACAGCACCTGTGTTGATACTGCTTTGTTTGATCTGGTGGCCATCTCTAGGTTCAAGACCTAATTTTTTATATTTTTGATTTCAAAAACATTTCAAAGAGCACATCATTGAAAAGATTTAAGGAGAAAAAAAGAATAAATGCAATGAGGTACCCTGGAATGGATCTTGGAATTGAAGACATTAGTAGAAAAACTGTGGAAATCTGAATAAAGCCTATAGTTCAGTTAATGGTATTATGCCAATGTTAACTTACTAGTTTTAATGCATATACCATGATTATGTAAAGATGTTAACAATAGGGGAAGCTGGGAGAGGTATTTATAGGCGCTATCTGTAATAGCTCCAACTCTTCTGTGAATCTAAAATACTTTTAAATAAATATCTTAAGGGAAAAATTTCCTTTCACATCACCATCCCTTCCCACATACTCCATGGGTAACCACTGTTAACAGTGTCTTTCTATACCATTTCGGAGTGTATACAAATTTGTATACAATCTTGGTTTGTTCCCTTTATTTAACAAAAAATAAGATCATCTACATTCATTTCTTGCAACTTGTTTTTTTTGTCACAGTCCATCAAGGACATCTTACTTATCAATACACAAAAACCCTTGCTGCCTTCTCTTTATTAGCTATATGATATATAGCTAACATTCCATTGTATGAATACACAGGGTTATCTTAAAAATATACAAACGGAGCAAAAGCAGGAGATAGTTCTATTTTGCTTAGATGTGAACAGTGGAATATTGGCTTATTAGAAGCTTATTTTTTTCCAGTGTTAAGGGATGAACTTTTTTACCTCATCACATGCTGAACACCGTGGTTTGAGCAGTTCAGCATGGTGCCTGCCACAGTGAATTTTTCCATCCTGATAAAAATAGATGAGGTCGACCAGCAGCTCGTTACATGTGAAGCAGACAAAACAGGATGGGTGCCAGCATATTCCCGGGCCTGCGCGCGAGGCAAACACTGCGATTTCACCTCCATTTATCTTCAACCCACACTAAAAACAAAAGGATTTGAATTTAAAATGATCCTTCTTTAATGACTGGATTCTCAGCCTTTCCTACTTGACACTGAATCCGAAATTTGTCAGGAAAACTTTTGTTTTTGTCCTCTCCTGTTAGTGATTAAGTAGCTCTTTAATGCTGGATTATGTGTGATTCTCAACTGAAATGAACATGCCTCGCATAGACTTCCACACTAGACTGTTTCTAAGGATGCTTTCATCTGATTCACATTAAGAGTAGTTTTCCTGAGCCAGCCTCCTGCTGGATACATTTCCTACTCTGAGAACAGCCAGTACGGATCTGAATGTCTTCATTATGTCTCTGCATTTTTTGAACACTAGGTGTACCCTAGCACCTCCCTCCATGCCAGGATCCTAGGAAAGGCAGGATTTCGCCTGATGTTTACATAAGGGCAGACTGACTCCCCCTGTCATACACAGCAGCGTAGCCAGTTATAAACATTAACCACCATTTAATAAAAAGCTAGGCTGCCTTTCTTTCTCTTAGTTTTTGGAGGCTTTGGGGTCCGTGCCTATGCTAGCCCTGTCACTTATCCCCCAGCTCACTCCATCCGCATCACCACCACGAGCCACTCATTCTAGAAAGAGCTACCTGCTCACACACGGCGTGCATTACTGCTCTGGACAAAAGTTTAATCGTTCCTCTTCCAAGGGCTTCTTTCTTCCGCTGAGCACTGAACACCTGCAGCTCTTTTTTCTCCTCTTCGCTCAAAGACTGGCAATACCGCACCTTCACAGAAAGGAAAACAGAAGCACACTGGCACACAGAGTCTCCCTCACCCGTTCTTCATGTTCAGAGTTAGAGTTTCAGGAAAGAAAACAGCACGTTTAGATGGCCCGCCCCCATGACTCCCCAACTTAAAAATGGCACCATACATGTAAAATGACCCCAGGTCTTAGAGCCTCTCTAGCAAAAGGGAAATGCAATTTAAAGGAACAGTCGTTTCTTTCAAATATGAAATGTTTAAGTTAAGCTCTATCAGCAGACACTAAAAAAATGTAAGACATTAACCTTTCTACGAAAAGTTTAAACTTATTAATTGCCACTTTCACTCTATATTCTACAGGCACTCAACTGCAGGCCTGAGCTACCATAAAGCATTGAGTCTGGATGAAGGGGCAAGGCAAGCTTAGGAATCTGCAGGCTCCCAGTGATTGGTGGGTGGCTGCAAACGCAATAAAAACCAACTTGTGTTAAGTTTATTGTACTGACACCCTTTTCTCTCTTAAAGAATGGAAAGCTGTATTCTCCAGCCAAATTTTAACTGAAGAAAAGCAAAAGAGAGCCATAGCCAGTGAGAAACTAGGGTTTTATGAGAGGCATCTCAATGCTTGGTGTTTATTTTTTTAGCCTCCTGTTATTTTACCTCATTATCATGTGGTGGCAACTGGTACAAAAGCTGTTTAATTCGATGTTTCTCTCCAGGGCTATTAACATAAGGAACCTTTTCCTCTGGTAAGCAAGCAAAATAGAGCTGGATCTGAGTAAGAGACAGAGAGAGGGACATCAGCATACAGAAAGTGAACATCTTAGCTTATTCCATCTTAAAACGTTACGGTTTCCTTTAGGTATAGGGTTTGGCCTCTTGTAGCTAATGAGAAGACCAGCTGAGCCAATTCAGCACAACTGTAAACCTTCAGATAGCTAGCATCCAGCTGCTAAATTGCTCTTCAGGAATGTAATTTGTAGTGACAATAAGGGGCATCATAAATTACACGTCATAAAATATGCACATATAATGCCACTATTCCTCAGCCCATCTCTGAAGAGTCCTGGGTAAATGCTGCAAATGGCCACACAGGCTGTGTGACACTGTCCAAAATCCAGCCACTTCACAAACACACTGAATTTGCTATCTGAATTTTACATGTTACAAAGACAAACGCTGTTCTGTTAAACTTTGTAAACTCTCCCCTTATCAGGTTCTCTCCAAGCATCAGCTTTCTTTGCTTCCGCGGTGCTATTTTCTAAATACCTGGAGTCGATTTCCCCCAAAGAAACTGGAAGGGAGCCATATTGAGCGATACCTGGTACACATGTGTTAATGAAAGTACATTTTGAAGGAACTCAATTTTTATTTTATTTTTTTCTGTTATATTTAAAGGACCATCCCTTAATGAGCACTGCAAAGGATACTGCAGTGCTGAGAAGGAGTAAAAGTGATTCAAGGAAAAAAGATAGAAGATTAGGGAACTTGGGTCCTGTCTGCTTCAACATCTTCGTCTCTCACAAAACCTACCCCACCCACCATAAGCTGCAAGAAGGGGTTCTCTATTAGTTTTGTCAAAATATCGCTTTCCTAACAGGTACACCAGCACTGCAACCTCTCCTCACCATATCAGCTATGGAAGCTTTGACTGTTACAAACACTGACTGAATACCAGCTACATGGATGCCAGGTCCTGTGCTGAATAAGGGCCCTGGGTGAATAAGGAGCCCCTATGGTAAAAAGAGTTCCCGTTATACAGGGAACAACCATACCAGAAGCAACCACGCACCCTTTTATGCCAAACTACGCCTTGGCCCTTATACATAATATCTATCATGAGCAATTTTTCACAAGTTCATCATCATAAAGATATTAGGAAAATAAAAATAGGCATATGGAAAGCTCTCATCTTCCTTAAAGTAACAATATAAACAAAGCACAAAATTAGCTCTTTAATTTTCTTCCCAATCCACACTGTGTGGTGACAGATTCTTTTACGTGCAAGGTTATCAAAGGTCAAATGTCTAAGCAGTAACACTTCAGATGGTTTCTTACAGCTCTGTATTTCCTCTCTTCCAAAGCAAAAGTATTGCTGAGAAATGGCATGGAAACTTCCTCTTTTATTACCTTTTTGTTGTTACTGAAGTTTTTAAAAAGGTTAAACTCCTCTCATTCTCTCCTAAGGGACTTGTCAGAAATCCACATAATAAATGTATATGCAGTACTCTGTATTTCATTCATTAGAGGGAAAAAAAAAAATCCATATAGGGCTTTTGGATCCAAGACTACAAAAAGGACTGAAAACTTTCATTGAGAAACTATGACCTTAAAAAGCAAAAATGTAACACTATCCAAAGAAGAGAGGATGAGGTGGATAGCATGGCAGTATGGCAGTAATGTTCTACAGATTTTTTTTTAATTCTTTAAAAATCTTAAATCTCATTGAAAAACAGCACACGTGGGATTAGGTTTCTACCTGCTCTGGTCTAAGGCCTGGGGGGACCCAGGCATACTCCTCCAATGCGCAGCCAGAATCATCGTCTGATGTGGAACTTCTCTGGCACCCGAAGGCGAGTTTGCTCATTTTGGGCTCCATCTCCAAAGGCATAATAAAGTTAGAAAGCCGGTTTTCTCAGTCACAGGACATCAAACAATGGCTGCTGTGGACAACAGAAGCAAAAACAAATCAAAAGCCTGAAGGCATCACTCATACCCTCCAGGAGCTTTTATTGAACTCTTGTTTACACACAGCTGGGACCAGAGAAAGTACCCAAATTACTAGTGTCGCCACCCTCAACCCCCAGACCCCATGAAACTTAAAAATCTAGGGCTACACAATTTAGAAATAGCTCTGTTACCAGCTGAGTAATTCAGAAAAATGCTACCAAAACTACTTTAGTTATAGCTGTCTTTAAAAGGTGCTTCTCTATACAATTATCCATTGGAAAGTTTCTCAAAAAATTTGCTTTGCTGACTTCCTAACTTTCTCTGTGAAGTCCTATGAGTTGAAGAAAGGCAAGTTTGGGATTGCACCTCCTCCTGCCTTGCCCACAACTATGTACCATGAAAAAGGCTCCAGCGGCCTGACTCAGCTCCCCACATTCGCTAGTCGATTTTCCCAACTGAGGCACCGCTGCCTGCACAGAATGGGTCCACTGGGCCAAAATGCTTACGTTTCAAGTTTCTAATAAAGTTTTGAGAGACACTAAATTTAATTTACTCATTGAGTAGAAATAGCAGTTAAATCCTTACACAGCACATTAAATCTACAAGCCTTTACTATCTATGGGCTAAAGTCAGTCAGATGTGATGGATGAGTTCCTTCAACAAAAAGGGATTGAATCCAAGCACTGAGTTAAAATAAAATACAATTCAGTGTTGATTTACATTATTAGCAGGCGTTCATTGAGATATTATGCAGTATCTATTGTGTGTGACATGCTCTCAGCCTGCAATTGGGCAAAGAAAGATAGAAATCTGGCTCTGAATGAGAAGACTCCTCAGATGAAGGGTTATAAAGCTGTCAAGATTAATAGTCTCTGCCCTACAACCCAGGAACTTTGTTATTGCCATTTTATGTTCTTGGAGGTTTCTTCTGATTTTTAAAAATCACCCCTCATCCCAAGGCCCTAAGAAGAAACAAAGATACAAAACTTCCAGATTCAGATGCAGCTTTCTATACTCACCCCTTTCCCTCCACCAAAAAAAGAAAATTATAGACAAGTAAGCAAACCAATTTTTAGAGAAAAGGCTCAGAGAAGTTAAGTGACCTGCCCAAAGTCACACAGCTAAAAGCCAGAGTCCACACTATGTGCCTGACACATCAGACTTCCCAAAACACTTGTCTTAAAAAATTTTCTTGCTTGCTTAAACAAGTAGAAAAAACCTTTCAGCCTGAGACTAAGTCATTTCTCAGTGACTATCTAAATGCAACTCTAAATACCTGAGTATTAGAAAAAGCTACCTATTAAAACCTATGATTATTAAAACTTATGGTTTTTCTTTTATAAGTTACAGGACAAAAAAAAAAAAAAAAAAAGAAAGAAAGTTATAACAGTTCACAAATGGTAGGCCAAACATCCAATAGCTACAGTCTTTACTAGCAGTAGGAGCAAAACCACACAGTAGATATTATTCCAACTAATAAATTTAACTTTCATTCACCCTGAACAAAAAGTAAAGATGACCTCACTTCCTACACTACCATTGGGAGGTTATGACCATTTAAACAAGTTATCATTTCACACAGGTGCAATTCATTCATGTCTTGACTTACGAAAGGCTTTCTAAACATAGGTGCATTCCTCTTACTCGCTAAAAAAACAGATGTGTTAATGAAAGTCAGAAAATTTCTGGGATCTAGTCTTTCCCTTTTGTTCTAAAACACAAAAACAAAACCAAACCTCCCACATGTCAAAGGAAGAGAACTAGAGGTTAAGAATTTAATTAGTAACTCAAAAACCTCCAAGAGAATGGGTGCCTTTAATGCAAATTTAACCTGAATCGTGAAACATGTATATTTGTCCCTTGACAAACCTGGCTGAGGAGGGAGACACTAAGGTACGTACTCTGTACAAAGTTACAAATATCATAAACATTAAATAGAACCTAAAACTTAAATGTCATTATACTATAAAACAAGAGAAAACACCACAAATTAAGGCAATCCATGGATTTTTCCAATGTAGCACAAAGATGCAGATTGCAAAAGATCTGACTTATTTCTACAGCTGTATTCCTTGATTAGCCTTTTGTGGAAAATGTACAGTAAATTACTATCCTGATCAAGGTAAATCAACTTTAGCACTAAAGGCCACCATCCCCCTCTGCCCAGTCTTCTGGCCCTAACTCAAGCCTCCAACTCCCACATTCCTTCCAGCCTTTCCACAAACTCCTAAGGACTGTCATTCATTGACTAGTACAACTGAAGGAAGATGAGTGGCAAAGTCATTTTTATCACAGGCACAGCTTTCAGTTTCATATGTTGGCACTCTGACAGCTAACATACTCCTTTGGTTTTCACCTGTTGGTGTTATGGCCTTTAATCACCATATCAAGCAACCCAATGAAGGTGTATCTTGCTTAACAGAGGAGAAGACAGCCTGAGTGATTTGCCACAGGTCAACTGCCCAAGATCAGTAAGTTAACAAGCCGTGGCCTGTGATCTTTTTTTTTTTTTAATTTTTTAGGCAAGGCAACCCTTGGCTGACCTCACAGATTGCAAGGACCTTGTCAGCTTACAATGCCTTATTTTCTTTATTTTTTATGCCTACAGCACCTGGTCTTCTTAGGTGGTCTCCCATCCAAGTACTAACCAGGCCAGACCCTGCTTAGTTTCCAAGATCAGACGGGATCGGCTTGTTCAAGGTAGCATGGCTGCAGACTGGGCCTGTGATCTTAAACCCCAACAATCCTGCACTGCCTCCTGGGGGTGAAACCTGATTGAGCCAATCCCCTTTTCTTTGGTGAACCAGCCATGCTCCCGCACCTCAGGCACGCGAAAGAGCAGAACTGGATGGGAGACAGCCTGCTTTGTGCAGAGAAGGCATTTTAAGAAGCACAGTCAAAAAGGTTTATAAAAATTCAATGGTCTTATGAGTTGCTGATTCAGAGTTTATTCTTTGGAGAAAGCCTCTTTTTTTCTTTATATCAGAGTGTAATTACGTAAAATGACAAAATATTACATTTATTAGCAGGTTCTCAAAGCTGACCAAAAAATAAAAAGTTACACAGCATGACCTCTACTTACCAAGTTGTAGTAAGAGATGCTACATTACCACTAGCTACTGTTTTTCTTTATCTGATAACAAAAAAAAACTATTTATATAGATTTTTTTCTTTTTAAAAACTACTTGTAGCTGTCAGCAGACCCAGAAAGTATATTCTTAAGTATGTCACTGTCTCATATGAAAGCAGTTGACTGCTGAGACTTACGCTTGTAAAAATATTGAAATAATAAAATGGTAAGTAAAAATATGATCTCACAAATGTCCCTTACATAGGCATTTACATTACTATATGGCATTTGCTTTGACAGCACAAAAGAAAAAGGGGAGCCTGGCCATTACTTATGCTCTGGATCAGGACGAAGTCTCTCCCTAATGATGTATAAACATGACTGTGTTTGGTCTCTGCCAAGATACCACCTTTTAGGCCAAACATGAAACCATAGGTGAATCAGATCTAGTAGAAAAATTCCACTACTTTCATTCCCAGGTGTTGTCTCTTAAGGTTTATCACGTGGGAGAGGGATACAGATAAGGTTTACAAACGAGCTCAATTACAATGAAAACAGAATTATCCAAAGTTGGGATTATGATATAGACTAAAACATTTTTTCAAGTTTGAGGGTTTTTATTTTTTTGCAGAACTACTTAGATGGACAAGAATGGCCCTGTGTATTATTTATTTTGTATTTTATTTATCTGAAAATTTTTATTTTGATGTAATTTCAAACTCCAGAAAAAGGTGCAAGAATAAGGAACTCCTATATAGCCTTTACTGAGACTCACTAATGGTTTACATTTTGCTTCATTTACTTTATCATCTTCTTCCTCATGAACATACACATACACACTTTTGTGGGAACCATTTGAGACTGTGTATTTTATGCATTCTCTTACATAACCACAGTTAAATATATTTTTTAATAAAATGTTTGTGTAAAAAATACCCCCAAACAATGCACAAGACATCATGTTAAGTGCTGGAGATAAATAGAATAAAAAGAATAAATAGAATAAAAAGTCAAAATAGTTCAAACCATCAATATTCTGTGATTACTGAGAGGCAGGTTTATTATCCTGGTCCTGAAATGCTATAATAAGCTGAATGAACTTAATCCCACATGAATGACAATTATGCACTAACCAATTCTGTGCTAGGTCTGTTCCTGTTAAAGAAATGGTCTGGACGTAAATAAGTCTCAGAATGCAGGGAAAAGTAAAAATGGTTTTCAGGGATGAGTTTGTTCAGTTTCCAAACAGAGTCTGACCATTTAAAGAAATGTGTAGAGGAAGCAACACCTTTAAGATCAAACAACACCATCAAAGAAGGCACTGAGGTCAAGCACAGAGAACAGGTGTTTGAATTAAGTTTGAGTAGGTTATGAGTTACTTGCAAGTACTACTTTGAAGAGAAGACTAAAAGCCGACTACAAGAGTCAAGGAGAGAAATGAATGACAAACAAAAGAAAAAGGCATGGACACAAGGGAGGAGAGAAAGCAGCCCAAGGTTGGGTGTGAAGAGATGAGATACTTTAGTCTCAGAAAGACTAGGAATATCCTGGGAGTTACTCCATGCCAGCCACGCAACACAAAGTGGAAGCATTCCATTTCCTTCTTTTGTCCTTTCTCT
Organism: Pteropus medius; assembly: GCF_902729225.1. Classification (NCBI taxonomy): domain Eukaryota; kingdom Metazoa; phylum Chordata; class Mammalia; order Chiroptera; family Pteropodidae; genus Pteropus; species Pteropus medius. Next base: position 5,905,955 of record NW_024349519.1, on the reverse strand, counting down.
CACGTCTTCCTTCAAAATAGTTAAATAGCTACTTCTCACCATTTAAGAAGACTCAAAAAGACAAACTGCTCTCAGATGCAGGACTTCTCCATCATCATATAATTGTCAAGAGAACATCTGACCCAAGGGGCAGAGCAATAGTTAGGGAATGGAATCTGGTGCTATCAGCATTCAGGAAACTCAGCCCTGAAGTCTTCATGCCTTTGACAAGCTACCAAACACCTTGGGGCCTGGTTCTTTACAATGGCAACTATTTTTCTTTCAAGGATGGTCTCAGGATATATAAGACTTTTAAAGAAAGAAATTATCTGAATATAAAGAATTGAAGTTACTATTAACGTCTACCCATTGGCATTACTTCCACTCTGACTACATAGATTTTCTTGAAGCTGACCAGAGAGACATCTGGAATAAGAACAACATGTTAATAAAAAAGACCAAAGGCTGACATGTGAATTTCATCATTTTTTTTTTTTTTTGAGTTCAAGCAGGCTCTAGTTTTCTGTGGAGCAAACGATTTTGACAAATTGTTGGCCTTGGAATCAGCTTCTAACCAGTCTCTACATAAAATGTCTGACACTAGTATATATACAGTGTACGCACACAAGTATGCACACACGCGCACACATAGCATGTATAATGGTCTACGGAGCATGGCAGGGTCTTTCCAGTAGTCTCAAGTAGAGCAACAATGGTAAGCATCCAGTAAACGCTTGACTATAAGGTGGCACTTGATCCCTAAATGAATGAGCATGGCGTCATTCATCCAATACATTGATGTAATGAGAGGTTCTTCATTAAATTTACTTTCCAGATTCATTCACTCCATTCATTCATCATACATCCTTATACTTAGAGACCATTAGTGGATGGTTCTGAGAAATTAAAAAAAAAAAAAAACAGCAACCCACAACTATTCTACTAAAAACCAGCACTTCTAATAAAAAGTATCCATTGTGGTAAGAATGTTTCCAAATTTTATTATATATCCCCTTGCTTTCTTTAATGGTGGCATGTGTGTGTAAATTATATGTAACTTAGGTTTTGGCTGATCATGTGTTCTCATTCTGAGTAGAAAATGAACAGTAGAAGAAACACTGGCTTCAGGATTCAAGAAACAGGAGTTCTAATCCAGCCATCCAGCTGGGTGTGACCTTGGAACCTAGTTTCTCAAGAATATGAAGGGTTCGAGGGCTTTCTCACGATGCAGAGCTGATGTCCAGAGCTTTATGGTCCAAGATTCATGACTTTAAGGTGACTGACAAATTTTCATAGGTTTTTCTTCCCCTCCCTGCTCTTATGTTTGGATTCCTGCTACTTCAGTCTGTTCTTAAGTAACCTTTTCCCTCTCTCCACAACCAGAAATCTTTTTAAATTTGTTGCTTTTGATATTCTGTAAAGTAGGCAACTATTCTTTGAAAAAGTTTGTCTAAAAGTATATAAAATTATGGTGTGGACGAGGGCTTAGGCATTCCTCACATAAGCACAGTAATCACTGGTTAGATAACATATAGTATGTGAAGGTGTTACTCGAACTGGGTCAAAGATAAGTTTTGAGTCTTAGGTGATTGAAAGGTGATATACCAATATGGAAATACTACATAGGCAAGTCAGAAGGGAAATGAGAGTTTGAGGGGGGTTAAAGAGAACGAATTCAGTCAGATATATGTTGAGGTGATAACTGTACATCAGTTCTGGTATGGTTCCCATTATTCGTCATTTTCTCGGACCAAGTCACCAAATCAAATCAAAATCATGCAAATAGAAAACAATAATTTCCAGTACCTGCCTTTGAAAATGAAGTCTAAGGTCACACCCCTAATTACAAATACTTTTCTCAATGGAATCCCACTCTAGTTCCTATGTGAGGGCTACCCTGCCATGGTAGGATTTCCATGAAAAAGTATTTCTCGTGTAAACATGCCTAAGGGAGTTAGAAATCCTTTGATCACCAAAAATCAGAACAGATACTGATTTGTGAACATTCACAAATCAGTTGGGTTAACATTCCCTAGGGGGCCCCTGCTGCTAAGTGCCATCCATCGCACCACAAACCCCTTAACAACTTCTTTGTTAAACTGCTTGTTAACAAGAAGATGCAAATCACACATACCCAATCAATAGCTACTGATTCTTCCAGGCTAAATATACAGGTAAATTAAATTTAACTAAAGGCTAATTTGGTATTACAGAAACCTGTAACACTTTCATTCTTTTCAATATACAATACACAACCCTTATGACTATATATATTTCTTTGTTTATGGTGTCATTATCTGAAAACTTCAAAAAAAAAAAGCCTGAGACCTATAAAAGTTATAGGTCAACATGATTACAATCAAGATTTGAATTTCATAGTAAAGAGATACTAAACTGTCATCTCTAAACTTTTCACACACCCAAAGAGCAAGCAATGCCTACGGTCTGCTAAAGAAAAGTCATTGCCAACAGAGCACACAATTCAATTTTACTTATATTGAAATGAACTGTAAAGGTAACTATAATAAAAATGTTTTTATATAAAATTTTTAAAATAACATAATAAAGGTATCTGAAGACACTGCTTGCAAAACTCCTCTTTACTAACACGACTTCATACCAGCCAATTAGTGGCATTAGGCCATGTGCCCTTTGGCAGTTTCTATATTTTCCAGGTAAACCTCCATCCAACTTGTACATTTTTCCAACAGCTGAGTGGCCTGTATGTACCATACGACTGCCAAGAAACTATCCATTTTTCCAAGAGGAAATGTGTACTCTGCAGGGTTTCAAAGCATTCTAATTTCATGCACAAATACATTCCAGGACAGTAAGACAGACTGCCTAACAAAAGGAGGAAACATGATGACAAAGCATGGTCTTATGCCAGAGCTACGCTTTTGGGGTCGGGTTATTTGGCTGTAAACCGGTATATAAAGACAAAACAAAAATGCATGTTGTGGTGTGAGGCGGACAACGCAAGGCACTGTTCTAATAAACTCATTATTTTCCATAATGGGGGACGCAGATCTTTTCTCAAAATCGTGTTCCAGTCGGTCGCCTATTGATATTTTGAATTTCTATTTTCAACGGCGGCCCAAGGAAACGGCAGCCAGACTTGACTCCAATGTACACACAGACTCAGGTTTCACCCTGTCACCTGTTGGCTCCTGAACAACACTCCTCTTTGTGAAACGTACAGCACTCATTTGAAACAAGTTTCCAGAGAAAACACTTCAAGAAAGTGTTTGAGAAGTCACAAGACTCGAGTTGTAAAAACAAATTCCATACATAGTCTGGTTTATACTGACATAGATTAATGTGAAAACCCAACCTTTTGAAAAAGGGGTCGGCAGGGGAGCTCGAGAAAAAGGATGTCACCCTTCTTCGGGAAAATTCAGCGGCGGCTGGCTGTTGAGGCTCGGCTGGGTCATCCCATGCCCGCATCAGGAAAGAGGCACCGTGGAGCAGGCGTCAGCGTCCCGAGCGTCCCGCAATCCCTACCCTCCGCGCGGCGGTGGCGGCTCGAGCCACCAGGGGGCGCCCGGAGCCACCGGTCGCTACCGTCCCTCCGGCCCCTTCTCTGCCTCCCGGGTCTCCCGCACCCAGAGGCCGATCTCAAGACCCAGCGGCTGGGAGCGAACCCCTCCCCGGAGCCGACGGGAGGCCCGCGGAGAAGAGTCCTCCAACCCCTGGGCGGTGGAGTCGCCTTAAAACCCCTTCTTACCCACCTCCTGAAGAAAGCCTCGCGCCGCCTCTCGCCGCAGCGTCACCTCCAAGGAAGAGACTCGCCCCAAGGCTGGACGGCGGCATCGAGTGCCCAAGGGGCCCCGAGTCTATGGCCCAACTTCCGACAAGAAGTCCCCTCCCCGTGGGCGCACAATGACGCGCGCACCCCTGCAGCCCTCGGCGGTCAGTGCCAGCCGCCCGGCTGCCATCAAGTCCCGGGACTCAGACCGCTGGTCCCACCTGCGGTCGCAGGCAGCGGGGCCGAGCGCGGCCTGCAGCTCCTCGGGGTGCCTGTCGCAGCCCGCGCAGCCCCGAGCCCTACGGCGCGCGCTCGCCGCCCACCCGCTCTGCTACCGGCAGAAGCTGGCGGCCGGCGCGGCGTGGCTGCCGAAGGAAAACAGGGCTGAGTGCCCTCCAGGTCACCCTCGCCCACCCATTTCCGGAGGAGACCCCAGCAGGGCGGGGACGGTGGGGCGAGAGCAGCGAGCGCAGGGCCCTCATCAAACCGCGGCGGGCTGCGCCCCCTCTCGCGGCGCAGCGCGGGCCCCGCCCGGCTGGCGAGGGGTCGCCCCCGCCCCGCCGTGACCCACTCTCCCCCTGCCCGTCCTCCTCCAGCCCACTTTCGGTGCAACGCAGCGATCCTCACCCCTGCAGCCGCGACCAACTGCGGGGGTCCGGGTAAAGGTCCTACTGCTCCCCGGAGACCCTCTATACCAGCCGGCGTCGCTGACTCTGCTCCCTCGGGTTTGAGTTGCCTCGTCCAGGCCACTGCATCCCCCACGCCCGAGCTCTGCGGCTCCCCAGGATCCTCCACCGCGGAGAGAATACCCCACGTCTCCGCTCTGCACCGGGAGCCCGCCAGGGGCCGGCGATCTTCAGAAGTAACCAGAGCCCGCATTTAAAAAAGTAACCATTTCGCTTCCTGCCGGTCCCACCCTCCGCAGAGCGCAGCGGGTCGGCCCGCCGGCTCGCGATGCCGGCCCGGCTCTGCTCCCCGCTCCCGTCCGCAGGAGGCGCCTGCCCAGCGTGATCTCGCCGCCCTCTTTCCAGGAACTGTCACTGCTGACCGTGCCCCTGGCAGGTCTCCACGAGGTCCCGCGAGCACGTTCCTCGAAAAGTTCCCCACCCACTTGGCCAGCCTCGCGGCTCGGGCACCAACCTCCGTCCGCTGACTCCACAGCCGCGAGACCCTTAGTGAGGGGAACAGCTAAGAAGCAAATACCCCAGGACGCTTATGTAAACTTCCCCCTCCCGCAGGTGCACGCGCGGACCACAAAACGCTGAGAGAATATGCAAAGCCACCTCTTGAAGAAATCATCTCCACTCTGCCCATAACAATGATGTCAGCAAATGGCACGTTTAACCAAGTTCTCACTTGGAAGGGCTCATTAACATATGAATTCTTTCCGCAGGACTTTTCTTGCATTTCGGAGTGATTCCTACTGCTTAGCGCAGGAGATTTATTTTTATCAGTAAATAACAGCAAAAGAAAAGGAGCCAGGTCACGGGATGCACTTAATTAATCAAGTACATGAACAAGAATTTTTATAAGTAGATTAAGTGAATATCATTATTCAAACACAAGAACGTGCCCCTTACCTAAGGCTAATCTTGCTTCCGAACGATTTTAAGAGAAAGAGAACTTTGGCATTAGATGTCCACAGAAAGGACCAAGAAAAGCAAAACAAACAACCACCACCAACAAAAAAACCCCCAGAACCTCAAAGCAAGCCCAGAAATGACAGATTAGTAATCAGATTCAGCAGATTCAGCAGAGGTCTGAATCTTCTCTGAACTACAAACTTTAATTTCTATAATAACTTATCACAAGGTTATAAAATGACAAGCAAATGGAGAGAAAAAGAGGCAATAGTTGTTTTGCTAGCTAATAAAAGCAATTTAAAACGGTCACCAATACCTTCAATTTCTTTGGTATCCTATTTTATTTTTTTAGGTAAAAGAAAAATCCTTCTACCATCAGGATTCCTTGGGAGTGGTTTGCAACATATATGTTTCTGCAGTATAGGACTGAACAATAGCCCATTGTAACTGATTTAAAAATACACAAACAAGTTGCCATAAATAGAGCAGTCAAGTAAATACCTCTGTGGCCAATTTCTGTTATCTCGGTTGCAAAGCAAGGCAGCTGAGAAGTTGCTTTTTTTAGTTACTTTTTTAAAGTGGCAGAGACAAAAAAAAAAGTGGCTCTGTCGGTGGGGTGGTTTGGAAACACAGATTGAGACAACAGGATTTGTAACTCTGTTGGCCAATATAGATTCCAGTTTTGAAGACCAATTCTAAGACAGAGCTTCTCTAAACTTCCCCCATTGTGTGGGGATTTGTGGGAGGGTTGGGGGAGGACTTCAAAGGTAACCACTTTCCTCTGTGGAGTTGTGAAATTAACCATGAATACCTAGGTTAGACTTCCTTTTCCTATTTCATTCTGTTAGGGCTTCCTCAGGGAAGTCATCAATTGACAGTATCATAGGACAGATGTGCAATCAGTTATTAATTTAAATCAAACCCTAAACTATCATATCATTATGATAAAGGGAGGTTCAGCATGCCAATGCTTTAAGCCAGGTGGATCCTTTTTGAAACTGCTTTGAAAGGAGAGCTACAAGTTAGCCAAGGCCACAGAACCCTCCCAACTACAAAGCATAGTAACACTTAATCAGTATTAAATGTCAGCCATTGTAAAGTGTGCTTCCTCTAACGCAGTTACTTATAAATACTGTTTGTTACATTATCAACAGGTACTGTCAGTTTTATTGTCTATTGTTAAGTGATTTTAGTGATGAAGGAGTTTGGAGACAGTTAAAAGCTTCCAACTAATGTTTAATCTGAATCTAACAGCCTTTAGTCTGGTCTGAAAGGCATTGTTATTGTCAAGGGTGAACTTATGCAAGGATAGGGAGCAAGGACTCCAATCAGCACCTTTTTGTTTCAGCCAGGTGGAATATTCATTGCTTGCAGTTCACACTTGAGGGGAGGCTGAGAAAGGAAGCTCAGAAATTCTCAGGACTTGGTTCCCTCACCCTATTCTGGTCTCTGCTCTACTGTCACCTCCTCAGAGAAGCCTTCTCTAACCCCTGCCCCCAATCCCAAATATCATCCCTCCCTTTGTTGGCGCTATTCGTCTTCATAGCACTTAGCTTGCTTGAATTATATGTCTATTTGTCCATGTTTGTTGTCTTTCTCTTCTGCTAGAACATGGGAACTTTAGAGATTCACTATCTTATTCTCAGCACCTGGGTCATGCCAGGCAGTAGCAGACAAGTTCAATAAACATGAGTTGAATGAATGATTTCTGGACATTCTTCTCAGGCCCTCACATCTATATCATACCCGTTTCTAATCTAAAACCAGACTGAACTGCAATGTCCTACTAGAGGAGCCTATGGAAGAAAAACAGAAAAATGCCAAGGGCATTTGTTTGTCAAATGCCAGCCAGTTCTATTGGGTCTGGAAGAAAGAGATAAAGTACAAAATATAAAGCAAACCTTGGTGCTATTCCTTAGTTCTTCTGTGGTTTGTATACAGTGACCTTGAGGTCTTTTTCTGTTCTGTGCCTATTTTTTTCATTTGTAAAACAGACCTGCTTTCTAGTTTTAAGAGTCAGAGTTGTTCTTGGTCTCAGACATTTGGAAAGATTTGTAACTAATTGCCAACAATCTAGGAATAGTCTATTTAATGATTGGATGTCATTAAGTTTCTTAATAGAAAAGGGAGACCGAGGGCGCTAATATTCATCAAATAACATCTCACTCTGTTTGAGAGACAGTTGGCATATAAAATGTTAAGTAGGGTGACAGTTTTGGTCTTCAGTGGGAACACAGAGTCTTAGAACAGCAGTTTGGTTGTGTTTGCCATGGGTTGGTCTGTGTAGAGATAGAATCACAACGCCTGTATCTAGAATATAATTTCTAATTAAAATGGCTTTAAAAATTTTTTCAAAAATCACAAAATCATACAATTTTAGAGTCGACAAAAGCCTATGGGATCCTCTATCTTGTCCAGATAAAGAAATGAGAGCCAGAGGAATAATCGTAATAATTCTTAATGCTTGCTACCAGATTTGTTACCACCAAAAGCTTAAGTATTTTTCTTTCTTGTTAATTTTAAACATTTCTGTTGTACCTCAGGTTTGGCCATACACCCTGTGGGGTCATGGCACATTTGCAAGTTCTAGTTACCATTAGCTGAGTCTGTAGCACCCACAGGGAAGGGCCCCAAGGCAGATATCAGCTCTTCCAAGAGTTAACAGGCATTACGGTGTTTTATAATAGGTTGCAGTTTCTCTAGGTCTCCAATTACTTTCTTTCCCCTTTGATTATATTTAAAGCAATGTGATTAGAGAGTACTGGTTCTTTAACATTTTTTACACCCAGTCCCTCTTTAGAGTTACTACTTCAATCCTCCCAGCCAAACATTTCCTCCCCCTACTCCAACTGCCTTTGTGAGGTAAATCCTTCCTTCAAAGTACCCTGATGCATTGAGTTTGGAGTTAGGATACTTAACTCCACTTAAAAGTATCTATTCTCTGTCAATTAATAGATTCTTTGGTTGAGTCAAAAGATATTCGTTGAAGGGCAGTACTATTAGACCTAGACCCTTCCCCCTTAACTTAAGGATTTCCTTTCCTAAATTTCATATTCTATTTATATCTCGATTTATTTCGAAAAGAAAACAAAATATATGAGTGGGAAAAATTATTTTATTTTCTAACATACACAACAAATCATGATACACTGTGATTACACTACAACTGAGGTGTGGCTAAATTCTAATATGAGACTAATAGGAAATATCGCTTAATCCGTTCTGGTTAGAAGGTGAAGATCGAGGAAGTGTGAAGGTGGGGTGACATCTGAGCTGGATTTAAGGATTAAAAGGAGCTGATCAGGGTAATTAATACAGTAGAGTTGGGGTAGGGAACAGGGCCTAGCACAGGTTGAGCCAATTAAAGACTGAGGGCCAAAGGAATGAGTAGCTCTTCAACCCATGGTAATGGGATGGGAGGACAGGAAGATAGGAAGCAAAGGCCAGAGGGAGACAGTGCCTGAAGGAAGGCAGGAACAGACTGTGAATGGCTGTGCATGCCAGGACCTCTAAGCTATTCTAGGGGCTGTGGGGAGCCACAGAGTTTAAATGAAGAAGAGTGACATGATTGTATCTATGCCCTAATTAGAGAGGGGGCAGAGAGAACAGTGTGGGGTAACCAGATGGGAACAGCCTAGACGTTGGCCCAGTAATCAAGGGCAGAGAAGACAAGACAGTGTGTCTGAGGGTGAATAAATGGATTCGTGGTGGCCCTGTATGTATGTATGGTGGGGGTCAGAGGACAGGCAGATGGGGCACTGACATCCCTAAAGGAGTCAGCATGGTTTACTTGAAAGACAACCAACAGTTTAGTCCTGATGTGAGTGCTAACTCAAGACCCCAAATATTTTTCACGGCCCATGGGAGACAAACTCAAGGTAATCTGAAACATTTACAAATCTAAGCTCAAAGTTTATCTTCCTGTGTATATTTAAAATCAATATCTAAAATATAGTTTTTACATCCTCTAGGGTTAAAGAGCTCAAGGGCCATCGTTAGGAAAGGAACAGGGACATGATTAGAAGATTATCTGTGTCCAAGACCCAACCTAACTAACTGCGACTGCAGAGATCAAGGTGACACTGGAAAGTGAGTGTAAGTGGGGGTCTACGATCTAGCAGTTAGTGTTTTATATAAAACATTAAATAATAAATATTGCTTTGTCTTAAATTTTAAAATTATACAATATTTTTTGCTTTAGCCCATGAACTACACACTCAAAGCTATTTCGCTCACCTGTTTATTTTCTTATGCTACTTAAACTCTCCACCACCTAAAATGGTTGATTCTCCACAAGGGAAAATCTGGGCCAACAAAGGCATGCTGGCTTTTAACACTGTTAACTGTGTGCTATAACTAATCAAGGTGTTCTTAGAGAGGTGTCAGCAAAGAATTATTTCAAGCAGCCAGAAGCCTCTTGCCAAAAAGAAAAAGGTCAGCAAAGCTTTCCATAACATTTCTTTATCTTATCTAAGATCCCAAGTCCCTTTCTGCAACTGTGGGAATTTAAAGGAGGTGATTTTGTAGTGGAGACTGGTTTACAAGCTTTAATTAGATTGTGTCAGGGCCAGGATTTGGAATTCAAATTATTCTGCTGGTCCTGAGTCACATAGTTCCAGATAAGTAACAGTCTTTTGATACAAGTTACTTTTAATATTTCCTTTCTCCTTTATGCCTGGCGCTTTAGTATCTTCAACACTGAGTTTGCATTGAATTATAGAGGGGTTAAGGGCAGGGATCTTGTCTGTTTTGTGTAGTGATATATCCCAAGTACAGAGACGCACAGGCCTGGTACATTAGGCACTTTGCCTGGTACACAGTGGATTCTCAGTAAATATTTGTGGAGTGGCGAGTGACTGTTCTGTACTAATTTGATCTCCCCCGAACCTGACTCAGACCTTGCACATACTAAACACTCCCAGTTAGATCTCGATTATCAGTCTATTAATTCTTTTTTTTCTTTATTTTTATTTGGATTTTTAAAAAAGTGAGTCAACTAATTTGAGACTCAACATTCCAGTTTTGATATTTAAAGGAACCTTGTCAAATTTATCATTTAGGTAATTTGTTCTTTGTGGCTGATAACATCTGATATGAACTTAAATGAATTGGCTAAACTGAAACTCTCTTTAGAAAGCTCAAATTTCTAAATCATACTCTCTACTCACTTCCGAATCAATACCCTCCTTCCTCCTGTATATGGTACCACCGAGTTAGCCAGAAATCTGATCATCACGGACATTTTCTGTACTCTAGCTGCCCGCCTTCTTGCCTACCCTCATTCAATTACTTACCAGATTTTGCATCCTTTAACTTTTCTGTTGATTCTGCATCCCTCCTCCGTACCCTGATGACTACAGCTGTCCATCTTCCGCACCCTGCGATGCTACAGAAGCCTAATTCATCTCCTCAGGTCTTCTCATCTCTACATTCTTTCTCCTTCCCTTTACCACATATCTAATGTGCTAGTCTCCTACTTTAAATCCCTCGGTCAAAGTTTTCCCAACACCTGCACGAGATAAAATTAAGGTTCTTTGCAGTGAAGACCTCCATTTCAGGCCCTGCTGATCTCTCCAACTCTCTCCATCTCTTGCCATACCTCACTTTAGGCTCTGGAACTGGTGGTTTCCAACCATATCATGCTGTTTTATGACTAATTCTGCTGTTTTACCTACTTGGAGCTGTCTAGCCACTCACTTTTATTTGCCTGGCTCACTCTTACTTCAAGACTTGATTCAGGGTAGGTCCAGGAAATGTCTCCTGAAGCCCTATTAGACCAAGGGCTTGTACCGCCACTGCTCCAGGACCCTCCATTAGTCCCAAGACTCCCATCTTATTCAGGCCAGTCCCTCCACAAAAATTATTGCTTATTTTCTTTTGCAATCAGAAATTCTATTCATTGGAATAATGGGATGCTCTTCCTATGTGCAGGCAGCTTTGGGATAACCCAGAGGCTCAACCTTTCCACTCAGCAGCTGCACCAATAAAGATGGTCTATAGTCACTATTTTGGTTAGTATTAGTGTATGGAAGAGATATGTTTTTCGAGAAACACACTTCTGGTGTTTCCAGCTCCTTCAAAGAGCTTTCCCAAATGCTTCTATTGTCCTTCAGCCAAGCCAGTCCCAAACAGTTCAGTAACCAGCTATTCTGAGTGGAAACAGTCATGTTAGGTTGCTGGATTAACACAGACCACAGCAAGCATGACACCCCTTCTTGAGTGGTCAGCTCATAATTTCAGATATGTTAATCTTGTCTCTAGACTAGATGCTTCTTGTGAGCAGTATCTGACCCCGTCTGTTATTTCACAGTATTGAGCATAAAAAAGATGACTTGATAGAGTGGACTTTGGTTACATACAGTGGATTTTGGTAAGATGCAGAAGCCAGGACTACGTGAGTGGACTTTTCTCCAGTCATTTACATAAGTAACACACCCTGAAGTGGCATAGGCTATAGTTCCATATGCAAAACTGCCTGATCCAACACCCATTTACACTGCTTCAAATCCAAACCTCTAAAACACAACCAAATCCTTAATAGTCTGTTGTGGACCACAGTGAAGAATAATTTTTAAGGCACAACGTAAATGTAAAGTGATAGGAGATCTATAACATCAGCCTCAGAGTCTGTGGGATAGTGAAACTGGAAGTTAGATTATTCAGAGACAAAACATAATTCTTAGGCTAAAGGTGAAAGTGGCTGCTTTAGAAAGTGAAGGATTTTCTAAGGAAAACCTGGGTGTGCTTTCTCTGAAAATGATCATGGTGAAGAAGCTCTGTCAGGGATTAAAGTGGGGTCTGAGTGGTTCTGGAGGCTGGGAGCATCCTTAGCACCCTTTAGGGAAAGGAAGCATCGCCTTGGGGCATTCCATTGAGTGCCTGGTATAGGGCTTTCCTTTCAACAAGTATTCAGTGACTTAAAGACAGTGGGGACTCGGTATAGAAGGAGGAGTCAAGTATGTATTAGAATTGAATGTCATTTTGGATGTATAGTGTGATGTTACTACATTTTCTTTGGTGATATATTAAGAACACAATAATGCTAAATAAATCTCCCGTATTATTATTATAGCAAATGTAACAACTTATAGAGTATTTGTATGCTAGACATTGTACTAAATTTTGTACATTTTTTTTTAAAAAAAATCTTTATAACAACATAATGTAGATCTTATATTCCTCATTTTACAAATGAGAGAAGGTAAGTTGCTTACCCACCTAATCATCAGCTAATTAGTTCAAGAGATTGGATTTAAAACCTAGTCTGACATCAAAGCCTGTAAACTGCTATATTATTTGCTTTTAAAGCAGAGCTTCTTATAAGTAGCAAAATAAAATGTGTTGCTTTCCCCAAATTGTCTTTCAGCAACATCATCAGGAAGTAGGAAGAATAATTCTAGAAGTTTTAAATACTGGGTTATTTTAGGTAGAAATAAAGCAAGAACTGTCAGTCTCACTTAGGGGAGCTTAATGACAATATATTGGCTTTGCTGGCCTCTAGGACCAAAGAGTTGTCAGCTCAAAGGAATTGGACAACCCCCATCTGCAACCCTGGGGGCCCTCAGACAAATGAGACCCTGTGCTTTAAAGCAGTTCACTGAATCATTTTAATTTCTATAGATACAAAATCATTTTATTGTCCAAATACAACAAAACTGCCCTGTATTTGAGGATCATTTATATAACAGTTGCTCTGTTGCCTATTAAGTCATTACCAGTATCAGGGCATGCTAAGCTCTTACTCACTCTCGGATGGGTTCAGCAGCCCAACCATCACCTCAACTTAAAGGCAAATTATGCTAAAGAAAGGACAAATCATAAGAATGGTTCAGTTTATCACTTGTGTGTAACCCATTCCACTGAACACATCTCACATGACATCCTGAAGGCAAAAGGCACTGAAGTAATGCAGCCATTAATAAACTTGTCAGACAAAATTGATTACAGCTCAACTCCCAGAACCATAATACATTATTTTTTAATTTTTTTTTAAGGTCCTTCAGCTCAGTTGCAGCAAATGAAAAAAAGAAGACAATGGAATTAGTAATCTGCCTAGCAGCTTTTCTGGGCAATTCTAATGCCCAATATGTCCCCTTAACAAAATTTCTTGCAGATGAGCTCAAATAATAGGAGACTCATATTACATCACACAGACTTGTAAAGACAATCTGCTTCCTACTGAACGGCAAACATTTTTACTTAACACAAACTCTAGTTCCAATTTAAGACTGCTGATTGTATTATTGTTTATGTACTAGAAAAAACCATGTTTTGTTTTGTTTTTTCATCATGAACCATTTCTGAAGTTTTTAGCTTTCAATAAATTCTAACAAGATTCCAGGAATTTCTGAAGTATTTTCTCTACCTTTTGGAAAAATATGTTTGGGAGGAGGAGGGAAGCAATTTAGTGAAGACTGAAAATGTCATTAGAAAATAGTTTTATGACATATCATGTTTTTAGAATATGAAGAGTCAAAAGTTTTTTTTTGAAAGAATCCAGTGATATCGTTAGACAATCTCTTCAAATGGAGATACCACTCAAAAGATAAAAGAGGAGGGCAAATTCCTACACAAGCAACACTTAAAGATCGTCTTCTTTTCTAAGAATCTTCTCAACATGAAACTGTCAAATCCCTAAGAATACCATTCATGAAGTGCAGTTGTTTTTTCACAATCAGGCATATTAAAATCTACAGAAAAATGCTGGTCACTCTGTTTCTCATACCTAATTAAAAGAGTTCTTAAGGAGAATAAATATGATGATCACATACATAAATATCAGGATCCTTTAAAGCCTATAGTGGGAACGTCTAGGCATTTTCATGCTGCTGCTTTGTAATAAATTTAATTTTGAGTTGAATTAATTATAAGAGGAAAACTAATTCAAGATGACCACCAGTGTGCTGCCTACCTAGCCTGCCAATTTTCTGTGCATTGAGAAAGTATTCACTGTCACCATCATTGGTGACATTACCTGGAGAAATTAGGAAAAAGTGGGCTGGGACCTCTGCCATGTTACTCCCAGGAACCTGCCAACAGGTATGTCAGCCATGACCCTCACTGGGTAGATTGCTGGTGGCAGATTTTCTTTTGAATAGAGGAGGAACCGACAGATAATTTACAGAATAGCTTGGAAGTGAATGGACATTAACACTTATTTTGTTTTGTTTTCCAGATGTCCATGAAGGGAGGAAATACAGAAATACTTAACCAGGATACTTAAAAGGTATGATTTAAAAAATAATTAATTTCTTCTCTGCTCTTTTCTAGTTCTAACTCTCAGAGACTCACATTTTACACTGGAATGTATTTTTCGAGGCAAATGGGAAAAAAGGACCAGATTTCAGATGTCTCTTTTCTCTATTTCTTTCCTTCGCCGTAAGGCTTTCTTTATGGAGCTTTCAGTCTTAGGTTTCCATAACCTCCTAATGCAAAACAGGCTAAGAAGAGCAATGACTATAACAAACCACATGTTGCTTTGCTTTTCTTTTCTGAGGAGGAAAAAAATCCAGCTTACAAGAAGAGTATGCAAACTTAGCTGTTAACTGAAATAAAAGATGTTTTAAAGGTTTCTTAACCCCAGTCATGGCCATCTTGTAATATTTTAAAATATGAACTGAAACATATGATTATGATAAACTCTGATTTTACTTAAAAGCAAACAGAAGATGTTAAAACCATGGATAACAGTTTACAAAATTAATTTTGACTTACGAGGCAATCTGAATATTTTCACCTAGGCCAAAGATAAGAGACACAATAAAAAATTAACTTCTAGGATTTCATTGTGAAATCGGACACTAGTGCATTCTGAAGTCTGGATTAACAATCTATATCTGGGCTTCCACGGACTTGCATAAATTATTCAAAAATTTTATGGCTCAATTCAGCTGTCAAAGAGAAGAGCCTTTTGACAACACTTCACACCTGTTACTTATCTAGTAAAGTCCTGGGCTTAGTTACTCCCACCTGGGATGAGCATGTCCAGACTTCCCTCACACTCACTTTACACAAGGGAATAGGTTCTTTGGAGTGCCGGGTAGTAAAGAAATTAAGACACACTAAAATCCCTGGAATTTTCCCAAAATAGACTGTCACAATACAGATCCTAACTAAAGTAACCACTGAGAAAGGAGCACAGACCTTACAAAACCATCACAAGATATGTTCTATTTCGAACTCTTCAATGTAACATATACATACATACACACACGACAGTGAAGAGCTACTGACTTCGGATTCTGTTCTAAGGAAAAAACAACCAAAAGTAAATAAAGAGTAACAGAAATTATGCAAGCTAACTTTTCTTCTGGTTGTTATAGTCATAGGAAATGTGAATGCAGGCTATTAGTGACTCCATTTTATTTCTTTATTCCTCTCCCCAAATCAATATCCATCAGAATATTCCCAGCTGCTGGGGTAATTCTCAGCTGTGGGAATCTTTGATTTACCCCCAAACCTTTTTCATCCACTGACTCAACTCACTTAATAAAGGGATGAAGCCTAGGTCAAGTGTGAGATTCCTACAACCTCTACAAATAACCTCCCTGTGGTCCTTCTATAGTCAATCAGCATATCATTCAAGGGGATTCTGGTTATTGAATTATGTGACAAAGGGCATTCTTGGCAAAAGAGGTTTGAGACAAACATCTAGTTTAAATTCTGAGTCAGTGGCAAAAAAGAAACAAAAACTTAATTCCTTACAAAAATCACATGTGGATTTTAAAAGTTCTACATAGTAACGATCACACTGAAATATCAATTCTGCTGATGGTTTTTTAAAAAGGGAGATAAGATGCAGAGAAAAGTGGGGTCCTAGGAAAAGCCTACATCATAAAATATGAAAGTACTTAAAAAGCAGGGGACAGTAAAAGTTGAAGACAGATTTCTGCAAACAGAGCCAGAGTAAGCTCAGAGGCGCCTCTCCTGGACAGGCATCCTGGGAGTGATGCCAGGAAAGGAAACTTCTAGTCCAGGGAAATTCGGTGGGCAGAGTACAGGAAAATCGCTTAGTTTTAATTCAAGTGTCTTTAAGGAGAATATTCTGGCAAGGAACAAAAGGGTACCTGCTTCCAACAAAAGCACATTGAGTGGGCAGAAAATCTGACTGGAACAAGGGTCACTATGAAACTGATTCCACAAATGGATTACTTCTCTCTTTTGGTGGCATCTGAGCATGGCAGGGACATTAGAAAGCTATTTTGATGCCAAATTGGCTGTGTTTGAAAATATTAATTGAGATTTGTATTAGTTAAGACTCTATGGTTGCAAGTAATAGAAACGAATTTAAGGAGAAAAAAGGTGAGGTGGTGATAATTTACTGGAAGGATATAGAGATGTCTCAGGAAACACAGGGCAGGAATGTAGCTGAGTTTCAGAAAATGACTTCGATTCAGAAATGGAAACCCTCAGAAGTCTAAGGCAGTATTCTTCCTCTGTCTTCTGTCTCTGCTTCTTTCCACTTTATGCTTCTCTCCTCACAGACAGGACTTTGTGGTTCCTCAGTCTATGAGGTTAAAAAACGGCCACCTCCAGTTTTGGGGTTAGAATCCAACATGACTGCCAAGGGCCTACCACTTGACCCTATTTCCATGGGAATAGATAGATTTGGATTTGGGAGTGCGCATATTATAGGCTGCAATCCAGTAATGCCCAGAGAAGGTGGAATTGTTTTGCACAGATACTCCAAAAATGTCTATTAAATGGATTTAAAAATTCTATTTGTAGAATGAGGCAAGAGTATCTACTATTAGATATTATGGTTGGGAATTAGGTCATCCATTTTAGTGGTGATCAAGCAGCAATGAATGGAAATCACCTGACTAGAAATCGCCTGGAAAGCCTTACAGATGCCTGGATCATATCCCTATAGATTTTGATTCAGTAAGTCTGAGTTAGGACCCAGAAATTGCATTTCATACTGTCTAGCTGGGTAATTGCAATTTTTAAGAGAGTTTAGACACCATTCATCTTGGTTAGTCTTGGTTAGTAGCTCTTCTAAGACCATGGTAAATTTGTAGAATGAGAAGGAGCTACTTTAAGTTTTCATTGAGCAGTCAATGAAAAATTCTACTGGATATCCCAAGGTCTTCAATACTGCTCCTGAAGCAGTCATGCTTGATGAGTTAATCTCAGATTCCTTTCATGAAAAGTTCTGAAAGAATAAATGTCACTTTAGGGATTTAACCCACCTACGTTGTCTTTCTCCAGTGAAAGTTAACTTCTCTTTTACTATGTTAGGCAAAACTATTCTTTTGGTTTGGCTTGTGGTGCTGGTTTTAATCCACAAAACTTTTGAAAACTATGGTTTCTCATGGATGTTTGTAGAATGGATTAAAAAAACATGAAATGAGAAATTTAGAAATTAAAGCCAATTCACATCTAATATTTAAGCCCATTGTTTTGGGAGTATGCAATGCTTGATTTTAATTATGCATAGTTTCTGCAGTTTCAACACATTTCCTATGCATGAGCTCCACTCTCATGAAGCTTTTGAGGCAAGTGCTACTTCCACAGATGTAAATTAACTGCCGTCCTGCTGGGTAGGGCTGTTGAAACTTGAAGGCTGCTGGGCAGCTGCTGTCTCCCTGAGTTTCGAGTGTTCATTAGCGTCCCAGCACATGAACACATAGCAGGCAGATCACATGTCATTTGGGGGTCAGGGGGTACTTACTGAAAATACATAAGCAGATCAAGTTGTGTAGACAAAGCAGAAAAACAATAAATCACGTGACCCTTACAGACATAAGATGGGAAGGTGTTTGAATCCTTTTGAACTAAACATACTCCAATTCACTGGGAGAGTACAATATTGGCAGAGGACAGAAAAGGTTTCCCCTATCCTACAACCCACTATTTGCCTCAAAGTGACAACTAACAAATGATTCAATCTGTTCACAACTTTATGTATCTCTTGCTCTTCTCTGCTACATTAATTTTCCTTTCTTCTTGCATCGGTTCTACACCTTTTCTCTTGCTTAGTCTTCTGATTTGTTTTATTATACGGGAGAATTTTTCTCGAGCTATCATCATATTAATTTAAGAAGAATTCTTCCGGAGGAACTAACCTGCAGTCCCCATCACACCATCAATGGAGGTGGCATCTGAGCAGGCAGAAGAGCCTAAATGATGTTGATGGACATTTCCAAAGCTTGTGCATCTGTGTCGATTTAAGGCAGAAAAATAGAAGACGACTATGGCTAGTCATCTGATAGATGACACATTAGCTTATCACCGAGCTGAATTGCAGTACTGACAGTATTAATTTTTCCTCATTAGCCACAGAACAAGGTAACTACATATCTGAGGATTCACAGTAGGATAAGATCACAACTCCTGTTCCTGAGTGATTTTTATCAGGATATGAAATGCGATTACGTCCATCTCATTTGAATTAATCCATCAATTTGTCACTTTTGTGTTTTATAAAAGTTAATTTTATAAGAAAACAAAAGTGAAAATATATTTTAATGACGATTGAGAACACTGCTTTAAAATTTTAAAGAAATTATGAAAAGACAATCATTTTTTTGTAATGGTTATAGTGGAAATCAAAAGTATGGATAATGTGTCTCTGGGCAGGAGGGAGGGAATAGGAAAAGGGGCAGAGAGGGTGGAATGTTGGCCTTGGACTAAGGGTTTTTATAAAGGATCCTCCACACTCTTACTGCTTAAGGGCACTATGAACTTTATTACATGTAAGGCACTAATCTTAGTACAATGAACTTTCCTTTTAGAATATCCTGTACCATTACCTTGAACATTTTTGGCTTAAAATTGAAGTATGCCTGAACATTATGTGTAATGTAATTCCCACAAATGAGCTACTGTTTGGAAAAAAGGAAAAAAAAAAAAAGCAAGTGGTCATAAATCTGTAAATCCCTGCTGCAGTTTTCAAGATAGCCTTTATTGGTCTGGGCTCAACAGTTTTAGACATAAGTATACAATATATACCAAATTAGAAGTGTAAAATTCATCAACAGAACTCATTGATAAAGAACTGTTGCACAGATTTATTCTTTAGAGCTTTATTTATTATTTATAAATAGGTATATTATTTATTTGTTTGTTTGCTTCAAGGAAAAATAATAGGGAGAGAAATCTGCTTTAGGTCAAATACGTGCAACATATCTCAAAATTGCCTGGCTCCAAACACAGATGGGCAGAGAGTTTCTGAAAGCAGTGAAAAGGAGAAAGAGTGATACGGAGGTAGTGGGGTATATGCTTTCAGGGGCCTTGGGAGTCTGTGGAGCTCCACTCAAGTCTCGGATACAGGGGGAGGCCAAGGCTTGTCACAGCAGTTCTGTTTCTGACACTAACTAGCTCGAGGACCTTTACCCCTCTGGACCTCAGTTTTTCATCCACAAAATGGTAAATGATCTGTAAAGTCTTTTAGCAGTGAAATCCTACAATTCTCTGATTTCTTTAGTATAGAAAACTTAGGAACAAAAAGTCGGCTGTATACAGATGGGCTACTTTAAACCGAAAGGCTGTTTGAGAACTTGTTGCTACACCCCAGAGTGGTGAAGTAGAAACAACCACATCTATTCCCTTCGAGACGAGCAGCCTGCCAGTGTTGGGCCCTGCTCTTACAGAGAAGACCATAGACTGTGGTGAGCCTGACAGTCTGAGCAGCCAGCCACATGACCCCAGTTTTGTTGTTTTGGGGTTCAGAAGTCTAAAATTTCAACTAAAAGTTCCTAGGCACGTACCCTAAATTCTCTACCTCATCTGCAGCTTCTTAGTCTGAAATGGAAAATTCTATTTTGGGAAACCATCTAGAGATGCATTTAGGCTAACATGAAGGGAAAGTTGGAAAGCAAACTCGAACATAAAACATAGAAACTCTCAAAGAACTGCTGAAAAAGGAAAATGAAATTCTTCCTTTAAAGTGCAGTCTAGAATAAACTTCTAAAGGACTTTTAAAAAATGTTCCTATAGCACCTGTCACTTCCCTTTCATATTCTTTTCACCCTTTAATTATTTGTTTGGTGTCTGTGGTCTCTGTTGGGTTGGAAGACTTGTAAGGATGGAGAACAAGACTGGCTTTGCTCAGTGCTATATCTGAGAACTTTCCTAATACCCATCACAGAGTAAGGACTGACAAAGGTTTGTTGAGTGACTGAATGGCCGAATGATGAATGTAATTAACATTATGAGAATATCCAAGATGTGGAACACTCAGGATACTAAAATGTCAATTAAAAATGACTACTATTTATTCCATTTTTCAACTTTCTGTTCTACCAATGACGTTTCCTAAGAAATAACTCATGCCATTTGGTCTGAAGGATAATCAAGATCATTTTTCAGTCAGAAAGCCTAACGTTTTCTTGAAAAAGTATTTCACTGAGTTTCATTTATATTTTATTCCTGGTATAAGTAATCTCTTTTTATGAGTAAACAAATAATTCCCCCAGATTGATGCTATTTCCCCCTAAATCTTTATTGAGATGGGGATTTGGAAGGTTTGCATCTCTGTAAAAAAGGAGCCCATGCCCTACACCTGTGTTATTACAGATGCGCTTGAAAAACCTTTATTTACATGCCTAGCAATGACACTAACCTACCACAGTAACTGCTCCGACACGAACTTGCTCCTCCCTTAAGAGCTCTAATAAAAAGTTGTGTGATAAAAATACCAAGGCCTGCTTATCTTAAAGATTCTTCCTAGTTCAAAGGGTCAGTTTCACACCAGGGTCCCAAGTCTTATCAGCAGGCTCTTCAGAGCCTTGTTATTGTAAAACAAAGGATTCTTCCCACTGGCATGACAATGGTACAATCACCAGACACTTCAAAAGAGTCAGGCACGCACAGAGGATGCCCTGAGTTTGCCCCTCACTGCGATGTTTACACACACGTTCCAATAGCTCATCCCACAACAAAGGCCAGGCAGGATAGTCAAGGGCATTACGCCTGCAGAGTAGTCAAGGACTCTCGGTCTCTACCAATAAAGCCAGGGGGAAACTTCAGTTTAAACACCATTTACTCTAAACACTGTGTTCACAAAAGACAGGGTCTCATTATTCTATGAGGGCGAGGAAGCTGCCAGGGGAGTGGAAGTTGAGCTTCAGGGCTACGTCCTCCCCACATAATTAGAGAGAAAGAGAGAGAGAAAGAAGTTTGTCTGCAGGTAATGCAGAATAACCTGCAGGTGTCCACATGAATTTTGCAGATGTGGATAAAAATAAGAATAAAAGACTATACTAGTTTGTAGGATGCTAAGAGAAGGCCTACAGGTATGAGGGTAACAGAAAAGAATTTATTGAATTCCATCTGAGGGTCTGGCCTTGTGGTGGGGGCTCTGATCTGTTGGCCTTATTTGTTTAACTTCCCTGAAAATCAAAAACAAATACTTACTTTCCCAAATCAGGTTCCATGGGAGAAAGAGTATAGAAATCCAGTATCTGCGAAAATGACTGAAAAGCTTACCCTTGAGGTTCTCCAGCCCTTTCTTGGAGACATGTATTAGAGACACGTATAAATAGTATTATTTCAAAGAAACCCAGGCATCCAGACACTTGAAGCAGGAGGCCAACTGGGGAACAGCTTGATCTCTTTTTGATCAAAGGTTAAGTTGTAAGGTTTTCTTTATTTCTCAAATCCTGTGCTTTGTACATTCTAGGCTATCAAGGGTATTTTAAAAACAAGCAAACAACCTCCCATTCTTACAGGGGAACCTTTGAACTTTGCGAAGAGCTTGGTGGCCTTGCTAAGGACCAATAAGACTCTGAGGTCTGGGAAGCTAGCATCTGCATCTGATTCTCCTTTATACATACCATCCCTCTACCCCACTGGGGTTGTGCTATTCGAGCAGCCTTCCTCTTTTCAGGTTTCTATCTTTGGTTCAACCCCAATGATGTTCTTGAATGCCCAACAGAATGGTCCTACTACTAAACCAAATAAAGAGCTCACACAAAGTTCCCAGAGAGTTGGACAGATTTGTTTTGTCAAGAAATAATTTCAATGAGCATTTTAAGTGTGCCTCGTGTGTGTCTACCCTATTTAAAATTGCATCCCTGCCTAACAGACTGTGTATTTTACGTAATCATTTTGTTTGGTTCTTATCTCTGTCCACCTCATGCACCCTACCCCACTGGAATGTAAACTCTGCGAAGCCAAGGATTTCTAGTTTTGTTCACTGACATAGCTTAAGAACCTGGTGCAGGTAGGTATTCAATTAATATTTGTCACATAGATGTATATAAGAAACTGCAGGAGACTGGGGTGTAAAGATGAATAAGAATGGCTCTTTGCTCTGCAGTAACTCCTGATCTACTCCCTGTATTTATATCTCTTCAATGTTTTTCTCATTTTTTGTTTCCCTCTCTCAAAGCTTTAGTATCTCTTTCTAAAAATTATTATACAATCAAACATGGATACAACCTCATTGTATATTAGGAAGCTATTCAATTTAGTACATACAGTAGTCCCAAGACTATAACCATTCCGAAATACATTTGTTGCTTTTCAAAATCCTTTGAGGCATCATCATTGCAATAAAATAGCCCAACAGTTGTACGGTATACAAACATATCCCCGAATCATGAAACATTAATGATCTAATAAAAGCAATTTGTTTCAGATTGCAACAACTGAAACTATGTCGTCTATTTTGGGATTTAAAAATTT
The DNA here is from genome assembly GCF_902729225.1 of Pteropus medius. Classification (NCBI taxonomy): domain Eukaryota; kingdom Metazoa; phylum Chordata; class Mammalia; order Chiroptera; family Pteropodidae; genus Pteropus; species Pteropus medius. The sequence goes on along the minus strand of NW_024349519.1, from coordinate 5,883,014 downwards.
TTTATTTTCTGCATTTCATATTTTCCTCTGCATGTGCCAGAAAACTATTAAATCCTCCCTGGCAGATAGTCAGATAGGTCTCTTATCTCATGGTTCTTCAATGGAAGAACAAAAATCATCTTTTTTTTTCTATTGTCAGTATTTTACAAATACAGCTTAATTATTGTTACAAAAGAATGATTTCGTTAACACATGCAAACCAACAGAAACCCTTGGGAAACTCAAGAGCTGATGAGCTAAAAATAAATCTGAATAATTTATTTGTTATATATATGTTGTCAAAGGACTTGTTGAATTAATAGATCCACATTACCAAGTTAAAATGAGAACATAGTTTCTTTGACCATTCTGTTCTATTTTCCATTTTTAAAATTTATTTTTAAAATTTAATTCCATTGAAATGATAGTTTAAAAATCAAACAATTCTAAAAGGCTTGTTTTGAAGAACAGCAGTCCTTTGCTTTTCCTCTTTTCTGCTCCCCAAAGGCAACCATATTCAACTTTTTACTAATTCTTTTAGTATTTATCTCCACTTCTCTAGATAGCACAGAGATGTTACTACCTCAATTTTTTTTTTTTAGACACATTATCCATTAACTTCTACCTTCACTCTATCCATGCACCTTTTCATGAGAGGAAAGCTTATTGAAATCTTGCATTCCTGATATTATCTCAGTCTACCCTTAACTTCAAGTGATACTTTGATGAACTACTGAATTCTAAGCCAAAACTGATTTTTCCTATACTTTTGAGGCACTGCTCTGCTGTCTTCTAGATTCCAGTGTTTTCATTCTGATTTTTCATCCTTTACATGAAACTTTTTTTCTTCTCTGAAAGGTCATAGGACCTTTTATGTTCCTAGCATTCTAAAATTACCTGATGATATATCATAGTATGAGTCTACTTTCAAACACTGTACAGAGTATTTGGTGAGCTTTTGTCCTCTAGTTCTGGAAAATTTATGGAATTGTTTTCTTGATGATTTTCTCCTCCTATTTAGATGTTGGATTCCTGGACCACACTTCCAATTTTCTCATCTTTTCTCTATTTTTCATTTCTTAGTGTTTTTATTTTACTTTCTATCAGATTTCCTACATTGTAGCTTCCAAGACTTCTAGTGAATGGTTTTCCATTTCTTCTCTTTTATTTTTAATTTTCAAGAGCTCCTTTGTCCATGAAAGTTCTTATTTTATAGCTTTCTATTCTTGTGTACTGGGTACAGTATCCTTTCTCAGACAATATGAATGATAACTAATTTTCAAGTGTTCTCTTTCCTGGGTGGTCATATCCGTTATATCTGTTCTCTCTCTCTGTTCACTTCATAAATATTTCTTTCAATGTCTGAAGCTTCTTGACTATCTGTTCATATTTCAGAGTGAGACACTAAAAAGCTGACTAGAAGCTGCCTGTATTTGGAAGGATAGGGGCACGGAAAGGGAGCTTTTTATTCTGTTTTACTCTAGACAAAAATGACATAGGTTGGACTGTTTCCTTTGGGAACCCCTAAAGTCAGTATCTTTATTTGTATTTCATCTTTTGGCTAACCAGATTCTCGAGAGAAGACTCCCCAATCTCCTGCCTACAGTCTGACACCTACCTACATGCTGCGGAAGCCAAGTTGAGACAGGTGACCTGATTCCTCTGGTTTTGATGAGGTATCCCTCCCTCAGCTGTGTCTGGTGTCCCACAGTCTAGAGAGCCTCTATTCTGCTCCCACCAAAGTAGAAATCTTGAGCCTTTTGGGAGTTCTAAGATATAACTCATATTGCTTCTCAACTTTCTCCACATCTAGATTAGGATTTGCTTCCTTCGGTCTTCTAAGTCAGTTACCAATTATCTTGTTTGCCAGACTCCAAAATCTGTTTTTGTTTTTTTTTTCTTTCCTATTCTCTTCATCTTTGTGGGTAACTTCCTTTTCAAAAATAATTTACTGGCATTTTAGTGAAATTCTGAAAGAAGACAGAGCTCAATGCATGTATTTAACCTGCCATCTTTAACCAGAGGTCCCTATTTCATTTTCTCCATGGTTTTTAAAGGCCATCTCCAAATATCAGCCTCATTGTCTCCTCCCAACTCAGACACTTTGTAGTCCTTAAGGTCCAAGTCGAAGGAAGAGGAGAGGAATTTTAGTTAATAAAAGGCAAATGTATCCTTAAATACTTAACTGGGCACTTAAGAAGAGTGGGATATTTTCTTGGTAGTTGAAAAAATGTGTTTTGTTTTGTTTTTTTTTCCCTACATAATAGATGGGTTTCTTCATGCACACCAGATAGACCTGAATTTCTGGAGTGTGAAGGGGAAATAAATGGGTCTCAGGATGTCTCTTCTAGACTTGAGTTTGTAATTCTAAAAACAAGAGCATTTAAAACCCGGCTTAATACAATGCCTTCATTCCATTAGTAAGAAAACTGGTTTAACTGTAGAAGTTAGCTAAATTAATAGCATCAGACATTTTTGAGGACAGATATCTAGATAACATTGTGATCGCTTGCTTGCTAACAAGGATGATTTTTATACCCTAGAGAATTTCTCTTTTTTTTTTTCAAATGAAGTATCTTTCCTTAATAAGTAGAAACAATAAATATACAACATGTTGAAATCCATATGTTGTGAATTTATTTTTTAGCAAAGCAAAGTTATTTAAGTTCTGACACTAACAACAGCTGCCAACTTAATTTGAAAGTGTTAAAAATAGCTCAGTGGTTCTTAACTTTTCTATATTTGTCCTTGCATCTGTCTTCCAATTTTAAAACTATGACACTATTGATTCAAATATATTAAAGTTATAAGATAAATTTTATTTTTATTTTTTAATGCATTTATTTTTTATACTATATATACGTAATTTTTTTAACATTTTATTTTTTTATTTTCCCCTTCTCCTTCCCCCTCCTTTCTTGTAACAATTAGTCCATTGTCCACATCCATGAGTCTCTGTTTGTTTGTCCATTGGTCCTCTGTTTGTTTGTTTGTTCATTTGTTGCTTTTAGGTTTATATCCCACATATGTGATATCATGTGATAAGATAAATTTTAATCCCATTTTTATTTAAAACTGAACTGTATTCAATATATATGTAGTTAAATGATTTTAAAATTTATTTGGCAGTATCTACTGACTGAGGGAGGAATAATACATCTTATATGTCTCAAAAAACTAGCAATAATATCCCTATAGCCTTCCTATAAACTGTAAGTTGCACTTATCAACGAGATAATCTTGGATCTTTGGTTCCTATGACAGCTTTGACACTCACCAGCCGTGCCACCTCCCTGTACCTCTATTTCCTATTCTCTAAAATGGAGGCAGCAATAGCACCTGCATCACGATGCTGTCGATGTGGGCAATAAAAGTGATCATTTATATAAAACGCCATGCCTGCTATGAAATGCATCATGGTTTCATAATTTGTAATTGTCTTCTTCTTTTAGAAAAGTCAGACATGAAATGTTGAAAGAAGGCTTACATTATTTCTCACCTGTGGTACATAAAACTCAGTAAGCAATCATTAGCACCTTTAATATTGAAAAATGTCTTCAATATGACAAATTCTTTAATAGCATTATTTAAGAAACCAATCTGTTGCCTCCACTATCTCATTTGCTGAATTTTTACCATTAGCTTTAGACTTTTACCGAATAAAAGAGATACTTCAGACCTTTGTGGCTTAAAGTACTTGATCAACTCTGATCCCCCTTCTCTGATCTTTTTGAGTGAATATTGATCAATGGCGGTGATGGTAACAAAATAGCATTCCTACATTTAGTGACAAGGCCGATTCTTTTCATCAATCCACAGCTAGATGAACATTTACATGAGACTGCTCTCTATAATTCGAGACCAGTGATGGGGTGAGGGAAGAAATAGTTCTAGAAGGAATGATTAAATTGGGCAGATGGAAGTTGGGTAGCATGATCTGATCCTTCGCTTTGAGTGTTTTAGTCCAATGTTTACTTTATTTAGCAATTTAAATAACATTAAAGGAAGACAGATATGTTTAGCAACATGTGCCTTAAAGAAATTGAGAAATACTGACCTAAACCAGAACTTCCCAATCTTCCTCTCCATATCAGTAGCAGTGGCCCAGTATGACGTATTTCAACCCACAACACTCCTTCCCTCCCCCTGAATTCTGATATGGCATGCCCTCCCTGCAGCCACTGCTCTGTGTAGAGTAACCAGATGTCCTATTTTGCTCTGGAAAATCTTAGTTTGTGCCTCTTTTTGAGGCAAAAATATTGACAGCACCTTCTTTCACCCTCTCAAGTGTCCAGGTTTGGATGATCAATTTTAAGTTCACCTTATACCTACAGGTCCCCAGATCCATGGCGGACCTGGAGTCATAGAAGTAAGAGTTATATGGAATCTCCACAGGAGAGCAGAAGACTCCGCCAGTGCACATCAGCAACTGAATCTCTCGCCGTGCTTTTCCAACATAAGCTAAAATGTGGAAAAGAAAGATAGGGGACCTAGGCAGGCAACGTACATGAGAAGAATATTAACAGATGGTAGACTTTGCAGTAGGACAGCCCTGAGTTAGAATGCTGACTCTCCTATTAACTAACTTCGTGATGTGGGGAAAGTTATTTCATTCTCTTAGCCTCATTTTCCTCAGCTATATAATAGAAATGTAAAATTTCCTTCACCAAGTTGTGATGAGGATTAAAAGAGATGATGCATGAAAGTGCTTAGCACAGTGGGGAGATACTGAGAACAGAACAATGCCAAATAGTCCTCTATATTGTTTTAATTTGACTGAGGCTTCACCTTAATTTATGTTATCTGCATTTACTTAACAATATACTCTCAATCCAAAAGGTTTTTCACTTTGAAAAAGTTCTTTAATTTAGGCAGAGCATCAAACTATTGATTGAATTTGACTGGTTAACAATATAGTGAGGAATTAGAAATCTGAATGTAAGCTTCAAAGAAATTCCAATATGTGCAAAATTTGAATCAGATATAATGTCATAATGTGGTAGTGTGTGCTTACACCTACTGATAGAAGGATCAATGAGTTACAGATATACCTTGTAATCAATCTGGGCACTTTATATTGTCTTAATATAAATATGGATTATGTCATGGAAAATCAAAAAATGATGGGAAAAAACCTTAAAAGCCTTATTTTGAGGAGCATTATATTTCTTTATTAAGTATATATTTAATGGATGAAGGAAAATACCTTTAAAATTAAAATATAATTCAATTTCAAAATGGTTATGAACAGAATACAGTTAAAAATAATAGCAGTAGAAATTAACCAACCAGCTAAAATTCAAAAGAAATGGTCTTCTTTCAATCTGTCCTATATCTCCCAGCATTGAGACTGTCTCCTATGGAAACCATATCTATATAAACTAACAATGAAGAGTGAGAGAATTACCCTCAGAACAACCTAATTTAGTTTTAGTTGTCTAACTATTTCAAGTGAAATCAGGGGTTTTTAGTGCTGCCATTTTCTACTTTGCTCATACAACTACAATAATGTGAAATTAAATGACTGTAGTCCATTTGCAATAAAACCAGATCAAAGCAGGGTAAGTTTTACCGATTTTTTTCCCCTCAGATAATTCAGGCTATATATTTGCAAGTTCGGTATTGTAAATCTGGTTTCTAAATTATAATACAGCGTAGTCCACAGAATCACCATCAAATGTGCCGAGAGGAAGTATATTTATCTGAAAATGTATCTTGTTTTAATAAATATAACATATGGTCAAAAAATACCCTAAAACTTTGAAAATGAGAGCCATGTACACTGGGCAGGGTTTGGGCCTCAGTCACATTAATGCTCCTTTCCGTGGCACCCCATGTGGCACTTTGCCATGGGATACCCACCCCTTCATCAAATCAGTTTTATTACTTTGGTGGCTGGACAAAGTTTTATTTTTTTTTTTCCATTAGCAAATACAATCTTTCTTTAAAATAAGAAATTAGCAAGGTAATTTTTAAAGTGGATATGTTACATAAATTTGATCATAAGGGACCTAGGAATTTTCAGCAAGCTCTCATGAAGAAAGCAAGTTTTGTGCTACTTCAACCATTTTATTTTTAGCCACTTAAATATAAAGACTAACCCATGTCCCAAAGCAGTTCATGTTAGTTGAAAGATGATTCTAGAAGTTTTTTTTTTAAGTCCTCTTTACACTTGGAATAGGCATTTAAAGGTTGACTAAAACATTCATTTTCTGAATTTTTTTCCAGCTCCATTTATTCAGAGGAAACTTGAATTTTGAACAAGACACGGAGAAACTAGGTCTCTTCATGGCAACTTTACAAAGAGGTCACCTAGTCAATATTACAACAAACTATTTTTCACACTAGTGCTTTATTTCCAACCTTGTTTGAAACAATAGGTTGATATTAACCACCTTTCTTGAGTCCTCAAACAACCAAGAAAGAAAAGAAGGAAGGAAGCAATAAATTTTCATGTACATGTTTCAGATGGCTGAAGGAATGCCAAACTATAACTATGAACCCTTTGGGTGTATTAAAGAGTAAAAATCTGAGGTCACATTATGTAGTACAGGTGGAAATACATTGATAAACACAGTCTAAACAGGTGATTTGGATAAACCTGCAAATTTATCTATATGAAAACTTATCCAATAAGACTCTTTTATCCCATACTTAAATGAAATTAAACCTTGTCAACCACAAAGTTCAGGATAAAGATCTTTGATGTCAAACACAGCATTCTGAAGCAAGTTTTTATTAACTAGGCATTTTGTAAATAACATTTATCTTCAAAGTACCAAACATGGTACCCATTCCCAGGTAAACAGTAAGTGCTTAGAAACAACTGTGTTGAATTAATTTATGACCCTAAGCATTCTTTCCTCTGAAATATGTTTTAACACTTTAATTGAATTGACTACGGCTTCCTAATCAAAGGCACTTCCTATCTTTAAGCTAATTTTATTTTCATTAAAATGGCCTATGCAACATAGGTAATTTGAAACGGCAAGTACATCTATAATACAGCGGCTCTACTAAATGTTGTTTTGTATAGGATATCTGATTATGAAAATCAAGGCTATTCTGAAGCATTGTATATTATAGGAAACAAAAAATCAGTAAGTGCAAGCACTTGAGTTTTAGCCATGTGACTTTGCTTTTTGTCAGAATTTTTTCCTAATAATCCAATAGTAGATTTAAAGTTTTCCCAAAATAAAAGAAGGACCAAAGTTAAATCACTGAGTGAAAATTGCTGGTAATAATCATTGTTTACATTTGTGCATTTACTTAAAATTCTACATCACTTATGATTGTTTTTAGCATAGAGGTTTGGAAGATAGTAAAGCATAGTAGTTAAAAATGTGGATTCTGGAATCACAGAAACTTGGTTCCTATGGTAGCTTTACCCTCACTAGCGGTGCCACCTCCCTGTGCCTCCATTTCCTATGGAGGGGGGACAGTAGCACCTACATCATAATGTTGTTGATGTGGGCAATAAAAATAATACATACAAAGCACCATGCCTGCCACACATAAGTGCTCAACAGATGTTAAATGTCATTGTCATCAATGGACCAAAGTCCATTACAAAGGACAAGGAGGGGATGAAAGCCTCTTTCCAAGGAGGTAACAGCAGAGCATCTGAGCTGTCTTCTGTTTATAACAGAATTATGGGATTATAAGTGTTTGGAGACGTGTATCAGAGTGCTCTAGAATTTTAAAGTACCAACGTATATAGTGTGAAACTAAGATGGCCATATCATAATGAAACTTCTGACATGTATTGAGCTCATCCGGTGGAATATGCAGGCAAAAACTCAGGCCAGAGATTCAACCACATGGATTTCATGGGACTCTTCTAGATCATAGTGACAATGATAGTTTTAAAAATAGCTTTGTATTTGAACAGTTTATAATCTGGTAGGGAAGAGGCATAATTATAAGCTGATGCAGTAAGTTATACAATAGATGTATGAAGAAAGTTTTAAGAAAGTGCTGAAGAGTAGGTGATGGTTGGGGTGAAGGAGAGCAAGATTAACCATTTTTGGAGAATTAGGAGAAGCTTCATAGTTGACATGTGAACTAGAACTAAAGAGATGAGTAGTAATCCATAGGGCAAAAAGTGATGGAAATGTCCTTTAGTAATAAGGAGGGCATTCTCCTGCCTAGAGAGTAGTGAGTGGTTGTTCAGCTCAGAAGTATAGAGTGCAAGTGCAAAATTGTGGATAGAGAAGTCCAGAGGAGCAGGTTGGGACCACTTTGCAAGAGCCTTGCATGTGAACTCTGGTGAGCAGTTATCCACTGGCATGTTTGAGCAGGCCACGAACAGAACTGCCTTGCAGAATAGTGACCATGTAGAAAATGGTTCAGAAGAGTGCAGAAAGAAGCTGAGGCTGAAAGACCAGTTAAGAAACTATTAAATAATAATGATGGTGTCTTAAGTGTGGCAGTGAGGATGAGAGGCGGGCTTAAATTTGAGGGCGAGTTCCCAGGCAGAACCAATATTTTCTGATACCTGAATGACACAGGGGCAATGGTGAAAGGGCATTGTCAAGGATGATGTGTCCAACGTCAAGCTGTGGACCAGCGCCATCGCTCTATATTCAGATGACTAAAACAATTAAGAAAGGAGAATGAAGAAGTCAGGTGTGGCCATTGGGAAAGTATAGAATCTAAGGATGTGTTTCCTAAAAGAAAACTGCTCCCTTCTCTGGGTTCCATAATGGAAGTAAAGAAGCAACTCAAGATTTCCTTAGCAGGCAACGAGACCAAGCACTACAGGAAGCCCCATTTCATGACAGAGACAACTATTCAGTCTTCACCAGGAGCCCATGAAGACATGGCCTGTGCCTGGCATTTAGAGCACACTTAGTAAAAACACTTGCCCACTGAATCTGTTATGCGCGAAGTGAATAAAGCAATGGGCTGGGTCTCAAAGTTACCTGAATCTTTTGAACTCTTCTGTGGCTTGATTTCTTCATTTATAAAATGGAGATGGCAATGTTAAGAATTAAAGGAAGCAAATTCTTAAGTTAGACATGATCAAGAAGTATTGATAATAGGAAGAGTGGGTAATGATTGAAGTTCCATATCTAAGGATAAGTGATCTATTAAAGATTTTATTCATACCTTATACTATCTTATGTCTATCTGAAGTTTTACTTTTTAACTTTTTGCCATAAAGCAATTAAACAAATAAAAGAAAGTGCAAGGTTTCTCAAATTTACATGGGAAGCTAAATTTGTACAGAAGTCCAACTGTAGCAAGGGAAAAAATTTTGTTTAAGGAGGGCTCTTCGGTTTTGAGAAAACTGAACATTTGCTGGAGGTCTTCGTATTTAAAAAGAAAAGAACATAATACAGCCTGGCTTTACATCTGCCTTTAAATGACATGCCAGAAATTTTTATATTTTATCAATCAAGGAGAATTTGATGTAATCATAAATGTTTGGAATATAACAGGTGGTCAGACTCCATTTGATATCCTTAAAGTCCATGTTCAGAAAATATTCATTGACATATATATTAGAATGGCCCAAATCTGGAATGCTGACAACATCAAATGCCGGGGAGGATGTGGTGCAACAGGAACTCTCATTTACTGCTGCTGGGAATACAAAATGGTACAGCCACTTTGGAAGACAGTTTGGCAGTTTCTTACACGACTAAACATACTCTTACTGTGTGATCCAGCAATAGTGTTCCTGGTATTTACCCAAAGGATTTGAAAACACATGCCTACACAAAAACCTGCACACAAATGTTTATAACAGTTCTATTCATAATTGCCAAAACTTGGAAGTAACCTAGATATCTTTTGGTAGGTGAGTAGATAAATAAACTGTGGTACATCCAGACACTGGATTATTATTCATTAGGAAAAGCAGCATGAAAAGACATGGAGGAACTGTAAATGCATATTACTCAGTGACAGAAGACAGTCTGAAAGGGCTACATACTATATGATTCCAACTCTATGGCGTTTGAGAAACACAAAACTATGGAGACAGTAAAAAAAATCCGTGTTTGCCAGGGGGAACTGGGTTAGGCGGAGGGATGAATAAGCAGAGCACAGAGGATTTTTAGGGTAGCGAAACTATTCTGTATGATACAGTAACGATGTCTATATGTCATTATACATTTGTATAAACTCATAGAATATACAACTCCAAGATGAACCCTAATGTAAACCCTACAGACTTCGGATGATTATAATGTCACTGTAGGTTCATGAATTGTGACAAATATTCCACTCTGGTGGGGGATATTTATAGTGGGGGAGGTTATACATGTGTGGGGACAGGGGGTATATGGGAAATCTGTATATTTTCCTCTCAATATTGCTGTGAACCAAAAACTGCTCTAAAAAAATAACATCCTTTAAAAAAATTCATTGAATGTGTGAATGAAATCAAGAAATAATACTCATATACCAAATATGTATGTGCAAACTGTATGATGAACAAAAAAACATTTTTTTTCATACTTCTAACAGGCAAAATGGCAGCTGCTTGTCTACACACCTGGGAGATAACAAGTTAAGCTGGAGCAAGAGTAAGACTAAAGTATTTCTACTTTGCAACTTGTTTATATGAAGTAAAATATTAGTCTTTTATTTAAAATGTCAACATAGGATAAAAAAAATGAGCTTTACTCTTTAAGTTCTAAAAAGGACTGTAAAACCTCCTCTCCATTATCATAGTTAGAAAATAGTAATATTTCAAATAAATCTTCATATAGAAACCACAGATGATTCTTCACCTCTAAAGTACCAGTACTAAGGAAAGAAATTTTTGAAAACAGTCCCTCTTCCTCTACTCATTTTTTAATTCATAGACGTGTCAGATTTAGACTTTTTTCTCTGTGGTTTTACACATGGAAATACTTACAAATTACACTAAAGGAAAAAGCAGATTTTTTTTTTGTTGTAAATTAGGAAAAATACCTATTCTTTCAAAACTAGATATTTTACTTGTAATCAAAATATTTCTCTGGAAGCATTTTCTATAACCTTAATTACTCAATTAAACAGGTTCCTATAGAGCTTTTATGTTACCTCCACATGATAATCTTGCGGATGGCAAAGGTTTAATATGGAATTAAACTAAGTTATTAATTATATACAGAAGTTAAAAGAAATCTAAATGAATGACCTCTAAAATTTTTTTTTCATACTTCTAATAGGCAAAATGGCAGCTGCTTGTCTACACACCTGGGAGAAACAAGAGTTAAGCTAGAATAAGAGTAAGAATGAAGTATTTCTACTTTGCAACTTGTTTATATGAAATAAAATATTAATCTTTTATTTAAAATATCAACACAGGATAGAAATGTGATTCTTACAGAAGTCAGGTCATCTCAGATCTATTGCTACTATATCTGACCTAAAATTAAAAATTGTCACATGCTAGTAGGACATATTGCATTTTCATGCACATTATCTGAAAGGCAGACTATGAGAAATATAAAAGATGGTGTTCAATGAAGACACATTTTTAAATTAATAAATGGAGAAACTATCTTTTGCAATCAGATGGCAAAGATGGGAAAAGTTTACTGCAAATTAGAAATACAAGATCTTTGTAAATATTTTTATTTTGGATGATTACTACTATGAAGGGAAGATAAAGCAACTAAATAATAATCTGAAATGTATAGATGGCAGAGTCTCATATAGTATTATCTTTAGGAAGTAAAATTCTTTTTTTGTAGTTCTGAATACTATTATACTAAAAATTAATCTACTTTTCTCCCCTCATTCATGAAGAGGAAATCCAGCTTGGAGTTTCTGCTTTATGGGGGTAGAGTTGATTCTTCCAATTCTTTAGAGCCAAAGTTAGGAAAAAAGGAAGAATTTGCCAAGTTGCATTAAATTATAAATTTTTATTTCTTCTTCCATTGGTAGACAATGTAATACATTACTTTAAGTGAAACACTGACAGAGAGGCAGAACCTCTTCCTTTTATACTTTAGAAATGCCATGAATCATTCCTCCTAAATTATATTCAAGTCACTGTTTAGTCCAATAAATCCTCAATAATGCTGAACTGCGTAGTCAAACATAAGCTCTATTTCTTGAATTGGCATTTTCTTTAATACTAACCCAGGGAATATGAGAGTTCAGCAACTCCTACAGTTTCCAGACATTTTCCTTAAGAATCCCCAAGACACTAAAAATTACGAAATGCAAAAATCTTAAGAAAGGAAAGTTTACATTGGTCATGTGATGCAAAAAATTCCGTGTATTTTATCCAATTAATAGTACAAGAAAAGTACAACCTTGTTCATTGAATATGTGCCTTACTGCTAAATATCCTAAGGCTCGTTTTTATTGCATAACAATAAATAGAATTAGGTTATATCTTTATACATAGAATAGATAAATACTCTGGACCTCTGATAAATGATCTTTTAAGCTCACAACCCCTCTTCCTCCATCACATAATATAATAAAGATAAGTCAGAAAGGTTTAAAATTTTATATATTGTTCATCTTTCCCATTTCATGATTGTCTATAATCAACAACCTAAAGTGCATGTATTTTAATTCAAGAGGAATAATAATGCTGAGTTCTAACCCTTAATAGTTTGCAATTCACATAAAACATGAACATTTAGAGTAGACTTTGCAAAAACAACTTAGTCATAGCTAATGTTAATTTATTTGAATATAGTTGATATGGTGTTTTTGAGTCAATGGAAAACGAACAATTGCTAATGATCAGAATCATGACTTTCTCTACAAGGAAAACAATAAATGAATGATGAGAAGCAAAACTATTATTTTTTATTTCTTCATTTACTTATATCACTACTCATTTACAAATTTCCTTCTCCTAGCAATTCTATCTCTAGCAGTAAATCCTCAAAAAATAATCAGAGATTTGCAAAAAGATTTATGTACAGGGTGTTCGGAAAGTAATTTTTAATACAGAAAAATAAGTACTTTGAAGGTTTAATAAGATGGAATTGGTGGAGAATTGGTTAAATAATTAGATTCGCGTAATAGAAAATTATGCATCTATAAATTGATGCTATTGAGCCAGCACTGTCCAACACAAACAGAACGTGACATTTGTAATTTTACATTTTCCAGTAGGCACATTAAAAGTAAAAAAGAACATGCGAAATTAATTTTATTAACCTATTTTATTTAACCCAATGAATCCGAAATATTTCAACATGTAATCAATATAAATTTAATGATATATTTTACTTTTTTTGTACTGCCTTTTGAATCGGTGTGTTTTCTGTATATGTATAGCACATTTCAATTCTAACTAGCCACCATCCTAGTGCTCGTGAGCCCATGTTGCTTGTGGTTATGAACAGTGCAGCTACAATGTTTTGACCTAGAAAAATCATTAATATTATATTAAAATTTAAAAAGATTATGTGACATATGTACAACAGGATTTTAATTGTATGCTTTAAAAACTCATGAATAGGAGAAAAAAAAGCACAACAGGGTATACACCAAAAATGTTTCCACTGTTATTCTGGGGAGCAGAATTATAATTATTTTCTTTCTTTTCTGTATTTTCTAAATGTTTGACAAATTTACATTATTTTGAAGTTAATAAATGGCTACATTAATATTCTTCAATCAGCATTGATTAGAATTATGATGACCTTAGATATTCAATTCTTTCTGAGAACTCGATCCTTAAAAAGTGACTGTGGTTGTCTTTGTTCTGTATTTCATACTAGTGAATACAAATTTATTGCCCATAGAGAATAATTCACCACTATGAACAAGACATATTTTGAGCATGAGCCCTAACACTGGCCCCTTAAATGTGGTATGTGTAATTATAGTACAAGAACTGTGAATAAATTATTTCATTGCCTGTTAAATAACTGTTTAAGTCTAGACAACAATCATAAATAGCCATTATTTATAAAGTTTCCATTCAAAGCACTTGGGGAACTGTATAATAAATAGGCAATGTGACCAATACCTCCTTGTACCCCCAAACCACACACAAAAAAGAGAAAATACATAAAATTAGCAAAGATGCTAAATACAAACAAAATCTAGTTTGAAAAATTGAGACTGAACTGAAATGACCGTTGTCTGCACAGTATCCACTTCACAGGGCAGAGATCTTATTCAGCTGACCATTTTCACAGTGTTGTACCTCCCCTGCCTACCCACCCTCCAAAAAGGCTGTTAGGGCAAAATTAACCCATTTTCCTCTTCAATTTTTTCTCTCAGTATTCTCCCATCACTATCTCTGCACTGTCTAGCTATTACAGCATCCCTCACTGTATCCTCAACAAAGTTAGTCCCACAAAACATCTGACACTATTTTATTGAGAAATATTTACTGAGATCCTACTAATTGTATTAAGTTGGGGCTTATAGTCAGCAGAAGAACTACACAAAAACATAAAAATATGTAGAAAATTACAGATGGTGGTAAGGATGATAAAGGAAAAGAATAGGGTGCTATGAAAGAAGATAATAGATCGAGACTTGGGGTGGAGGGGTAGTTAGGAAAGGCTTCTTCATCGACAATGAAAAAACTCACTGATGATGGGACCTGATAGATGAGAGGTAACAAATGGGAACAAGCACCTTTCTTCAGAGGCGCATGCATTGGCTAGGGTGGACGGATGCTTGGGTGAATTCAGGAGTCTAGTGTTGGCTATTATGGTAAGGGAGCAGAAGAATTACTGGCTGGAACCATTACAGCCTGTGGGAATCTATCAGACAGGCTAGAAACAGTATTTAAGGCATGGCGGCATCATCATCATCATCAGCAGCAGCATCATCATCATTATTAACAATAGCAAGAGATTTGCTTAATTAAGCATTTTTGATGAGCTAGGCACATGCTAAGAGCTTTATACATAATAATGGATCAATTCCTTACAGTAGTCACTTGAGGTGGGTATTATTAACCACCTGAGAAATAAGTAACTAGTCTAAGATAACATGATTTGTAAGGGGCAGAGCAGGGAACTGCTGCCACTAGAATAAGAACTCTTATCTCCTCCTTCCCAGTTTTTCACCCTGATGTCCATTCTCCCCAGAGTTGTGGGAAAAGGAACAGTTTTTTGAAATAGGATACTGGGGGAAAAGACAAAGAAACTGAGATATATGTTCCTAGAAGATAAACCTACTTTATGGGCGGTAATGACCAAATTTACTCATGTTTAAACCGTGGAGGAAGGACAAAGAAATCCACATAGAATGCTGTAGTAGATATCTATGGGTTTTGTCTTCCTGACATTCATTTTCCTTATTCCTGGTAAGAGCAATTTTTATTTAGGAAGCTATCCTTCCCCCATTCTCAGCCTATGATGGTTTTGATGGGGCAGATCCTATCCCTGGCTTTAGGTCTGAGCATATGACCCTTCAAACCTAGGCAACTGGAACATTCCATTCCCTTGGCCAGTAAGTGGCTCAGAGATGGTATGTGACTGATGGCATATGAGCTCAATCTTGGGACTTTCCTGAATTATTGAGAAAGATGTAAAATATTACAGCTGCTGTATGCACACTTGCTTCCACGTCAGACAGTACAGCCTGAGAATAAAGCCAGTACAGGAGAAAAAACATACTTAGAATGAAGAGATCACTGGACCACTTCTGAACCACTGGGCACATGAATTCACATGTGCTAGAAGCAAGATTTATTCTGAGACTTTCGAGCTGAAATGAACCAACAAATTCCTTTTCTCAGAAGCCATTTTGAGTTGGATTTTTCAACCAGAAGAGACCTAGTGTAGATCAGAGTCAGAACAGACTGAATAGAAATGAGGGTCAAAGTAAGGCCAGTCTTAGCCCAAATGGCATAAAGGTGGTCAGAGAGATCCCAACTTGCATGACCATTGTGAAAATGTCTGATAATTCAAGTAGTTAGAGTGAAACTGCTCCTCCTTAGAGGCAGAGAGCCAACAAAGTGAAGAGACAACTTTGAAGCAGGTGCAAACAACTAATAGTCAATAGTTATTGGCTGCTTAACGTGTGCCAGAGTCAATGATAGCTGCAGGAATATGATAATGAACAAGACATAGTCCCTCTCCTCCTTGGAGTTCATCGGCTACTCTAGAGGGCAAAGGAAGGAAGCACAAGTTAGCATCCCCACATTGTAATTTACCTACAAACTGAACACAGTGTGGTAAAGGCAGCACCTGATTACAAAGAAAGGTCTTGGTTCTCTGGTCTAGACTGAACTGTAAGGTGCAGAGGCCAAAAGATAAGGAGATCCAAAAGATGAAAGATGAGTATTAGTACTAGCGGAAGTTAGGGGCAAAGTGAGGGAAGTGAAGTGGAATCTGATACTTCCAGAAACGAAGTTGCTAGAGAAAGAAATCAAACCAGGAAACTGAGGACAGTTGTAAACCACAAAAGAGTGCCAGAATTAAAAATGCCTCTGGCTGCTGCAAAACATTAGCTTTGAGGACTGGTCCTGGCCTTTACCACCCCAGGGCCCCTGTAGCTGATCTCTCCTCCTGACCAATTGTATTTTCCCAGACTAATTCTATATCCAGTTCCCCTCAGTGAGGTTGGACAAGAACTGTCCTCCCAAACTCAGGATCCAGTACTGCAGAACTAACCAAGAGCTTCTGGATTCGATTTCCTACATTCTTGCGTGCCCCAGTCTTCAGCACTGGGAATTTTTGTTGGTCTCTGCCACATTGCTCAGTTCTCACAGCTTTTCTCGCATATGAGTGCCTGAACGTTTATGCAGAAAGCCCTCGTTACTGAGTTCCTGAAGTCTGCTCACCTGTCTGAGATGCTGCCACCTCCTTTGGGATACCTGATACTGAGGTTGCCTGAGCTGCCCCTGACATTATCAGATTTCACTGTCTTCTACCTCTTCCCACCTATCCTGGCCACCCTTTCATCTCTCCTTACTTGGCATGCATGTAAGTAGGTTTTTTACCCTATTTGCTGTGAAGACTCATTAAGTTTGATGCCCAAATCATGGAAAATTTAATCCATCTTTAGTGGGGGTAGGGTACTGGTAAGTATACATGTTGTTAACAATGCTATTAAATTAGCTGTTTGGTAAAACTCTATATAATCCACCTATAGAGTTGCTTTGGTTCTTCTGTCCTTATATTTATAAAATCACAACATAAAGATCCTATTTAGGTATTGTTAAATTAAAACACGTTACTGTACACAAATGTGCATTCTGAATTATTTCAGTTTTGCTTTACTTGGGGACTGAGGTGAGACTATTCTTGAACACATCTGCCAAGGAACAAAAAACAAAACAATAACACAAAATCCAGTAATACAGACCAAATCAAATGGACTTGAATACCAACTCTGTTTGGTTAGCTGAGTGTTCATTTAACTATTACGCTGATTGATTCATGCAACAAATATTTAGTGAGCGTTTACTGTGTACCAGACAGTGATTTAGGACTCGGGGATATAGTGAAGAAGAAGGCATTTTCTGAATACTTTATATGTGCTGACTACCAAACTATGCTCTTCTCCTTTGTGGAACCACCACTTAGTAAAGCCATTTTTATTCCTTCTGCCTTGATGACTCTGCCCAGAATATACTCTTAAAATAGCTTTTAAGACTCAGTTATTCAAAGAAACATTCTTATAACAGAAGCAGTCTTGTAACAGCAATACTAAAATATAACTATGAGATAATCTAATTCAACCCATCATTTACAGATGACAAAAGGGAGGTACAAAGAGGTTAAAAATACTTCCCCAGGGTGGTCCATATAGTTAGTGTCTGTGCTGAAACAGTATTAAATCTCTCTATTCTTGATCCAGTGCTCTTTCTTCTCATGCACTGTCCAATATGGTAGCCGCTAGCCCACATGGCTATCAAAATTTAGATTTAGTATTAAAAATTCAGCTACTCAGCTCCATTACCTACATTTCAAGTGCTCAATAGCCACATAAGCTAGTGGCTATCATATTAGACAGCAAATTAAATAGACTATTTCCATCATTGCAGAAAGTTCTACTGGACAGTGCTGTGGGGTCTAAAACATGCTGCTTTCATTATTCTAGCTCAGCATTTCTCAAACTTTAACATGCGTAATACTCACTTGAGGATCTTGTTGAAATGCTGATTCCAATACAGTAGGTCAGAGGTGGGGCTTGAGATTCTACAATCCTAATGAGCTCCACACAATAGAACTGCTGCTCCCGGTCTGAGGACCACACTTGGAGTGTGGAGATTCAAGATTCTAGCTCAGCACTGCAGATAATACTACAGGTTTAGCACCCTAACAGTTTAATGTGTATGATTTTTTTGTCTTCCCAATTAGATTTAAACTCCTTAAGATAGAGCCACTTCTTAGTCATCTTATTCTTTACATTCCTCATCATGGACTACACAGTGTAGGGGCACACGGGTAGTGACTTTTCCTATTTACTAGTGCATTATATTTGGTGCTAATTGCTACACTATTACACAGAAATACATTTTCTTTCTTTTTAAAAGCATCAGCTCTTAACCCAACCAATTATTGCCTTTATTTCCCAAAAGCGAGATACTGTAGCTATACTATGTCAATTTCAAGAAAACACATGGGAATTAATTCTATTTAATGGCTTTAAAAAATGTAAATTTCACTAGAGCATACATACTTAAAATAATTTAAGAAATAGTTGAGAAAAAATATATAATGTATGTCTGATAGCTGAAAGGATTCTCAATAGTCTCCTGAAAGTACGAACAATTGACTATACAAGCTCTGCCTTAAGATTAGAAAATGATTAAGTATTCACAAAAATAATACCATCAGAAATTTTATCTGTGTCTTTAAATTACTGAGACCTTACACCCTACCCTGAAAATAGTGAGTGACCAGTTTTAATGGGACAGCTGACAGTTGTCTGGTATGAGCAGGCACTTCTATACTGCTTAGCATAGCTTTCCATCAGCAATTCTCATTTTTCTAGACATTTCTGTGATTACTATATGTAATCAGTTATTAAGAACTCTGCAGTTAAGTTGAAAAGGTCAGTCATTGCTGTATTTAAAAGTCACATGTTTATGCATGAAGTTTTTAAAGAAATAAGAGCCCTTTGTGCCTTCCTAAATGTGTTCCTTACAAAGCAACAAGAAAAAAAGTTTTATTAATGCATAAGCCTGAAAAAAATGTCAAGTATGCTAGAGTTCTGGTTTTGATTTTGGACTTCAGAGAAAGTTAGAGAAGCAGTGGAAAAGAGCCCTTTAATTACAATCCAATGTCCTAGAGAAGAATATTTGATATCTCTAGCAGTTGGCACTCTAGCGAGTGTGTCAAGAAAATCAACTGCAATTAGTACAACATAATATCATTCCACCTAGTCAAGTTAATCAGGAATTATGCTGCATGTACATCAAGAACGTCCCTGGTTTTGTTTAAGATCTTGTTTGACGTATTAAAAGATGGAAATGTTTCAAGAGTTAAATCAGTAGTTTTATTTATGCTACATAACCTAAGCCAATAAAAGTTTGTACTAAGATTCCACAAACTCCTATTTCGCTTTGGGGAGGGTAACTAAATAGCATTTTTTCTGCAGGAGGTAAACTGCTCTGACAGAAAGATGACAGCAGTATGATGATTGAGAGCTTGAGTCTGGAGTCACTGCCTGCATACAAATTCTCCACTCAGCCTCCTCATCATGTTGCCCTTAGGAAAATTAGCTATCTCTTTGAGACTCAGTTTCTTCATCTGTCAAATGGGAATGAGAGTAAGGTTGTCAGGAGTACTAAATGCAACACTCACCGTATGGCACTTACCACAATAAACAACAATTTAACACACGGCAAGCTTTAACTGAATGCTAATTATTTTTATTAGATCTTAAAGGAATCTATCATAGCTCAGTGGCCATGAAATATTTTCCTTTGCCCTCAATAAGACCCTTTAAGACCCTTTACTTTCTGTTTACATTTAGAAATCTTCCTTTAATATATATAAAATATCTATTTAGAGAGCAATAAAAGAGGGGATTTTGGAGATTTGTTTTCCAAAAACAAAGATGTTATTATCTGCTCACCTGGAATTTGCTTTCTAACCCTCATTCAGAGAAAATGACTCAAAGACACTGAAGTACAATATCAAGAAATATATTAATATCCAGATATGGTCAACAACATAAGATGTGCTCTTCTGGAAGAAAGCTTCATAAAAGTCATGGAGTTGCTGAAGTGAGGTCCAGATAGCTCAGAACAAAGTAGAAGTTGGCAAGTAAATGTATGATTTATATTGTATAGAAGTTTTTGACTTATTCAGGTCACAAAGAGAATCTTTTTTTCCCCTTAATTATCTAGTTTGTTTGTTGCCTATACAAGAATCGTGCCAACTATTCTCTTATTGAGTGCAAAACTGACTTAGGGAGAGCAAGAACAATTTCCTGGTTGGGGACAAGGGACAGTGGTCCCAGCAGCAATCACAAAGGCTAATCAAACTCCTGCCATCAGGCAAAGGGCTTGTGTGTCACTACAGACAGATGAGAAGGGATCAGACAAATACATTCCTCATATTAGTTTGGCCGTTTCCTGAAAGAGGGTGGGCATAGTCATGTTTAAGATGTTCATGAGGGTGCTAGTCACCTGCACAGAATCCATACTCCCCTCCAGGCATGGGTGCGGGGAGCCTGGAGCAAAGAAGAGAAACAGGTTTGAGACTTCAAATCCATACAGCACGTTTCTGTTTACAACGTCAGACTGGAACTCACTTCAACACAATCCTCATGAAGTCGGTATAGTTACTTTAACTCACTAAGAAAATAAAACTCTGAGAGGAAGATGGTTTGTACAGGAAAAATCAGGAACCTAGAAAGTGGCAGAGCTGGAAACTATACCCATGTCATTCCATGGGCAGAGCTTGAGAAAAGAGTTATGCAGAGGGAAGTAAAAAGAACTTAGCTGTGACAACGCTGGATTTCACCAAGATATAGCTCTTGCGGCCTTTGGTTTTATTTTGCTATGCTGTCAAAGTAAGTAAAGTTATAAAACTGGGTTTTTATTTAATTTTTCATACTATCAAATATTTAATCTATATTCAAAATTTCAATTTGTTTTTAAAATGTTTTATGGCAGCTTTGTCCCCTCCTAACCCAGATCCAATCAAGGTTGTGTTTGCATGTGGTCACTAGGTCTCTTCAGTCTTTTTATTCTAGAACAGTGTCCCAATTTTTTTTTTTTTCAAATGATACTGACTTTTTGAAACATCAGGACAGTTGTCCTGTAAAAGGGCTCACATTCTGGATTTCGTTGTTTCCTTATAATGCCTTTTTTAAACATATTCTGCTAGCCCCTCCATTTCCTGTAAACTATGTAAGTTTGATTGAATTCAGGTTAAACATTCTTGGAAAGAAGATTTCACTGGTGATGTCGCATATTTCATATTGCTTCATATCAAGAAACATCAGCTTGCTCGAGTATTAATGAATTTAGGAGTGATCACATGATTAAGTTGGTGAGCACCAGATTTCTCCATTATAAGATATTATTTTATTCTTTGCTAATGGTTAGTATATGTAAATTTTTGGTACTGCAGTGATATAATATTCCTCAACAATCTTTCTCTTTTTGTAGCTAATTTTTATGCTGTGTTTGTAGTCTATCATGTTTCGCCAATTAAAATCCTCCTGCAATAGTTGGGTCCTGCAACTATTGCAGGAGGATTTTTCCTCTGGTGAGGCAAAAATCTCCCTACTCTCATCCCCCAATGCGACATTCATGAACTTAACTCTAGGTCCAGGGCTTTTTCCTCTATGTGCCAAGATGGCAGCCTTATCCTTATAGGAGAGTTCCATCAGGAACAGGATTCAATCTCTACCCAGAACTCTAAGAACAATGCCAACCATCTGGTAAAATTGGTTATGTTTGTTAAAGTGTTTATTTTATCAAAGTAATATATATGCAAATGTTTTTAAGAGAAAAAATGTTAAAAGACTTACAAAATAAACAGTAGTTATTTGGCTACGAGAGTCAACCAGTTTTAACTCTTGTAGTTATTTTTTCTGATACTTACCTCCATATTTCTAAATAATATGTAGAACTACTATACTTGATTTTGAAATTTTAGTGATTATTTCCGACTTCCTGTTATAGTAGATAAGGATTAGTTGCTTTTTTGACGTTTTCTTATGGAGAAGTGGGTATGAACTCCTAGGGCTTGAGAGCAACTAGCACATAGTTAGTAGGCCTTCAAATATACTTGTTGAATGTCATTTTGGATGGATGACAAATGCATAGTTATTCAAATGCATAGATATCC
Organism: Pteropus medius; assembly: GCF_902729225.1. NCBI lineage: Eukaryota > Metazoa > Chordata > Mammalia > Chiroptera > Pteropodidae > Pteropus > Pteropus medius. The sequence goes on along the minus strand of NW_024349519.1, from coordinate 5,860,842 downwards.
AAATGTATAAAGCCAGGCTGCATTCTGCAGTTTCTCATGGCAAGCATGCACTAAGAATGTAGAAAAAATACATAATCTCTCAAAAATCACATACATTAAATTGGTTATTTGTAACCTGGTTTACCATGTTCTTGGAAAATATTAAAATTCAACACATTAAAATACTTCTTAAAGGACTATCATGAAACTAATTTTAATGACATTAAAAAAAATCTCTGCAGCTTAAAGATTTTTTTTTTCAAGTGAATTCTTAATTTGCAGTAGAGAAAAGAAGGCTTTGGAGGTAAGTAATCTTTTCTAAACAATGATAAGCAAACATGACTGAAAATATATAGGAGACCTTCCTTGGAGTCATGTAGGCTCAGAATTCAGCCCTTTGCCTTGTAGAATTTCAAAGTTTGATGCCAAGCCCCACAAAAGAGTATAAATTATGAATACTCTGAAAAGACTCCCACTCCATTAATATGTCTCACAACACATTGCTTAAGGGTAAAGTTAATTAAATCATAGTATACATAAATTTGAAATGGACTGGTAATCAATCACAGACAAAATTATGTTATATAGAGACAAAATGGGAGTAGTGGACATTAATAAAAGTTAAATGAAAACAGATTCGTATAATGGAAGGAACTTTTCACCTGCTGACTCTATACTATGCAGCTTTCAGGAATATTTGAGGCAAATTGATGAAAGAATTAAATATTCTTCTTCATTTGGAACTCTTTAGAGTGGTGAATCCTCCACCTAGTACTCAAGAATTTCTCACGCTGACTTCAATAAGCATCGACTTTTCTAAAAGGCAATAAAACTCTTAAATTTACTGGATGAATTACATAGTATTGTGAATTCTCCAAGAACTTTATTTCTCCGTTGGTGGTGGTTGTTGTCTGTCTTAAGACCTTTCACTTTCATTGCATTTCAACTATTTTGCAAGAAGGGAAAAGAAGGTAAGAAATTCAAACCAGCCATTTTGATTACTTGTTAATAGCTCTGACAAAATATACCCAGTTTTGGGTTTGTTTTGTAATTAGCTGCAAGTTCCAAGTATTCATGTATTCTCACAGTTAGGAGCAATCTAGAGCAGATTTGAAGTTATTTTCTGTAACTGGAATAATTTCTAACCATGTAATGTTATTTCCCTTATATATTTAGCTTTTACTACACAGAACCTTAGATTGGAAAGGCTCTTAGAGATGAGCTACTTCAAACCTCCACCTAAAGCATCTTCCTAGCAAATGCTAATAAGAGGAAATGGTCAATCTAAAGAGCAAGAGTTCGGGAGACAGATTTAATGATCCATAAATGAGACTAACGACAGGTACCAGAAGGTTCTTGGGCAGATTATGTAATGCAGTAAATGCACAAGAACCAGCAGTACAATGCGATGGATAAAATCCCAAGGTTTGGAGTTGGAGCTGAACCCAGCTGGGCACATGTCCCAGCATCGCCTCTTCATGGCTGTCTGTCTTTGGTCAGGTTACTTATTTTCTCTAAGGCCAAGTTTACCATCTGTCAAATGAAGAAAATAATATACCTAATTCATGATGTTACCTTTTTTTAAAATTAATTATTTTTTTATGGTGACATTGGTTAACAAAATCCAGCAAGTTTCAGCTGTACATTTTACCAGTAAGGCAGATGTATATTTACACTGCGTATTCACCTCATAGTTAGATTTCTTTCTGTCACCACATATTTGACCCCCTTTCCCCGTCTGCCTCCTCCCTTCCCCACCCCCTGCCCTCTGGAAACCACTAGTCTATTGTCCATGTTTGAGAGTCTCTGTTTGTTTGTCTTATTTGTTTGTTTGTTGCTTTTAGGTTTATATCCCACATATAAGTGATATCATGTGATTTTCAACCTTTTCTGTCAGGCTTATTTCGCTTAGCATGATTATCTCGAGGATGATGCTACTTTTAAAGACTAGATGGGATAACATATGTGATGCTCAAAGAATATGAGCTATTGGTATTACGCCAATTCTGATTAAAGTTAGGTACTGCATAAACTCACTTTCAAGGTTCTCAGATTAATAATATTAAGCACCTAATAAAGGCAGCTATGTTTGTAACCGACAATTTTAATTTATAAGAGAGGAAAATCAAGGTTAAACATTCACAGTATATATAGTAGAAAAAACCCCCAACATCCTATATCCTTAAATCCCCTTAATATTTAACAGAAAGTATTTATTATGTGGTTATTAAACATAAGCATAATATAGAAGATAAAGAGAATACAAGGTACTCCCATGAGAAGGGTCTGATCTAGGAGTACAAGGCACCCATGCACACCAGAGTAACTAACAACACAAAGCAGCATACGCTAAGAGGCAAATAATGGGTGCAAAATAATAAGTTCCAAGGTGCAAGGGATGGCTCACTTTCAGGAGGTGTGATCTAAGAGGGAGGAGGTAAAATTTGAACTCGGCCTTAATGGTCAGCATTCAGAGAGGAAGCGAGGAAGATGGAGGTTGTTATTGCAGATGGAAAGAATGTGCTATCCTGTCCAACCCCATCTGCAATTTACACTAATGGTGAAGATGCAAACCTGAGTTTCAGGAGGTTCTGTGACTTGGTATAAGAAGAAGAGAGAACGCTGAGAAATGAGGAATATACTAGGATGGGTGCAAATCACCTATGGGATAAAATGTTAAATCCTCTTTAGCAAGGCATAAAAGGCCTCATTTCCTGGCCCCTGCCGACCAGTTTGACTTCAACTTCCAACACTTTCTCCTTGAACTTTTATTCTAGCTTCCTGTAGGGAGAGGCAACCTTTATCTAGAAAGCTATAAGAGAGAGAACTTGTGTGGCTTCTAGCTTTCTAGATAAAGGTTGCCTCTCCCCACAGGAAGCTAGAATAAAAGTATTAGGAATAACATTAATTAACGATTTGCTCCCATCCCGGCATTCCTCATTTCTCAGTGTTCTCGAATGTGTGGCATCAAGTGATACCACTAAAACTTGGTCGGGGTAAGAACATACATCAAACAAGCTACAGCAGGATCCACACCAAAAAGAGTTTGTATGAATACAAAATAAAAGTTTAAGAAACACAGGGAAAACAAAGGTTAAAATATCTGTTGTTAAACTTACCTTGACATAATTTCATGAGTCCCATGCAGAATTCTCAGGGTAGGGCCTTTGGTGACTCTAAGTCACACATCTGCCTTCTGCTCCAGGACCACGTTACACTCTTACCCTCCATCCCCATTACATACTGACCATTTCCACTTGGATGGCTCAAAGGCAGTCTTTACTTTCTCCTTCCACATTCCATGGCTCTTAGAATGTGCTCGTCTCACCCTAAAAGTAGTCTAAACCAGCAACCTAAAAGTCACCATGAACTTCTCTCTCCTCCCTGGATTTTGCAATAGACTGCTCACTTATCTCCTCAGCTTGGTCTCACCTTTTCTAATCTATCTCTTCTCTGACCCTGCCACAAAGAGTACCACCTACAGGATAAAATCTTAAAGTCCTCTTTAGCAAGGCATAAAAGGCATCATTTTCCGGCCCCAGCCGACCAGTTTGACCTGAACTTCCAACACTCTCCCCTTGAAATTTGTATTCTGGCAACATCTAATTACCCGAGAGGTCCCTGAACCTACCCTGCTTTGGGGCCTCTCTGCCTTGCACACACTCTTCCCTCCCCACTGTGCTGACAACTTGGGAAACTTCTACTCATCTTTCTAGTTTTAACTCAAGTACTATCTCTGCTCTGACTCTTCCTTGACACCTGCCCATGTGCTGAGAGGCCCCTGTCCGTGTATCTCATATCTCATGTGACTGTTTATAATGTCTATTGTTGCAACTGCTTTGTAGGCTCCTTGAAATCAGGAACAAAATCCTTTCTCGCACGTGTTGTACAATAGAGAAGAGGCCAAGTAGCATTTAAGAGAAATAACCTGTATGGGACCATCTGAATTTACAGAGTTTTTGTTCTCTTTTCAGCTGGTACTCAAATTTGTCTAGAATACTTTTGATGCCCTTTACACTAACAAAACAACAAAAATAAAGAGACGAAAACCAGCACAACAATTTAGAACCACCAGGTAACAGAGATTTAGCACTAACAGCTTTGAGGACTCTCAGAATTACTTTCAAAGCTCCTACATAAAGTGGGAGATGTTATGAAATTGTCAAAAGGGTTCCTCTCCTTTGCATCCCTTGAAAAAAAAGGGTGATGCAGATTATGTCTGAAGTTGTAGGATGGAACTCTAAAATCCTCAAGTTTTGAGTGTTTGGTTAATTGCAATCATTTACTTTCCTTGGGAATTAATAGAAACCATCTGCTTAATGATAAAGCTGAGCTCTGCAATTATTTGAGGAAAAATGTGCCACAGTCAGCATAAAAGAGTCTTATTGAGGAAGCCTGCTAGACATATGTATTTCTTTTATAATTAAAGCCAATCACATTCATTAATTTTAAAATGCTGTTGTGATCAGCTGCCTCTATTTTTTATTTATCAGCACACTCTTGTTAATATGCACCTATGCAACCTTCAATTTTAAACTTACAGTAGGTTAAATAACTATAATTGTACAGATGGTTGTGATCACACATCAGAATGTTGAGGCGATCATGAGAAAAAATAAAGATGAAGAAATAAATGTCTACTGGAACCACATATCCGCCTTCTGGGTCTCATACCTATGTGTAGGAGGGTTATTTTCCTTTCCTAGCAAACAGGAAGAAGGCTTGAAGCGCTCCAAACAAAATTCCTTTGAACTGGCCATCTCTCAAAGCTCCTGGTAATTCTAACTGCAGTTCTGCTAGCATATGTGAAGGGCCCCCGAGAAAAAGGCAGCTTTTGTTACACAGCAGCCCACTGTATGGGAAGAGTCAACGACTCCCCTGAATGGCTGTAAATATTGATCCACCTGTAAAGAATAAGGGTGCCATCTCTGCATGGTGACAAATAAATAAAGAAGGAGGGGAACAGAGGAAAGAGAAACACACAGGTTAGGCCCATGGCTCCAAGCCAGTTTCTTCTCTCAGTGTGTGGCCCAAAGGAGGAGGAGATGTTTATTTGGATATCCTCCTTCTGGGAGAAAAGCCAGTGGACTGTCTGCTTTTGGATGGGTGCAATGCTAGAGCCCAGTTAATGTCATAGGAGGAGACCATACAGCATAACGAAGGATTTTGAATTTCTGAAACCAGTTGGTCTTTAAGAAGCAGCTGATCCATACAACCCCAGCCCATCCAAAAAACCCCACTCTAGTTCTAAAACGTTTAACTAGTCTTAATGGTTCTTAACCTATAAAATGTCCTGGGGATTAAGAAACTGGCTTTTGTAAAGTGGGACAGATATTGACTGAAATCTCCATTCATTCACTACCTATATACATTCAAAAAGTTACTTAATGACATTATATCTTATTTTCCATTTCTGTAAAATGGAGAAAATGATAGTTTCTACCTTAGAGGGTTGTGAAAAGCAAATAATGAATGAAAAGTGCTTAATTCAGGGCCTAGAACAGAGAAAATGCCTCACCAATATGAGTTTTACTTTTTTATTTTTATTCTTATTATCATTATGGCCCACCTCATTGTACGAACTAGCAGGAAAGTCTCAGGGATCAAGATTCCTGAGGAATCACTACTGCCGGGAATAAGGCAAGCTCTCTCTTTTTTTTCAAAAGGAATTGAAGGCGGATGTTAAGAGGTAAGCTTAGACCGCGGTGAGCAGTAGTAACCACCAGCAGTTCTATCCGAAATGTACACAGAGACTCTGTTTTAAAGTTGAGTAAACACAACAAATTTTCTGGCAAACAGGGATATACTGTCTTAGAATATGAATATTTTTATGCCACTCTCAGCTTTTTTTTAAAAAAATTTTTTCCAAACAAATATGTCTGCTATATTATGTTATTGAAAAGCATATGGCTTTAAGAATCAGAGGAACTGGGTGTCTCCCCAGCTCCACCCTTTCCCAGCTACGTTACCTTGGCAAGTAACTTAACCTCTCTCAGCTTCTTTCTTCATCTGTAAACTAAAGATCATATCAGGCAATCGAAATGTGATGGAGTGAAAGCCGTTAAGCGGATTGTACGATTAGACCATCTGGGTTCAAGCCTGGTTCTGCCACTTACCCCAGGTGACCTGGGACAAACCACTGAAAATCTTTCCTCCTTTGAAAATGAGGATAATTAAAATACTCATCAAGTTGTGGTAAGCATTAACTAAGCTAATACTCTATGGGGTCTTAGAACTGAATTTATTTTGCTTATTACTACGAAGATTAAGAGATAATGTGTGTAAGCCTCGCACATAATAAGTGTTCATTGTACAGTACCCATTATTCTTATTGTAAAGAAATTAGAAAATATAAATGAGCAAAAGAGAAAGTGAAATAACTCATAATTTTTAAATGGAAACTTTTAGAGTTAAGTAGAACCCTATAAAAATGACCAAAATTTTAGTAGGAGAAAGACGCTATTTGCAAGAAAACTATGGACATTTATTTTCCAAATAACCTTTGAAAAAGGAGTCTGGAATAGGATGCCAATGTGTTCCAAGGTGGAGATGACTTCCATATTTCCCTTTTAGACTTTTATTTTTTTATCTTTATTTGATCCCTGAGACAGTTTATAGTTCACAAGGAATGAGAAACCTGTAAGACAGCAAGAACATCACGCGAAGCAAGGCACATTCTTGTTAAAAGGGAGAGTGTCAAGTTTAAAAGAGACTTTTAGGCAAACCCAAGAGAGTAAAGGGAATGAATTTGTTCATGCCAGCAATCCAAGTTGTATTCTTGATGGAGGATTTTAAACAGAACCTTCCCCCAAAAACCTAGGTTCAAGTCCTTTTATCAACTCTTTCTCTAAGGCACTTAGCAATAATGGATATTAAGATAAAAATTCCTCTAGTTTGAATAAAGCAGAATGGACTGAGAACTTCTTTCTCTCCTTATCCAGAGTACCTTACTAGGTAGTGCAATACAGACACTTAGATTGCATGGTCCAGTTAAAAGTATCTCTTTGGGTGGGTGGCTTTTAAAGAAAGATCTTCAAACTCTTTTAGAATACACAAATTCTGTTAGAATATAGAGGAAAATAGAATAAAATTAGTGCAAATATTTTTCAGAATAAATAGTATTATTGTGTTTATATATGTGGAAAACAATAATCTTTATGTGGGAGTATAAAATCTGTTTAGCAAGGGTTTTTTTTTTTTTTTTTGCTTTTCTTATCCCCACCTCTAAAATATAAAATCTTTCACAACATACATTTATATATAGAATTAATTTTTAAATCAGGAAACACAAAAATAATTATTTCTAATTTTTGTCAAGTTTCAGATGACACAAGAGCTCAGGGTTGAAATTTTTATCATAATTTTTTATGATTTAATACATAATTTAAAATTTTTTTTAATTATAATACATTCTAAACATTTTAACAATAAGAAAAAAGGTTACTTATTAAAGAACAGTTTTTTAAAATCATTCTAGAATCCTTTTTAAATGACTATTATTTCTGTACAGTATTTTTTTTTATATGCGTCTTGGTTACTCAGAATTAGCAATAACCTTACTCCTACCCCCAGTGCAGATAAACCTTCCATTATACTAAGGGGCTCAGCCCAGAGAGTAAAAAGAATTACACCTTTTAGTATTTAATCACCGAATTTGATTTTCTTTACAAATAGCCTGAAGGTAGGTCTGTAATATTATGTATCTCTTAATTCCACTCTGAAGGTAAGCAAACATTTACCACTCCACTCAGTTCCTGAATACAATCCATATTCTTTTCTGTGATTCAGACATAAAGCCCTATTGATTATGTTCAAGTGGCCACTTACAAGGGTGCCTTAAGCAATTGCTTGTTGAATTCACTGAATGAGGTTCCCTGGCCTTGACAGAGGCAAAAAAAAAAAAAAAAAAATACCGACTTCATCACCAGCCTCCCCAAGCTTAAAAGGTTTCAATGGCTTCATGGTGCACAGGATGAAGTCCTAACCGGAATACCTGGTCCTCCTACCTGTCCAGCTTTATTCATCTCATGACATGCTTGACTTTGCTCTTTCTGTTAACCACCAACACCACAAACACAACAACAGTAATAACTCATACCTCTCTATAGGGCCTAAGTACTATGTATAAAGCAATTAATTTAATCCTACGACAATCCTTTTAAAAAGACTATTATTTCCTCCACTTTACAGAAGAGGTTAAATGACCAGCCTGAGGTCATCCAGCAAGTAAGCGTCACAGCCAGGATTCAAATATATGCAGTCTGGCTCTGGACCTGTGCTCTTGCATCTTGATCCATATTCAGAGCTGGGGTCTGGCGCAAAGTTAAGCCTCAATAAATCTTTGATAAATGCCTAAACACATGAGTTCTACAATTAGTCAAGAAGTCTGTATTGTCAATCCTGACTCCTTAAATCCTTCAAAGAAGGATTCAAATATATAATGCAGAAATTGGTTCAACAAATCTTTCAGAGCACAATGTACTGGGCACCTGGGCTGGAAGAAGATACTGGCTTACTTTCAAAGAGCTCACGGCTCAGTGTAGAACACAGACCAAGAACAGTGACTTCTGGGTGCTACTCAGTGACAGGAAACCTTGTCCCACTGTTCCATGCTAAGCCTTGAAGAGGGTTCAAGACAGTGGTCAAATGCTTTTTAAAATAAAGTTAGCTTATCCAATACGTATGCATTCTGCTTTAACTTTTTATAGACTGGCCTGGGAACAGTGCCTGGACCGAGGAGCAACCCACTATGTGTTTGTTAAATGGATGAAAGAAAGAAGTGAACAGTAGCTTGCGTTCCCAACCCCTGGGGCCATGGACCGGTAGTAGTTAGTGGTCTTTTAGAAACCCAGCCACAAGGCAGGAGGTGAGTGGAAGGTGACCGAGTGAAGCTTCACCTGTATTTGCAGCTGCTCCCCAGCACTAGCATCACTACCTCAGCTCTACCTCAGATCATCAAGCATTAATAGGAGCACCGGTCCCTGGTGCCAAAAAGGTTGGGGACCTCTGCATAACTGGTCACATTGTTTGTCTGGGAAAATGCATTTCAAATTCTAAACAACTTACAAGCTCAAATAGTTCCAGTCTCTCTATACACTAGAAGAAGAAATGAGCTCTAGTTTGCAACCCCCCGCTCTCCACGGACTTCCCTTAAAACTGGGGCGGGGTGGGGGGGAGGAGGCAAATCAATAATCACAATAGAAACAGAACTCCAGATTTTATATCACCTATCCACGTACTACCCTCTCTTCCTTTCTACAAATGCTCTATTTTTAAAGATGTCCATGTCTGTCTGTTTAAAAGTTGCTTTAGGAGTTGGAAGGGCTGGATTTAGTCTTATATCAGTCATGCACAATTCATGAAACACTTGAATTATTACAAATCTGAGGTTTCCATTGAAGTCATCTTGTTTTTATAAAACTGGCAAATCAAAATTCTAGGTTTCATGACCATTTTATATTACCATGCAAAGTTTGTATATGTAAAGGCTCTTCCACACATACTAAGATACTCATTCTCATTCCAAAGTCATCACAAGTTTTTCAATCAAAAAGTGAACAGCTTTGACATTTTAAAATAAACTGTCTCTTTCAGAATTTGATTAGACTATTCTAATAGCAGGCTGGAGTCATTAAAATTGGCTTTTAGAGAGATACTTAACATACTTAGTAACTGGCATATTGTAGTGATGATGGCCTCCAAATCAGGCTTCTATGGAAGGCAATGTCTCTATACACTGAATAAAGACATGTCATATCCAAGCCGCCCATTAGAGAGGTGTTTCAAAATTGTTTAATCATACAAACTCTATATTTTCATAATTCTAAATAATTCTACTTTACATAAATAAAATATAATATTTATTCCTTAGATTAGTGTAGACATATTTTTATGTAAGAAATGTAAAAGATATTTTGTGAAATATTTATGCTACCTTAATTCAAAAGTAACACACAAAAGAGCATTTCATAATTCTTCTCTTTGTCCATTATTACCATTAAGGGTAAAAAAAAGAGAGGGAACAACCAATAATTTGTTAATGGTTTAGTAGAGAAATGCCAGGTTAATTAAAACAAAAAAAAGGCACAATGTTTCCTAAGATTTACTACCATTTTATTGAAGGGCAAACTTTCTTTAAAATTCCAGATGTGAATTGCCTTAGGAAAATTCCGATGCTGTTGTGGAAAATGCAGTGAAGGTCTCCAACAGGACGCTGCTTGTCTGGGTCCCTGGCCGTCCTCACCCTGGACCAGCAGATGCCAGCCAGGAGTGGGCGCTGGACCACAGTCTCGCTGGGAGGAGCACTGCTGTTGCCTTTGGGTCTCTAAGCTACAAAGAAACACTCTGTTTTTAGTCTTCCTACAGAAAGTAATAAAGTGCTATTGCTTGGCTTTTATGACCTTATTTTCTTTTAAAGCACTTCATTTTCCCATTGAGGAGCCAGAGCTGATATATATGGTCGATCTGGTATGAATTGCAGCCAAGGGAGCTATACTGAGAAGGCAGAAGCCACTGTTGGAAGCACAAGTATATTGAATTAGTTAATTTTCTTAGTCAAATAGCTATCAAAAAGGCAGGAAATTAAAAAAAAAAAAACAAACCTGACACAGATCTGTGTGTACTGAATTACATGATTGATTGTATATAGTTTTCATCTGTGAGAAGTCTTAGCTTTTTAAAAAAATAATCTTTAAAAATTTTTTTTTCAATTACAGTTACATACAATATTATATTAGTTTCAGGTGCACAACACAGTGATTGGAGATTTTTATATAACTTACGAAGTGATCACCCCGATAAGACTAGTACCCATCTGACACCATACATAGTTATTACAATATTATTCACTATATTCCCTAGAGAAGTCCTAGCTTTTAAGCTGCAGTGTAGAGGGTACGTTTATGCATAAATGCACCTTCCTAATTAAAATGCACCAAAATAAAATCTACATAAGACTTTCCATATGAAGGCAAATATCCGGGTCTCTCTTTCGTTAGATATAGGCAACTGACCTGCCCTTGGCCCTGGTATTGATTCTACCTGATTTGACTGACCATAATTAAACAGATCTTTATCCAGTTCCCACTGCAGGGAAGCTATACTCCAGGTGCAAAGTCTGGAGCCTGTGCTGAAGGATTTTCTACAATATGCAAATCGTAGTCAAATAAAACAATTTTATCAATGTTCCCTAAACATTACTTCACAAAATTAATGTGCTAACCCATGGTTCTATATGCACTGGACAAAAGATAAACAAGAACCAGTTCTTCAAACTTAAGTGGAAAATTAAATTTTCAGATATCACAGATAAATTGGGAAATCTTTTAACATTTAGTTATTCTTCGTCTTTGAACTCAGTGTTCAAACTTATTTATACCATTTCTATTATCTGTGCCTATTTGTTGATAGTGTGGAAATAATGTCAGAGATGGTAAGAGAAAATACGTGACTCAATTTTCCATTAAACACAAGCATTGATCATTTTTATATTTTATTCTAGACCAGGCAGTTTAGTTATACCTGTGCTTAGGCTCAAGCAGCAGCCCCAGCCCTGGACAGTCATCTCACATATGGCCACCACCGTTCACAAGGAAGACTAGGCAAGAACAGATGAGCATCTGATTCTAAATAAAATATCCCTTAATCTTGGCAAGTCCCAAGTACCATTTTCATGCAAAAAACACATGCATTATTACTGATAACCAGTAATAATATTGCTAACTCTTGTTATTAATATAAAAAAAATTAATAGAGTCCTATCCCTAAAAAGAGCAAAGATGTCTTACAGGATCTGTGGTGCCTGAAATGCTATAAATCTTTGAAGACAGGTTATATCCTTCCCACTTCCCTGAGGCATTTGTCACATTGCCAGACAAGATTAGAATGAGATAAGCCTCAGAAATGTTTTGAAGATATTAGAAAGATCATGTTAGAGAAGTGGCTTAGGGGTTATACTTTATCAAACCAACATCCTTCAGATGCCTACCACTAATAATAAACTGTCATCTGCTCTAGCAAGGTGGTGGATACTGAGCCAACAATGGGACTATATATTTAGTAATAACCTTTATTCTGTTTTTCTTTTGTGTGTGTTTGTGAGGGAAAGATCTAGTAAAAAAAACCAAACAAAAACCAAACAAAAAAAACACAATAGAAAAGTCTCAAGCAGACAAAGGCATTTTTCATTTGAAAACCTCTTTCTAACCACTCCCAGTCAATTCTTTGACTTTCTTTTAATAGTTACTCCACCCAAAATTTTCTCCTGAATACTGTTTTTTTCTATGCCATTGAATTCCCAGATTTTGTAACGCTCAGTCATAGAATAGCTTACTGATGGCATCTATTTTCTGTGGATATGTGTTTCAAATGTGTTATTTACAGTAGAAACTCTATTCTGTCCAAGAATTAATGAACTAACTTGGTTTAAATTTAAAAGTCATACTTTTAGAAGCCCCAAATATTTTTCAATCGCAGGCTAATACATATGTTACAAATCCTCATAGATACTTTATCGGAGTATAAAATAAAATTTATCTTGTTTTCCATTTTAGATGTCCATTATTAATGATAATGATTCAATACTTATGTGCAGTAACTATGAAAAGTCAGCTCTAAGAATGGCCAAGGTATATTACTAATTCAAAATCACTCTCTGGGAATTTGTCACAGTCACTGAACTACCATCTATGGCTGCTCTAAGATAAACAGGTGAAAATGTAATGTCTCACCCATTTTTAAATCAATTAAAAGGTAAAGATATCTCATCTCATTTATTGTATTAGAAAATTAAAGGATATATGCTAACATGGTAATATTACAAAGAGAAAGATTCGGAGGAGGAGGGAAACCTCACTAGAGATTGTGTAAAAGGCAGCAAAATTCAATTTGAGAATGTGAAAGATATTGATAATATTTTAAAAAGTCATATTCAAAGTATATTATTTACATATTAGAATGACAGGAAGTTAAGAAAAGTTGTTAATGTACTTGAAATCAGCTGATAAAGTATTAACTACAGTAAATTCTGGGGTATAAAAAGCACCTCTGGAAGATTTCTTAAAAATAAATAAAAAGTGAAAAAGTAGAACCAGAAACAAGAAATGAATAAATGAATGAATAAATGTAAGAAAAACCAAAGATGTAAAGATTCAATGACAAATAGACAAGAAAGAACCGAAACAATGCAAAATACCAGCAGGCAGATGCACAAAGGGATTTAAATATCAATTTCAGAATGTAGAGCAGAATGGCTTCAATACCCTAAATCATAGAAGGAAATGAGAAACAATAAATTATATAAATTATATAAAGGTGGAAGAAACTTTACTGCTAAGACAGCTGATGGAGATTACTCTCCAGAAATATAAACACACACACACACACACACACACACACACACACACACACACACACACAAGACATAGCCTGCATTCATATTTTAGCAGATTTTATTAAAATTTTAAAATTGTGATCAGGACAATTTCATGGCTCTGGAAGATAAAGAGCTAAGTTACTGCTACAAATAGAAATTTTCCAGTGGTAAGCCAAGTTCAAGTAAGATGAGTAGGAATGCTGACTGCTTTCTTTTCAAATTACATAAATATTGGAGTTTTTAAAAGGCCAATACTTTTTTTTTTTGTATTTCTTTGCAAAACTTAATTACAAACAAACAAAAATCTTGAGCAATTGTTTGACAGTTAAATAGAATATAGATAGGGAGAACATATAATTTATCTTGCAAACCAGGACACTTTTCAAGTGCAATTAATAATTATGTTGGGACAATGGGCATTAATCAGGATTTATACTCACTTTAAATATGGAGCATTTCTGAAGTGAAATAACATCAAGAAAATTGGACTCATCAAGTCACTCTTCTCTCACTATGAAAAATGAAATCTTTCTCAGGGTCATATTTTAAAATCTAGGGATATGAACAGTTCTCAAACTGCACTGAAGTACCAAAGAAATAGCTTTGAAAGAGTTAGTTTTAAGAGGATATAATTTTTTTTAGCCAATTACAGAATCATTTGGAATGTGAAAAAAAGCAAAAGGATCATTTTTTGTAATGTATCTAGATGTAGAACTCAATGTCACTGGTAATACAGAACAATAATTCAATTATTGCAAAGGGTCTTAATTTGCATTAAATTTGCATTATTTAAATACATTTTATTTGAGGTAAGAGCATTAACACTAGCAAACTGAAAGTAAATGAAGAATCCTAAAAAGAGTTAACATAGGTATCCACATGTTTAAAAATATTATTTATAAATATCTGAGTCAGTACTGTCAAGGACAAATACAAATATTAATACCTTAATTGGGATACTCAGATTCACCGAAATCTGCATTGCCATTGGTATTGGCATACTTCCAGGAAGAGCAGCTCTCCCTGGGCTGAGAGAACATTTGGCCAGCATGCCAGGACTGTGGGTGATGGAAGCTATCAGCTCTGAAAGTTTTAAAACGGGTTTCCTCCAAACTCTAGTCAGCCAGGCAAGTTGGAGAGAGGGGAGAACAAGTTGGGTAGAAGGGAAGATTTGGGGTCACTTTAAGAACCAAGAGACTTCAAGAAATACTGTCTTCAAGTACTGTTTTGGGGAAAGAAGGGTAGTGCAGGGACATGAGAGCAACTGTCCCACCTTAAAATTGCCCCTCCCATTCCAAAGTGGTACTTTTTTCATAGGTCATAAAGACTATGATGAACTGGCATTGAAGAAAGCAGCATAAAATATATGATGGGACCCTGAGTGGGCACAGGGTCAGGAAAGGGGTAAACAAATAGGAAGCCTTTGTTATGGGTTCACTCCTCATAACGACAAAAGAAGTGGAGGTGGTAGAGGAGGCTCAGTGGAAGAGCTTGGCTAGACCTATGGTTTTACCCATTTGTTGTGTGCATTTGTTTACATCTGCTTTCTTTTGTTCTTTGCTTTTCATCCATAGGCAGTTTCCCTAGCTTCTTTCTTTGTAAACTGGCTCTGAACTCAGGATCCCAGAGGCTGGTGAAAAGTACTGTATGAAAGGAAATGATGGAAAAACTATGACTACCTCTAGGGAGCTTTTCCCCAAGTCTCTTGCTTTAAAGTCTGATTCTGCAGCTACTATATTCACCTACAATGAGCCACAGTAAGGGACAAGAGAAGAAAAATGTAGCTCTACCCTGGGAAAAGACAACTTAAGCAACACTCTAATCTAGCCTATGTTGCTAGATGCTTAAAGGTAAGAAAGAAACTAGAGGAAGATGCCTTAAGGGGTGGGACAGCCAGGCCACAGAGGGCTCATAGGGGCAGCACAATTTGAACAAAGGAATGGCATAGTCAGATTTTCATTCTGGATAGATCATTCTGTAGTGTGAAGGCAAAACTGGAGACTGGAAGCCTGGATGATGGATTAGTGCACTAAGGTAAAAGATAGAATCTTGGAGAGAAGAGGATGGCTGGGCCCAGAAATGTCCAGGAGGTAAGTTAGATGGGACTTCTGGCTGAATGAATGTGAAAAGAGGAGTTGAGGATAACGTCCAAGTTTTCAGTTTGGATAGCCAGGTGTTTTTGAAGCTACTAACCCAGAAGAATAGATGTAGATGGTGGATAGGTTTTAGGATGGACAATGGCAAACTGAGCATCTGGAGGGGGAGGAGACTGCATGATAGTGTCTCAGCATTGGTACTCTAAGAGTTGATTTCAGCAAACAGAAACAAGAGTGTACTGGACTTGTAGAAGAGGACTTGGGATCTAATCATGCTGCCATTTAGTAACTGCGTGACTCAGAGGTATTGTCTCAACCATTTGGAGCCTGATTCTTCATTTATAAAAGGAGACAATCAACTCACAGTTTGTTACCAGGATTAAATGAGAATGCGTGTAAAAGCATTCTTCAATTCCGAAGCTTTAATTAAATTTAAGACTCCCCCTTAAACTCATTTCTTTCTCTCTCTGTTTACTTATCAAACATTTGGTGCTGTTTTCAGCCAGGCACCAGAGACACAGAAATGGACAGTGACTCTCACAGTGGACGACACAGTCATCAAGGTCTGGTGTACCAAACTTAGCTTTAAGTTTGAGAAACATTTATTTACTCATCAAGTAAAAAATTTTAAGTCCTTATTATATGCTTGATACAAATAATAAAACATGAGTAATCCATAGTTGTTCTCGAGGATCTCAAAGTTCAGTGTGCAGAAGATAAAATATGAAGAGATGAATTATAATATGTGTTGAGTACTGTGATGGAGATATGAGGCTGAATGAACTAGATAAATCTGCATGTCATCCTTTCCAAAGGGTTGGCTAATCTTACTATTCCAATTTCTGTATGTGAGGGACAAAGAGATTATTATTACTATTCAATAATTATTTGCAATGGTACCAACTTGCCTTATGGAGGAATCAACATAAGGACACATTCAGCAGATTTAGACTTACTAAAACCCTTCTCTAAAGGCTTTAGTATCAAGTATATAAAAGTTGTCGGTCCAAATAATCCACTGTATACCAAAAATGCTCCTGATGAACTCAATCAATTGATGAACAAATATATTCTGAATATCTATTTTGTACCATGCATTCTGCTAGGGTAGGATACCCTTTTTCATAATCTCTAATATCTCCCAAAGTCTACACTGACCCTTTCTGAATGGAATTGCCCTTTCAGAGCTTTCCTTATAAAAGTTACTAGGATACAGTCTGGTATAGAAATTTTCAGCCTTACCAGATAGTTTCTGAGTATTTCCCAAATGGAATTAACCTTTTAGTGTATTGCCATTATTAATTTTTAAAAATGCTTCAATTATTTTTAGTCACACTTTTCTCTGTATAATAATGGGACATTAATTCCAAATGACATCAAGGTCCAAAACGGAAGGTAGGTAAGAAGTGTAAGAGTTATCAGAAGATAGGTGGGATATGTACTCCTCTTTACATCTCCCACCCCCTACTCCCCACCCCACCCCCAACAGGCACACGGATGAGGAATAGCACACTGTGAAACTGATTATAACCCCTACGAAACTTCACCTCCAATCTTACAAACCAATATTTATAATTTGTGATTTGCCCATCTTTGATGCTTAATAAATGTTCGTTAAATGTTCATCGTGCATAGAACCTGGTCCAATAAGCACCCACATGGAGATGAAACTAAAGAAAATAAATTAAACATATAAATCATCTTTGAGATCTGTACAGAATTTGCTAATATGTATAGTATCTGTTTTCACTATACTTTGGGACTTGAATACTTTTTGCATTATTTTAAATGACGAAAATCCCACAGTATAAATACTAACAGATATAATATGAGAAAGTATACAAGGTAGGGTGGCAAATATACTTGATCAAAAAAAATGAAATGACAGTATATTCAAGAAGCTCATCTCAGATCAGGAAGACAATTTAACTCTATTATGTACATTTTAAAAAGTCTATTATACTGCAAAAACATATATAGTTTTTGGTAGAAAAATAATAAGCAGAAAGAAAAAATCTATAATCTCATCTCCCAGAGATCAACATAGACATACAAACACTAACACAGATGAGTATACACTGTTCTCTCTCAGTGATTATACCCTTTACTATTTTATCATCTACTCTTTCCACTTAAATATATCCTGAAAAATCATAAGATTTTACCTCTGTATTTTTAATAGCTGAATAGCTTTTTTACTTTATAAACATGCCATAATTTTTTCTAGTTTTTAAATTCTAAAAAAACTCTCTGACAACATTTTAAAGTGTAAAGTTAAAATGGGCATTAAAATAACTCCACAAATAAGTCAGTTCAGCAACGGGCCTTCTAGTATAAAGAATCAATGTTAATTAAAACAAAATTCTATAATGTGACATAAACTTCACAATGCTCTCAGATTTGCAATTTTTATAAAGTAGAGTTCAAATTCAAGTACGTTTGGAACAGAAAGGACTGCTTTTAGATAATGCATTCGTTTTAAGAGAGGAAAGGTCATTTCAAGTTTGTTTAAGACTGCCATCTAGTGCTTTCTTTCTTCCTGTTGGATGTGGGAGGCTTTCTATGAGCAAGTCGGTTTAAGAATATTCCATATTTAACTTTCTGGACTGGTTAACTCAGATTTTAGATAGCAGTAGCCTTTTTCTGCTTGTATGTCATTCTTATGGTACCAGCTGTGCCGATTAAGGAAACTGACTGTTCTGTTCAGCAGTCTAGAGAAAAAGTGAGGCACAGACTTGGGAAAAATAAAAAGCAGTCATTTATCATCCTTTGCTGACCTATGCAATTAAACGTGACCCTCAAAACAAGACAAATTAACTCCTTTGTGGTGATGTAATCCCCAAAACAGATGGATCGATAATGGAACTGCATCACTCCACCAAGGTTCATGTTTAAGATGGGCTGTGTGGCACTGGACAGTCTGCTCTGGCAGGTACAGCCGAAAGATTAGGTCATCAGCTGAACAGCACAGATTCTGAAAACAGAGTCCTGCAGAAGATACGTGCTATATACTAGATAGGCACTATGTGACACAAGGCATTTCTTTGCGAATCAATGTGAAATCAATGTCCTAGCATGATGTTAGGTGGCACTGAGCTAATAGACAAGTAAACTAGTAAGAGAGGCACAGCAAAGGGGGCCTCAGCTTATGAGCTCATTAGCCAATTCAAACTGGAATAGTTCCAAGACACCTGGGTGGTTATGTCCATCCACCTACCTGAATTACCATGGAAGTTTCAACTGGATACAGTTCTCCTCCATGAGTTATAAATTATTTAAGTTTTACTATGCACTGTTAAACAATTGCCATAGTCCATGCTTAAGTGGCCTTGCAAATGGGGTATGATGTGATTTTGTGATAAAAATCACAGCAGTCCTAAGGTGTGAAAGAAGCTGTCCAAGTTTTAGATAAAATTCCGTCCATCAACTCAACTGATCAAGACACTTATTTCATTTCAACAGCTCCCAGAATTATGATTAGGCAACTGTGAATGGCATTTATATTTTTCTTTCTAGAAAATATCCAGTTTATTCATAAGAAAAATAAAAGTTTAAGAAAGTTCTTTAATATTTATTTCTATAGATGTCTAAATCCAAATGTGCATCTTAACAAGTGAAAAATTCCATATTCACTAAGTTCTTGAAAATTATTCTATAAACTATAACATATACAATTAAAGGAGAAAATACTTAGTTTTATTTTAAAGTAATTGTTTTTTATATTTCGGAGATTTTTTTCACAAAATTTACATATTGTTAGCAATAACCCAGTTTAATTTAGTATGCAACAGTTTGTGTGAATTTAACCTTTACTCCCAAGATTGTCTTAGCAAATAAAAACTTTAATTTCCTAGGTTTTATTATGCAAATTCCCACAAATGCTCTGTTAAATTCCACCTTCATCTGGTCACTGAGAAATGCAGAGTAAAATGTAGCCTGTTTGGACTGTGAAAGGAGGTAAACATAACAAATAGGTAATTTTTTGCACGTGTTAATATTTTAAAACAAAAAATACAAATATTTTGGGCTTTTCCATATTATAGATTTGGTATGAGTTTCAGAGTCATAAAAAGATCAGTAAAAGGGATTTTATGAAGAGGTATTCTAAAAATAAAATTACAGGCTATTTCTTGCCCCAAGAGAATTTTAAAAAATGTAATAGAAAAAAGAAAATGTCCCTGTAGCTCATGTTACATAGTTGATTAAAAGCAAAATCCCTGACACCAGCCTAGGGGAGGGTGAAGCCATCCAGCACAAATCCAGTTTGTATCTAAAGCTGGCAGTGAGAAGCAGATGGACTCCAGGTCCCAGGTCTTGTGTAATGGAAACAACCAGGGATTTTGATAGCTTTTGAGATCCATTCAGCTCCTGGGATGGGAGTTTGCACTTGTTCTTATGGTGTAAGATGACCCCTGGTGATCTGATTCTTCAAGTACTGATGGGACACATAGCCTCCTGAAAAGTCACTTACCCTCACTGCATGAGAGGGCTCATTTGCTAATTGAGGCCAATCCCTTTTCCTCCCCATTTCAGGTGTATCTGTGTGAACAAGTGCATCCCCAGCCCAGCCCCACTACATAGTGAAGTCCTATCTTTAGATTTCCCTTTCCTTTTCATTCTATCTACCACCCCCTTTCTCATGATGCACAGGAATATGTCTATATTACGTTTCTTCAATAAGTATTTGATGAATGAATAAACAAATGAATGAATGAGAGGTAAATTTTAAGTGAAAACAATTTGGGTAGATTTCACATTACAATCAACCTTCAAAGATATATAGGCATTTGCAAAATAAAAAAGTTAATACCCCAGATGATTGTCTATATTTTGGAACATTTAAACATGGAAACATTGTTTATGGGCTTCCCCCTCCCCCAAGAAATGTTTAAAATATATCACTAATATTTGTTTTTCTTATTTTAAAAGTAACACACTTATAGCACAAATTTTGGAAAAATTGAAAGAGGGTCAAAAAATAAAATCATACCCATTCTTAATCTAACCACTAAGAAATAAACCACTACTAACATTTTGCAAGTACAAAAAACATAGAGTTAGCAGGCCACCCATGCAGGGCTTCAAACTCAAAGCACCTAGGTTTCCATAGATCCAGAAGAGGGTCCTCAGTTTCCTGTATATTTTTTAAAAATTCTTTTTCATCAGTTAATCCAGAGGGTCCCTTGGGTATTGAAGCATTGTTTGATCCTAAACAAACTTAGTGGCTTCTGATTGCTAATCAGACTGTATTCAGTTACACTGAGAAATATAAGGCCAAATAAATAAGAATACTCCACAGACAAGATGGCTTGAGAAACGAAAATAATATCCAAGGGCTGCTTTAAAATACTGGAGTAACCCAATTACTTTAATGGGTATTGTCCTCAAGCCAGGGCCACTAAAACATGTACATGCCAACTAGACCAAAAGACAAGGATCAGCCCCTGTGTGACACCTCTCCCTGGGTTGCTTCAGAATCACAGTCATGAGCTCCCATCCATTTTTCTTTTTACATATGGACTTGATTTGGCCAACCTGCAATCCTGGTTATACCATCAGTTCTCCTTAATCAAAGGAATTAAGTTGTTGACATCTACAAACAGGTGACTTAACAAACATTGCTCCCAAAGTTTGGGAGACTAAAGTATTTTATCCTAAGAAAAAAGAAAGGCAAAGCAAAGGCAATAATTCTTTAAAATTACCATGTGCAGCAATGAATACATGATCATGGGGATTTTTAACATAGTCAAGGAAGTTATGATACTATTCCCCCAAATGTAGATTGAAAAGAGAAATGTATTATTAGTTATCACTCAGCATCTGTTTAGATTTCTTCTATCTGTGGTTTTCGAACTGCGTTCAAGGAACCAGGACCCCCATGTGGCTGGGGAGGAGACAAGGGCATTGATAGTGGGGCTACACCAGGAGTTCCAAGGTGTCAGGTAGATATACGATGCCCAGGTAAATCTGAATTTCAGTTAGGCAACCAATATTGCTTTAAGGACTTGTAATATTTGAAACATACTTATACTAAAAATTATCATTTGTCTGGAATTCAAATTTTGCATCTTGGGTGGGTTTTTGGTTTTTTTTTTGTATTTTTTTTTTTTATAACTCTGATAGCCCTATAACAAATCCCTTTTCTGCCTTCCAACAAGAGC
This sequence comes from Pteropus medius, assembly GCF_902729225.1. Classification (NCBI taxonomy): domain Eukaryota; kingdom Metazoa; phylum Chordata; class Mammalia; order Chiroptera; family Pteropodidae; genus Pteropus; species Pteropus medius. The sequence goes on along the minus strand of NW_024349519.1, from coordinate 5,839,234 downwards.
AGTCCTACTCTCCATGCCGGGGTTCCAGATAATCTTGTGTGTGAGAGAAGTGTTTGGCTATCCAAAACTTTGAAAACCACCTTGCTAGATGAATCGAGGAAACACTCTGATTTCCACTGTCTGTGGATTTCCCATTAATAAAGTAGAGTGCATCTGGTTGCTGCGAAAATTAATTAAAGCTTGTAAAGCCCTTTGAAATTGGCATGTTCAACTGCATATGCTACAAAATATTTATCACACGCCAGACAGACTGCCTGAAAACATACTGATTGCTCAATGAACAATTAGATGGCAGAAATTCCAAAAGATGTTAAATCACAATTATCATATCACTACGTTGAAGAGCCACATATTGAAACACAAGGGCACTTTACAACCTAAGAAGTGAGTATATCTTTGAAAAGGAAAAAAAAAGAAAACATAATGATTTGTTTTTAAAAGTACAGTACTTTATATTGTTATGGATTCTTTCAGCTGAATCATAGTTTTTAAAACAGGAGTTCAAGAAATAACAATCAGGAAATGAAGAAAATAGTTCAGCTCCTATGACTCTATTGTCTGCTATTTCTGCTTTGTAAGGTTTTTTAAGCTTAAAAAAGAGTTTTTATAAAAACGAAACAGAGATACCAACACAATAAAACACATCTGGTGGCCACTTGGTGACATTCAGGCTTCTTTTTTCCCAACCATTAGCTTTCATGGAAAGCTCTAACAGTGCTAAAGCAAATGTCATAAAAGTATAACACTCATCATATAATGTTGTCTAAACACTTGAGGCTGAAATTGAAATCTGGCAGGGCAACTGATGAGTAAACAACTTTAGATTATTCCAACGTAACAATGAAAAGACACAAGTGTAAATACCTGGTGGATTGGCCAGGTAGAAGCAATGTTTAAGGAGGAGAATAGAGAGCTCTTATTCAGAAGTTTAAAGTCAACCACAGAAAAAAGACAGAACCACAACTAAAGTTGTCAAAATTCATATCTTATTTCTGATTGAAACTAAAGTTTTATAAAGGTGGCAATAAGTCCATGACCAAGAGCACAATTAATCTTAGAGCCAAATACAAAGACTTGCAATTCACTGAGCATCATGTTTGTCTCACGTTTCCTGCCTTTGCCCACAATTTTCTTTTTGCCTAGACTAGGTCATTCTCCAATTTAATGGCTTGGCCAACTCCTCTTCAGTCATTAATAGCCAGCTCAACCATCTCCTCCTCTTGGAAGCCTTCCTTAACAATCAGCACAGAACAAATAACTTCTGCCTTTATGCCACTATTATATCTAGTACATTTCTCTATTCCTGCCTCTATCACAATTTTTTGCAAGTAAATGCTTAAATGCCTTCCTTCTCTACAAAATAGGAAACTCTTTCAAGACAGGAACCCCTCTTATTTAGTGAGTGTATTCTCAGAGCCTAACACAGTGCCTGGCCAACCACAGGGGCTCCATAAGTTGCGTTAAAATAAAAATGATGCCCCCAAATGGAAATAAGACTGGGAGAGTTTAACGCTAAATGGTTAACATGCATTTATCTGTAAGTGCAATTTCTCCTTTGCAGAGAAAAGACAGCAGAGATTATGCAAAAGAGCTGCTATCACTCTGAAGTGACTAAATGGTCAGGAAAAGAGGCAGAAGATGAAAGGTTCTGTATAACCATTTGAGGAGCTATAATAACCGAAACCGCTGTGAATTGTTCCTAAAACATCTCTACGAAAGTATGCCAACTGTGACCTGGAGGGCTGGCCTCCAGACCAAGGGACATGTGCGCCTTTATTTTGATTCCACCCTCTAACAGTCTGCTGAGAAGGCCCACAAAGGTGTCATTAAGAAATGGAACATCTTCCTGCAGTACTTTCACACACTCATTACCATCTGATAGCGTTTGATCTTTGAGTCATGGCTGAAGTGACCCAGATTCAAACTGGTGATTATTAATGTCACATTTATACAGTCCTTCCTATAGAAACAGCACTTCACAGTCACTTACGAATCTGCAGGGAGATGCGTCACTGCTCATTGCCATGTTCATCCGAACAATTCACATACTCCATCTTCTTAGATATAATACAGATGCTATAACATCTCCCGGTGGGCCATTTGTAACTTCGGGCTCAGCCTAATTAGAATGTGAACAAGATCCAAGGTCCTGAGAATGTGCTTAAAAGTTAGTGATTTAATTAATCACAGTGCTGCAAAAATGGAACACCCAGGCCAGTAGGTATGGTGACATATGCCAACATTTAAGATTAATACAGAAAGAGTTTCACCATTTATTGCATATTTACATCAGCTTTTATTTGGAGAGAGGTGGAGATAAGAATATTATTACGGTTTTAAAAAATATTAGGAACATAACTAAAATGGATGTTGAGTTCTCTAAAGCTTCCGAAATTAATTCAAATTTAGTCAATGAACACACATATTTTAGACAAAGTTATAATCACTATTGATTACATAAGTAAGTGAACATACCGCTTTGAGTTCTACTTTTTAAAATTTCTACATTTCCTGTGCATAAACACAGCATTCACATTTGTAATTTTTAGTATGAATATAAGTATACCATTGTTGTAACTACATCAGATTAATAATTTGCTCTTAATATTACTGTATTTTTTTAGCTCCTCATATTGAGCTATAATGTAACCTATTAAACCAGACTTTTAGTAAGGGAAAGTGTATATTCTCTTAGTCTTTAAAACATAGATTTTGTTGAATTTTGAATTGGCCACACTGAATCATAAATAAAGAGACCATTTTTTAAAGTCACACCTGGCTAATATGAATAATTTTGGATAGATCGTTAAATAATTCTAGTTAGAGACTTAGGCTGTGATGATAATAATAATAAAAAAATAATAGCAGCTCCAATTTATTATCTCTACCCCTGACATTACAGCCTCCAAATCCAGTATTTCAGAATTAGAAATTTTGAGCCTAAAAAGTCGTTAGGCCACTCACTTTATAATTGAGGAAACTGAGGCACAGAGTAGGTAAAAAGTCTAGAAAATTAAGTGACTTATCCAAGATCACATGCAAGTTAGTAGTAGGAGAGGTTATCTAAAAACATTAACATGGAACAAAGATACATGGCAAATTTACAAAATAATAAAACATCATCAAACAATTTTATATCAATTTACAAGTACTTGCTTATTTTCCCTCTCTTTCTTATCTTTTCTTTCTAAAAACTGAACAGTAAATGACCAAACCAAAGCTCCTTAGGAAACTGCACCTTGAACTAACAGGCAGCTTCTTCATCAGTAAATTGGGGATAACCTTGGTTAGACCTCCACACAGACTGCAGTGAAGGTAAATGAGATGAATCTGAAAGTGCTTTGTGCACTTCAAAGGTATTAGCCTTATTATTAGTAAAGAACCCCCGAGTTAAAACACGATAATTTCTGGACAAATAAATTGGCTCAGCCCCTTAATAGGAAAGCTGACTCATTGCCAATCTAACCCTGGAAACTGAGACATTAAAATAATAATTTCAAGCAACTAGGTTTCCTACCAAGCTGGTTGAAATCACTTAGAGGATTAGCTTTTCACCTTTGGAATTTAAGTCAGGATTTCGTGAGTGAAAGACTGTCATCTTTGTTCTAACTGACAGGGCAACACCACAAGTCTGTCTGAAGATACTGCCTCTATTTTTTTCAATGGAGGGAAGTCACACAGCTTCCTTGCTGCAAATATTCAATCTTACTTCTATTAACATGGCATCCGTTTGCTATACGATTACATTTCATTGATCACTTTGTGGTGGAGAGAAAGAAGAGGAATGTTTGATCAGTCACTTTCCTCATATTCTATCAATTTCTCTGGCTTTATTTGAATAAGTGGGGAAACAGCTCAGAAATTCCCCTCCAGCTACAAAAACAAACAAACAAAAAAACAGAAAACCCCCCAAACAACAACAAAAATCTCTATTCTGGAAATTTTCACTCAGGTAGAAACAAAATACCGGTTTCTATTTGTCTTTACTTTATATATAAGTTTTAAATGGTCCACAAATGCTTACTCTGCAAAATGAAGATGGCCATTTGCTAACTTTATAGTCCTATTACAAGAATGAGGATATAAGCTTAAAACTCTCTAATCTGCTCAATACCACATATTATTAGATTGGGAAGGTGGTGCTCCCATTCGAAGCATAGTTAGCTCCTTATATTTCTGTAGTAATTCATTCTGCAGATATTTATTAAGCACCTACTCTATGCCAGGCATGATCTAAGATTGGAGATAAAGCAGTAGAAAACACAGCATATAGACTTCTTCATGGAACAGAGAGCTGTATAAGTAAATATCTGTTACATTGTGATAAGTGCTATGGAGAAAAGTAAAACAGGTTAAAGGGTATCAGGAGTGCTGGGTAGTGTCTGAGGGAAGGCAGGGGTGCTGCTATTTTATGTAGGGTGATCAGGAAGGCCTCCCTGATGTCAGATGACTTTTGAGCAGAGACCTAAAATGATGGAGCGAGCCACGAGCCCACCTGGAAAAACCTACATGTGTCTTTTTATATTAGCTTGATGTACAGCACAAACAAGGAGATTAGAGGTAAACTTCAGGAAAGTGAAACCTACAAATAATAAGCCTTTATACAATACTTGAACCAGCTCTCAATTTCTCTCTAATGATCCTTAAACCCTGTATATACAACTTAATCTATTTTTCTGACTAAAATGCCTCACAGTATCTCTTCACATAATAACTAAAGGAGTTCTCCAGCTATACTGTGCTAACAACCCAAGGAGATAATTCAGGTAGAAATTTCCACTCTGAGGCGATGATTATTTGACTTGGCAATGGGCATATAAGAGGGAAAAAAGAGCTGAAGCTAGCTGACTTTGCTACTAGTCATGCCTACACAGAGAAGAAGTGCATAAGAAATTGGACATTATCCAAGTTTTAAAGTTCTTTTAATTAAAAAACAAACAAAACAAAACAACAACCTCCCCCACCAAGAATGGCATGTACGACAACGAAAAGCTCAAGTAAGCTCGGCAAGTATCAAATTTCTCCTTTTGTTTGCACTATGTAGGACACAACTGGTAGTAGTACTGACAGGTTTAAGTTCTTTTTCTTTTGTCTCTTTATGCTCTACAGCAGTGGTGATAATGGATAATGATAGGAAATAACCCAAATTTTCAGACTGAAGACGAAAAAGCAAAGAAACACAATGAGCAACAAACCATTTTAATCAATTTCCGCAAAAACTATACAACAGAATTTTCCAATGCTTGATAATAAAACTTTCAGATACATAACAGTTATTATGAAAAAAATGGAGAGGGTGCTTATCATATTTTATTGTGACCCTCTGATTTATCTTAGTGTCTAGAACAAAAAATACATATATTGTAGAAATGAACCTCTGGACAGTATGGATGTGGACAGTTTTAAAGAATCTTATGTGTTATGAAAGATATGATAGGGAATCATGATGGTAGAAGGTTCAGAATAATTGCTGGCTATGAAAAATAATTATAATTAACTTGTTAAAAATTGCCTCGCTAAACCAAAAAAATGGGAATCAGCATTTTCGTTGAGAAAAACAAAGGGCTTAATCACACACACACTTTATTAAGAACTTGTATTAATAAAGATCCATTTAAAATTTTTATCTTTGTAATTCAAAATATTTAAAAATAAGACTTAAAATTATAATAAAGTTGTACATTTTTCAGATAAGCTTTGAAACCTTTAGGGTGATATGTTTGGGACCGTTTCTTACATGGCCACACATTAAGATGACAACAGAAAATTAGACATTTGAACAAACGCAGGAGCCCAAAAAGTAAGGAAACATAGGACAATCTATGTTTTTCATAGGGTAAACTATTTTTCAACAGTATGTTAATTATACTTTTAAGTATAATGTGCTCGATATCTTTTTCTTTTTGGTCAACCTCTAGCTATCTTCTCAGGTGAAGTACCTCCATAGTTAAATCAATGAGACCAATTGTTAATTTGGAAAAAAATACAATCGATACACTAGAGTATCCTGAAAGTCTGGAAACAAAGAAAATAATGTAGTTATGTTGTTTTTCAGATAAACGGTTATACCTATTGTTTTAAGTTTGGAGGTACTTTACCTGAAAGGTGTCTAGAGGTTGACAAAAAACATATTACTTGAAAGCATAACTAATATTACATTTTCAAAAAATGTCCCGACTTTCAGGCTCTCTGTAGTTGCCACGCGTCCATGACGCGCCAGGCGTTATGTAAGACGACGGGTACGCAGAGAACATGGTTCTGCCCACACATTAATCACCATCTACTCATAGGAGCAGAGGACACAGATCTTCCTGGAATTGGATAAAAATATCTATAATATTTTGACAGCAACACTAGGAACGAACATAGCTGTTAAGAATGTATGAATGAATGAATGAACAAAAAAGAAAGAAAGGAAAGAAGAAAGAAATGAAGGAAGGGAGGAAGGAAGGAAAAAGAAAGGAAGGAAGGGAGGAAGGGCGTTCAGTCTACTAGGATTAGAAACATAAAATTTAGAAATGGAAGGTAATCTTAGAGGTCATCTAATTTAGTGGCTCTTAACCAGCTGTGCATTAAATTACCTGAGGAGCTTTTTCTAATTAAATGTGCAAGACCCCACCCCAAACCTACTGCCTTAAAAATCTCTATGTATTTGCATTTTGAAAAAGCTCTATAGGTGTTTATGATGCAAACTTTTGGTTAACATGTACTGATCTAGCCTGATTCCCTCACTTTATATATGAGGAACCGAGGCTGAGAGAGGCCGAGAGATTGACTTGAAATCACAGTTATTGTACTATAGTCCAAGTTTTCTGATTTTCAGAAAGACTACAGAAAAATAATCTTTTCCTTCACTGTTATACCTCATCGCTACTATCTATTCTTGAATTTCTGCTCAAGAATATAGAAGATAAATGAACAAGTATTTGGCCAAAAGTTACTGAACCAAGGTAAGAAAGCCAGTGTCTACAGGCAACACAAACATATAAATAACAACCACAACAAAAAGACCCATTATATACCAGAGTAACCTGGTTGATCCCTGTTTAACCAGACAAATCAAACTAGTTAAAAACACTCCCACACAAATATTATTCCCATCAGTGTCTTATTTCACCACCTTAATAAATAATAATTTTGGTTTCCGTGGGTAAGGAAGGGAAAAGAAGAGTGTGATTTTTCAGGTTTCTTCCTTAAAATACAGAAGTTTAAAAAAAATTCATTTCCAGTACTTCAATATGAAGTAATCCTGGTCTTCTTTTAATGCTTTTGGCAGTATTTGAGGACATGTTTTTGGCTATCAGCCTGCTAAGCTGTTTAAGCTTACAGAAGGTCCACAAAGAGAATGTATATGATTAACTTAGTTAAACACAAACATCTTCTCTGTATATTTTATTCCCTCCCTCCACATTCACAAAAACATAAAAGGCTAAATAAAGCATTTCAGAACTAGGCAAGGGGGCAAGTTATTTATCACTTCAACTCCTTTCTCAAGGCTTGTGTAAATAAGAACTAAGGCAACTCAATGAAATTATTCACATGATCCTTGCAATGAACAAAGCTAAGCATCAGAAAGCAGTTCAAAATTCCTTTGGAGCACATGTATTTCCTTACAAGAAACATCTGTGACTCTCTAATATACTTCAGACATTGCTTTATCTCTCTCTAAAAATTATGTAACATGCATATATCTCAAGCACTGAACACACTTATTAATTACATAGTCACAGAAGAATTTAAAATGCCATCTCTTTGACACACATTATAACAAGTATTTCAACACTAGAGCACTAAGCACTAAGCAGTCATCTTATATAAAATCTAACCATTCCCTAAATTGTTTGGAAGAGATGTTTTAAAGCAAAACGAATGCCATACTATCTAGCTCTTTTTCAGATCTTCACTCGAATAATTTAGATTATTCGAGTATATAAATAACAGTTGGAAATATCAATTACGTTTAACAAGTTACAAGTTTCTTCAGAAGATCACCATATTATTTGCTTATCAGTGAGATAAAAGAAAAAAAGTATAAATGCCTTTAGTTAAATTATAACGTGGTTTAAGTCAGTTTCCTATTATTAGACTGAAAGAGTGGTGTGTGTATGTGTGTGTGTGTGTGTGTGTGTTTGTGCATGCGCGCGCACGTGCATGAGCGTGTGCACATCAAGAAGACAGCATTTTAACGAGGGCACAGGAGCTGGCCAACATAGAAAAGGGTTTTAATAGACTTTCTATTTCAACCGTAGTTACTGTGGGTTTTGTCACTATAGCAATGGGCCTGTGTAGGGCAAGTGTCTGGCAGGCTGGGGTGCTCAGCTGGTAAAGCAACATAAACCTCATTTTACCTCGAGCTGAGCAAATTTCCTCTAAGAAGGTTTGCTTAATTGAAAGACAGTTTCCAAGGATAAAAGAAATGTCTAAGCATTGGTTGGTGGGCACTGCTTCACAGTACACTGCTATACTAAGGCTAACCTCACACCTTCTCCTAGATTTGATCAAAGGCCTCCACTATGGTTCATTAGGGTCGTTCCTTGGATCTAGGCAGTAACGTAACCTCCAGGATCTCAATGATGCCTGCAACCTGGGTTAATTTCAGCTGTCTCTACAGGGGCTACATGAAACATGGCATTTACAAATTTGGATTATACAGCACTATTTATTACATGATGGAGAATTTCCAAAAATGCCAGAAGAGATGTTGGCATTTATGCAAGTCAACTACTGTTCAACCCAAAGAAGCACTATATTCCATAGGATATTTTTGCCAGGATTGAAAGAGCCTATGTGAAAACACCTTAATTAGGACCATCTTAGCACCTCGCTATTGGATAGCCTCTAGCTCTAGGTGTTATGTTTCAAATGGGCCAACAAACCATCCTAGAAACAGAACTCTCCAGTCCTGTAACCAGTCTCTTCACTCCAAGCCCTGAGAGTGTATATTTTCTTATTTTCGGATTTAATAAGTCAAGTATATCTGGTACCTATTAAAAGATTTAAACCACTACTATTTTAAAAGCTTTCAGTGTTAGGAGATTTCAAGTCCACGGAAGGGTCAAATATGGAGGGTTTGGTTCCTGTGAAATGGTGAAATTATTTGCTGCTTTCTCTCCCTGCTCATTTTAAGAATTTTCTCACTGACCTTTCTGTACCCTTTCAATGTGTTTTTAACACATGTTCATGGAATATGAAGGAAAGACAGTGCACCAAATAATCTCCAGTGACCTAAAAATATAATTATAATAATAGATCCCTATAAAAGGAAGGGGAAAAACTTGAAAACATTAACTACTTAAAATATACTATCAGATAAACTTTTCCCCTTTTCTTCTTTGGGGAACTCTAAACTGCTGTACAATGTTTCTTTCAAATTTCTTTTATTGAATAGTTCAGGTATGTCTGCTCATAGCAAACGTCTATCCTAGAAAACCATCACATCAAGTGGTGGCTACTTTATATCGAACTTTTTTTCTTAAAGGCAACAAAAATTGGCGGGGTGGAGGTGAGGGAGAAGGTGGTTATAAAAAACTTCACAGGAAACCAAATAGCCTTTATTTAAATTAAAAGCAATCACAGCCTGATTCTTGGAACACACTTCGAAATGCTTTTTGGCATGCAGCTGCTACATGCCGCCAATATTGTATGTAATTGGAAACATTTCAAACAGAATTGTTACCAAAGTCAAAGACCATAATTGCGAGCTGTGGGATCTGTGCCTCAGATAAAAGAAGGGCAGCTGAGTTAAAGCACGCTGCTCAGAGGAGTCTACTTATGGGTCTGCATCTGACTGCAATATTTTCACTGTCTTATCGACAAAGCTTTCTTTCCAGAGACCCAAAGAGAAAAGAAGGAAACAGAGAGAAGCATACACAAAGCAAAAGCTGGTGGGTGCTATAAATCAGCAATTGGGACAAAACTCTTAGAAAGGAGTACATGACATCAGCACTAGAACAACTGAAATAACACAGCCCTAACTTTTTTCTCCTGCAGTGTAATCCACTAGAAATGAAAGGCATCTCTCCCAAGAGTTCACCCCAAATCTACCAGTAAGAAAAATACAACTGCAGTTTAATTGGTCAGTTGTTTTTTAGGCTCACTTAGGACCAAACTTATGGACAGGCGGAGAAAAGCTAAGTAAAGGTAAATGACAGCTACTCGGTAGTTTATCTCTCTAAATTTTAAAATGTTTACATTTTCTTCTGCCTTTCTGACATTTTTATTTTTATTTTAAATTTAAAATCTCTCTTTATAAAGAAATGAACCTAGAAGGATCTAATCAGTTCAGGCTGGGCAATCATTCTCGTTCCTACAGAGAAGTCCCTACAGAAGACCAAAATGCAGTTAGAATTTAGCTCAAATGTGCACACAAGACAGAGACACAAGAAGAATTATTACATTCTTGTTGAGAGGTTTGATCCCCCCTAGTAACTGGAAACAGTGCCAATGTACCACTGGCTCAGGAATGGTTCTTGGAAAAATCGTGTCATTCTGGCACGCAGAAAAATGATCCGATTATTCTGTCGTATCGCCGCGCCAGAAGTGTCATGACATCAGCATGCTCCAACTTGTGAAGAATGTCTCTTCCCACCATCTCTCCTTCAGCAGAGGGGGAATGGGGGAAACGAAGGTATAAGTGGATCCCCATGCAATGCCAGGCCAGTCCTTTCCCACTGTGCCAAAATGTTGCTTCACCAACACACATGCAGTTAACATCCTTGGCTTCAGTACAGCATGGCCATAGACAAGAATGTGTAATTACTTGTTACTGGGGGAGCTTAGGCACTATACTCATGTGTGTCTAGCAGTGGAGAAATCCAGAAGCAGGGGCTGCTGAAGTTTCCCTGTTGCCATCTTGGTCCCGAGTACTCTGTTCTGGAACGCTGGCTCCACGTGCTGCCTGAGGTTTCAAGGAACTGCACCAGTGTAGGACTTGGCACCCAGATTATTGTATTTTCCTCTCCCAACTCATTTGTTCGCACCAACCTCCTAAGATATTAGTGCACAATCTGGTAATGCTTTATTCTGTGACCACAAGAAAAAGCGGTAATGGTTCCTTAAAACACGAACTAGCCAGCCACCTACCCACCCACCCAACCATCCACCCAACCAACCAACCAAGAAAGATAGCTCATTCATTTTCCTAACTCCTCTTTATTGTGGAATAATTGCCCCTAGATTTAAGCAAATTGAATATTCTTACACTAGTAAGAGTTCAACAATTGATATTATTTTACATAAAGTGAAGGGAAATAAGAGAGCTGTTTTTCTAAGTGGAAGAAGTCTATCCTGGTCAAGTGACATCTTTATATTTCTAGACACAGATGAGAATCACTCTAATTTTTAAAATTACGTTCCTTCTTTAAAAAGAAAATTTTATTCTTTGTAAAAGACTAACCAGGAAAGTAACTACAATAACTAGAATACCTGTGTTGATGATCTTTCCTGAAAACTATATTGGGCAATCTAAACTATAGGTATATTACTTAAACTATAAGTAACTAAGAGTTACTTAATTACTGGAAGGAATTTTAAAAATATTTGTTCCATTTTATGAGTATTATGAACAGTCACTTATAATACTCAATTCTGTGTTTTGTTATTATTAAGTCATTATAAAAGGTTTTAGAGAAGTTATGTTACAATGTCATTTTTTAAAACTTGGATTTCAGCTTACTTTTTAAAATCCTTAATTAAAGAAACTTCAAAATTTAACCTCTTCTTTTATGTCTTTTCAGATTCATCATCAGAGAGGCTTTTGGAAACAACCAGAACCTTTTACCCACATTTAATAGTTTAGCTATTAAACCTATAAGGTTTTTTTTTTCTCCCCTGATGATATTAGATTTTATTTCGGTGACCCAAGCTGACTCATTACAACCTCCTTTATTATGGAGACAAATGGTGGTTCCATGGTTCTTGATTATAAAAACATGATAAACTTTTAAAGTTTCATTGGTATTACCGGCAGAACTGTTTAAATCTGTCATTTTAGTAAAATATATCACGTTTCTTTTAAAAACTTATAAACCAGTAGGCTTAATTTAGTACCAATTAGTAACAAATTAAGGATGGAAAAATTAATTTACTAAACCCATTTGCTCACATCAATATGGCTACCTCTATGTACCATCCAGTTTTTTCTCCCTCCTTCCCCCGCTTCCCTCTCTCCTTCCCTCTCTCCTTCCTCATTTCCTTCTACCTAGACTTATTCACAAGAATGAGTCACTATTGTTAGCATGACGTATTAAAACAGATTTTTCAAGTTAGTCAGCAAGTGTGCTAACTCTTGACTGTGGGTAACGTCCATTTATTTCTAGCATCTTTTAGTTTTAATATGTAGAGCACATGCATTGTTAACCTTTAAATCCTTTGTATAAACATTTCTGGAAGAGCTTGTAAAATATCTCCTTCTGTGTTTCCTGACTCGCCAGTTGATGGCATTTAGAAACCCTCTGGTACCAGCAGGTGCTGTATTTTGCTTTCTTCAGGCTCCAGCTGGGCTACAATGACAGATTTCTGTCCCAGGCCAAGCCCAGCCATCTAGGCTAGGACCACATTGGAGGCAAACTGAACCAGGCCCCACCAGACAGCAAGATAAATGGCTGCTGTTTAAGTTTAAAATCCCCTGGTGGGAGTAAATATTATTCCAGAGAAAAGGACTTGACAAATATTGCATCATCCTTCCAGAGCTGTCTTGATTAAAGCAGAATCTTTGGATTAAGTTGGTGCTTAATTCAAAATGTATCTATCTTGCTGTCATGGGATTTTTTTTTTCTTCCCAGATCCTGAAAACAGACATATTGTTGGGGATGGTCAAACAAGGCTGCTGCCTCCCAAGGGGCTACAGTCCATTCCTGATAATAGAAGGCGGCTGAACATTGACACTTCACTGAAGATAATGGAGACAGCAGAGGCTTAGTGGAAAAAGGCCAGTTGTCACCTAAGTGACAGGCAACAGCTGAGCTCACACATCTGGAGCTGGATCTGGGCAAACATTCAGCAAACCCTCACCCATCTATACCTTGGGCCTATCTGAAAGGACAGAAGGAAGTTCCTTTCACTCCAAAAGTACATTTAAAAATATCTGATGGTGAATCCCATCAATTATATAACATCAACTGCAGACACGGCCTTCTGAAATACTGATTAAAATGAAGAGGTAGACAAAACTGTCCGGTGTGCACAGAGACAATTTCATTAAGTATAGTTTGTCCTTCATAAATTCCATCCTAAACGCCTCTCTCTCNCTCTCTCTCTCGTTCTCTCTCTCGCTCTCACTCTCGCTCTCTATCTCTTCTCTCTCTCTCTCCCGCTCTCTCTCTCTCCCTCTCTCCCTCTCTCTCTACATATATATGCTTTTTATAGCACGAATGCATCTGAACTCTTCCAGAGAGACAAGATGTTCTTTTCTTAAGCAGGTTCCCATGGTGTGTTCTTCACCTTGCTCATGGCTGCAGTTCTGCCTCGCGTCCGCTTTGTAAAATCAGCAAGCAAACGTGTTTGGCTTGTGGTTCTGAATCCTCTTTAGGCAAGCTGGAACCCAGTGCAGTGCCAGCTGTCTTTCCCCCATCCCCACCTCGTTCTTCAGCCTCCCAAAGACAATCTGTGGACAATTTCCCCAAAGTCCCAAAATAACACGGCACTGCCAATAGTCACTGGCGATGTCGTTTGTTTTTCTTAGAGGGCAATGAAAATTTAACAGCTTTCTGCTGCATCCGGAGTCCTAGTCCTGCTAATCATTAACATGCCCAGTTTCTTCAACTTTTTCTGCCTAAAGAGAAGAAGACGCTCCCATTCTTTCCTATATACGTGCTACATTCAGAAAACACCTTCGCCCGGATTGGAAAGGGGCGGGGAGCTAATGCACCCCCTGCCAAAAAGCAATCGGCCCTCTTCCTAGAGCCTTAGGAAAGAATCGGTACCCTCCTTCCCGACGCCAGTAGGTGACGGGCGATCCTAAACCGCAGACACATGCCAACGCACCCTCGCTTCCCTGCGCCAGCATCGCCCCAACTCGGGCCATTGAACGGGTTTCCACGCAGGAGAGAATCAAGGGAAGAGTTGGCTGTGATGCAGCAAACAGGAGCCATGCGGGCAGCCTATCTGAAGCCCTCTTGGTGCTGCAGCCCAATATCTGCTTTCACTGTCTACTTAGCCCAACAAACAGACTGTGACCTTCTCCCTTATTTTCTGCCACACCAACCCAGTCTGGACTCTGGGTGTCACAATCCCCACCCCCGCCTCCTGCGCGTCCCTCAGTGAGCAGTGACACCGAAGATGTCCGGCCCTTCCCCTGCGGTGCTCGCTCCCCGCCGCCGCGACCGCAGACCCTCTGCAGAGCCCGCCTGGAGCCGGGCTGCCACTCACCCCGCGCAAAGGACAGGGAACTCGACTGGACGGTCCTCGGCGCCGCGCCGGGGCTGCGGGGCTGCGGTCCGTGGCTTCAGGGGTGGGCGAAGGTGGGCAGCCCGCGAACCATCCAGAGTCCAGAAAGTCGCCGTGCAGGTCGCGGCGCCCCTCCGGGAAGTCAGTGCAGGCGGCGCGAGGCTGACACGTCCCGGGGCGCGCTGTCGGGCGGCGCCGGCCGCGAGAGGGACGCGGCGCTGGCAGCCGGCTGCAGGGGGAGTGCGCTCCGACTCCGAGCCCCGCGCCGCCGCGCCGCCGCGCACCCCGCCCTCGGCCCGGCGGGAGCGAAAACGCGGAGCGCGGACACCGCGGCGGGATCCAGGCAGCTCGGCGCGCCCACGCGCACCCCTGCTCGGCCCCCAAGGCGGGGTCAATGCCTGACTCCCAGTGGCGAGGCAAGAGGGCGAGCGTGCGGCCCGCTGGGCAGGACTGACTCCGCGCGCAACGGGCAGGGCTGAGCTGGGGGCGGGTTAACCAGGCGCAGCCCAGGTTCTCAAGTGCAGCTAGGTCATCTCCTCTCCCCCCGCCCTCGATT